>NC_134194.1:6779860-7379911 GCF_964188355.1 Buteo buteo
CCTCCCTTCACGTGCTGCCTGGTGACCTGTTAGCAAACAACGCCAGGGGGTGGAGGGGAAGAAAGAAAAAGTACGATCTGTGCAGGTTGAGGCTGTGGGATTCCTGCAGATGCATCCTGTGCACGGCCCTCCGCCAGTACAACAGGAAAAGGAACCACTGCTCCCTCCGAAAGCACCAAGGCGTGGGGCTGGGGACGCTCCCGCTGCTGGCAGCCGGCGCTGGGCTGGCTCTCGTGGCCGTCCAGCCTCCTCACTGGCCCCGGCCTGCTGGGAGCTTCGGGGACTCCCCGCATCAGGCACTGGCTCACACTGGGGACCCACTACTCGCCCCAAAGCCCCACGCTGGGCCCGGCATCTTGGGATGCTGCTGCCCACAGCCACCTGTGGCATCCAGGACAGGCAGAGGGATGCACGGAGCCATTCCCAGCCTGCAAAAGCACCTTCAAGGCCATCAGCTTTCCCCCCGCAAAATTCTCCATCCTTCTCTGTGCTTGCCAGATGGATCCACCCCATTGCTGCCCTTGCCCTTTCCCTCGCCGGGGGAGCGTGTGCCCTGCTATGGCTTGCTCCCATGTCTCGCTTTCCCCAGCACTGAACTTGGTGCTGGGTTTGGCCATTAAATCTCTGCTAACCGACATACAGATGGTTTGTGTCTCCGGTAAATCCCAGGGTGCGAGGGAGATGTCTCCAGAGCATGGAGTGTCTCCTCTCCTCCGAGTCTCTCCTTTCCCACCTCCAACCCCAGCAATGCTTTATCTCTTCAGCCCTCCAAACAGATCCCACTCTCTCGTGCACACCAAATTGCGCCCTTGCACGGGGAGAGCATTAATGTAATTAAAAAGGCATGCGGCAGCCCCGGCAAGCTTTGTTTTTTCAAGATCGTTTCCAAGCAAGTTGGCAGCGGGATATTAAAATAAACAGAGGGGGATTGATGGGATGCGGGGAGAGGAAGCAGGATCCCACAGCCACTCACACCTTGTCTATTTTCAGAGAAGTGTGTTTCCCAGCGGTTTTCCTAGCCTTGATCTCTCAGCACGTGGCTCTGAAAGGGGCCAGGCTGCACCCAGGGCCTTCTCCTTATCGCTGGTGGCTCCTTCATTTTCCCCAAGCCCCCCCCTGCCTCTTTCTGCACCCTGAAATCACTGCTGCTCTCAGCACAGCGGCAGGGCTGCCCGCTTGGGTCCTGCATCCCAGGGTTCTCCCTGCCTGGAAGGGAAGCCACGCTCACCCTGGCAAGTGCTACCCAACCTAGGGTGTCTCGCAGAGACGGAGCAGCCCACAGGCTCCAGCCTTGTGCCTGACCTCATCTCTCCACCCTTCAGCACGTTGCCAGAAAGCCTCACATGGGGCCTGGTTTTCCCTTGCGATGGCTGCCGACGGCTAAATCACTGCAGAGCAGCATCTGTGCCGGAGCCAGCACCGCCACAGCGAGCGATGGCTTTGGAAACCCGGGCAAAGGCTGCGCGTGGGTGAAGGTGCAGGCATAACACAGCATGGCACGGCACGACACGGCTCCCGCTCTCCGTCTGCTTCCACTTGCAGGAAGCCCGGCACCGGATCCTCCCTCCGAGCCCCCCCACACCACCTCAGCCCCTCTCTGCTTCCCTTTCCCTCCCTCTCTGCTGAGTTGGCCCTGCTGACTGATTAACGGGGCGCCTTTCCGGAGAGGGATTTTGTTCACACTCTGTCCTTCTCGCTGACTTCCTTCCCCGGCGCTGGACTGGATCGCTCTGGCCACAGCCGCCGCGTGTCCCCAGCTAACCGGTACAGCTCATGCTCCTGCCACCAAAATTACTGCTTTGGGGTTTTGTGACCAGAGCTCCAAAATAACATGCATAGAGCAAAGCTGGTCCAGATGAGGCTGCATGCTCCTGCTTGTCTCCCTGCACCTCGCATATCCAGCCCGCCCACCCCAGTGCTGTACTGGGGCAAAAGATAGGCTGGAACGGAAAAAAGAGTGTCCTTTCCCCCAGCAAAGCTACCCTGACCCTGCTACTGCCCCATCTCTACATTGCTGTATTCAGGCAAAAATTCCCAGTCAACGAACATCCCAACAAAGCAAGGCAGGAACTTGAGATTTGGACACTTTCTACAAAAGAGATTTCTGGCAGATTTGTACCAGGTAACTGAATCCCCAGGATGGAGCCCCTGAATTTACCCACATCCCAAGTCTGCAACTCAAAGCACCATGGATGAGCCTCTTCTGACCTGCCAGGCTCAGGCAGATGCTCTGGCCTGTCCCTGGCTGAGGCTCAACAGCTCTCTGAATGCCCTGGGATTGCTCAGGGCTCAGTGCTACTATATAGCCTGATGTGGCTCATCTTGCAAAGTGTCTCCCGTTTCCCTTGGGTTTTACCCCCAGCCCAAACCTTTAGCTGCCCTGAGCTCTCCCTGCAGGTTGCAAAGCCAGTGCTGGGACTCTTCCCTTGCAAGCAGGGCAAGGCATGCACTTAGACATGCAATCACGCACCGTAGTTACTATGTGAGTAAAGACCTGCTCCTGGACAGCCAACAACAAAATTCCGGTACCTCGCTGGCAATTGGGGAAACAGGGACTGAATGACCTTTTCTGATGCAGAAGAGCAGCAATAGCTGGCAGTGGGGGAGAGTGAGAAGGAACCTTGCTCTGCCTTTTCTGCAGACCTCTCCTCTGGCTTTCCAGGCTGGGCTTATCCAAATCAGCAGCGTTTGCTGGCAAAAATGCATGTGCAACATTTCTCCTTGCCCTGCAGGAACTAACCCCAGCACCGCAGGTGCCATCTTCCCCCTCTGCTCCAGTTACCTCTTCTCCACCTGCCCTGTGCTGGTGCCTGGAGCTGGAGAATCCACGGCCGCCCACAGAAGCACGGGAAGTCCACGTGCTGGAGGCAGAGCCAGGCGCACTTCCCACCTACAGGGCTGAAGTTCCCCCACGGAGCGACTCCTCCTCATGCACGGGGCAAGCATCCAGCTGTGGGTTGGAGCAGCGAAGCGTGAGTGTCACGTCACACAAGGAGCAGGCAGCTGGCAGAGCAGCAGGGGGAATTTGGACGTAGGGCTGTGAGCTCCTCCTCTTCCTCCTCCCAGTTCTCGCCAGCACGGAGGAAGGCTTGTTTTGCAGAGAGGTGAGATATCGCACGAGGCTGAGAAATGAATGGCAGGCTCCAGCCAACGTGGGGATGAAACACCAGGTGTTTTCTCTCCAGCCTCACAGCGGGCAGGGTGAGCCCCAAACCATGGTGGGAATTCACACCAAAATGGAGCAGGTTCTGCCCAGCAGCCTCTGCCCGGGAGCTGCAAGGGCAGGGTGACAGCCACCCATGCCCATGGTGAGGCTGGGGGAAAAACAGAGAGGTGGCATGCTGAAAGGCTCTGTGGGCAAGATGGAAACAGACTGAGGTGTAAGCAGTGAATAAATTAAAAATCATAATGATAGAAAGCTGGAAATCTCCCCAAAACTATGTATTTGCTCAACAGCAAAGGAAGCAGGCCCCTTCTTTTATGGGGTTTGTGAAAGATGTTCCTTTTTCTGCAACCCAGGGTTGGCCACCACTTCAGACCTGTCCCAGAAGGGGTTAAACACAGGAGCTGTGCTCCTCTGTGCAGGATCAGCCCCTCTGTGCCCTGTGTTGTGCTATGGCAGCATCGCTGTCCCAGCCACACAACTGACCCCCACGCACCCAGAGTTCACCCCAGGCCTGGGGCAACACCCTTCCCCTTCTCACACTGGGCAATGCCAATGGTGAGACAACACTCCTCTGGTCCAGAGATTTTCATCCCTGGACCTCAAAGCCCTGAAATGTCACCAAATCAAAGTGGATCTGTGTCCTCACCATTTTGTGAGGATATTCCCAAAGCATCAGGCGTTCCTTTGCTCCAACTGAGGCAGGCTGTCCTCTTTCAGGGGACACAAGGGACTCAGTCAATACTTACAAACACAGAGGTGATCATCATTACTGGGTGTCTGATCCCTCCCGTCCAACACCAAAAGCATAACGAGACATTAACTTTGCCCCAAGACACCAGTGGGTAAGTTGGTGTATGGTGGCAAGAGCCCCCCGAGCAGGGACCAATATGAGGGCTGAGGAAGGGTCCATGAGAGCTGGTGGAAATGCTTTTTTCTTGGCCCCAGCCTCAGAGATGCCCCAAGAACCACGGGTCTGCAGCAATGCCAGGTGAGGAGGAAGGACGTGTGTCCAAATGGACAGGGCATTTGGGGAATGCAAGAATTGGGGCTCTCCTCCAGCTCAGCACCTGCGGCCAGGGGAGACCCCAGCCAAAGCATCCCCCTGCCTGCCAGCCGAGCAGGATGGGGTGGGCAGAGACGCGGGCAGAGCATCACGCAATGGCGGCATGGCCTCGACACAAGCAGAATTCACAGCCAGACCAGCAGCACCGCGAAGCTGGGCGTTCTGCTCCGCTCCCCCAGCCCCTGGCACTCCGCAGCACCACAGCTGTGCATCCAGCGCCCGCGGGTCCGGCCAAACAGCCTGTGGCCTCAGTCCAAATGGCTGCTCTGGCCTCAACGCATGAACCCCGACGGCTCTGTTTAGCCTCTCATTGCTCATAAACTTTAATTAACTGGTTCTTTTCTGGCAAGGCACAAAAATCTCATAACCACCTGCACTGATGGGGAATGAAGCAAAGAAAGTCACGAGCTCTCTGGGCTCCTTCAGCTTTTGGACTTCCAAGCCGGCAGTCTCGTCGGGGGACAGAAACAGAGGAGCTCGAAAGCAGGAGCCACTTTCAAGAGAGCTGGGCTGCCCCGAGAAGCAAAGTTACCCTTGTGCCCTCACCCTTGGTGCCTCCAGGCGGGGGTTTAAATGATGGTAGTTCACAAGCGAGCTGCCCCGAGGCAGCAGAGCAGGGCTACACCCAACGATGCCGCCACCTGCTTTTGGGACTGCGGTCTGCAGGGGCACAGCCACCCTGGGGACCTGCCGCCACGTCCTCCCAAAGAGGGGTCAAGGAGCGCCTGTCTGGGAGCGTTTATCTGTCTGCCTTTCCCCCCTCCCGCAGGAAGCACTATCTCACCATCGCCCTGCCTCGCTCCAGCCCGGTTTCCTGCTCCATCCTGCCAGGTTTACCCTGCTTTTTCCTCCTCCCCTCCCCCTGCCCCACTGCTGTCAGCCCATGTTTGCATTTCTGTCTCCTGCCGTCTTTCCTCTCCCTAGACCCCCCCGTCCCGCGCTCGCTCCCTACTCCATCCTCCCCGAGAGGCTACGTCCTGAGCCAAAGTTAGCCTCTGTCAGGTAGCCACATGTCCGGCCTGGGGCAGCGGGTCAGCCGGGGCCACCCTGCAGACCTCCTCCAGGATCTCTGCTGTCAGCAGCCTCCCCAAACCCCAGGGGAGACGGCTGTTTGCTGCTCTCGCTCGGGCGAGGGATGCTCCCGTACATCAGAGAGCTCGTTTCCCCTCGGCGGGCCGCCGGCCCACCCTTTCTGCTGCTGGCCAGGGGCTGGCCAGACGCCGCTTTGTTTGGTCCCCCCGTTCCCTGAATCGCTCTGGGTTTGTTGGCTGCCTGCTCCTGCCCGGAGAATCCTTTTCCTGCCTTTGAGACAGAGGATGCTCGAGCCATCTGTGCATTTTATTTCCTTGTAGAAACTAACAAGCCAAGGATTGCTTCCTCTCCCCGACATTTCGGAGGGCAGCTCCGGCTCAGCGGGATGCGCAGGGAGGGGAAGGGGAGCCCAGCGCCTTCAGACAGGAACAGGACCTATTCTGTCCACAGGATTCACTCCCCAGGGCAGAAATCCTCAGACCTGCCAAAATGCCTGTGGCAGCTCCCACTGCCACCGCTGCGGCTCTGCAGGAGCCCAAGGTGAGCTGTCCTGCTTAGCATACATAGCCACCCCTCTTCCAGTGGCCCCTATTAACTGCATGGCTAAACCCTTGCAAAACTCAATTAAAATTATCCTCCCACATCTTAAGGACTGTCAGGTTGCTTCTCTTCCTGTTTTAATTTACTTCTTTCAAAATCTTGCCCTGCTCATATTCGCTGCCCCTGCAGGATGTGATTAACATGGCATAGAAAGAGCAGAGGGATCGGATGGCTTTAGGGGACCGGTAACAAAAATTAGCACTGTTCATTACATCTCTAACCTGAAGGCACGCAATGGATGGTCCACAGCTCGTGTGAAATGAGTGTTGGTCCAAATCTGGTCCCTGGCAGACAGGCATTGCCAGCACAAAGAGATGGCCAGGATGGGCCAGGGACATCCCCTGTGGGCCCTGGGGGTCTGAGATCTCTGGGGAAGTGGCTTGGGAAAAGCTTGTACTGCTGCTAACTCCAGGTAACCTCTTTGGGACTGCTCAGGAGTTGCCTGACTATTGCATGAGCCAGAGGTTAATTCCACCCCATGTCTATCCAGGTGTAACACCGGAGGCTTTACCAGGCTGAAGTACCTCTGGCAGCAGTGGGTACAAACCCATGGGACACTAAGGAGACATCTTCGGCTGCTAAGAAGAAATGATAGCCTATACAGTGACAAAGGGTAAACAACTAAAGGAAATTATTATCCACTGCTTCTCATGCTGTACCTGATGAACTTACGAGGCAGGCAACAAAGTACCTTTTTATCCAACTCAGGTAAACTGTGGATTTTGCCACTGTTGTATACCCACAGAGAGATTCCCAAAGAGAGGAATAAGCTCCTGGAGGACAAGTCACCACCAGCTCTTACACACAGTAATCCAGGTGAGACATCCAGGTCTAGGAGTCTCTAAACTGCCCATTGCCAAAACAAAGCAGGGGCATCAGGGCAGGATCCCCCTGCCCATGCCAGGGCATTGTCCCCTTTCCTGGAGCCCCAGCTGCCCACGCTGAGGCTGGTGACAGCCCGGGCAGAGCCAGGACCAGCTCCAGTGCCTGGGCAGGGACTTCCACCTGCAGCACTGGGGCTTTGCTGCACGGACACAGAGGAAGGGAAAAGCCTGACAAGCAGCAGAGAGGAGACCCTCGGTTTGGCCGTCATTAACTACAACTCCATCATGAGCTGTTCCCAGAGGCTCAGGTGAAGCTCCCATTGATGCAACCTGCAGATGTTCCGTTGGGGGAAGATGGAGTTCAAGCTAAGCGAAGTCTTGGCATCCGACTCTCGCTGGGAGATGAGGAGGCAGAGGCAGCTGACCGGGAAGTCAGACAGAGCCTGAGGGTCGGCACTGAGCACGGAGAGAAAAGGGCAGCAGCGTTTGGAAAGAAAAAAGCAAGTCGCAGGTTTGCTTTTTCCTTGATGTGTGTGGGCTTAATTGCTGGCCTTTGAAGTTTAGCTCTTCCCAAGACTGTTGGCTTATGGACAGGCTGGGCAAGACACTGAAGAAATCCCTATACCCCACTCAGGGCAGGTTTCCCCCACATAAGCAAAGCCTGCGGACCCTGCCTGCCTCCCACCCAGGCTGCTGCAGCCAGGCTGACCGTGCTGGGCTTTTTCAGGGGTCTGCAAGTCACGCAGCTGGACTGGGAGGCACCGTGCCAAGCGGAAAAGACCTGCTCCTCTGTCTTCATGTTCCTGGAGTTTGCATCCAGATGTTTGCTACTTAGCTGTGAATTGAAATCAACTCAGAGCCCTCAAACCAAACAGCTGCCCTGGAGCTGGCAGTGCCTGTTCTCTGCAGAGCAACCCATCCTCAAGTTGATCTCCAGCTGCTGAGTGCGAGAGAAGCTGATGAACAGGGTAAGTGGGATAAAACAGTTTTGCAATTAGATGATTATCTTGGCCTTGGAAAACCTGGATTCAATTCCCCATCTGCTCCAGGCTCTCTGCAAGCCTGTCATGCAGCTTCTTTGTACCTCCATCCCTGCCTGAGCCATGGAGTGCAGGGCAGCAGGAACTGAGCTGCTTTGGCTTGGGAAAAAAGATACTCAAGCAAGAAAGGAGGAAACCTTATTCCTTCCAACGATAGATAACAGGGAACAAAGAAAATGGATTTATCCTGGAGCCAATGCGACATGAAAAAGCCACATTAGATGTGGATGGGTCCAGAAAGTAGGAAGCATAAGAAAAACGCAAGAGGAATTTAAACTTCCTGATTACCAAAGCAGGATTTTCAAGCATCAAGTATAATCTAAAAATAATAATAATAAAAAAGCAAAGGGAAGAGTGGTCACGGGCATGAGAAAGAGCTGCTGCCTGGGGAGCGGGAGAGCACAAACCCTCCTCCACGGCGCAGCTTCTCGCATGCACACCTGCACGTGCGCACACGCGCATCTGCACGACCCCTTCTGCCGCCCCTGACGGGGTGGGCATGAGGGGAGGCAGGAAGATCACAGGCATATGCTCTTCAAAGGAGAATTAGTCATCAGAGGTAGCGGCAGAGGAAGGAAGCGTCAGGTACGAGGTCAGACGTGCACAAGTGGAGAAGGCTGCTGGAAGAGCTCTGAGCGCTCACTGCAGACCTAAGAGCCCTCCTGGCATCCACACGAGCAAGACAGGAGGTGCAACTCCCTGGGGTAAATACACCTACAGCAACATAGGAGATAAGACATTTCAACCCTCCTGAAAAACACCGCACAGCTCGGCTTTCTGCCATCCTTGAAAGCAGCCGGAGCTGGCCAAACCTGGAGCCTTCCCTGATGTGGTTAATAAAAATCTTGCTCTGCTCTCTGCAGGATCCCCAAGAGGGATGGGCTCTAGAGAGCACAACAAAGCTCTCCCCCCACACAGGGCTTTGCTGGATTGCTCCTCATGCCCAGGTCAGTGATCCCAGCTGCTCCCTGCTGGGCAAAGAGACTTGAAGATGGAGAGACTCGGGGCACTGGGGGAAAAGCCGGCCCCACAGGGCTGTCCCGGGCATTGATGGCAAGTTACAAACGCACACACTCTCGGTTTCTCTTGGCACAGAGCTGTGACCGCAAGCCAGGACCCGCTGTAGCAGAAGATGATAATCATCATCTCCGAGAGCCAAAGTGTATCAGGGCATTCGCGTCACTTGAGATTAGCTGGCTGTTTAACATCTGCACAGATTCCTCTCTCCACCTTCACATAACACCCCTCACGCAGCTATGAAACTCGTCTAATTCCCTGCCAAGAAAGGCTGAGTTGGAAATGTCACACTTTGTATATCATAGCACAATTCCTACAATGAAACACCTAGCCTAAATGGCAGCATCGGACTCTGGTGCCATTTGAAAGCCGGTAAGCTAAACCACCTTATGCTGCTTTTTAAAAATAGCTTACAAGAGGGTTACCAAGTTTCATAAACACCCAGCTACTCTCTTGTTAATACTCAGAGGTTGACTGTTGTTTTCCCATTCCAAGGTGCTTCCCTTGCCACGCAGCTCAGCGGGGAGAGCACGCAAGCGGACGCAATGGGAAGGAAGCGTTTACACGTGCTAATGACTTCCACCAAAGGAGCAGAAGTACTAACAGGGAAATAGTGCTAAAGAGACAACATGCCACTTCCTTGGCTGTCCCTATCTTGTCACTGCAAGGTACGTGGTCCTCAGAGCCGTGGGGTGAGGCTGGGGATGGCCTTCCCAGCCCCATGGGAACATCAAGGTGTGAGCAAAGGGAAGACACGTTGGCTTGGACCACAAAGGCAGGAGAAGCCGTTTGGCAGCAGGGCCGTTTTGGCACCATGCTGGACCAAGGGACTAAGGACAGACACAGGCCCTTTCCCATTCCCAGGAACGTGGGTCTGGGGGACAGAGTCCCTCCAGGTGCTGTTCATGCCGTTTCACCATGCGCATCTCTCTTCATGCCAGCACAGGTTTCCTAAGTTCACATGGGGCCCTGTTTATTTTTCTTTTTTTTTTTTTTTTAAATCAACTATTGTATTAAGAAGTGTTTTTCTTTTGGCAAAGGTTACTGTGGGGCCAACACCGTGCAGAGTCTCCTGCCTTCCATCACCGCTATAACCTCTGAGCAGGAGCTCAGCCTGGCCAATGTCACTTATCTTCAATGAAGGCAGGGTTGTATTTCCACCACCATATTAAAAAAAAAAAAAAAAAAAAAAAGATCCCAGCACTCCCCCTCTCCCCTAGTACATTCTTTGAAATGCCACCCAGGCCTTGTTATTGCTGGGAGGCTGGAGAGCCAGGGATTAACTGCCTCAGGCTGCATTAGGCTTTATTTGTCTAAGCAGCCAAGGGTGAGGAGCGGCCATAAATATTGTGAAATGCCGAGTGCTGTGGAGGGGCAGCATTGGGCAACGCAGGCACCATGGCAGCGGGCATTGAATCTTGGGCTGGGTGCAATTCTGGTGTGACCAATGTTGTTGGAAACGTTCCTGCCTCTCTACAACACAGGAGGTTTGGGGGACATCAAAACCCATCCTCGTGTTCAAACTGGCGACATCAAGCTACCACCCATGCCTTCTGGTTGCCTCTGTTAGTCCTTGTAGCACATGAGCAAGCAAATGCAGTGGATCTACCTGACCAAGTGGGAAAATCCCACCGCAACACTGTCACCCAAGGGGACACATACTGGGTCTGAGCCTGTCTGCCCAGAACAGGGCAGTACGGGGTACGCTGTGGCCCCCCTGCACTTGCTCACTGGGATGTCACAGCACAGAGAGGAGATGAAGACCAGGGTATGGCCGGATCCCACCCCAGCACCGGTGGTACTGCCAGAGCCAGCACTTACAGCCCAGGACCTGCCGAGTCTGATAGTTTGGCAACAGCCAACAAACCAAATGAGGGAGTCATCAGGCCCAGACACACGCTACATTAACTAAATTGCTTTACAAAAGGCATCACAGGGTAACTCCATTTGCAGGCAAGGTGGTTGCTTCCCCCGTGTTTCATCCCAGCACAAGGGCCGCACACTGCCTGCCCCGCGGCGCGGGGATTTTCTTGGTGTGAACGCGGGCATCTCCCACGGGAGCATCCCGCGCTGCAGCCAGCCGCCCTGCTTTCGGGGCATGCCGTTAAACTTCTGCCCTTTGCTTCCCGAGGGCCAAGCACTGCAGTGTGGTAAAAGGATGATGGCCACTTAGACCAAATTACGCCTCACTGGGGACTCTGCTGGGGCTAGGACAACCCACCATGTGCGTGATGGATTTCTGTGGGCGCTGGATGCTGTCACCTCTGCTGGATGCTATTTTGCTTACTGCCATTACTCTGAGCTGGCAGTTTCCAAATCTGAGTATAAACCACAACTCGTGCCCAACCTTCTTGCCTTAGTAAATATCAAGATTTACTGTCATCCTTTGCAACTATTGACTTGACCCTCACTTTTTTTCAGTATTTATTTTTGTAGGTCGCTATATCTAACATCCATCTGAGCAGACACCAGCATTTCAGAAATGGGGAAAACAAGTCACAGATGGAGAGCCAAACCCGGAGCTGAACCTCGCTGTCAGGCACACAAATGTGTGTCTGTGTAGCCACATACACATTTCCTCCAGCCAGTGCAGGACCTTCCATATGTGGGGAAACCAATACAGGGTTTTCCAGGCTCTGATACGCAGCCCTTCACTTTTTGTACCTTTTTTTGGGGGGAACACATGAAACCAGTAAACCTTTTACAGAGTTCCCTGCCACATGAAGAGCCCACGTGCCTCTAACTCAGAAAGCTGACGGAGGACCCCAAAACCCTCCGTGAGTCTCCTGGGTCTTGTGAATGTGCAGACAGACCTTCACAAACCTGTGGAGCCACTACCCGACTTGGGGCACCCGGCTGGGCCCTGTGGGCATTGCTGAGCCCCGTTAAACCCTGCCAGTGGCCAAAATGGTGAACCCGCTGCAGGATGGGTGCTTTGCGTCCCCAGAGAGGAAGGAGACAGTGACCCAGGCAGGAGCCCTGGCTGCCGTGGGCACTGCTGCCTGGCTAGCACCGGCCGCTCAGGAAAGCCATCATGAGCTTGCAAATTCTTTATAAGCTTCCCACGTGACACAATTACCCAGAGGCCAGATCCTGAAGCCCTTTCTTCTCTCTTTACTCAGACCAGTCTCCACTGAAGTCATTGAGGCATTGGCCTAATTTATACAACTGAAGGACTTCAGGATTTGGCCCAGTAATAAAAACTTCCTTCCTTTGTCTACTGCTCACTCCACATGATCCCACTACCTCCCAGCCTCCTCCTGGCCACGTCTCCGGAGGCTGGGGCCATCGGTTGTTTTGGTTGATGCTGCTCTTTCGTTTTACCCTCCGCCAGACCGTGCCTGTCCCCTCCTGCAGCCGCAAGCTGCTGAGGCGGAGGGAGCCGGGGCGGCTGGCGAGGAAGAGTGTGGATCGCAGGGTGAAATGCAACCCGGCAGAGGGGCAGTGCCGGTCCTGGGGACATGCATGTGTGCGGACACCACGCAGGCTGGGAGCAGTCTCAGCCATCACCTCCCCAAAGGCAACACTTCCAACACCTCTTTGAGGATGGGATGGAGTGCCTCCAAAAGAGCCTTTCTTCCCCTGAGACCGTAGAGCAAGTGTCTTGGGCTATATACTAAACTTTTACGTGACGGGACTGGGTGAGGTGACTCCTGCCCAGGAAGGTATAGCAGGAAGTTAACTCATCTCGCTGCAATGGCAACTATGCATCACGCTAGGAAGTGACACCATAAGAAACACATAATTTTAAACAAATAACTTGCAATATGAATTTTGCTGCTTTTTCTGCCTCAGAATAGCCAGGAGGATGCAAAGCCCCGTTATCCCCCATGGGTACCTCAGCCCCACCACGGCCATCCAAAACAGGCACTGGGGTTTGGGGCAGGAGACAGGAGCTCCTGCTTCCTTCCCATGTCTACCAGCCTTGCAGACACCTGTGGCACTGATAGAGCAATATATGAACACAAATGGACTGATACAGCAATTCCCTTCGCACCAACCTCCCTGCCTGTGCCGCTTGATTACAGAAAGCGAACACAAAAGGAATCTGAACTTAGCTGAAGCAAGAAGCATTTGGTCCTGAGGTATCAGCATAATCTGATGACCTAAACCTCAATCCTGCAGCTCACGGATGCTCAGGGAGGTGACCTGGTCATATAGCGGATTGCTCAGAGAACACCAAAACAACTCCCATGAGTTCCTGCTGAGGTCTTCAGTCTTGCAGGGAGATTTTTAATATTGCTCAGCTAAAACTGAAACGGTCAGACAGGCACCTTGGAGCACGCAGCTCTAACCACCCCAGGGAACACAAAACCCTCTGAGCAGCAGAGGGCCAGTGATCTCAGGGCTGAGAGGTTGTAGTGGGGCCTTTGCACAGGTTTGTGTGAGCCCCATGCCACCCAGCCCAGCAGAGCCGGCTCACCGTGCCCTGCATCCCAACGCAGAGCACAGCGACACCAGTCTGCCCATTGCACAGACTCGGAGACCGAAGTCCAGTCCGGCAGCAAGGGCTGCCTTGCTTAGGGCTTGCTCTTCAAAAAAAAATACAGTCTCGCTGTACATTCTGCCCTTTTTAAATACATTAATTGCCATGGAAACAATGCTCTTATTGGTATGGGAGCAGCCTGGTGGCTTCCACAGATGCAAGATAAAAATCAATGGATACATTGAAATACAGGCTGTATTTCAGGACCTTTTGTGGTTTTGGGGCTGGTCACCATGGGCACATATGAGAGAATGGCTCAGACACTAGCAAGATGCCATCTTCTATGGAGAGAAAGCTGGGGACACTAGAACATGCAGTAACATCTCCCTTGCAGTGTTTATCTGCTTGGTCAGAGCACCCTTGTATGGGAGCCGGTCCCAGTACTGAAGTGGGTGCTCAACTTCTGGCACTGCTCATCACTCCCAGCTCCTGCTGAAGCATCCCAGCCCTGGCTGCCCTTCACATCCTCATTGCCAGTGAGTGGAAAGCCTCACCTGGTCTCAGACCTTGGCAGGGTGGCTTTGCTCCATGCCTCCCCTCTCCCCACCCGTGGCCCTATCCACCAGCACACATGCCTCACCAAAAAGCAGAAAAAAATGCCGTATATACAGATTCTTGGCCTTGAGAGTCTTTTAAATAGCACTGAGTGGGTCTGTACACAAACCAGCACGAAGGGAAGGGCTGCGAGCACCCTTCCCTCCCTACCCGCAGCCGCCCCCGAAAAGCCGGTGCAAAGGGCAGCCCCGGCTGCCCAGCTCTCCCCTCCCGGCGAGGAGGAGCGCTGCCCCGTTCCCTGCCGTGCCGCCCATCATAAAGGGGTCCCTGAGCTGTTATCAGGCAGTGACAGTTTCCGCCATCAGATTCCTCCTGTCCGTCAGGAAAGCTAAATAAGGAACGTCGTTCAGGCGGCTGCAGGAAGAGGGGAAATGCAGGGACATCCGGCCCAGCTGCCAATTTTTCCTTTCCCATGAACCACCACTGACCTCCGCCAAGGGAGAACCTGGACACCCAGCCTGGCATTGGCACCGCTCGTCTTCGCTTAACCCTTCCCCAGGGGGATGCCCTGGCCCCCGGAGCCTGCCCAGGTGGGTGGCCTCAACGTGCCGCGCGGCGTGGCCACGGTGGGATGGTGCACGGGTGCTGCGTCACCGGCGACAGCACCGTGGACCAAGGTGGGTGGACTCGGCACGCCGGCTGGCATTCGCCCAGCCAACTGGAGCCACGGCCAGGAGAAGGCTTAACCCCTCCGTGCCTGCATGCGGGTGGGTGGCTACACCTTGCATGGCAGCAACAGGTCCCGAAAGCATCACTGAGCTACTCTGATCACTTCCCTCTTTGCATGTACTGAGATCGGGAACAGGGCCAAGCTTATTCTCTCGCTTATCCCTCTGCAACCCAGCTGGGGTTTTCCAGGCTCTGCTGAGAGCTGTAACCAGCTCTGGACTGGCTGCTGCAGATAGCTAAAAATCTCATCTCCTCTTTCTCTCCGCTCACTCCAGGGCTTTGCCCATCAGTAACGGGGACGAAGACAGTCTGCAATCCGGTCAGCCCTTTCTCATGGTCCTTCCTGGGGACAGCCCTGGGGTCCTTGCTGCCTTTCACCGCACAGAAGCGGAGCAGGGGAGCAGCAGCCACCTCATTATTATGTGCTTGGAGAAGGGGAAACCATAGCACTTGCTCAGCGTACCTCTTGCCGTTCCCCACCACTCCATTCTCTGTGTTTCCCCAGTTTGGAGTCTTTTCCTGACCCCCCAAACCAATCCTCCCTCATTAGCCCATGACATCTGTCCCACGGCACCTCCAGGTTTGGCCCACAAAGCCTGCGCTGGAGATCCTCGCCCTGGAAGGAGGGGGCAGAAACACAGCAAGAAAAACAATTCACACGTGGGAGAAGTTGTAAGGTGAAATACAAGTCACTGGCTGAAACCTGTTTCTGCTACCTCAGCAGGGAAACGACTCCAGGAGAGACTCCCCACTTAATATCCTCAGCTTATAAAACTTAGTGGGAGTTTCGCCACCGGCCCAGGTTTTCATCCTCCTTCTGCTGAACTTGCACCTAGAGATGGAGTGATTTGCCTGTAGCCGCTCAAAAAAACGAGCGGTCACGCTAGGCTCAAGGGCTTGTGCCTCCTTGCCGACTTGACCACAGGCCATCTCCGCTTCCACTATTTTGCGTTAACAATGAGGCACCGCAGATGGGCAATAATACTGTGTGCCGAAAACATCAGAACTATTTTGACCAGAGAGAAAAAGCCCCCCTGGGACCCAGCTAACCCTCTCTTTTAACAACGTGAAACAAGAAACAAAGGTCTGGGATAGCCAGAGGCAATAAAACCCCTGGAATTAATTTAACCAGTCACTAGATGCCAGTGCAGCTGCAGCAGTATTTCTTTTCCTAATGAAGGACAAAAGATAATTCCAGCTCTGGCCCAGGGCAAGGCTCAGCTCTGGTCTCCCCAGCAGACGCTGGCACACACCAGGTGGTCGTGGTCCCCCACCATGGCACCCGGCTGGTGTGGGACCCTCTGGGGGGCTGTGTGCCCAGCTCCCTGCTGCCCCTCGCCCAGGTGGAGATTTGCAGGAGCTGCCTGTGCAGGAGTAGCTGGGGCAGGTAAAGGTGAAACAGCACTGGGCACCTCTGGCTCACAGTCCGGGGTGGGAAAAGGGGGCTTTCAGCTTTAACTAACCACCTGTGGCTTTTTTCCTTGCAAACCCACATGCTTTTCCATGCACAACTGCCCACGGACCCAGGCAAACATCTAACACCCGCAAGGCCCCGTGGTGACGAGCTCCATTGCTGCATGGTGGAGTGTGACAAGCCACCGGCCCCCCACCACGCTCCGCATCCTCCCAGCACAGGAACCCACCGGGAACTGCCTTCTCCCGGTAAGACGTGATTTTGCAGCCCTCTGTCACGATGTCCCAGCCCATTTTTTCCAGTGGAAGAATCCTGTGACATTGAGTCATTCTTCACACCTCCATGACCGCTGCTCCTCTGCTCCAGCTCCCCACCCTCCATAAGCAGCACAGCCTGCAGGGTCCGGCCATCGCAGGGCTTTCTGCTTCTCCTCACACCTGCAGGACCCCCCAGGATCCCCATCACTCCAGGCTTATTGCAGCTTTCGCCCACCACTGGGTTTAAATACACAGCCCCCCCAAACCGGGGGTGAGGGAACCCCCCCGCCTTGACCCCATTGCTTGGAGCTGTTTCAGTCCAGCAGGCTGAAAGCAAAGACACCACGTTCATTTGGAAACGCCTCTGCTGCACCAGCTCAAGTGGTTGGGGAGAAGGCGGGTGAGATGGATGCTATCTCCAGGGCTCACGTTGCTCCCCAAAGCTGCTGAGAGCCGGGCAGACCTGGGGACCCATCAAGAGCCCCCTCCTGCTCAGCAGCCACTCTGCAAAGCGACCTCCTGAGCGCTGTGGATGCTTTGTACGGCACTGGAGAAACTGCTGCCTGGCCACGGCCTCCTCCTGCAGCCGTTCCCGTGGGATCCCGCTCTCCCTTTCCCTCCCCAGGAACTGCCCTGGGACTCTGGGAACAGCCTGTTCCCTCCTGGCTGGCTGGGAGCACCTGCTCTTCCCACGCCTGCCCTGGAAAACACCCCACCAACGCGGGGCCAAGAGACACCCAGGGGACAGCGATCCTGCGTGGAGCGAGCCCACGGGAGAGAGGCAGTGGAGCGGGGTGGGACACACCGGAGGAAGCCCCCTCTCGCCCCGCTTGCACCGGCTGGGGACATTGTGCTGCCAGGGGAGTGTCCCCCTGACCAGACGTCAAATTGAGCTCAGCAACAAACACCCTGTTTGTGCAGGCAGCGAGCCGCGGGCTTGCGTGCCCAAGCCAAATCCCAGGCAGTAGTTGCCGCCCATTAATCCGAAATTGTCCCAAAGCGGACAGCGGGACACAAGGGCCATGGTTGCCCCCTCCCCGGCAGCCCCTGAGCCGCATCTCTCCCATCACCTACCTCCTTTTCGGAGGCCCTGGCTCTGCTTCATCGCTAACAAGTGGCTGGGTTAAGCCAGAGCAGGGTTTTGTTGCGTACTCGCAAGCTTTTGCATGAAAGGGTGTTGCTGAAATGGCCCGTGTTTATTACTCGCAATAAAGCAACTGCCTCAAATCCCAGCTGCGAAGGCGAATGTTGCTGCTGGCACGGTCGGCGTGGGGCTGTCCGAGCACCCGGCCGGGGAGGTCTGCGCGATCTTAGAGGAGGGCAGGCAGCGGCAGCCAACGTAATCGGCTCAGGTCCTACACAAGCACGGGGCCCTTCCCTCACGCAAGGAGCCTACGCTCTTGAAAGCGGCAAGCTCGAGTCCCCGACGGGATTATTTGGCGGTGGGGTGGCCAGCGCTGCTCTGCGCTCAGAGCGGGGCAGCTCAGGGAGCGCACACTCATCGTCATCCACAAAGGGTTTCCCCGAGCTGCCCTGGGATGCTGGGGCTGAACCTCTGCCTGCTCCCCCCCGTCTCACTGCCTGCAAAGGGCAGCTGCCCAACTCCTCTCCATCCTGGGAGCACTGCGGAGCTGGGACACAGGGAGAGCCTGTCTGCTCTTACACACAGCATCCCCTCCTAGCACCGGCCCATTTAACCCGGTACCAGGGCGCAGGAACAAGGACGCAGAGCCAGAACAGACCTTTCATGATCCTGAGTATTTCGCCCTTCCCAGGTAGAACAGTCTCACACCCCCATCCTTGCTTCCAAGGGGATCAAATATTTGCACCCAGTTGGGATTACGGTTAATGAGGAATTTGTGGGTCTTTTCAGCACTGACAAATTGGTCTCAGGTAGCACGGAAGAAGAGGAAGCAAATCCCCAGGGCACGATCTCCCACTTGAGCTCCACATCGCCCTTCGTCGCCGCGCTAATCAGGCAGCACTGGAGAGCTTCAAAGCTCTGCACAGCCCTGCGCTGACGAGGCCCACACATCACGCAGCCGCGCTGGCCAGAGCCTCCCAGGCACCGCTCCCCACACCTCCGGGAGATGAAAGAACCTGAGAACAGCTACACGATGCTTTACAAATTGCTAACAAGAGAGCTTTGAACAGCTGCAGCTCCCGCCGCGATGCCACCAGCAGCAGGTCCCTTTCTACCTTGCCTCCTGGAGCTCCCCCTGAGCTCTGGCAGCCCGGTGGGTCCTTTGGCCCCGTGGCATCAGATCCATCAGCAGCATTTTGGGCAGAGCAGGTTGACAGTGCCGCTGCCGGCGATGCTGTCCATACCGCACCTCTGCGGCCAGACCTGCAGTCCTCCCATGAGCTCACTTCAACGATGGCAGCGAACACCACCAGTGACAGTGAGTCACTGAGCTGAGGCTACAGAAAATTCTATTTATGCTCCCAAAATTCATCTCCCCATGTTGTGAGCTTCCAGCATTACTAACTTTTTGTCGGTCTTGCTCTGATCTGGGCTGTAAACTGCTTTACCTGTGCAAGCAGGAGCTTCCCTGGGGGAAGCTGGTGGGGCTGGTGCCCCATTCCCTGGCAGCACCCACCCACCCAGCTCTGCTCTGCCCCACGGTCTCTGCTCTCTGGAAGGGCGTTGCAGCCCCATCTCTACCACGATCCCACATCCACCTGACCCAAGCTGTGGCCAGGGGGTTCCACTTGCTGCCCAACAGCCTTTTGCCCCAGAAGCGCTACGGGAAGGAAAAGCATTTCACCAGGATCTGCCTTGGGTGACTTCCCAGGCGGACCAGAGCTGCCAGCAACCAGCTGGGAGAGGCAGGCTGGACGGCATCGCGTGGACCACCGCCTCCTCACACCTTCCTCCCCAACGCGCTGCCCGGCGCTCACAAATTAATGACTCTGTGCATGAAAAAATAAATAAACAGAGCAGGGAGCCGGTCTCCAATTTGCCCTCCTGGCCGGGCGCTTCCCCGCGCAGAGAAATCCCTCCCGCAAGAGTCCGGTGCGGTTTCTCCCTGCTTGCAGCGAGCCCACCCGCGGCACGGGCACGGCGTGGGCTCACCCACAGCCTCACCCCCGCGGCCCCCGAATCCCGCAGGGATCACAGCAGTGTCCTCCCGTCCCATCCTCTCGCTGCGGGGACGCTGTCACAGCCGTCGGGGACACCCGGGGTGGGCTGCGGTGGGACTGGGGGGATCCCGGGGCGGGCTGCATCCATCCCAGTTGGGACTGGGGGACCTCAGGGTGGGCTGCATCGGGACTGGGGGGATCCCGGGGCGGGCTGCGTCCGTCCCGGTCGGGACTGGGGGACCTCAGGGCGGGCTGCGTTGGGACTGGGGGACCCCGGGGCGGGCTGCATCCATCCCAGTTGGGACTGGGGGGACCCCGGGGCGGGCTGCCTCGGGACTGGGGGGATCCCGGGGCGGGCTGCATCGGTCCCCGTCGGGACTGGGGGGACCCCGGGGCGGGCTGCATCCATCCCAGTTGGGACTGGGGGGACCCCGGGGCGGGCTGCCTCGGGACTGGGGGATCCCGGGGCGGGCTGCATCGGTCCCCGTCGGGACTGGGGGGACCCCGGGGCGGGCTGCATCCATCCCGGTCGGGACTGGGGGGACTCCGGGGCGGGCTGCCTCGGGACTGGGGGATGCCGGGGTGGGCTGCATCCATCCCAGTCGGGACTGGGGGACCTCAGGGAGGGCTGCATCGGGACTGGGGGGGATCCCGGGGCGGGCTGCGTCGGTCCCCGTCGGGACTGGGGGGACCCCGGGGCGGGCTGCATCCATCCCAGTCGGGACTGGGGGACCTCAGGGCGGGCTGCGGCGGGACTGGGGGATCCCGGGGCGGGCTGCGTCGGTCCCGGTCGTGGCTGGGGGGGGACCCTGGAGTGGGAAGCGCCGGGTCCCGTCCCATCCCGCCGGGGCAGCTCTCCACCCCCAGCGCGCCCCGCAGGTGCGGGGCGAGCGGCAAGAGCGGGCAGCCCCCCCCCCCAGCCCCAGGCGGGCAGGAGAGGAGAGGAGAACCCCGCAACGCTCACCTGCTTCCGAGACAATGCCGAGCCAGAGCCAGAGGGGCAGCGTGCAAACTCTCTTCATCTCCGGGGCCGCGGGCAGGTCCGTGCGGGGCGGCGCGGAGCGATGCGGTGCGCCGGGGCTCCGCTGCCCGAGCTTTGCTCCCGCCGCGCCCCAAAGCTGCGGTAACGCGGCGGCGGGCGGGGAGCAACCGGGGCCGCTTCCTTTTCCTCCGCCCGGGCCGCCCGCCGCCCTCCGCCGAACCCGCGGGGCGCCGGGCGGGCGGGCGGGCGGGCGGCGGGGCGGGGAGGGGCGGGGCGGGGGGCGGACACGGGTGGGGGGGGACCCGGGGGGGAGGGGGGGGATGCCGCACCTGCGTGGGTGCCCGCATCCCTCTGCACCTGTGAGCATGGGTGTCCCGCAGCTGGGTGCGTGGGTGCGCATCCCTCCCGGTCCCAGGTAGACGGGAGCACCCCCCCCACGCACACACACCTGTGTGCATATTCATGCGAACGCGCGCCCTGCACATCTCCTGTCCTGCGTGTGTCTGGGTGCACGTCCCGACCTCTCGGGCCGGAGGGAATGCACACCAATACCCTCTCACACCGGTGTGCGCACACCTCGCGAACACGCACGTCTCGCATCTGCTGGCGCACATACCTTCGTGCACCCCCCCCAAAGCCCACACCTCCCACCCATATGCCCCCCCCCCCCCGAACCCCCACTCCTCCTGCACCCCCCAGGGGCATACAAAGATGCACGCGCAGTTTCTCACACCTCCGTGCACACACTCGCCCCCCTACTCATTTGGGGGTGCACTAAAGCCCCCCGCTCATGCCGTCCATCCATCCACGCTGCCAGCTGCGTGGGGCAGCCACGTTGCCCCCCAGCGCCGTTACATGCGGCACACGCACCCCTCTCTGGCAGGTGTACACCGAAATCCATGCCCACGACCGCGGCCTTGGCAGCGGAATGATGCCGCCCCACGCGTGCCAGCGGCGCTGCCCCCACGCCGCTGCCCCTGCCAGCGACAGCGGCTCCGGCTCGGTGCGAACCGACTGTGAACACGCTGCAGACGGAGGCGATGGCAGAGCTTTGGGAGCGCGGTGGCACGGAGGGCACAGCCCTGGCCAGCTGCCTGCGCACCCAGCGAGCGCTGAATAGATAAATTAACAGCCCCGCGCTGCACCCCGGAGGGTTATTAATTATGCATGTTTGCAGACAGCGAAGAAAGAGCCTGAATGAGAACCATGTGCTCATGGCTTCGAAAAGGCATGAAAACTTCTCGTGCGCTCAACTGCTCTCATTGCCAAACCCGTGGAAGAAATCACCCTGTCCCTCTCCTGGAGCCCTCAGAGGAACTCCGAGCCACAGAGTTTATTTTACCTGACTCCCCCCAACCCAATTAGTGAGATTTTACCCGAAACACCAATGACATCGCTCTTCAGCACACTCATCTTGGACCACCTCCCTCTTTGATCCCAAAGGAGCAGAAAGCAGAGGTGTCCCTCCTCCTCAGTTGGGTGTCCAAACCCTTGCAAATTTCTGGAGCGAGATTTTTTTAAAACTCGCCATGATGATGGGGTGATGGGGCAAAGCTGGGGACTGTACAGAGGGGCAGCACTGCCCACTGCCGCAGGGAGAAGAGCTGAGATTGTGGGATCGGACCCTTCCCTGGGGCCGGGGGCTGTGATCAGAGATGGGGCAGCCACCGGGCTCCCTGCTGTGGCAGCGCAGCCGCGCTGGGGGCCACTGTGAGCGTCAGGGGTCATCGTGTACCTGAGAGACGAGCAGCGAGGTGGTGAGGTGTGGACAGCGATGGAGGGATGTATCACATCGCACCGTTGAGACGCTGGGCAAAATGGACGGTCGAAGGGCTGCCTGGAGAAGCTGCGTGGGAGAAAAGCAGAGGGTCTGACCTGGGGTTTGGGGGGAGGGGGATCCTCCGGCACTCCAAAAATCAAGGGATTTTGGCATGCCCCATCCATGACAGTCCAAATGTGGCACCGTGCAGGCAGTGGTGGCCAGGACCAGCCCGTCCATGCTGCCATCTAACGGCAGGACACCGGGGAGGGCTCGCCCCGCGACGACGGGGAATTTTCCATCACAAACACAGGGTGACTGTGGGACCGATGGGACCTTTCTATTGTTGCCGCCCTGGGAAACAAAAGGATCTTATTTTAAAATCTTGTCCCCCTTCCAGCACGTGGGGTGGGGGGGGACCCGAGGAAGCAAAGGCTTCCCCAAAGCACAGGATAAAGACACAGCCACGTTGCAGAAGGGGGCTGGGGCAGGAGCTGCCGGACGCTGCCCAGCCCCAGACATGGCTATGGGGGAGGCAGAGTGGGGTGGCTCTGAGGACACCCAGGGACAAATCGACAAGATAACCCGCAAGGAAAATACAGCCTGGTCCTGGGGGCAGACGGTGAGAGCCAGCCCTGGCAGGTGCACAGTCCGGACGCTGGAGCAGAAAGGGGTTCTTCGCCCCCACGGTGCCCACATTCCCATCCCCATCCCCTCCTGCCAGAACCCAGGGCCAGGCCCAGCCAGTCACTACATTCACACCACACCTGTGGTTTCTGCTCCACCGTGCTACGGCTTATCAGTGAAATGCATTTTTTAGACAGGATTTAACAGCAGGTAGCATTTCCTCACCGGGCTAAGGCTGCACGTACAGCAGCTCAGAGCAGCGTTTTCCCCGCACGTAGCAGCCGCTGTACGTGCAGCGTGCAGGGCAGGGGCTCTGCCTGTCCCAGCTTTCCTGCCAGACCCCTTCCCCGCCGGCAGGGCCAGGCGAGGACATTATACCCCAAAACGCGGCTCTGCCTGGGAGCGGCACGCCACAGCCACCGCACACAGCCCGGCAGGAGGAGGAGGAGGAGGAGGAAGGACGTGCCTCCTCGGGAGCCTGTTCAGCCCAGGGATTTGGGACGAGCAGGTTTCACTGCTCTCCAGCTCTGCCTTTGGCAAGGGGAAGGTGTAGGAGGTGGCAGCGATGGCACTGGCACACGTCGCAGCGAGCTGCTCGCAGCCCGTGCCGCCACACCGGCCCACGCGGCACGCGGCAGCGGTGGGCAGCGGGAGCTGGCGGCCGCCCTCCTCCCTGCCGGCAGCTGCCGAAGCTCGGCTGCGCTCGCTGCCTGCCAGTGCCTGGTGGATCCGTTCGCCCTCATGCTTTAAGGGATGGCTGCGGTTTTGGGACAGGTCGGGAAGGCAATGGGTTTCAGCCCCCCCCCCCCCCAGCCGCAGCTCCCTGCTGCAATCAAACCAGCCTCACCTTCCCGCTGAGGCTCCCAGCCCTTGCAGGGGGGGATGACAGCCCCGCTCGCAGCAGCATTTCTAAGCCAACAGCTCTTTCTTCTCTGCTCTTATTTCAGCTGAGGCTGGAGGGCAGCGAGAGGACGAGGCAGGAGGTGGGAGAGGAGGCCGAGTCCAGCCCAGGGGCTCAGCAGGGAGGGAGCAGAGCTCGCTCACCAGCTAAAGCTCAGCTGGGGACCTGGAGGGAGCAGAAACCCCTGGCATCCCCTCCAAGCACACCCGACCCCCGAGTAAGGCTGCACAGAGCAGCAGCTTCCCACTAACTGGGTCCCCTCTGCACCCACCTCCACCCCATGCCTGCAGAGCCCCGGGCTGCCTAGTGCTTCTGCACTGGAGGGCATGTCTGCCTGCATCTTGCATGGATCATCCTCCCCTCTGGCTGCGCACAAAATCTTTTCCTGCCCCAGCACAGGCATTAAGCAACCCCAAAACCAGGTACTACAGCAGAGCCCAGCCCTGGCACACTGCAGTGGTGATGAACAGGAAGGGGGAATGTCACTCGTGGCACTGTGGGAGGACAGGGCCCCCCGTCCCATCCCCGCTGGGCAGGGGGATGACCAGTGAAAGACTTGCTTTGACAAGTGTCTCTGTGCCCAGCTGTAGGAGCTGGAAAGCCCTCACACCAAGCCCTGTCCACAGCACAGAAAGTTGAGCCTCTGTAGAGGAGGAGTTTGCAGGCTCCAGCCAGCACTGGGGCTACACAGGATCAGGGTAGCTCTGGCCTCTGCTTTGACCCTGGAATGGACTTGAGTGGGATAAACATGACAATTCCACCCACCCCAGGCACTGCGATCCTCCCTCCCACCCATCACTCCCACCAGCCAGGCTGGGACCCACGCCAGTACCTCCTGCCTCAAGTTGACTCTGGTGACTTGTGAGCAAGGCAGGGACACGGCCAGCACCCCTGCCAGCACAAACCACAGCAGCCAAATCCAGGCGACTTGCCCCCCCCAGTAGCCCAAGGCCACCCTCCCACAGGGGCAGGGCTGCCAGTGGGGCAAAGAGCCACACTGGGACCACCCGCTCCCAGCAGCAAAGGCTGCCTAGGCTTTTGTGAAGTTGACCTGAAATGGGACTTTTGCCTTTTTCACATCTACACATCCTTAAGACCCAGCCAGGCCAGAGGAGACCAAATCTTAAAACCCAGGAGCCTAAGGCCAGGACTGGGCTCAGACAGACCTCCCCACCCCACGGGACTGCCAAACCCCCACCTTGTTCCCAAGCAGCCTGACACAGGGGGGGTAAGCAAAAGACCAAAAGCTGCTGCAAGATGTGCAGGCAACACTCCAAGGGAAGGGCTGAGTGAGAGCAGTGGCTCTTTCGTGCCTCCTGTGCTGCAAGCAGAGAGAAGGAGCCTGGGCTGGAAGCGGGGACCAGGGGGCTGCTCTGTTCCCCCAGGCTGTGCTACACCCCAGTACCATAGATTCCACCTCCCCCAGCATGCAAGCCATAAGCAGGTCCAGCAGGCAGTGGTTTGTCTAATGAGCTTTAATGGTGATCAAGTAGAAGGGAGGCAGCACCGCCATGCCCTGTAGTGGGTCCCACACCGTTCACCGAGCTCCCTCTGCCGCCAGCCCGGAGCCCTTCCCCAAGAAGCTCTTTGGCCAGAGGTAGCCCATCGCTGGGACACAGAGCTGAGTGTCAAGAGGCACCTGATGGTGCTCCAGAACCAATGCCCTCCTCCACAGGGTTTACGGATGGCAGCATGGAGGGACAGGAGGTGTAAGCAGCCTGCTGCCACCTCCACTGCAGTCCTGTGGCTGTGGTTACTGAACTGTGCAATGCTCAGGCACGGAAGGTTGTTCTTCAAGGGGTGCCAGGCACCTCTGGGAATGCAGCGTGGTACCTGCAGCCCATGGCACAGAGAAGGGAGGGCAGACGGGAGCTCAGAAGAGACTTATTCCCCTCCTTCCTCTCAAAACTGAATCCAAAACAGCCCCTCCAACACCCACCAGGTCCGTGTGTGCAAAACTGGCCTCCAGCATGGCCCCAGGCAGCCAGCCGGCAAAGACAAGGAGCCAGGCTGGTGTGCCCGAAGCTCCCCGCTCCTCCTCGTCCCTCACAGGGCCAGGTGGCAAAGGCGCATGGGCTCCATGTTGGCCCCCCCGTCGCTGAAGCAGGTGCTGAAGAAGGGGCAGTATCTCTCCGCAGAGACCTGGTGGAAGGTGAAGAGGTGGGACATGTCCCCGGCATTGAAGAAGGTGACAGTGCCCTCCTGGCAGTCCAGGAAGACCCCCACTTTCCGGGGGGGGCGTTGGGGAGTCAGGCGCACCCAGGGGGTGGCGGTGGCCCAGTACTCCGTCCTGTTCCGCAGGCGAAGCGTCCAGTAGCCATTCTCCGGGCACAGCTTGACCTTTGCCGCCCGGTCCACAGCCTCGGCAGCCACCCCCAGGTCCCACTTGGTTTTGCTGCCCACCCAGACCTCCCAGTAGTGCTGGCCACTGTCAAAGGTCTGTGAGCCCAGGATGTTGACGCACTGACGGAAGCGCCGGGGGCTGCTGGGGACGGGCTGGGCTCGATTCCTCTCTGTCACTGCTGTCAGGTCTCTGGAGAAGACCAGGTTGGGGTGGGCTGACTCAGGGTCGAATGTAAGAGGGGCAGGAGCTGTAGAGACATCGAGCACGGCATTTTACCCATTGCGTATTCCCTCTGCAGAGAATCCCCGGCCCTGCCACCATGCAGCACATCCATCCCTCACACCGATCCACTCACCGGGGCAGATGGACTGCAGCATCCGTCTCCAGAAGATGTACTGCAAGGGGCCGCTGCGGCTGTCCCTGTAGTGCTCCAGGTTGAAGGCAGGCTGGGTCTCAACGTGCACCGAGGGCCTGGAGCAGAGAGAATGGCAGTCAACCACTCCGCTGTGCCGCTAGCGAGGCACATGAGAAGAGCGTGGTCAGGACTGCACCACGCTACCGGCATGTGACAGATTTGGTAAAGATGGGACACAAACCTCCCTGGCAGCTGCTTGCTCTGCCTGCTGCAGTGCTACCCCCAGCATGGTAAATGGCTTGGGGCAGAGGTGTTGTGGACTGAGACAGATCTGGCAGCACCGCTCATGGAGCGGTGACCCATGGCAGACCAGCACCCAGCACACCCAAACAGGACTCCTGCACGGGTGAACACACCAGGCCTGCAGAGCCAGGCTGCATCCCACTGCAGCTCCCAGGGAGGTAGGGGACAAGGACACACTCCCCTATGGCAGTTCTGGCCCTCAGCTACTTGCAGCCTCAGACAAACCTGCACCTTGGGGTCAGTTTTGCAGCCCTGTGAGTTGTAAGAAGCTAAGAAAGGGCAGAAATGCCAAAGCACCCAAGTCTGTGGCATCAGCCTTGCTCCTGCTTGCAGCATGCGTGGCTCTTGCATCCATTCCAAACCAGCATGTCTCCTCCACCTGCTCTTCCAGCCCAGCCATCTAAACACACATGCTCCCTGGGAAGAGCGTCCAACATGCTGGGGACCAGCCCCCACGTGGCACAGCACCAGCAGCTCGCTGAGCAATTTGTGATGCTTTTAAAACTTGAGATAAGATCCCTCCCCCATGTGGCCCCAGCCAGGGACAGAGATAAGCTCCTGAAAAGGGAATTGGCTTCTTTCATGCCAGACACGTACCTGATATCCAGGCTCTCCACCTGCAGTGAGGAGCAGAGAGAATTAGCAGTCACTGTCTGTAATTCATGCAGCTGCACAAATAAACTCCCTGTCCTGCCTCCTGCTGTCATGCAGCAGAGAGAGACGAAACCAACCTACCAGGACCCACACCCTGGGGGAAACTGACGGGGCACTGGGGCCAAGGCAATTTCACAGGGGTGACAGAGAAGGAGTAAGGCTCCCAAGACCCACCACATCTGAGAGATCACCAGAACCTTTGTGGCTAAAGCCTCCAGACTCCAAGGGATTGGGGTCGATAATCCAGAGGGATGGCAGTGAGAACGACTTCCAGGTACAGCCTAGTGCTGTCATTTAGAACTTTCCCCATCCCAAACTGGGATCCCGAAACATCCCTCAGCCTCCTGCCAGGGTCAGCCAAGCACACTCACCTCCAGCAATGAGACTTCTTCCATCTTGCTCAGGGTCTGCTCTATGCGTTCTATGTCCCTCTGAAGCACTGACATTCCCTCCTCCAACCGGTGGACGTCCCCATGCAGCTGTGCCAGTGACTGCTCTTCCTTTTCACCCAGCTCTGCCAGCACAGCTCTCTCCTCTTCCTCCAAGATCTGATGAAGGCGGGCAAACTCTGCCCGGATCTTGAAGTTCAGCTCCCCAGACACCTTCTGAGCAGAGGGAAAAGGCAGAAGATGAGTCTGGCAACTACAACACACAAGGAGGTACACAGGATGGCTGGGCCCATTACCCTGCTTACAGAGTCTGGGAAATCAAAGAGTCTCAGACATACCCACAACTTCTTGGATAGAGAACAGGACACAAGGACAACTTTCAAGGTTGCAGAGCCAAAGGGGGAAAAATAATAATAAATAAAAAATAAAAAAAAATCCTTGCACACAGCCACAGTGGGAGCCCACAGCGCTCTCCCACACCACCAGGAATTTGCTTGTGTGCAATACTGGAGCTCTTTTGCTTTTCTGGAGCTGCAGACTCAGCTGTTCAGGTTAGTTAGGATTTATTTCAAATCGTGCCAGACTCCGCAGAGCTGCCTGACACTGGCAACTTGTTCTTTTTCTCCGATACCTCTGTCTCTCAGGGCTTCTGTCTGTATGGGAGAGACGGGGGAGCTGCACAAACTAATCTCTGTAGTTAAGGCTGATAAAATCCCATTCAGCTCTTTTCAGAGGTCACTTTTTTCCAGTTGTTTAGTCGGCCAGCCAGCCTTGTGGTGCTCTCACTGCCTTCCTGCCTGTTTACAAGAGACAGCCAATGACTTTTTATTTTCCCAATCTTTGAGCTTCTAATCTCTAAGTGCAACCTTAGCCCTCATTATTTTCTTGAGGAGTGCTTCCTGAAATGCACATCCCTTTCTACCAGCAGGAAACCCATCTCCCCCAGAGTACATCTGAAGCTTCACCAGCCGGCACGGCATCCCAGCCTCCCTTTGCTCCAGCAGGTGCTTGTGCTGACACACCAGAACTGCAGAGGACATGCATGGCCTCCCTGTTCAGATCAGCAATTTGCTCCTTTACTCTTGAAACACGTCTGAGTCAGCTCTTCCACTGCAACAGGACATCAGCCACATGTGGTTATTTGCTAATACTTCTTCATTAACCTCAAAGGTCTATTCCAAGTCTGGCAGTGGGACAGAGGTATGAAACAGGGCAGGCAGGGGGATCAGAGACTCCCGTCAGAAGACAGTCTCCCATCAGTTTTATCTCACCTCTGAACTATTTCTGTTTTCCTTACTCTCCTTCCTTGGCTTTTAATACTTTTACATCACTCAAGAAGGAAACGCAGTCAGCCTGTGGCTGTTCTTGCTTCATTGATCAGTGACAAGTAGGCAGCCTGGTGCCACTCAAGCCCATAGAGAGCACTCGGGTTCCTCACATCATCTTGGAGCTTTGCAGAGAATCCAAATGTGGTCCTTGTGACAAGTCCACTGCTCTCTGCAGTGCCAACACTGCTGCTGACCCAGCTTCTTCAGCTTTGCTGCCACCCCTTCAGACACACAAGAGGATTTTAGAGCTTCCAAGAATTAACCCTCTCCCAAAGTGGCAGCGCTGCGGGGCCCGAACAGGCTGCTCAGCTGACAGCTCTCACCACCCGCCCTGTCTCAGCTCTGCTGCACCTTGTAAATGCTGTATTAATGAGTGCTTAATGGCTCTTCGCAAAGCCTCTACTGAATGTTCAGTACTGATGGGCTTTGGCCTACATATGGGGGAGTTTGTTCAGATCCCTACATAGTTATTTGTCTAGATTGGTACAAGAAGCCGAGCTAAATCTCAGCTGAAGTGATACACAGATCCTCTATGAACATTACTCCAGAGGCTGTACAAAAAGCAGCTATCACAGGGTGTTACCGTCAGGCCACAGATATCTTCCTGTGTTGCACGCTTCCTCCGCAAGAAGTTCTCCATCTCCTTCTGACGAGCTTGCAAAGCATCTTCCAGGTGCTTCTGCAGGAACAAGGAAAAGAAGGTGAGGAGACCATTTCACTGCTCTGCTGTGATTCAGGAGCAATCCTAATTCCTGAGGCCAGCATTAGAGGGAAGCTGCAACAAGATTTCTTATAAAGGTACTAAGAAGAAAGCACCTGATGCACAGGCTTGAGAACCTTGTAAGTGTGCACATAATGAGACAAATTTATTTTTAAGACTGGGAGCTCCAGCCTGGGATATCTTGTTTGCAGAAGGTTTAAACCCTGTGTGCTGCGAACCAACTTGTGGAGGGACTGACCCTTCAGGCAGTACACCCGGCACAAGCAGTCCTCACCCCTGGCTGCGTGGTCCCTACACGAGAAACAACGAGGCTGTGGTAGAAGTCAGGCACAGCAGTGATGGAAAACAAATGCAAGAGAAGAAAGTGTCCGAAAGACAGGCAGCTGGAAGGAAATAGGGAGAGGGAATGAGTAAAGAAGAGACAAAGATGTCATTGCACTCGGGTCAGGTGAGGCACGCACAGGGGTCCCCCCCACAGGGCTCACGTGGTGCCTGTACCCTTCTCCCCCAGACGAGTAGAAGCTGCTCACCTGCATCTTGTGCCGGTGCTCCGTGGATCCGCAGCGCCGCACCTTCTCCACCAGCCCCGAGAGCAGGTAGTGGGTGCGGAAAGCCCGGCTGGGGAACTCTCGGCGGCACTGGGGGCAGGAGGGAACGCGGGTGCAGCTCTCCCAGTAGCCCTGGATGCAGGCCTTGCAGAAATGGTGCATGCAGTCCAGCATGACGGGCTCGCTGAAGAGTTCACAGCAGATGGCACACGTCAGCTCCTCCCGCAGGCTCCGGTCCTGGCTCCTGCCGGCCATCCCTGCTGGCACACGGGAACCACCCTGAGTTTCTTGCCACTGCCATCCCAAAATTCCCTTCCCTCTGAGCTAAAGCAGGCTTCTCCCTCCCCTCACACTGGGCTCTGCTGGGTGCTCTGGGGCAGGGTTTGGTTACCAACCCTTGGGTGAGAGGCACAGGACCTGCCCAGGCGCCCCTCGGGCCTGTATCCAGCCCTGGAAAGCCCCAAACGGTGGGAATGAGAGAAAAATCCTGGCAAAGGGTCAGTCCCTTTGCAGAATAACAACTCTCCGCTTCCCATTACTCCAGCAAACCTACTCACAGGGACTGGCTGTGTGTCCCTGACAGGGCCCCAGTGAAGGGCTCACCCGGCCCAAGGGCTGCAAGCAGCCACCCTGCAGCCTGCGGATCCCCTCAACCCCAGAGCCCGGCAGGGCCGCATCCTGCACCCCCCCCCCCCCCCCCACGCCGCCATTCCGCTACAAGGGGAGCCCACCTGCACCCCCCGGTGCGGCTTGAGGTGCGCACCCCGGCCTGCACCACGCAACCCCCGCTCCCCGGGGTACAGACCCGGGCACCCCGCGGCACCCACCGCCCTCAAGCCCCTCGATGTCCCCCCCCGGGCCCCCTCCAGCCCACGCACCGCACCGCACCGCAGCCTCCCAACTTGGAACCTCCGCTCCGCCCCGCCCCGCCCGCGGACTGACACCCACCTCGACCAATCACCTTGCGGATGTACCGCCTACCCGTCCGTTCATTGGATGGAAGATGGGGCCGGGAGGGGCTCCGGCATGTGACGTGTCACGTGTGCGGGGGGCGGGACAGCTGCCGGGGCCTCGCGGGCGCCGCCCGTGGGAGGGCGCGTGCTGCGTGGGGTTGGGTTGCTTTGCATTGCGTTGCATTTAATTGCGTTGCATTTAATTGCGTTGCATTGCATTGCGTTGCGTTTCATTGCATTGCATTTCATTGCATTGCATTGCATTTCATTGCGTTGCGTTGCATTTCATTGCATTGCGTTGCCTTTCATTGCATTGCATTTCATTACGTTGCATTGCGTTTCATTGCACTTCATTGCGTTGTGTTTCATTGCATTGCATTTCATTGCGTTGCATTGCGTTGCATTGCATTTCATTTCATTGCATTTCATTTCATTGCATTGCATTGCATTACATTGCGTTGCACTGCTCCTGTACTGCACTGCCCTCGAACTGCACTGCCCCTGCACTGCCCTGCTGCTGCATTCAGGAACCAGAGCTTAGAAATAAGCCCCAGGGAAAAGCCTCCCTCTCTCCTCCCCGGTTTCCCTTAGCCAGAGGTCTGGAGCTTGCAGAAACTGAGCCAGCTTGCCAAGTCACGGGGCTTTCAAGAGGGCAACTCCAAGCAATGCTTTGGGGTCACGGCTTCAGGTTTTGCCCAGCAATCGCAGGGACTGCGGGCTTGTTGGCAAAAGAAAGAAGGAAGGGTTTTCAGCCTTGTGTGGTCACCTGATGGTGGGCCCTGGGATGTTGTGGGAAGTGGCAAACACTGGCGGACATGTGACAAAAATCACAAGAGCTTTCAATGCTGCAAGAAAAAACAAGTAGAATCAAAAGGAGGGGAGGCTCAGCGACAAGCAACAGTTGCACAGGCCATCTATCTCCTAACTGCTGTTAGAGCATCCCCCCAAAATCTACCACCCTCCTCCCGCCACTATTGCTCTATGTTTTCTCACCATTAGAGCAGTGCAATCAATGCAGAAAATGTTTCCACCCATCTTCATTTGCTTGTCCGAGGGAGTTTCCCAGCCTTTCTCTTGCGCCGTCTGTGCTTGCTCAGTGGCACGTGGCTGCAGCAGCCCCGCTTGCAGGCATCAGCCTCCCCCTTGTCTCCGCCAGCCCCTCGGGGTCACAGGCTCAGCCACAGCCCCGCGCTCACATTTGGACTTTAAGCATCGCTGACTACACGAGGAGCAATTGGTCCATGAGCAGGCGAGGTGCTCCCCAGGCAGCCTCCTGCAACCACCCGGGTGCAAAGCAGAGACGAGCTGAAGCTCCTCTTTGCTCACCATCGCTCTGCAGAGCCCTGGCGTGGGCAGCGTGAATGCTGGAGTTCGTGGGGTGGGCTGGGCTGGGGGTGCCCCCAGGGAAAGTGCTGAGCTCCAAGAGGTGCCGTGGACAAGTGGGGAGGATGCGGGCTGCTGTGAAAGTGCTCTGAGGCCTCTGGGTAGGCAAGCAAGCGGCATCTGTGGACACCAACAAGGTCAGGCCATGCCCAAATATGCTGCTGGCCCTAACACGGTTATTCTGGGGGCTCAGGACCTCCTGGTTAAGCAACACAGGGGTTGGCTGCACCCTCCTGCTCTGGTCCCCATGGTGGCAGTGGGACAGAGATGCTCAGCCCCTGCTGCTCGCCGAGCACTGGGGACAAGAAGCACTTGCTGGGCAGGAATTGTTTCCGACAGGCTGAACCGGCTCCCATTGCTGCCCTTTTCCCCTTTCCACTGCACAACTCAGGGGGAGTCCCCCTGGGAATGTCAGTGGGACGGTGAAACTGGGACCTAGGGATGACACAGGGCTGCAGGGATGACTGAACAATCTCCGCTTAGCTGCGACTTAATGTGGCAGAACCTCACTCCCCACATTTACAGAGATTTGGGCTTCCAGTAGGCTGGATCTCACCGTGCAAACAGGCTGGGACTTGCCGGGAGCAGTGACCGCTGCCAGCCATGGTGCTGCAGCCGCTGTGCCAGTGGGTAGCGCCTGCGCAGCGGGAGAGCCACGCGCCAGCAATTCCCAAGAAATAGCTGGCTTTGAACTGGTGGATTTTGGGTGGGAGCTGAATCTTCTGTTTAGCTGCATCCTTTTGAGAGGGAAATAGCTTCATCATCCACGTCCAGCCTCTGATCTCCTGGATTTGCAGCTGTTTCTCCAGGAGGCATTATAGCCTATGCATAGACACACACATTAACACACACACCCAAACCAGCAGACAAGATGCCCAGCCCAGCCCACGCAGCCTGGGGTGAGCCAGGGTGCTGTCCCTGACCTGTTGCAGCTTGCAGCACCATGGTCCATTATTTGTGCAGCTCTGCACAGAGGTAAAAGCATCAGTAATTGCTTTTCAGTAGAGATCTGGAATGTGCTGCAAAAGGTTATGTTCCCCCAGCAGCCTGAGCCATCAGTGCTGGGAGATGTCCCTGTGAATCAGCATCTGCGCCGTGTTTGGAGAGCTCGTCCCTCCCCGTGGGGCTGGTTACAGAGCCCAGGGAGGTGACAGCCCCCAGTCTGCACCTCCATACACCCCGGGGCAGTGGCGGGCATGTTGTTTGGAAGGAGTCCCTCTGTGGCTGGATAACTGAAGCTTCACCCTTAAACGGCAGAATTTGGGATAGCTCAGCTGATGTTGAGCTCCTCCGTCAGCTCCCCTGTTAGCCCCAGCTGGAGCCTGGTCCTGGGCACGCTGTGCAGCGGGAGCATCCCACCGCTGCGGCACCAGGCTGGGTCCGTGCCAGCAGATACCCTGCTTCTGGGGCTGGCACGGGGCTGCGGGATGCTGCTGTCGTGGGAGCGATGCTCTGCACCAGGGCATGGTGCTGCCAGCTGGGTCCAGGTGCTGCAGGACACCCCGCAGCACCCAAGGGAGTCCTGGACCCCCTGATGTCTTGGCTCGATTTTCCCAAATAACTCCCCTTGTTGCCGACAGGACCAATCACCCATGTAAAATTGCTCACCTCCACTTTGGCAGGTTCAAGCTGCAAACTCAGGTTTTGGAGCCAAAGGAGGAGTGGCACCATTTTACTATGCACTGCAATAATCCATCCGTCCCAGGAGAAAGTTCTAATATAGGCAGGGATGTCCTCGTCATGGCCATTTCACTTTCTGGGACATCAACTACGAGGTCTAAAGTGAACGGTGAGTGGCAGTCATTTCCCAATGAACACGTCTCCCATCTGCGGATTGAAAACACACACCCGAGCATCCCCTCGGTCTCGAATTCTTGTTTAAGTGCTCCTGGCATCTCCTTCCTTTCAGCACTCGCTTCAGTTGGCAATGTAGTATTTTTCTTTCTTTTTTTAGCCTATTCCTCTCGGGAGGCTCCAAGCTCTGGGCTGGGACCTGAGAACGCTGTGTTTGGAGAGCCTGATTATGCACTGGGGAGATGAAGGATAATGTGGATCGGGAAGGGTCTGGCTGAAAGCTCATGGATTGGGTCCAAACCCCTTCGTGGTTCTCTGCTCCGTGCAGTAAACATGTATTCTTGGAGACGGGTGTCAGAGGCACTGTTTGGCCCTACAGAAAGAAGGGGATGAAGTGGGAAGTGGCGTGGGTCCGGCTGCTGGAGGGCTTCACCGGGCTCCCAGCGATACGTGAGTGGAAGGGGAAGAAACTGCTGATCCGCAGTATCGGTCCCTTGTGTCGGCTCTCCAAACGCAGGCAGGGAAGCTCAAGAGGGTTTGAGGTGGTTTGCATTTCCATTTCCCTGTTTCCCTTTGGTGTGAGTACAAATACACACCGAGGACTTTGGTTCCTCTGGATCCTGCTCTCCCCCCACGGCTCTGCCTGAGCGGTGCCCGACCGCAGGGCAGGGGAGGGGGCAGAGGCGTAAATTGGGGCTGGAGCCCTTGAGTCCTGCAATGGGGAGGTGCTGGGCAGCCCCTTGGTGGGTGACTCCTGTGCTCGCTGGTCTGTGCCCCCCTGCACCCCCCAGCCTGTCCCCTGCAGAGTGGAAACCGGGAGGCAGGGGCTCCTCCAGCCACGGACATCGGGGCACGATGGTGGTTTCGGTGCAGCTGTGAGGGAACGAAGAGCAGCAGCACTTGGGTTTGAAAGCCCACATGGGGGACTTTGTTTTAAACACAGTCGAAAGACTTATCAGTCCTAGCCTCTGTCCTTACCCTGGGACCCTTCGGCGGTCCTTATTTCCACATTTCAGACACGGAGCTGAATTAAATCTGGTCATTTCCACGTGTTGACCTGGACAAGCCCCAGGGGAAGGACTCTACGGGGTGAGGATGGGGCAGCCTGGAGCCAGTCCTTCCCGCTGCCCACGGCATCCCTGGCCAGGAGGGAGTGTGGTGCTGCCGGTCCAGGAGAAATCCCCAGACTCCTGACATCCCCAAAAGCAGGCTGCACCCCAGGAGGCTCCGCTTTGGTGGGCTCCTGCCAGCTCTCTCCAGCGCTGAGACCAGGAGGCAGGAAGAAATGGAACGGAAAAGCAGCAAACAGAAAGAAAAAAGTGAAAGAAGAAGGGATGAGGTAAATCAAGGTAACAGCTGCGTCAGCATTAATGAGGATTACGCATCCCTCTGTGACCTCAGCTGCAGGGATATGATTTAAAGGCCTCGGTTAGAAAAGCGAGTAGGAAATGAAGCAATGCTCCGAGATATGATATCTTTGGATAAAGAGCTGGAGGAGGGACGTGACCAAAGGGTAGGCCGTTATTTGCCAATATTTTCTTCCCAGGCCCGAATGACACTGCTGTTTTGCTAAGGCCAGAGCCTTGTGCTCTGAAGGTGTCCGGCTGGCCCCAAGTACCCCCATGAACTGGCAACCATGGTCCAGATAAGCCAGATGGAGATGGTGAGAGGTATCGAGCAGGTTCAAAACATCCCAAACATGCTATGAAAGGACCCAGGTCAAGTAAGGCCAGTGATCTAAAGGTTTGTGTCATTTTTGTCCCTCGTGTGTCCAGGAGCTTGTGGAGAAGGTTTGGGGATCAGCATGGACAAATCCATCCCCTACTGCATGGAGGGATGGAGTTTGCACCATGGGACTGGGGCTTTTCTGAGCCCTTGGATGCTGCATGGCTCTGGGGGCAGTGGGGCTGTGGGAGGGTTTAACCCACAGCCCACTGGTGATGGCAGGTAGGAAAAAGGTCCTGGAACAGGCACAGGAGGATGAAAGCTGCTTAATCATGGTTTTTTTTCCAGGGATGCTCAAATAGCTGAATTCCTAGGGACCAGATTCACATGGCTGCTGAACTTCTCAGCCCAGGACTCCTCGTGTAAACCATCACGAGCCGGCCCACCAGGCAGTCTGACACGCCAAGATGTGAGATTCCCCATGCCGTCCCTCCGGGCAGCCAGGAATCCACATTTGCATTCCACCAGCATCCTTCAGCTCCCCACACCCAGGCGCCAAAACCAGGACATTTCTGCAAATATTAACATTTCTGGCTCCCACTTGTTTGCCTGTTTATTCTGAGCTATGCATGTAACCCCTCTGATATTCCACACACAGCACAGGGCTTGGCCAAAACAGCTTTGTCCTCTCAGCCTTCCACACGATGGGTCATGCTTCAGCTCCTCAGCCAGCCCCATTACCTGGTCCCTGGGTGAAGGATGCCCCGTAATGCTCTTCTCCTGCACTTGGATGCCTGGGTCGCAGTGAGGCTGCTGAGCATTCACAGATGTGTCGAGCTGCCTCTGCAGGGCCTGAAGCACATAGATTTTTGTTGTTGTTGTTTTGTTTGTTTTTTTTGAGGCTTCTGACCTCAGCTCTGTACAGCAGGGATGTGGGGAAGATCCTCATGAGCTAACCCTACAAAAATGGGCTGGATGGGCTTGGCTGCTCAAGGTGCTCGAGTCTTTTGTTGGTTAGTATCCATATTCCACGGTCAGAACACAGTAGCCAAGAAATCCATCCCTGTGGTCACATCAGACCCCCAGATTGCTTTCCCCTGGCTGGTCTGAGGCTGTTTGCTATATTCATTACTTGCATTAGAGATGGCCACAGAGTCCAGTTCTCTGCAACACCCCCTGATGCCACATATGAAAGTTTTCAGCCCATTTGGTGGAGATGGAGAGAATTCATTTACCATCATGCAGCCTTCAAAAGCCAAGGGATGTTTCTGTAGAAGACCCCACAAGAACAATATCTCTCAGTGCAGCATTTCACGCAAAGCACAGGTTATTGGGCATAAATGTTCCCCCTTGCTATTTACTTTGGACTTTGCTATCTGAGAAAGATGCAGATGTGCTCTAAAATTTCACTCATTTTGGAGAAACTTAGACTCATCACTGCCTGCAGCTCAGCAGCCTCAGCCTGGGGACACCCTCCTGTGACCCCCAGCAGGATTTAAAAGCAGCTCTTCACACTTGGCTCTACCTTTCCCCCTTCTATTTTCCTACAGCCACACAGTGAAAGCCAGAGCCTGAGCATTACCAAAGTGGTCACGAGAAACGAAATGAAAGTAATTGAGTTGCCATTGAGTGAGATAACCATCTCCTTTGAGGAAAATAATTCAAGTGGCTCTATCTTTGTTAAAAAATCTAGAAGATCTTAAAAAAGATTTTCCTTCTGGAGCTGTCACCGTAACAATGGAAGTTTGCAAAGGATGCGATGGGGAGGGAGAGGGCAGAGCCGTGCCCTCTGTAAGCACAGGGTGCCGTGCCTGGCCACGCAGCTGATGCCGAAGATGAGGGTCAGGCCAGCGGAGGATGAGGAATGCACAGGCACGAAGGAGGCTGCTGGTGATGGGGAGGAGTACAGGAAGGATGAGGGGTCAAACCAGTGCGGTCCTGGGAATATTGCAGAAATCTTCTGACCCGTTCCCAGTGTCTGTACTGGTGAGGCTGCCACCCAAGCCCTGTGCTGGAGCTGTCCCCAACAGCCCCGGGGCCACCGTGGGAGGCAGCCAGGCTGAAGCTGAGGCCGGAGGCAAGCGGTAGCCTTCAGGCGGCTGCATCTCCTGCCTCCGGTTTTGACAGCACGGTAAACACCGAGAGTGATGATCTTACCAGGGGGATGAATGGATCTTTTTCAGAACCCTGCTCTTTGCTCCTCATTCAAGGTTCACAGACTGATTTAATTTGTAAGAGGAGCTAGGCAGGTTCCTTCTCCCTCCTTTTCAACAGGAATAAGCTGAGGCACTGCCTTGCCCAGGACAGCTGTCAAAACAGGGAACAACCCATCCCGGAGACGCGGTGCCAGGGCCCCTGCTACCTTTCCCCTTTCTCTGGCTACGAGGGCTGGCTGCGCTCCTCTACTTTGCTCTGCAAAATGATGATGTACACCGCTCTGGTTCTCGAACGAGGGTGTCATGGGAGGCTGTGCATCTTCTGCCCAGAGTGAATGTCACCCTGAAGGAATGTGGTTTTCCCCGCTGGAAGCTGAGCACCACATGCTGCAGCATTTGAAAGCCCTGAGTGCTCACAGAGGTAATGCTGTGCAAAGCTGTATTTCCCCTGGCACCTTAAATACCTTTAGCACCTGGGGAGAAATAAGTCTCTTCTTCCTCCAGCATGAAATGGCTTTTGAAGTGGATTTTTCAGGCTCCAGACTCACCTCCCTCATGTGTCTGGTCTGAGCTCTTCAGCGGAGGCAGAGAGGAAACACTGCTCATCGAATAATAAATTGCAGGCACGCGCTCCCCTGAGCAGTTGTTTGGAAAGCGTCCCACATGCCTCGTGCCAAATTTGCTGGCCAGGGAAGCGCAGTGGTATTAGCATGTTCCAGTTAATTAGGGTTGTGAGCCGTCCTTTTCATCGCCTGGAAGAGCTGAAAGAAGGACAAACCCGGAGCGCTGCCTTTATAAGGCTTTGTGCTTTCCAGCACAGTCTCCGCTCAGCTTGTGCATGCTTGGCTCGTACCCTGGGGATGCTGCTCTTTCTCCTGGGGGACTCGGTGTCATACCTATCTCTCAGTGTCAGACGGTGGCTTCTGAGTCACATTTCTGGGGAACACGGAGCCAAATCCCTGGCTTTGTATCGGGAGTGGATCTGACCCTCCTGCCCCGGTGTGAAAAGCCACCAGCAGTGCCCGTGTGCACCGACGCTGCCTCCGGCCCAGCACCACGGTGCTGAGCGTGGCGTGGATAAGCTGCTCCTTGCTGACAGCTGATGTGGGTCACCACGGGACTGGGAAAGAGGAAGCGAGGTAGTGAAGCAGCAAACGCGATGCTGCTGCCTTTACGGTGGTGCTGAGCACCGGAGATCAGCTGCTGGCGACCTGGTGCCTTTCGGCAGCATGAAGCCCTTAGAAAACACGCCATACCCTCAGTTTTTCCCAGGCACTTGCATCGCCTTCAGTATTGACACTTAGGTAGAGTTTAGGCTGGGGCTGCCATCAGCGCATCCAGCTCTGCCTGCTCTCACTGCCGCAACCCAACTTTTATAGCACTGTTTGTCATCTTGAGAGTGACAGGCTGGCCACAGATTTATAACTTCACCATGGGACTATGAAGCAGGAGTATCCAGCCTGGAAGAGCAAGACCCTGATCGCAGAACATGCTGCCTAAATGAAATGGGCAACTTAGAAAGAAATCCCTTGGGGTAAAAGTGTCTTCCCTCAGCTGTCCTAGCAAGGCACATCCAAGCACCCAGTCTCCCGTAGTGCACGTAGCCCACTGCTCCGTGTGTGTCTGTGCCGGAGTGAAGCATTTTTATCACCTCTTTTACTTACAGGGAACTGAGAGACATCAAGGGATTTGCCCAAAGTCAGACAAGGAGTCTGTGACAGACTGGGAAACACGCTCTTACCCAAAAACTCATCCAGATTTCTAGTTTATCTGGACAACTGCTGGTGTACAATGTGTCGTATTTTTGCAATCCCGGCTCTGAAGAGCTTATCTGACTGCAATTATGCTCTTCTGCAGAAGCTGTTTTCTAGCTGGCTCGGTACACAAACAACAAGCAACCCTCTAATAAATTAGAAAAGCTTTGAGTGCGGTGACTTGCAGAAACGGCAACTGAATGCAGGGGCTGGTTCTGGGCTCAGAGGTGCTGGTGTCTGCCCGGAGGAACCCTGCCGAGCTGCCCAGAGTCCTTCTGCCCTGATGTGAGGATGATCAGGGGATTTTGTGTGTTGGAGGGAGATCCAGGGGTGGGAAGGGAGTGGAAGGGGTAAACCCTCATCGGCATTAATCAACTTAATCAAATGAACCCTGTGAGTTTGCCCTGTCCCTACCTGCTCCCAGCTCTGCCAGGAGCTGAAGCGTGGTGATGTGTGTCCTCTTTGGTAGGACACAAACCCCATTAATCTCTTTCCATCTGATCTCTTCTGTCCTGGCTCACTGACCCTCGTCCTGAAGACACACTCGGTGTCCCCATCTTCTGCCTGCCCTGAAGGAGAGCAGAGCTCCCGCAGTTCCAAGTCGACCCACACAGCTCGATTCTCCTCCTGCTTCTCCAGTGCCTCTCATTGCAGTATCAGATCGCTCAGGTATTTCAGCAAAACCCTGTCCCTGATGCTATCTCTGCTCCTCCACTAATTCCTGAAATGTTCATATGGGGACAAAAAACAGTTACGAAATGAGAACCTGCTTTTAAATTCAGAGAGGGTGCAGACAGCTTTTTATCCTCCCTCCCACCTCTGAGCAGCTTTGTGGCTAATTTAGTTCCCAAATGCATGACAGACTCCCAAATCCGCTGCATCCGTGAACTCCGGGGCTCAAATGGAAAAGGGGCTTTAGTGTTACCACAACATGCTGATGCTTCTGAGGCTGCTCAGCAAAACACAGGCTTGACACTGCAGGAAGGAGCAGTGGAAATGTTTTGGTTACATGCAGGTAGAATTAAACAGATGTTTGAGAAATGAAAAGCTGCTTTTTTTAAGTATGTCAGTGTTGCTGCTCCAGATGAAGCAGGATGAACTGGAGCATCTGGAAGCCTTGGTAACAGATTTCTTAGAGATTTCTCCCAGGGAGCGATCAGATAACATGCCTTCCTTATATGACAGAAGTTGAGCTACAGAGTATGGTTTACAGCTGCAGGGTGTTCAGACCGAGGACCTGCCTGCTCTCTGAGGCAGAGCAGATTATGGGCCGATGAAAAGGCCGCCCTCTCCTCTGCCCCATTTCTCAGCTTTTTGACATGATTTTTGTTCCCTGAAGCATAAAATTCATTGTTGTATTCTCAGAAGAGCCGGTGAGCAGGCTGGCTTTTGCCTAATCAAAGCCCAACTACTGGGAAAGGCTTTTGGGCTGCAAAGATCCTTTGAACAATCCCATCGTGTTTGAAAGGACACGAGGCTCTTGGGACACCTGTGCAGGCATTTATGTGTACCCAGCCTGAGCGTGCAAACACCCCAGGGTTTGAGGTTACAGCGGTGCACACAGTGGGTCCTGGCACCTCTGCTCAGGGCTGCGCAGCCTTCCACAACCCAGGAGAATGCAGGGGACCATCTTCATATTCCCCCATCCTCGTACTTCAGGGTGTAGTTACTGCTTGAGGGAAAGAAGACCCTCAGCTGTTTTGGGATCTGTTAGCTGTGTGGGGAGGTCTTTTTGCACCGTGGTGTTCAGGCTGCCACAGCCATGCCTGCTCCTCTCGACACACCAAGAGTGGGAGCTCTGCCACAGCAGCCCCGGGCATCCCTTAGCTGTCGGGAAGCCGACGGCCGGGCAGCATCAGGGCTATGCTGCATGCACTCGCCGCTGGCAGTAATGATGTTGTAGCTGGGTGAGATTAGGCAGGCTGGCAGGCAGCCCACGTCTGCAGTGCCGTGGGAAGAGCCTGGCTCCCGGGGAGAGGGCTGGGGAGCGTGGAGGGAGTGGGGACCAAACCCCAGCCCGGTGGCTGACGGTTGGAGTGACACCCCGGGTGCGCTGAGAGCTCGAACTTCTCTCACCGCGCTGCTCCATGTCGCAGGAGGATTGATTGCAGGGAGATGATTTGTGACCATGTGCATCACCATGGATCACGGGAGCTCTCCCTTCCCAGGCTTTCTCTGTTCTGCCAAGCACACACACAAGGGCTCTTCAGCTAAATTATCTGGTCGAAGAGGTGAGTTGATGTTTGGGAGCATTGCAGGTTTTGGTGCTGACCTCTCCGCTGGATCCCTGAGACCGTGGGAGAGGACAGTCTTGGGGACTTGCGCTGACTAATCCATGATTTAAGAGTTTGGATTTGCTGTCATCCAGCAAACAACATGTGCCAAAAATGACTGGAATTCACCCCATGGTCCTCTTGAAGGTTCACAGCTTCAGGCTGCAGCAAATTTCTCTCCTGTCAATCACTGCCTTTTCCCCAGGCATCGTATTCCTGCCTGGGGAAGAGAAGAGCTGTAGCAAAGGATTCTGGGGAAGGGGCAAGAAAAATCTTACGCTGGAACAGAAAGGAGGAAAAAAAATATCTCTCCGAGCCCAATTCAACCATCCACTGCTGAGGACTCTGGAGAGGAGGAGCATCCATCCGCCAGGAACACCAGGAATAGCATGCACCGCTTAATTCCCATTAGCTGCTCTTTGCCTCTCCCTGTGGACCACTGGGAGACAGCAACAGCCCCTTCCAGGTGGGTTTATCTTGTCCTGCTCCCCTCCACTCTCAGCTTTCCAAGGCAGCTAAATCAACAGCCTCAGGGAAAACAAAGGGGGAGAAGACACAAAACTCCCACAAAAATCCAGTTGGTGCAGCTGTTGGATTTGCCCGGCTGTCAGCGCTGATGCGCCGAGCCCTTTCCTTCCTGAAAGGGAGATGGGGAGAGAAGTGAGAAGGATGGGACTCATGAGGACCCTTGTTCAAGTCTTGGGTTCAAATGCCACTTTCTGTGTGACTGACTTCAGGAATACTCTCATTCTCCTTTTTCTGCTGAGCCATTGGAGCATTTTCTTTTTCCTGGTGTATCGTGACTTTTGTGGCACAGAAAGTTGGTTGAAAACCCTCCCCGTTTCCATTCTCACAAAGAAAAGGAAACCAAAATCCACCATGGGGGTGAAGAGCAAGACTCCTCTGATAAAATTCTAGCTGTAGATACTCGAAGCTGAGAAGTGTCCTCCTCCCTAACCTCTGGAACCATCTCCTAGCCCAGGTGAGCTGCAAACTCATATGTTGCCTGTGGTGGAAATGCAATGCTGGGAACACACCTAACTTCTCTTTGAAGGCAAAACCTTTGGCCAGGTAGGGAGCTGTGTTTCTCCTGCTTCCCTGTGCTGCCTGCACGGTGCTTTCCTGGGCTCTGTCGAGCTTGGATTTTACAGATTTGGACATGAGGATGCTGCTTTTGTGCCTCTCCCTTTCTCTTGCTCCAGGTGTTTGGGCAGTGCTGAGCACCCTAAAATAGAAACTCACTTGGGTTCCTAGCTCCACAGTGAATCTGGCTCTGGAACAGAACAAGCCATTGCCAAGTGGCTAAAACTTCTCGCCATTACTTGTATTTGCATTTCAAGAGCACCCCAAGGCCTGTCCCACAGCAGCAGCAGCCTGCTCTGTGCAGGGTGCTGTACAAGCACCGAGGCAGAGGAGGATGGGGTGAGGTCTGTGAAGGCTCTGCCGAGTTGCAGGACCTGCCGACCTCTTGCTGCAGGGGAGATGCACCCCTGGACAAGACCGTGCCAGTCCCAAATGAGTTTAAAGCCTGAGCAGATGGGAGAACTGCGGAGTGAGGGCAGATGGACGCTTGCCCAGGTCAGTGGCACAGACGAGGAGCCTGCAGACCTCCAGCTCCCACCACTTCTCCCTGGAGAGGGAACTGGATGGGGTGGAAAAGCTCCTCTCTCCTCGATGCAAGAAGCCCCTCAGTGGCTGAACACTGTATAAACAGCAGCAGCAGGCTCCCTCCCCCTTTCCATTTCTGTTTGTTAAACACACGCTCCCTGCCTTTCTCTCATTCAGGAGCTAACACAGCATCCAGCTTGGTGAGACGGGGGCTGTCAGTCACCCTGCAAGAGGGTGCTCTGCAGGTGCTCAGGGTGGGGTACCGAAGATACCCCCGGCGATGAAGCACCCTCCGGCAGCCCAGATCCTCGCCTGACTTCCTCGCTTTTCCGAGGACAGTTGCAGAAAAGTGCTTTTCACCCCTTTGCCACAGGTTGACTCCCAGAGTGGAGAGGACCAAGTGCTCCGTCCTGGCCAGCAATGAGACGATAACTGGAGGTGAGCGGCTCGGATCCTGAAGGAGGAGGATGCTCTGGGCTTTGCAGGTGGGTCGGGGAGGGTTTGTCTGAGCAGCAGGGCTGAGATGGGGCCAGGTTTTGGCCATGCCACATGGTTCAAGCGAAAAAGGTCCAAGCATCTTTGGGAAACTGAATTTGGGGACTGAGAGCCCTGAGAGCTGGAAAAGAGAAAGTGAACAAGAAATACTGGCAGGAGAGTTTCGAAAGGTCCCTGAGCAGAAGCAGGGAATCTGGGAAGCAGGATACTGAGTGAGAGCAGTCAGAAGAGCAGGTTGCTCCAGGGGGCTGCAGAAACCAGGCACGTACAGCTACAGACCAGCGTGCTGCAGGTGTGGGGCTGAGATGCGCGGCTGTCTGAGAAATCCTGATCTCTCCCACAATCTGCCTCCTCGTGGCTTGGTACAAACCTCCCGTCAGCTCCTCCGTGCTGGGACTGCACACGTTGCTGGCACTCGGCTGGCTGCCAGAGATCAGTGCCCTCAAAGAGAGAGATGCAGAGGGAGATTAGGGGACTGAGGGAGGAAAATTGGTCCTTGCTTTCTTCCTGCACTCATTGCATGTTAATTCTTGAACAGAGAGAGCCTCTTACAGTCCTGTTGTTGCCCACATTTCACCGACAGAGTTTCTGGTCTGTCCCAAAGCAGGATACTGGCTTTTCTCCCTAGTTGTTCTGTTAGTGGGTTGTTATTTCGCTTTCCTCCCTTATCTCATCTACCCCAGACTCCCTAAATTTCAGGAGGTAACAGACTCCCCAGGTTAACCAGGATCCTTCCACCAAGCTGTCTTTTCCCTTCTGCAGCCCTGACAACTGGTGTGTCTCCATCGCAGTGTCACCCGCTGAGCCCTGTCTCCCAGCCAGCCTCGCTCTGCTCCCACAGTGCATCCCGCGGGGTAGAGGGCCCTGCACTGTTCCCCCTGCTTTCTGTCGGAGAAATGTCCAGCAGGAAGTGTGTACCCCTGCCAAATGGATCTCTTCTCATCACCTTCTTTTTCACCCTATCCTGAGCTGAGTGACTAAGGCATCCTCCTTGCCTCGTCCCCTTCAGAGTCTTCCATGGCTCCAGCCTAGGCAGGGATGTGCAAATATTTAGAGTGAGGAACCACAAGAAATCCCTGGTGTATCCCCCCCTCCTTGCAGTTTGTCTCCCAGTGCCAGTACTATGCTGGGCTCCCCCGGGAGCAGCTCCGGGGCCCTGGAGCTTTGCAAGAGCAGGGGTAGCAATGTGCGTCTGATGCCATTAGGTTTCTGCACCAATGGGCCTAATCTGGGCATATAATTTACAGAGCTGCAGCAGATGGTGGGCAGGTCAGAGGGTCTTCCCTTCTGCCATAGTGTCACAGTAGGGCAATCACTCCTTTACTGGAGATGGAAGGACCTGGGACAATTTCTATCTGCTCTTTGGCTTCAGGAAATCATCCCAGAACTGCTGTTTGTCCCGAAACCAGCCCATTGCACAGAGAAGGCAAACCCCCCTCCCTTCCATCACTCACATTTTGCATTTTCATGCAGCTCCTGAAATCTATATTCAGGTTTTATCCTGAGAAATGCAGAGTCCTCTCTGGTGGTGAACGCAGGAGGCTGGAGTTCGCAAACTTGGGCTCTGTTCCCAGCCCTGCTGTGGATGTGCTGTGTGGCCTCTGGCAAGCTGGTTAATGTCCGTATCTCAGTTTATTGTGTTCTCCTCCCTTAAGTGCTGTGCTGTGGGGTGCAGGACTGAACACTGCTGCCTCTTGAGCGCGGTAGGGGAACATGAAGGTGGTAGAAGGTGGCTTGCCCCAAGTTCTGGTGATGATGGATGGTCTCAGACCTCCTTGCCACCGACACGCGACTGCCAGATATGGGACTGGGGATGAGATGAGTCAGTGCTCCAGACAGCACTGCTGGAGATGAAGGGTTTTCATGGAGTTGAGCTGCTTTGGAGGAAGGACACAGCATGGAATAAATCAGTGAGCCAAGGCATGAATGTATCCATCAGCCTCAGCCCTCACACCCCAGCGCTTCAGTAGAAAGATTGTGGCTGTCATTAGCCCGAGAGCACAGGCTGGCCCAAGTCCCTCCAATCCCTCCTTTCAAATCAATAACCGTGATAGAATTGTAATTTCTGGCCATGCTCTGAGCAGTCTTTCTCCTTACCTCCCTCTTTTCTGCACTCCTTGTCCCCACGCTGCATGCCTGCTGGCTGCAGTGACCCTGGTCTCACTTCTTGGGACAAAAAGAGGAATTTTAATCAACAATCTCTGTTTTCTCCAGCTCTCTGCCCACCCCTCCAGCCCTGCTTTCTGAACCCTGCCAGGCTTTGCAGATGGCTTTTCCAGGTCTGGATGTGCCCTGACAGATCTGGACCAGGCTGGCTGCGTGCCTGGGGCTGCAGCAGGGACATGGAGGGAGCCAGGGCATCCCCAGAAGCAGAGATGCGTGTGAGTCCCAGGGCACCTAGTCTAGGCCCTCTGTAAGAATGGATTTTTGGAGCTGTCATGGTGGTCACTGTCCCTCTCAGTCATCAATAGCAGTGTGCTCAGCAAAGTGCTGAGGTTTTGCAGATCCTCTGTGCTTCCTCCTCCTCTCCCCCTCTTCCCAAAGGCTGAAGCCTGCTGGCACAGGGAACAGCTCTCTGCCTCGTTGGGAGCCATCCCTGGGTCCCAGCCCTGCCTCAGGTTGAACCTCAGCTGGAGGAGAGTGTGAGGGCAGGATCCAGGCAATGCCCTGTTTCTGCATCCCTTCATGGCAGCCCAGCACAGGGGAGAGGGCTTAGGGTAGTATTTCTGCCTCCTCCTGGTCTGCCCTGCTCTTTTGCTCTCCCAAAAGCAGTTGGCTCTCAGCTCCAAGGATTTTTTCATCTAGCCTGGCAGGGCCGCTGGGCAGGGGAGCGTGTGCCTGACAGCAGCCTACACATATGCCAACGCTTCCATTACTTGCTGGAACGAACCTTGGTCCACTCCTAGCAGCAGCCCTGCGACCTCCAGGCAGCCCTTGGAGTGGGAGTATTTATTATGACCATTTTGTCTCTTAATTAAAATGCCTTAATTGATTTTTAATAGTTCCTCTTTGGAAAAAAACAAAGCAAACCAAATCAAATAATAACTCCATTAAGGCCATTTTGTTAGGAAGCGAAACAGCTCCAATAATCATGGTGTTCCTGGCTCCTCTCAGATGGTGGGTAGCTGCCAGTCTCCAGCAAAAGGAAATAGCCTGAGGTGTGAACACGGGAACTGGCAGCCAGTTGGTGGGTGAGACGGGGGAAAAAGGGAAGGGAGTGTCCACTGGTGTCATGCCAGGACTTGGGTACTGAAGATAAATGGGACAGGCAAGCCACAGAAACGGAGATAACAAGTGATAGTGATAAAGCGATGCTAGACAATCTGGAAGGTATACAAACCCAGACAGAGAGCAAGGCAAAGGGAAAGCACAACCACTGAAAGCGTGCCCAGCCCTTGCTCTGTTTCCTTCACGGACCTTGCTCTTCTGGCAGTAAGGTTTGCTTTGGGGCCAGCTGCAGCACGGTGTCGGAGGGATGCTGCCGCGTGTGGGTCAGGCTCTGTGGAAGAGGCTGTGGCTGTGTCCTGCCTGTTCCCCTGCTCCGTTTCCCACTGCGTCAGCTGCATGGGGCGGCTTTGAGCTCCTCTCCCCCGCTGTAGAAGTTGGGACCTCCCTTTGGTCTTTGGGGTTACCTTCCCAGGGCTGGGGGCAGCTGTGTCATGGAGATCTGAGATCACCCTTAAGTAAATCCTCGCCCCAGAAAATCCACCCACATTTCCCTCCTGCTGCTTAAAACTACCTTCCTACCCTCTTAGCGGTAGCTATATGGTCTCCATTATCACGGTATCTGAGCCTAACTACTTCATTTAGAAGAATCATTGGCATAAATTGACCAGCAGTTAGACAAGTTAGGGAAGCCAATGGACATGGAGAGGGGAAGAGAAAGCAAATGTGCAGGCAGGAGTGGTCTACCACAGGCAGCTCTTTTGCTGGGCTTCCGCGGGGGCCCGGGGTTTGCAGCCAGACGGGCAGATTCCTAGGAGCAGCTCCCAAGGGGGAATCACAACCCTTGCTCTGAGGAGCGATAAAGAACAAGCAGCCGTTTATTATTCATTGCAATGTAATTGCTGCCACCTTTACCATCTTGCCGCCATTATTTTATGGTATTTGTTTAAGGAACTAGCTGAAATGCAGGTGTTCTGCACAGGAAGCATTCTCCCTTCCCAAGGACAGGCTGTCCTTAAACATTTGGCTTGCAGGACATGGACCTGCAGAAGCTCACCAGCACCCCGTCAGCAGTGCTCCCATCTCACCTGGTACAAACCCAGAGCAACTCGCTCCTCAAAGAGTTTGAGAAGGTACCCAGCACTCTGCCTCTAATTCCCAGCTTCATTTGAGCCCTCTACCTCCCTCCCTCAGTGGCAGGGCATTATCCCCCCCTCTCTGCAGGTCAGAGAAAACATGATGCTCTGCAGACCACCCTTTTTGGGCAGAGTGATGACTTTTGCTCACTTTCGATCAAGTGTGTGGTGGGAACGAGGGCCATGCACACAGTGCTGGGGAGAGGGGATATGTGAGGGGCCACGTCCACCCCTCTCCGCATACCCCAGCAGCAATTCTGAGACACGGAGGCTGAGCAGGAGCCAGTAACAGAGCTGGCTTTTCTCCTGCTGTGTCTGGACCGAATGAAAACCCTGCCGTGACAATACTCTGCTGTTACAATGGCACCAAACGCCAGCCACGGTTCCTGACTGAGTCAGTTCTGGCTCATCAGCCAGGCTCCCTGCTCCCAAAGCCATATTCACGCAGACGTTTGAGCACCACGCGGCAGGAGGTTCACCGATGCCGGGGCTTTGGCTCTCGGACCTGTTTGTGCCTGGACGCTCAGCAACAGCTCTGCGGGAGGCTTGTTCACAACTTCAGCGGTTTGCCCCCTGCACGTGCATGTCCCTGCAGGAGCTCCCTCCTCTGCAAAGCCGGCGGATGCCTGGGGTCACCGACACTGAGGGGACAGACAGGTTCTTTTAGGGATCCCTGGCGACGGCACTAAATCTTGGTTACAATTAAAGCTTTATTTCCTTAACAGGATATTATGATTAGTACAGCACAGAGTTTATGATCGCAACGGCACAGGATTTCTACGAGCAGAATCAATGCAGCACAATCTACAAGTAGTGTAGTACAGAATTTATAATACAACTTAACTTACAATTTATAATCACCTGGACCCTCTGCAGATTGGGTCAAACCCTAATATATGGTTTGCTGTATCAATATAACAATCATAATCCAGACTCGAAAATCCTATAAAAGAATATGAGTCACTCACTGAATGCTCGGAGGAAGCAGAGGACGGTGGGGGTGTCCCTGGCCACGGTGGGTCACAGGTCTCGCTGCCCAGCAGTTCCCGACTTAGGACTTGTAATTGCTTCATTTTATGGACAGTGCTCTGGGTGCTGTTACGCTTCCCTGTTTTGTGGCGGGGTCATCAACAACACCTGGCTGGCTGGGTGCCTGGGACCTTCAAGGCTGGCAAGGAAGGGAGTAATTGGCCTGGCGACCAGGAACCTTGAGGCTGGCAGGGAGGGGAAGAAGAAAACTGTTTTGTTTGTCTAGTTGGTTCACAGGACCTTCAGGGCCTGATAATGAGGGAAAGGGAACAAATACGTGACCCGCTCGGTCACAGAGAGTGGCTGCTTGCCTCATAAAATGTATTAGTTATGCTAAACACATTACCAGGGCTTTGGAGCAGGGGTTTACCAGTCTTGGTGGTAGCATCACTAACAGGAGCAGTGGTGAGATGCCGGCAGAGACAGGGTGACAGATATTTTAACCTGGAGAGGTGAGAAATAAGAAACTGAAAAAACCCGGTGTGCAGTCTGGAAATAAATTGTTATGGGGAGGTGGAGAAAAGCACCTTGAATTCGAGAGTGTCCTGTTGGTTTTTTTCCTTTCGTAGTTTTAAGGAGTTAGGACTCACGGCATTTTTGTAGGCAAGTAAATCTCACCAAAGATGACTGACACCATCATCGATTTCTTCTGTCAGCCCCAAGAGGTTCCAAAATTTTGGCTTGTTTGAAGCAACTTCCCGGTTTTGCAAAGCCTAGCCTGAAGAAGCAGGAGAGGCAATGTGCAAAGGGGGTCCATGAGCAGGGGGTATTTCAGGACCTACCAGTCTGGTCCTGGCTGGTTGAGAGGTTTTTCCCTCTTCAGTTCAAATAAACAGAATCTCAGAAACTTGTGTGAAAAGTTGCATTTTCCCCTGACCCTTCCCTGGAGAATTGGCATTCAACTGGTCATAGGCTCTAACAGGAGGTGTAAGAGAGCTGAAAGTATGAGGAAGGATGGGGGGTAATGGAGAAGGAAGGAGAATGTCACTGCTGCTGCTGTTTAGCCTGAAATGCCATGTGGGACATGCCCTTTGAGTCTTAGCTCTTGCAGATCTTCTGCTGTCTCCCATGCTCTCACTTCTGCTGTGTCTGTGTTCCAGACCTCCTTCTCCTCCTGATGGAAAGTCTCAGGCCAGGCATGGGACTGTTGGAGGGAGCCAACAGCACCCTCACCATGGAGAAGACAGCATTAGATGAGAAGCTGCCCCAGGGCTGGCATGCCAAGGACTTTGTCACTCCTAGCCAGGATCTCTCTGGGTCCCGCAGTGTTATGATGGACAGCACCAAGATCCTGGGGGTCCAGGTTGTTCTGATTGCCGCCTACTCCCTCATCATTCTGCTGGGGTTCATCGGCAACTCCTTGGTCATCTACATCATAGTGAAGTACAAGACCATGAGGACCGTCACCAACTTCTTCATAGCTAACCTGGCCCTGGCAGATCTGATGGTGGACACACTCTGTCTGCCTTTCACCCTAGTGTACACGCTGCTGGACGAGTGGAAGTTTGGAGCTGTTCTTTGTCATCTGGTCCCTTACGCTCAAGCTCTGAGTGTCCATGTGTCCACTCTCACCCTTACTGTGATTGCCCTGGATAGGTATCGGTGTATTGTTTTCCATCTGGACAGCAGGATTTCCAAGAAGCTCAGCTTCACTATCATAGCCATCATGTGGCTAGCAGCAGCTGTCCTAGCAGGTCCTCTGGCCATCTTCAGAGAGTACCGATATGAGGAAATCCCATCCATCAACCTCAAAATGGCTGTCTGCTCAGAAAAATGGCCTTCTGGTAATAACAGAGATGCCACTATCTACAGTCTGTCCATGCTTCTCCTGCAGTATGTTTTTCCTCTTGCAATTATTTGTTATGCCTATACCAGGATCTGGTTCAAGCTCAAAAACCATGTCAGTCCCACTTCTAGGAATGAAAACCAGTGCCGGAGGAGGAAGACAACCAAAATGCTAGTGATGGTAGTTGTGGTATTTGCCGTCTGTTGGCTCCCCTTCCACATATTCCAGCTTGCCATTGATCTCGATCTGGTTCTTATCTTCCATGAGTACAAACTTCTGTACACTGTCTTCCATGTTGGGGCCATGTGCTCGACATTTGTCAACCCCCTGCTCTACGGATGGATGAACAAGAACTACCGGAACGGCTTCCTTATGTTCTTCCGTTGCCAGAACAAGCCAGAAAGCATCCACACTGAAGGCTCGGTTAGAGGGAGGTCGTACATCTTCAGGGCCAACACCCTCAATGGGAGCATCAAACAGACTCCTGGCAACGGACCACTGCCCACAGAGGTTTAGGGATGGGACATCTACCTCTGGGACTGAGGCTGACTGAGCCCAGAGACATTCTTGGGTGAATGCCTTTTTGGGTGGAACATTGTGTGGCAAAAACATTATAGCTGTCACAGCCACGTAGAAATACCCCCTGTATCTCTCAAATCAATAAATCTGGTGTATTTCTGTCTGACCAAGCAATTTAATTTTTCCTTTCTCTGCATTCAAGTTATGCATGCAAAAGCATGAAAAATTACACACAGAGGCTTTCATTTAGCCAGCAAAACACGCCCTTTTTGCTATTTTCATTTGCCAAAGTGGGTTGCTAAACCTTTTACCCTCTGACATGTTACACATTACAAATGGAGAACCTTTATTGTTCATCTGTACATCTCCTACCCAAAAGCCTTAATGATCCATCTTTAGCTAATGCTTCCCAGGGGAGGGATACCTACACTCTTCTGCAAACACGGGCTGGTTAGTGCCATCACTCTGCAGTCCTGGGAAGGGAGCAGGCTGGTGCAGGTTGAAGCTGGGCAATCCATGATCTCTTGCACAGCTTTTACATGAATCTGCATTTGCAACCCATGGGATGAGCTCTCATCCTCAGAAAGCCCAGGAGGTGGCAGTGGCACAATTTACCACAGTTTCCTTTACAAGTGCCAAAGCAAGGCTTTGGGGACACCTCATTAGCCAGGGAGCTTGTGAGCCAGCGCCCTGGATTTAGCAAGGAGAAGAGGAGGCAGAGAACCAGATAGGAAAGGAAAGAGCTGGGACAGCTGACCAAGAGGACTGAAACTGAACCTAGGGGATTAGCAAAGGTGATTTCCTCCAGACCCTAAGATGTGGCTCCTGCCATGCAATAACTCAACGAATGCCAGCATGACCAGAGAGGCAAAACTGCCGCCGACACCATTCTCCAAGGCACTCAGAGGGTTTTAAAGCTTTACTTTTTCTGGGGTTGGAGGTAGTATGGGTCTGTACATGGGTGCTTCAGTTCAGAAGACAGATGTAACCTGCTTGCATGGTTGTCACAGATGAGGCATTCTCTGACAGAAGAAGACATGGAGACAAAGGAAGATGTATTCTTTCAAACCAAACTATATGTTCTCCTCCCTAAGGCTGTGTCAGCTTGGGAGCGTATTTTTAGCTCTGCCATCAAAGGAGCCTTGATTGCTAGTGTGATCTCAGCAGCTCGTCATTGGTGTTGTCCCTAAAAGTCAGTGTTCATGAGATTGGAAAGTAACTCCCAGATGCAGGAAAGAGACTCAACGGACCTCCTTACTAAAGATAAAAAGAAAATAAAAGCTATGATTTGTAGGTCTTCACTGGAGCAAGGACAAGAGGTAAGAGGACTTGCAGTATTGAGTATGCCAGCCTGGATCAAGCTGCTGGGCTGTCACATCTGGGGTCCTCAGGAGATGAATTGTCAAAGGGTTCTCTGATCCTCTGCTCCATTTTCCTAAATAGGTACAAGAAAGTGGTCTCTGGTTCCTTCCCGAGGGACATCACTACCAGGCAGGGGCTGCAGACCACACTCCACACTTGGAGGCATGGGCATGCTGATGCCTAATAACTTCCCCAGTACCTGATCCTGCAGATCACAGCCCATTTTTCTTTTCAGGGAGCTTCAGGATCTATGAAGATCCTGTCAGGAAGTCACTGATGTTCCAGTAAAAGGGTCATCTGCTTCCTGACAGGACAAGACATGATGGGAGAACCAAGACACAAGTAAACCCTCCCCATGTGAAGGGCTGTGGCGGTGGGGGTTTGCTCTTTCATCTTGGTGGAAGGAGGAGGATATTCTCCTCCACAGCACTGGTAAATTCTGTCCCTACCTAATAAGCTGACCATTTGTACAATCCATCCTCCTGAGGAACTCTCCCCATGTTTCCATCAAACTCCAAGATACAAGGAAATGTTTGTGTTGCAAAAGCAGCTTAAATGAGTGGAAAGAATTCAACTATTACCAATAAACACTTCAGAAAGTGATTTAACACTCAATAATATATGTCAGAGTAAAATAAAACATTCAGCAATGCTAGCTTGGAAGCCAATCACGCTGCCAGCTGAGATGGATGAGGAGCTAAATTGCTCTTCTAGAGGCCTTGCCAAAGGTTTTGTCCTGTGACACCACACACAGTATCTGACTGTGGAGCAAGGCAGATAATGACATTATGAATGGCTGTTTAATTTTGAGCCCAGACTTTTAAACTAAATATGGATAAATAAATAAATAGACCCAAGCTCTTCACAAATAAATACTGGCAGTGGCATTTATAGGGCAGAGGGATTTTTATGCTGGAGCAAACTGAGAAGGAGAAACTATTTACTTGAAGTGTAATAGCAAATTTCTGTTTGCTTTATTTAATATACTTGTGCAGCTTTACTGATAGATTTCTGCCTGCAAGCCTGCTGCTTTTTCCTTGCTGTTGGAAAAAGTTACAACCTTCCACACCGACTGCTGGCAGGGAAATCAGCTCTCGGTTGTGTGTACATGTCCCTGTGGAAAACCACGATGCCTGTATTGATGGAAAGTGGCCCTAGTGTCCACTGCCAAACAGAACAAGAGCAGGTGGGGAGCAAGGAAGTGAAGCTTCTTGCCAAAGGTTGATTTGGGCAAATAAATAGTATGTTATAGACTTTCATGACTGCATAGAAGACAGGAATGAATTTGTTTCCATGAAACAGAAATCTGCTGGAGATGAAGGTTCCCCAAATATTAACACTCTGCTAAAGATGGCCTTACTGCCATGATCAGTTCCATGAAACCAAAGACCAGAAGCATTTTAAGTTTTTGAACTATTTAGAGCTCAGGACAGGGTATGACCCTGCTCTATTGGTGTCAAGGGCAGATCCTCTAGTAGTTACGGATATTCTTGGAGTCAAAGGCATCTTCCCACTGCCTGCTCCTTGCCAAAGGTGCATCAGTGAATGCCCGCCAAGCTGGGCTCCTCTCTGCAGAGCTGGCCCTGGTGTTACTGATGTGGGGCGGAATGACACATGCCAATGGCACAACAGCTGACAGGGATAAGGTATTTCATTGCAGAGTTAGAAACACAGGGACAAAAGTGAAAATGAACAAGTGTATCATCAAAGCTTGTCTAGAAGACAGTGTTGTTCCTGGTGACCAAACAAATTTCCTCTAGGGCTTTTCCTGATTCTTGCTGACATCTTTCTCAAAATGCTGCTTCACTGAACCAGCCCAAGGATATTTCACAGCTTTTAGGAGGAGGGTTCTGAATTTCCTGAGAAACACCCTATTTTTTATGCTAGGACACTCTTTCTGGTCACATCATACAAATCTTGTATTATAAAAGTACCACTGAACAGTTCTTAATTGCCAAGTGATCCCTAGCAGATGATTAACTTTGATTAGACACCACAGGTGGGGATGCCTCTAACTATCCCATGCAACCATTACTCACATGCCAGACAAATACAAGAACAGCTGAGACATGGCAACATCATCATTTAAAAACAGCAGCATCAATAATTATTGTTCCCTATTACAGGCTGCTCTAAGAGATCTCAAGAGTCCCAGAGTCTCCTACAAACTTCCAAGCTTGACAAAGCACATTGAGATTTGCAGAGCAAAGGTTGTGTGTGCTTTGGACACAGGAGGCTCTCCAAGCAGTAGAAATTTTGCCTCTAAAACACTTAGTTTGCTCTGAAAATTCCTTCACATTTGATTTCCAAAGCATGTATGTCTGTAACAAGCTAATGCGTGTAAAGAGAGCAAAGGTTTGGGCTTTTTACTTTTCCTTGTCTTAAGGCGATACATACAGCCAGCATTTAGATCAATGCCGGGTCCTTCGGTCAGGGCTCTGTTAGAATCAAAGACGTGACACACTCCTGTGTACGCCTGTGCTTCATCCTGCTCCTATAAAGGCCAGATCCATCCCCTCGCGGCCCTCTGCCCTGCAGTAACGTGTGCCCTCTCCCATTACCCACGGCAGCCCAAGTGAACAACATCAAATGGCACATGTTTTATTCAATACGCCCACAAATGTATCGGCAGAAACATTGCTCGGAGCTTTTCACAAAGGCTCTGTAGGGAAATACCTACTAGACCAGGAAAGAAGCGGTTCCTGTAACATATGCTAATACAAGAGGGGCTGGAGTGCTATTCTGCTGAAGGAGGTCACAGACAGCTCAGTGTTTCCCTTGATATCAGGTGTTAATTTTATCATTGTTACAGCTAACATGGTCTGAAACCACACTAGCCTTTGTTTGGGCAGGAGCTGTGGACTTGGCCGTTTTCTTTGTGTGTCTTTGTCTTTCGGCTCGTTTATTGGGTGATTTTACCAGTGTCTCTGAATGTGCTGGGTTTTAAATAAGGCCTCAGGATCAGCTAACCTGGTGAAAATCAGGAATTACTGCAATAATCCAGAAAAAAGAAAGGATTCTGGGTTCATATGGGTGAGCAGAATTTGGTCCCTTGCATTTGAAAAAACAGAGCTTTGTCTTCCTTTCAGTTTTCCCTTATCTAGCTTGAGATTCTTCAAGTGCCAAAAATAATATTGCATATTACTGCCAGAACATTTATCTTCTCTTTGAGCTCATTTCAGAGAACGGATTTGTTCAGGAGGGCCTGGGAGGGGAAGAAGCCTAGGTTTTTAAAGCTCATCGTTATCTCTAGTCTCAGTGTTTTGTAAGTTAAAAGACAAATCAGAAAAAGACAAAGTCACTCACACATGCCAAGGGAGGTACCAATTTATCTTCAGACAACAGATTCAATTTTCTATCCAGACACCCCAGCACCCTTTGCTAAAGTGTTGTATGTATATGGGGCTGAATGAGGTTGTGGGAGGAAAGCATTTTTCTGCTGCTAATAGCAATACCTTAGTGTCACTCATGATTTATAGCCAGCAAAGAATGCTTTTTCTGGTCTATGTTCTGCTCAGTGTAATGAGTACAGAAGGAATAGTGCGGATGCCTCATGGAGCTCACAGGAGGAGATCTTCATTAGTTCAGTCCTCTCCAGTGTGGCAGCAAAGACCGTGAACATTAGAGGAGAAACACTTTTGTTTATAACTAGCTTATTGAAGTGCACAAGCATGGAGTTGTCACCGTGTCACTCTGCTAATGTATCACAAACTTCCAGACACTGTTTGTCTTAAGGATGCGCGGGCAGCTCAGCTACAAGGTGCTTTTCCTTGCTGCTGTATGGAAGGAAGAATGAAAACAGGTCACAGAACGAGATTTCAAGATATTCGGGACAGGACGAGCCCCTGGATGAAATCTGGAGGTTAATACGGTTCTTTATGGAATGTGGGGTAGATTGTTGGCTCTATTGGGACCAGGATGAGTAACACCAAAAGGGGAATGAACTCTGCCATGGTGCGGGAAGAACAGAGCCTCTATCAGACTAGAGACAAGTAAGAAATAACAGCAAATCTGGAGCCATCATGGCCAGTATTCTGCCTTAGATAGAAGCAATAAAAGATAGTGTTTAGGGAAAGTATGCTAACTTGGCCACTTTAGTGGTCCATTCCCCTCATACCCCTAGCAGCAGCCACAACTGTTATACTAGAGATGTCTAGACCATTTAGTATCCATTTCTAGACTTTTTGTTTGTGATTTTGTATAATCCCTCCCTGATTCTGACAATTCTGTCTGCTTCCACAGCCTCCTGTGGCAGCCAGTTCGAGCAGTTCTCTCCCCATGGTGTAAAAAAGTACTTTTATCTGTTAAAACCAATCCCCTACTAGTTTCAGCAAATGCCCTCTGGTTCCGGTACTGTGGGACTTGCTGAATAGCAGCTGAACCAGTGCTTACCCAGTGCCTTCTTCATTTTGTAAATCTTAATGCCTGCTCCTTCTCCAGCTTTCTCCTCTCCTAGCTCAAGTCACATCTTCTAAGGCAGCTTCTTCATCCCTGATCATCTTATTTTCTCTTCTGTGGACCTCCTCTAGTTCCACATATATCACAATGGGCTGAATTTTGCTCATAATTCCTGTGAAGGAGTGGGATCTATCAGCTTTGTTCCAATCTTGCTTGAGATCAACCATATGAGTGCTTTTAAGTATGTGTGGGGGAAGGACACCTCTTGATAAAATGTCAGGCTGCCTCTCCCTGGCTGCAGCATCATTGTATTCTTAATGAAATCTCATTACACTGGTCACTGAGTCAGTTCAGTGAATCACAAAATGCATCCCCAGTTCTGTTTTTGAAGACAAGAGCCACAAGGGCAGTCAGATCCCTACCTCACCTTGAACTCTGTATCTGGCAGATTTATCCAGGGGCAAGACTGGAGTCCAAATGATCCTGATCCCGGACTAGCGTCCTAAATCACAGCTTCATCTGTCCATTCTACAAAACAGAAAAACAAAGAATTGTGCATTTCAGGAAAAGAGTGATGAGTTTTTGTTACTTGGCAACTGTCGCTCCCACATATTTTTGGAAGAATTTGAGAACACCCTGCGCCTCTCAGAAATTAACCAGCTTAGGTGAGGAGGAAGGGAACTGGCAGCAGGTCCCCAAAACTTTGAGCTGGGAAGATCTCTTGGGGCTTGTGAAGCAAAAAGTGCTTTATGTCTGCATGCTCCTCAGCTTGTCTCCTCAACGTGACTGTCTGCATCAGTTTCTGGGCTCTTCATGGTGAAATAATCCATTGTTCTGCCATTTCTGTCTCGCAGAAGCATTTCACAGCCATCTGAATGTGCTCTAATCCACCTGCCAGCTGCAATCAGCACACAGCACGGTTGCATTCCTGTCAGCCAAGATTTGAGCACCAGAAACAAAAACCTTCAAAAGAGGAATCAGCAAGAGATCTGTGTGTGAAAACTGTGGAGGGGGCAGTCAAACCTGAGGGCTTGGTGAAAGTACACACAGTGATAGCAAACCGAGGCAATGAGGCCAGAGTAAAATTTGACTTGCTTTCTGCAGTGGCAATTGACTTCAGACAGGAATTCAGACATGATTATTAAAACAATAATTTAGGGCTTCAGTTGCTGGGAGCTAATCTCCAAGGTTGAACTCAGCAGATGGCTGTGTAAGTGGACCCCAGCTAATGCATTTATGCAGTGGTTCAGCATTTTTGGTCCAGTTTTGTTACTGACAACTTTGCTATGTGAAATCCCATTTCTTCTTCCTACGTTCGATAAAAGAATCTAGTGGTTTCAAAGTGCAGATCTCAACTGTCTGAGACAACCCTGCAGTACCCAATTAAATAAAGCTAAGAGAGCAAAACTAGCATGGCAAGAACTGATTGAAATTGTTGCTTCAAGGAGTGCAATAACATGAGATTGCTATGGTGGCAAAGGTGTCTTACTAAAGCATAGGGTTCGTTGGTCTTTGTAAGGTCTGCCTGGCACGGCAGTCCTTTGTTATGTGAAATTCCAATTGGCTCCATGCAAAATCAGTGAGAGTTGGGTCATGAATGCCCAACAGTTTGTTTGGAATCCTGGTCTTTGTAATTATGTCATTAAAAGGACATGAGCTAATCTCACTGCAACCCAAGCAGCTAGAACAGCCTGGCAAGAACTCTCTTTGAAATGCAGCTACTAAAGTACTTCTCATAGATTTCCCAGACAGCAGGGAGATGTTCTGGGTATTTTAATCATATACATGCTGAATAGTATAAGAAAAGATCATAGGAAATAAATGCGAGTTTATTTATTTGGCTCTGGCTAAACCATTCCTGATTGCAGAGTGTCTCACCTCTTCCAAGGCTCCTGTGATGGAGATTTCATCCACTCCCTGCACAGTCTATTCTGAGCCCTTCCTAATGTTTAACCAATAAATCTCTCTTACTGCAATCTCTTACTTCTTGTCTCCTGGCAGACACAGATAATAGTTTATTACCTTCTATACCACACCTTTACATTTTTAAAGGATATTATTATGCATCTCTTCCCTCCCCTCCAGACTAAGACAAGTCATTTTTTTCTGTCCTTCCTCAAAGGGCTCATTTTCTATACCTCTGTTTGTTCTTGCCATTCTCCTCTGCACTTTCTGTATTCAACAGCCAGTAGTTCTGCAGGTAAACAAAAGGACTGAAGGAGGTAAAAAGGTTCTGCAGAAATGTTAGATTCTCTGAGCAATCACTCCATATACTAGAATACATAATGGGGAACTGCTCTTTTCCAAACACAGTCACTGCCTCTACACTATGGCAGGAGACCAGGGTCTTTGTTTCGCTGTCAGCAGAGCTATTTCCATGTTCTGACTCATTAACAGCTGTTTCTACACGGGTAAAAGCAGCAGCACTTTGCAGTGTTATTCAAGCCCTCACAGGTGAAAACTATGAGGGAAAAGTTTCCCTACAAGTTGCATCAGTCATGTGGAGTTTTGCACCTCGTGGGTGTTGCCTCGTGTTTGCAGCTCTGGCTGTGTCCATAGCATGACCATGCACGTGGCCCTGTTCTCTAGGACACAGGGACACAAGAGACAGGAGGTCACAGTCATCGTGTCCAAACTTGCCTTTCCCAAGGAATCTGGCGCCTCGCAAATGTGTCTCCCTCTGAGTCAACCTCAGGACTATTTCTTGTGCTACTTGGCAGCTGTCTGCACTCCCCATCCCTGCTGTGAGCGCAGCAGTCACTTCCTTACCCCTTTTAATTTACAAACAGGCCCAGGGAACCTTCAGGCTGTGGCTGGACCCCCAGTCTTGGATCCAGTGGCACTGGTGGAAGAGGTTGCAGTCCCCAGCCCCACCGAGGTGCCTGAGCAAACAGCTCAGCCAGCAGACCAGCAACACAGGGGCAGTGCCGACTTCTCACCGTCCCTGGTATCCCCCTTTCAGGGGACCTTTAATTGCTACTTCTTCCACTTTGCCTCGAAGAACACCACTTGTATTGTACCTCCTTGTATTGTGGAGAGAAAGTAATATTCTTTTCAGTTAGTTATCTCTTCCAGCTTTGTCAAATCCTAGATCTTAAACTGCTGAGCCTTGCTTTCCTCTTCTGTGAAACAGGACAAGTGCAGCACCCAGAGGCTTGTAAAACATGTCGTATGTGCCAGCTGAATAGCGCTACTGCAGTAAAAAACATTATAATTGAACACATCTTACAATAATTATGTTTCCATCAGTCGTGTATTAAGGAGGCAGACCTTACTTGGAAAGTGCTTTAAATACTCAGGGAAAAACAACTTTTGAATTCTCAGGGGTAAATATTTATTCCAGGCTCTCAAAAAAGTAATGATTTGTGAATCCAGGTGTGGGAGGGTTTTTAATGGTGACAGTGCCTGGAATTTTTAGTAGCAGGATCTACTACTTTCAATGTGGAGTATGAGTATTGACTGAAGGATGACCACAGGCTTTGCTCTGCTGCTCATAAGCATTTCTGAATTGTTTGGACAAGAATGTTTCTAAAGAAATACCAACACAGTTGTTTTCTGTTCCAAGGAAGCTAATTAAAAAAAGCAATTTTTAGCCAGTTCTTGTTGTCTTGTGCTGTCTCGTGCTTCCCTCCCTGACGATTGCTAAGATGTGCAATTAGAAGAAGGAGCTTCCTCTGCTGAAACCACTTTGGAAGATTAGAAGATCTGGGCTGCAGCATCAGTGAACAGCCTGAAGAGAAGCATGGGGCACCCCCGCTACAAAGCAAATTTACAACGTTGTGTGCATACCCCAGGAATCAGCAAGACAAAAAATTAAATTTAGGAGCCGCATAGAGGTGACCTCCTGAAGCAGAACATCTATCACAGCCAGATTGGGAAGGTAGAAAGCAACCTGCTGTCATGGCTTTTATGATCAGGTCATGTCTTCACTAATCTGTGATCCATGTTGCATCAATTATTAATGGAGACATTTATTTCTCCCTTTTTTTTAACATAATACTCCCCCCCCCCCAACTTGCAACCCTTTTATTCAAGGGTCTCAAAGTGGCTCACGATTACCAGAGATTGGAGTCTACCCCGGGAAGTGTTTGAACTGCTCCTTGTGGAAGTGTGAGTTGCACAAATATATTTGCAAGTAGTTCAGAGAGCCACAAAACAAGGACAGCCAGGTTTCCTAATGGCCTTATGCCTGCTGCCTGTCTTTCTGGTGTCTAATAATGTGTCAGCTCACACAAGTGGCACTCTCTACCTGCTGTGTTCTTGCACAAAACTTTTCAAATACAACATTGTGGAGACCTTGACTCCCCTGTCAAGTATTGTTGAAATTCATCAAGTGGTTTAAAAGTTCAATGGGGCTTTCTACCCCATTGGCACTTCATGAATTTTGAAGCCATGGGGCACGAGGGTAATTGGCTTTCTAGGGAACTGTATCTTAAAGTTACCCTTCATCACAGGACACCCCAAAAGATGTCAGTTCTTATGTGTTAGCAGCCCCTTCTTGTCTTTTTCCTTAGAGGCTCTTGTGTGTACCCCCCTGGAATTTTTAACCTACTTCTCCACTATTAAAGACAAATCACAAGTCTGAGCTCTGGCTGAGCCTTTTCATTATCAAGCACTAACAGGCATGGCACCAGCCGCACGAGAGTCCTGTCAAATGGAAGAGCTGGGGCAGAATCTCCTTGTTCCCTCCAGTGCACTTGTTACTGTTTTGTCTCTTCAAGATCTGTTTCAAGTCATGGGTTCCCTTCGGTTCCTTATAGGGCCATTCCATAGATGAATGCATCCTGCTCTGAGAAGGTGCTTGCTATTTCTCAGCATATATTTCCCCTTTGTTACAGTCTTTGTATCAGGTCTGGTCATGCCCCCATGTATTCTGGTATTTCTGGTACCCTGCACCGTCTTAGAAATAAACGAATAATCTCCTTCCTCACATGCACACCTTTCACTGTGCCCACCCAAAAACCAGAATGCCAGTTCTGTGGCAAGAATTCTTCACTTATGCATTCAGATGACCAGTGATCTATGAAAGCAAGTTAAAAATGAGGTTCCTAAACAGAATTTAATATATCCTTGTTGTTGCTGTGGTTGTAACTCAGTGCAGATTTGATGTTTTCAATCCAGAGTTGCAAGGATATGCACTCTTTTATCAGTCCATTTTGATTTAAAAATTCTTATCTCTGTTAGGCATTAGGTTAGCTCAACCTGCTGTATTAATAAACTGTCTCTTGGATGTTTGTAGCCCTTTTAGGACTTCTTGAGTTTCATGGTTAGCACAATGCTATACAGAGCTCATTCCTTCTATTCCCATGCGGCTGTGCTAATAAATGGGAGAAAGATGCCTTTTGGCATTAACAAACAGGTGCAGCCCCTACAGTGTGACAAAGAAATGATTTTGGCTGGGACTTTCCTGCAGTATATTATCAGAGGGGATCGTATAAACAAGCCAGCACTTGTTAGAAGGAAGCGTGGGGATGTGACTTCATTCCTGGATATCATCCTACTTTACAGTCCACAAAACCTCTGTAAGACACCGGAGCTCTGAAGGCTGGAGGCAGCTTGACTGTGTCTCTGCATGTGAACTGTGCTGCTAAGGGTCTGTTCAGGGACCCTCCAGAGTGATAAATATGCCAAGTCACTCTGAGGTATTATATGAAAAGAGACCCTGGCACTGGGTTCTGCTTGCCAGAGACTTGCATTTAGAAATGCTCTGTCGTGCAAGCTGAGCCACAGCTCAAAGTTCTTTTAATTCTTGTAAACAATAGACAACTGCTGAATGTGATAAGGCAAGGGTTTCAGCTCAAAATAGACTAGGGAACAGGGAGGGGAGGGGCAAGAGACAGTAGCCAGATACCAGGTAGGAGGTACAGGTGTTAAAGCTTTGATGTTCTCCCCGTCAGTGGAAAGAGTGGAGACAAGATTAACAGTATTGCACTCAGTAATGGTATTATCCTGTTCAAAACACCAGGAGATGCCGGTGTTCTGAATGTCACTGTGAAAACATGAACTATCAGTGTACTTAATTCTCCACTCAGTTGCTCTGTTTGAAACCAGATTAACATCACGGAGACCAGGACTGCACCTTTTGTATTTGACAGTTGGAGCTGTTTTTTATATTCAAGAAAACTGTCTCCTTGCTGGGGTGCGTGGCTCTTCAGTTCTTGTCACAGAGTGTGGTGTAAGCTCCCACTGAAGGGGAAGCTGGAGGATTTCTTTCCTAGTCATGCTGCTGAAGGTCCAGCAGTGGTACACACTGTCAGCACCCTAGACGTACCTCAAACACAACATGAGAGCAAAACAGATCCTTGTTGTTTTCACACACACTGCAGAGCAGGAGAATGAGCAAGACTCTGGAGGGATTCACATGTACTCTACATATCCCAGACTGGCTGTACCACTATCTGAGCTCTTTCCAATATAGCACTAAGTGATTCACATCTCTCCTGTTGTTCTTTCTCCCACTGTATCTCCAGTGGAAGATGTGAGTGCAAGGAGCGTGTTGTTCTGGTGGCTATCTTTTAGAAAAATGTATATTTAATTATCTTCCAGGAGGCAAGATTAAAAAAAAAGCCTCATTGCTTTGGGACCAGAAATTAGTGGAGTTTATTCCTGAGGGAGCTCATTTTGCAATCCCAGCTCTGCTGTCTCCCACCCAGTCAAGCTTTACTCTTTATTGCAGGCAACCAGCTGTGCCGTGCCAGGAGGGAAGCTGTTGGCTCTTGCTTTCACTCCCGGCACTGTGCTGCCTTTTACTGTACGTCCATGCTTCAGTGAAAAGTGTGGCCATAACTTCTGTCAACCTTTCTGAGTAAGCTTTAATCTAGCAGAGGTGAGGACTGTGACAGTGAGGCTCAGTCTTCCTGAGTAATCTTACCCAGCTCCTTCAGAGGAGCTTGCTGCTGCAGCTACACAGCTACTGAATCCTTACCCATGCCGGCTAATTTACAGCCGTGTGCATGATGCGGGTCTTTTGTCTGCATTGTAGACAAAGACTTTAGATAGTCTCAGCCAGAAAATATGGGCCAAGACCTTGACTGGAAGATTCCCTTTCCTCGCTGGCTGTGCATTTCTGAGAAAGAATTAAGTTACGGTGCGGGGCCACTCTGGAGTCCTGCTGGTTTGGTGACAGCTGTGGTTAGGGGCAGCGGTGGTGAAAGGTGCAGTTCACAGGGATAGGGCTCTGGATCCAGTTCACTGGTCTTGGGCTAGAAATATTTTAGGGCATCCTAAAAGTCACACATGGCTGTTCTGAACTCTCAGGGATGCAGGTGTGCAGAAAGACGTAGGATACAGGTGGAGAAAGACTACAAATTTCATTATTGTATGGTCATTCCCTGTTTGTTAACCTGGGACTGGTTTTTTTTTTTTCCCCCCAAACTGACTGAGGTGGGGTTAGAGTCAATGATCTGTGTCAACCAGTGAGTGACTTCAGTGGGTTTGTGAGATATCAATCTTCAGGTATTCTTTTTCATCTCTTTGTGCTTCAGTTATTTCATCATTAAAATGGTGAGCGAAAAGCAGTGTTTACCCACCTCACATCACATACCTAATTACTGCCATCAGGTAGGTTTCACTACTGTTGCTGGTAAAGTGTCATATTAAAGCTGCAACCCCAAATGCCAAGTCTTTGAGTAGCTTTTCCTTCATGAACCACATAGACCAAGTCAAACTTGTCATATTTAACAGGCTTGGCACAGAGGACACTAATTTCATAAGGTGATGCTTTCATAAGAGGCAGCTCCTTCCTAGTGAACATATTTACCACTCAGCAAAACACATTTCTGTACTTCACAAGCTGTGAAAGGGCCTGAGCAAACACACTGCTTTGGGAACAACAGAAATACCCAACATGGATCAAAATCATTAACATGCTCATTAAAGAAAGGAGGCAGTTATCTTGATTGATTTCAGAAAAATGTTACATGCTACTTAACAAAACTGTAACGAAATAGAGCAATACGTCCTGTTGGAGAGAGCAGCACAGCAGAAACGCTGGAAAATAATACTTCCGCAGCTGCAAACAGCAGGAAGGACAGCATTCACGTGCCTTCTGGGGATGAGCTGTCAGGCTCAGCACGCAGCCCTGTGCTGGCTCCATCTTGTACTCTCATTTACTACCACGAAGATAATGACTCCCTCCTCCCATGCAGGCGCTGCTCTTGTCAGAGCGCAGACCCACCATGCCGGCATGGCCTGCCCCTGCGCTAGCTGGCAGTCTTGCCTGCTCTGGAAGGGACTGCCGAGCCGCTGCACGTCAGGGACGCCTGCTTTCTGCCAGGCTGGTTCTTCTGCAGCTGCCTCAGGGCCTGGGCGCTGTCATGAGTGTGCCACCGAAGGACCATGCAGCATCTCAGGGCTCCAATGGTTTGTTCCTGCAAGCAAATAGCAAACGCAACTTACACATAGTGGGAGAAAACTCAGAATCTGTTTCTTGAGGCAAGACCATTTTTCTGCCTCTCTGGGGACAACTCCTGCAAAAACAGGGACAACGACACATTATTTCTGTTGTTCCTGGGAAAAGAAATGAGTAGGACAGAAATGTTTATTTAAAGAAAATGTATTCAGGACCCTATAAAGTGTCAGACCTAGTCAAGACTCTGCCTTTAATAGCCACCAGCACTGTATTCAACCCTCTCTAATAGACTCTTATGGTTATAAGGGGAGCTTTTCCTAGTCCTTTAGAGAGTGGTAAGTTTGCTCTTTAAACAGGAAGTTGTGTAGCTCCTATTTGTTTATCCTGATGCAGTTTTCTAGATGGGTGCATCATCCATGTGATGTTTTAGTGGGTTTTGGATACTTGCTGATGTACTGTGCTGGTCTGTGATCAACTGGCAGCAAAACTGGAGGTATTTCTTCCTGTGAGCTTTGAATGGTTATGCTTCAATTTCACTTTCCAAATCTGAATGAAATTAGAATTTTCCATTTCAAAAGCTATCCCCTTTACTTTATCGGCAATAAAGAAGGAATGGGAACGCTTGCCTAGCCTGTTCTGTACTGTTCATTATTTTACACAAATGTATAACTAGGTTTCTCCTCTCCTTCATAAACTCTCTACAGACAGTCTTTTTAACTGTGCCTCTTCTCAAAGCTTTCATTGTTTCCATCACATAACATAGAACACTTTTATACCTCATTTAGTAGAAAACCGTGTAGAGATCAAATTTTAGTTTAAAATATGAAGGTCACCTCTAAGCTTTGTTAACAATTTTACTGAAATAACTAGAATAGAGAAGTAATATGAATCATTGCTCCTATTTTATTGTTTAGGAAAAATGGAATAAATATCTTGAAAATGTTTTATGTAACCTTTTTGAAAGAAACGTATTTCACTTACTGTAAAATATGAGCTAGTTTGACTGCTGTTGAATAGATTGTTGGGATGGTTACTCAGAAACCACAGCAATTTCAAAGAAGAGAGGCGGGTTCTGGTTTATAAACACAGAAACCCCAGGTACTAGCTGTGGCTGTAGCAGCCTCGCAGAGAGATTGAAATTTTTATGATCCTGGAAGATTAAATGAGAGGTTGGTACAATAACTCTATTGGTTTAACAGCTGCTTTGTTTTGGATGAAACAAGACGATAGCTTTTGCTACCTAAATCAAGTGTATCACTTTTGGTCCCTTTTCTTGTGCGATAATTGCATGCTGTGAGTTACCTGTTCAATAAAGATAGCAACATTTAAGAGCCAAAGTATTGTTGTTTTGTACCCCCCTCACCCCCAGAAACCTGTGTATATAATTAGAAACACTGAAAATGTTAACATTTCAGAGATCCCTGATGTTTGTTCTTGCAAACAGCTCCCAAACATAACAGAATTCATGAGAAATATAACAAATCCCTTCTTGCTTTTCCACTGGTGCCATTTTAAAAATAGTAACATCTTTGTTGCAACATTTCTGAGGGAAAAGGGGCTCCTTTACCCTTTTACAGACAGACAGATGCTCCTTCTTTGTCTCCAGTACTCCGACTGCTGCTCTATCATGCTGTTACAGTTATTATCAGCACAAAGACCACGGATGGCAGGGTGAAATGGGAGCTATAGCAGATGTGTGCAGAGCCACAGAGGAACCAGTTCGGTGTGTTTTTACGCTCAAAGGAAAGCATGACCTCATGATCACCAGTGTAGTGTCCTAGCAAACCTCAGGGAGGTTTAAAATGACTTAGAAGGACTAATTAAAGCTGTCCCTGGTGGCTATAGCTGATAATGGGTCCACCTGACTGCTCCCATATCCCCTGCGCACCTCCTTCACCAAGGACAAGGCTCAGTAGGTCCCACTGAGGTTTCAACCCCTCCAGCTCCCCTGTGAAAATGAGCCCCCAAAGTTCTTGGCAGTGTTTTCCTCCTTGCTGTCGTGCTGTCTCAATCTCACATAGCTTTTGTTTCAGGGGCTGGTGTCATGAAAGCCTCTTGGAAACTGGTGCTGTTTGAGGGCTGACATGGGGATGATGTCAAATCGCACTCAGAAAAGACGCCTCAGCCCCATGTTACTTGCATGACAACATTGTGTTGATTGAACAGGAGAAGGGATTGAGCCTTGGAAAGCTTTGCAGATAAGGGAGCTGGAGCTGGATGAAACTAGTAATAATTTGCTACGATTTCTCATCTATTTAAGCAGGCTCTGAAGTCAACTCTTCAAAAGAAGACGCTGGTACCTGCTGTAGTTCCGTGTGCCTGGCTGTCTTTTGAACTCCTTCAAAGTTGCCCTTGTACTTTATCAGGGAAATGAAGAGGGAGATCCCTGTGTAATCTCCATCGTTACCTTTCATTCCTTGAGGTAATGATGCATAAAGTGTCCTGGGGGGAGAGTGCCTTTCCCCTCCTGACACAGCAGGTACTCCTTTGTGACTTTCCTCAGGCTTACAATAAGACACCACTACGTAGCAGCTTCCCTCATTTCTCAAAATACTATTACAGCATCGTTAAAATAATTTACATGCTGTTACTATCATTTTTCTGAGATAAAGCCATATGTCCGTGGAAGAGTCAAAATGCCCAATTTAGGAAAGAGTTTGAGTTTTTAACGCCATTGACAGCATGCACGCTGTGAGAAACTCCTCCATGACTGACAAGGGAAACACAGCTGCTTTCCTTCAAGTTTTTTTCTTTTGAATTATTTTTCAGTTGTTCATTAGTCCTGTAAAGCCAATCAGCCTTTTTCTTCCAAATATTTGGCTAGGTAATAAATCCAACAAAATTCTAGCGGTCGTATACTGATCCGAATAAAAGTATGGCGCTTCGGAAAAGTACACGGGTTGCGTGAAGCCACACAGCGTTTGACACAGAACAGACAGTTTGCCACCAATTATTGCGCATAAACACTAGCAGAGCACATAAACGGCTGCAGGACTTCAGGAGAATAAATAACGGGTTGCAGATTTAATACTGGCTGTCGTATCACTGCTTTGTGGGTTTTATTAATGACTTACTAGACAAGAGGAGCCCTTATTCTGCTCCTCTGAGATCTGAGAAGACACGAGATAGATGCGGTTTACATTTCTCTAAACTTAGAAGTCATGATGTAAAACACAGAAATAGACATGAATAGAAAAAAAAAAGCCAAAATGTGTAATTTGAAAAACGTGTTAAAGCAATGGTTGCACAATATACCCCTTTCCAAAAGGTTCAAAGGAAGAGGGTTATGGGTAGAGAGCCCTATGGGGCTATTTGTTCCCTCGGGAGCAAACCGCTAATTTTTAGAATTTGTGAAAACTGAGAAAACAATTACTTGTTGTGTATGGATGCTTTTATTCTTCAAAACTCTGAGAGGAATGTTGATCAAGAAATGCTGGGACCCAAAGATCCCGTGAATACTTGGTGTGGCTATTGCGCCCGGGGTGAAACCATGTTTCCTGACAGGTCTCCGGTGTCTCTCATGCCGAGGTGGTGGCACAGCGCTGGCCTTACAACCAGCTGGCTGTGGAACCACCACCACCACCTTAGTGGAGTCGCAGTAAGCTTTCTTGCATTTTGAGCTGGATCTGGATTTCAGGCTGCCACTTCATCTGCCTCATCACCGGGAATGGGAAGCAGGATGGACCGCATGAGTGGGCCGACGTTTATCAGAGCAAAGGAGTGAAGCTTTGCCCTGGTGCCTCCGCCCTTCATGAGGGGAAGGCCTGTACCTGCCGCTCCGAGGAGACCAGGAGGGAGAAAACCTGTGGAAAGGCAGACCAAAAGTCTGCCTAGCCCCCCCGAAGAACGCAAGAATACGGTGCTACTCCTGCGGAGAGCACTCCCCGCTTCCAGCGGCCTGAGCCCTTCGCTAATTGCGCTCTAATTGTGCTGCGCTCCCCCCTGACCAGCTCCCGCCTCCCCGCGCCCCCCTGAGGAGAATTGGCGGGAACCGCGGCCGCGCGCGCCTCCCCGCCCCAACGCGAGGGGACGCCGCGCACACGCAGGAAGCCTGACCCCTCCCGGCCACCGTCCCGCCCCGACCCCGCCCTTCCCACCGGCGGGGCCCCGCCCCCTCCAGCCGTGACGCCGCGACCCGGATGCTGTTGCCGCGACCACTTCCGGCGGCGGCGGCGGTGGTGGCGGCGGCGAGGGGTCCGCCGAGGCGGAGGGTCCGGTGCTGGCCCGTCCCGACCCGCGGCCCGGGCCCGGCCTGGCAGCCGGCCCAGCATGCCGGGGCGGCCCGCCCCGCCTAGCCCGTCCGCCCGCTCTTCTCTATGCGGCTGGCCCGTAGCTCCGGCGCTGCCTCCTCCGCGCCGCTGCCCCCCGGCTGGGACGTGACCACAGCTCGCTGCCTGTCCGGCCGCTCCTCCCCGGTGCTGCCCAGTGAGTGGCCGAGGCGCCAGGGCCTTTCCTCGGGGGGCACCTGGGAGGGGGCCGGGAGGGGGCAGGTTCACCAGGGCACGAAGGGGACCCCTCTCCTCTCCTCTCCTCCCCGCTTCGCCTCGGCCGCTGTGGAGGAGACGGGACCTCGGTTTATCGGGCTTTGGCGTGCCCGGGATTAGTGACGGCGTGGGGTCGAGGCGCGGGTCATGCGTGGGCTGCCCCTGAGCCCAGGTAGCGTTGCCCTTTATCTCCTGAGGCTTCTCATGTCCTCTCTGCCTCCCAGCGCCCCGGAGGCTGGAGCCATCATGGGTGTTAATCGAGGAGCCTCGGAGATCTTGTGGTGGGTAAGAGGATTATGAGGCTTCCGTGCTTATGCAGGCTCTGGCCTTGCTTTTTGTGAGCATGGCCGTGACATCTTGTAGCTGGACACCTGCTTGCTGGGCGTAAGGCTCGTTCTAGGTTACCAAATTAACCCGAGAGGTTCCTGGGGAATTGCAGCTTTTAAGTGCAGGTGCAGCATGTCTGCGCTGAACTGATGGTATTGAGGTCATAGTGATAGAGCTGTTTTCTTCTAAAAATAGATGAATAGCTGACATGTAGTTATCTTGCTTAATTAAAGTCAAACTTAGATGCCAGTGATGCCGTCAGCTTGCAGAGGTGATTAAGAGTGGTTTTTGTTGAGAGAAATGTTGTATACCTTGACAAGTGCGTAACATAAAACATGTATTTTTAGCAATGGAGGCTCCATATGATGGCACTGAAGTAACTGTGGTAATGGAGGAAATAGAGGGCACTTACACTTACGCATCACCAGTGCCGTCTAAGAAGAAAAAGAAATATAAAAGTACTGGTGATCATGGAGAAAAAGCCAAGAAGCCTAGGTAAGTTCTTTCGTCTTCATTTAGCTGCTGTCTAGGGTATGGGAGCAGTTTTCCTTGTTTCTGATGAGAGTGAACTTTGCAGTACAGTTGGAACGCTTGATAGTGTAAAACATCATGTGTAAAACACTAGCCTGGCATTTTGGGCCCACTCTGATGTCCTTGTCTTTACAGGTGCTACCATTGCTTGACCTAAAGTTTTTGTACCCCAGAATAATTTACCTTAGGCTCTTTTTCCTTACTGCAGAGATTCTCCTCAGAATCTTAGTTTTTATTTGGTTAAAAAATGCACTTACAAGTAGAATTGAATGCAACATGCTTGTCATTTGACATTGAGACAAACGTAAACCTTGTGGATTTCTTTTTCCAAAGGAATTTATGTAGAATGATGTTAATGTTTCAGTCTTTGGTTGTGTTTCAGATCTGCTTACCTTCTCTACTATTATGATATTTACTTGAAAGTACAGCAAGAGCTCCCCCACCTTCCTCAATCTGAAATCAACAAAAAGATCAGTGAGAGCTGGAGGTTGCTCAGCGTGGCTGAAAAAAGCTATTACTTGGAGAAGGCCAAGCTAGAGAAAGAGGGATTGGACCCGGTAAGTCAACTTTCTGGCAGTTCTTTGCCACGTGAAGAGAGAGGCACTTAACTGCTTACACAGCACTGTGTGTGGGAGAATCATTTAACTGCAGATTCCAGTTTGTATTTCTGCTTAGGACAGCCTATAAAGAAGCAGTGTGTGAGGCCACTGTCTCTTGCTTTTGCCTTCTGTTCAGTCAAGGGATAATTTCAAGACGGATATCTCTAGTACCCGCTGGCGGGGATGGTAGTTATTTTTTGTGTCATGTCATCAGGGTGATTGATGGTAAAGTGGATGATAAAACCAGGGCTGAGAGGGATTCTGCAGGCTCTGTCATGTGGAGAAATTCCCAGCAAACTACTTCAGGAAACCATTTAAACTTCAGGCATTAAAATAGCAGGACTTAGAATTTAATCTTTTCCTTTTCTCATATTAATTTATTCCATACTCTGTTTTTGCCAACAGAACTCCAAGGTGTCTACTCGAACTGCAGTAGTTCCAGACATTCCAGGTTTCCGTAAGATTCTTCCTCGCTCAGATTATATAATTATTCCGAAAACCACTCTTCAAGAAGACAGGAGCAGGCAGTCGCTGGAACTGTGTGTGACACAGGGTCAGGCACCGTCTGAAGGGTTAACAGCTTCCACTAATATCACAAATGTCTCCCGTGACGCTGTGCAAAACATCCTTTCTGTGGACTCGAGCCATGTTGGCATTGCTGAGCAGTGCATTGCCATTGAGGGACTAGCAGAAGAGACTGCTTCCTTTGGTCAGTCTGATGCTGTGGAAGAAGTGGTTGCATCAGAGGTCCTCTCTCACTATGTTGGGCCTGTGACAGAGAAAGTGGCTGGAGATATCCTCTTGGATGAGGCTTCTTTGGAAATAGAAGGGCAACCTTATCAGACAGCTCGGGTGGTTATTGAAGAGACTCTAGTTAGCAGCTCCACAGACATCTCCAACGGGAGCATCGCTGTGGCCCGTCCTCAGGTTTCAGATGGTGTGTCTGTGGTGACCGTGGTGACTGGGAGGGTAAGTTGTTCTAGTGACACTCGGACTCCTGCCAGAGTCTCACCTGAAATGTCCGAGTGCTGTTCAACACATTTTACTTAAGATCCTTGGTGGCTGCAGGAGAACCTGTATTGCCCAGTGTGCTTACACTCAGTGGTGAGGGAAACAGCAACTTTTGTAACTCAGTGATTACAGCGTCTCTGCTTGCAGATTGACTCTGCCATATGCTGATAGTGCTTGTGTCTTAAGATGACTGCTTGAGGTTTTTTAATTGTTTCTTATAACGATACTTGGGGTGGGTTCCGCAGTTGGAATACAAGATTTGGGGGAGAAGAAAATGTTACCTCTGTGCTCCTGGTAGCTGTTTTCTTGGTTGCAGAGAGGTAGAAGGGAGTCCTTTTAAGTTGAGGTGTTAGGGATTGGTTATAGAAGATCCAATTCTTCACAGAATAAGGTTTGCTGTTTTCAATTTCAAGCTATGAAGAGTTCGGTAATTTCCAGAGTAGAGCTGGTAAGGCCATTGCTTTTGAAATGATTGCTCTTCTTTCCTGCTTTCTGGTTTCATCAGTCCTTAAGACATATGTTCAATGGTAGTGTTCATGAGAGGGTGGGACACAGGTCACCATGTCTCTTGTTTTCTGCATCTATCTTCCCTTTGACTTCATTTTAGGATACTGAAGACAGTAGCTCCTCCACACCTGCTACACAGTTTATTATGTTACCTTTGCCAGCTCATTCTGTTGTGGAGAACCCAGCGTCAATTAAATTGGTAAGAAATTCAGAGTCTTGTATGATATTTTAAGGTATGGATATATTACCATAGGATTGTCTTAAAGGTGTTGGAGTCAGAAGGGTTTGATCATGGTTCGGTTCTTAAAGATAATCCAGTTTGGAGTCATCATGTCAGTTGATACATTTCTTGTCCCTGGTTTTATGCCTTATGCATATTAATGGGGGTCTCTGACTTCCTAGAGTGTCTTATAGGGGCCTGTTTCTGCGGCCTTCTTCCCTCAAGGAGTTCTTGGAAATGGATGGAGTAGATAACACTATCACAGCACATCTGGCCAATGGCAGTTTCTGTGTTGCCCTTTTCAGGGTCTGTGTAGCCATCTATGTCCGCTACTTCGATGCATATTTGTCTTCATAAAATGCCAGTGTCCATCCCTTTAAGGGCAAGAATCTGCCCTTGTGAGAGGAAAACATGAGCTCCTCAGTCTCATGGGTGGCTCTCTCTTTGGCCATGTGAGAGGAGAGGAGCAGTGACATAAGGTTTTGAGAACCCATGTAAAAGGTTGTGTGACCTGTTGCATAAGGAAGTATAGTGTTATTTCTCTAATCTAACTACTCCAGCCACCTGTATTTCTGTGATGGGTTGACCCTGGCTGGATGCCAGGTGCCCACCAAAGCCGCTCTGTCACTCACCTCCTCAGCTAGACAGGGAAGATACAATGAAGGACTCATGGGTTGCGATAAGGACAGGGAGCGATCACTCAACCAATTACTGTCATGGGCAAAACAGACTCCACTTAGGGAAAATTAACTTAATTTGTTGCCAGTCAAACCAGAGTAGGGTAATGAGAAATAAAACCAAATCTTAAAACACCTACCCACCCCCACCGCCCCTTCTTCCGGGTCACAGCTTCACTCCCGAATTCTCTACCTACCCCCTGCAGCAGCGCAGGGGGACGGGGAATGGGGGTTACTGTCAGTTCATCACGCGTTTTCTCTGCTGCTCCTTCCTCTTCAGGGGCAGGACTCCTCACACTCTTCCCCTGCTCCAGCGTGGGGTCCCTCCCATGGGAGACAGTCCTCTGTGAACTTCTCCGACGCGGGTCCTTTCCATGGGCTGCAGTTCTTCACGAACTTCTCCAGCATGGGTCCTTTCCACAGTGTGCAGTCCTTCAGGAGCACACTGCTCCAGCGTGGGTCCCCCGTGGGGTCACAAGTCCTGCCAGAAAACCTGCTCTGTGGGCTCCTCTCTCCACAGATCTGCAGGTCCTGCCAGGAGCCTGCTCCAGCACGGGCTTCCCACGGGGTCACAGCCTCCTTCGGGCATCCACCTGCTCCAGCGTGGGGTCCTCCATGGGCTGCAGGTGGAGATCTGCTCCACCATAGACCTACATGGGCTGCAGGGAGACAGCCTGCCTCACCATGGTCTTCCCCACGGGCTGCAGGGGAATCTCTGCTCTGGCACCTGGAGCATCTCCTCCCCCTCCTTCTGCACTGACCTGGGGATCTGCAGGGCTGTTTCTCTCACATGTTCTCACTCCTCTCTCCATCTGCAGTTTCTGTGCCACAGCAACCTTTTTTCCCTTCTTGAATCTGTTATCCCAGAGGCGCTACCACTATCGCTGGTGGGCTTGGCCTTGGCCAGCAGCAGGTCCATCTTGGAGCCGGCTGGCACTGGCTCTGTCGGACATAGGAGAAGCTTCTAGCAGCTTCTCACAGAAGCTACCCCTGTAACCACAGCTACCAAAACCTTGCCACAGAGACCCATTACACATTGTAGGACCTCATTGTACAGTCAGCACTGCAGCTTCTGTGTTGTATAAGCTAGCATCAAATCTTCTTTTCCAGGTTCTCTGTGCTTGCAGCTGGTGGAACACTGCAGATATTTGTAGTGGTGCATGGTGTGATATTCTTCCAGGTGTCTTGGGGGAATGGAAATACCTCAGGTTTTTGTTCCTGAGAAGTACCTAGCTTAAATTGTCTCATTTCTTTGACAGCAACATTTGCATTTCTAGAAAAAAATGTACATAGTTAGGGACTTATGGCACAACAGCTCTCTTGGGAGTGTTGAGTACAGAATATTGAGAAGTGCTGTGCTGATAAAAACTCAATGTGTTGATGCAGTTGTCCTGGCAAAGATGACAGGTTCTGCTTTAGTTGTCTTTATAAATAGTGCCTGGTGGTGCTGCTGGGGTTAGAGTAGTTTATAGCAAGTTACAGTAAAGCACCAGGGAGTACTTGACCACTGCATACAACAACAAATTACTGATGACAACTGCCTCTACATCATGAGTGCTTGTCTTCAAGTCTTGTCACCCTGTTGACATGAGTCTGTTAATCACATCTTGCGTCACTGTGGACTGCTGTTTGAATCATTCTTATACCATCTTATTATGACTTTTTCATATTCATAAGAGAACTGTTACATCACTGTCAATGCAAGGTTAGCTTTTCCAGTAGGTTATAGGCATTGTTCATCTCTGCTCTGCAGTTTGATCTAAATTCTGGTAATACTGAAGGCTCTTGTGTAGACGGAGCATTTAGACTCAGAGTAGTTACGGTGCTGACTCACTCTGATCCAGCTGTGTGGTGGTTGATCAGTAAAAGGAATAATAGTGGAGGGTGGGTGATTTGCTGAATAATGTTTGTAAAGTGCTTACGAGGAAAAAGGGACTGATGAGCACAGCTTTGTGTTTTTCAGCTCTGTAGAGAAATTCTTGACAACTCTCGTTTCAGACAACCACGTATACTCGCAGGGGACATGGAAATTGCACCAATCCTGGCTGTTCCTTCACTTATGTCACCAGGCATAAGCCACCAAAATGCCCGACATGTGGGAACTTCCTGGGAGGGAAATGGATCCCAAAGGTAAATTTGCCTTTCCTTCCCTGATTTTCAGACAAAAAGTGCTGTTTTAGTGATGTCTGTGATATTTCTAGACCTGTAGGTCTAGCACAAGAGGTCACATATGCCAGAATTGATCCCTGCACTTGTGTTCCAGTGCTTGTGCTGGTGCAAGTCACTATTGCAGAGGACACTTGGCCAAGGTGAGACAGACCTGAAATCACCACGCCTTGGGTAAAGATGCCACTTGTAATGGTGTCAGCTAGAATAGATGGGGCTGCATTTGGTAACTCTCTCTCACTGAGAGGATACACATTCTTCTGGCCCTCTGCCTGCATTATAGTTCCTGGAAGGCATTGCCTGTTCTTCCTGCTACAGCCCTAGCTAAGCTCAGGAATTTGATTGAACCATTCGTTTTGTGGTAACTTATCTGTGTTTGAAGTTCTTCTATGAATTGAGGTTTTCTGTGGTTTTTCAACATCGTTTTTTCAACAGAAAGGAGGAACAAGTCTCAACTATAGTAGGTATATGATCCTTTGGGAGCTAGCTAATAAAGTTGATCTAGTGGAAGCTGAAGTGCTGTTGGGTATTGTTGACTCATGGCCTTTTGTCTGATCATTCATGATGTTCTGACCTTTGGCTGGAAGGAAATTCATGAGTGTTGGTGGAGTTGTGAAGTTTGAGCGGAAAAGTCTTTCTCCAGGTGATACCTACTCTGCTTAAGTTATTGGCATCTCTACTAGCTATATACAGCAAAAAAACACTTGCTCCTTAAACCTTGGCAATGTCATGGTAATTAGTCAGATCTGAGCAGATGTGAGTTCATTAAATTTCTGTCTGAAACAAGGCTCCTCGGGCATAAGTTAAAGGATGTTCTCAGTGTGAAAATTTGCATTGACATTCAGTGGCTTTATGTGGATTTGTTCTGAACCTCCTTTGTTTTGTGTCTAGATCCATTAAACATTTAAGGGCAAGAACTTTTTTAGGCAGCTTACAAGCTCTGTAGTGTGTGAGCTGAAGGCTGGGCTTCCTACATGGTAGGATACAAATAGTGTTGATGGTTTCTTAGTTTTTGTTCTGTAAACCTGCTGAAGTAGATAGATGGCCAGCTGCAAAAATGTATTTCTGCCTGAATGTGGCGTGCCTGCTTCTGTTAAATCCTACATTGATTAAAACTGAAAGGTTTTAGAGGGAGTTTTCTTCCTGTCTTGCAGTTTTATTCTGCTCTTCTGGGAACATGTTTGCGTAAACAGTTCCACCTGTTTTTATGGTGTCATGCCTTGGGAGAAGCATACACCAGCAGTTTTTTTTTAACCGGTAATAACATCAGTAGAACTGAAACTATATATACATACGTTCCTGTTCCTTAGAAAGTAAAGGGACTAGGTTGTAAGATGTCTGTTTTTAAAAACCTAGATTATCCTTCTGAGTATGAACTCTGTAGAGAGCTTAGAATTAATGTGTTTATCGTGCCAGAAACTTGATTCCATTTCTGATATCTTTTTGCATATTACTAATTCAGTGTTCCATCATACCTTTGTTGACCCCAATACATGGCTCCTGTAGCCTTAGTCTTGAACGTAATGTTTTTCCTAAAGTCAAAAAACCTTCCTAATTAATTTTCTGTTTCCTGACTTGCTCAAATGCATGCTTTTCTGAATACACATATCCAAAAGATAACAAGTTCTCTATCTAGCTTCTTTTGGTGCCTCAATAGCATGGAAGAACAGACAGTGTCAGAGCACTGAAGCTAGGAAAGGGGAGCGTAGGAGATGGGTCCTTGTTACAGAGGGTGGTGGGTGAGTTTGTGTTGTTGATGCTAATAGTGATATTTGAGGGAGTTTAAGAAAGATTGATTCTTCAAAGTAAACAGTGTCTAAAAATAATACATGAAGGGCTAGGAGGCTAGATAAAATGTTAACAGGGACTTTGCTGTCGTAGGAGATGATGTCTTTCTGCTCTTGTACAATTCACTGCTTAAACACTTAGGATTTTGCTGTTTTGATCCAGCATTAAATAGGCCATGGAAAACCTGGCATATGTGAAAGGAACCTAGTTATCTGTGAAAGTCTAAAGCTCTGAAGTGTGACTATCTTTTTGTTTCCAGGAAAAGCAACCAAAAAGCAAATCTGAGCCAAATTCAGGCACCTCTGTTAAAACTCCGGCAGCTAAAAGAGGTCAACAGACAGTATTCACAGAACCGGCAGCTGTTAGTGAGAGTACCTCCAAGTCTGCTTTGGAAAGCTCTGAAGCTGTCAGCCAGCTGCTGAATGCTGTGCCTGTTGGAGGGCAAATGCAGGAGACGGAGTGGGAGGAAGTGATCATCTCTGAGGCTCACATTCTTGCAAACAATGTGCTTGCTGAAGACAGAGGGAGTGCTGTTGGAGTGATGTTGGGTCAAGAGAGCCAACGGAAAGGAGACTCTTCTTCAGAGCAGGCAGAAAAAGATAGTGTAGGGCTGGGGATGCTACCGTCATCTGAGGTGCCGAGTTCAAATGCCTCTGCAAAAAAGCCAATGGGGTGAGTCAGTTTTCCATATGTTATGGGAGTATATGATATCTGTTGTGTGCTGATAGGATGAATCCAAGACATTGAAGGCTGTTGGCAGTGCTTCCTGTAAGACCTATTGTGTTTGCTGTCTGTTTTGTGCCAGTTCAGGATTGTTCCTTTGAGATTTTGTCCATCAGAGCTAATTTTTTTTTAAAGTGACAATTAAATTGTAGTCACAGGGCAGATGTATCCTTAGCGCAATTTCTCCTTTCTACTGCAATAGCTGTGATTATTATGCTAATAAAGCACAGTTCAGGGAAGAGGAGAAAGTTGAGGCTGAGGGGGAATTGATGGAATTTTTTTCCAGTTTTAGCTCTTGTCTTTCAGAATTGATGCTCCAGCTGCTACACACAAAGGACAAGAAGTAAAGAGTAAGCCAAGACCCAAGCCCTCCTTGCTGGCTGCAGCAAGACCCATGCGAGCCATTCTGCCCGCACCAGCCAGCGTGGGGAGAGAAGCCAGCACCGAGCAGCCTAGCAACAGACAGGCCTTTGCAAATACCGGTAAAAGCAGTATTCTCTGGTATGCTTTGGGAGCGGTTGTCTTTCTTCACCACGTTGAAGTGGTCTCTGTCAAATAATAAGATATATCTGAAGGGAGATAGTGACCTACACTAGAAAAAAACATTTTCTGTATCTCTGAGAGTGCAGTAAATGGGCCATGAAACACCTGCTTGGGTCGTTTCAAGTTTAGAGGAAAAATCTCACATGACTATGGTGGCATTTACCAAAGATGTCAGAATTAAACAGGACCTGTTTTCTCATATCTAACCTGCTGCATCCCTTTCCTCCTTCAAGACAAACATTCCCCTGTGAGAACATCAGGCTTGAAGCCAAGTACACTGAAACAATTGGGCCAGTCAATTCTGCAGCCACCAAGTGCCGAGGAGCGAAAGGTACCTATGGTTTGTTCTTCAAATGCATATTATTTTCCTGTTTGTTTTTTTTTTTTTTTTCCCTCGGGTGAGGGATATGACCTGAGTGGTGAGAAATAGAACACAAAAATGTAGCAGCCTTATGATGATGAGATCTGTGACTGGCAGTTTTTATGGTTTGGCTTGGAAGCAGCATGAATGCTAGATGGCTGAGTGTAGGAACTGAACTGAGAGATGCTGTTGGACAATCCTTCTGTTGGCTGCTTGGAGAACCTCCCAATTACTTCCAGAAGATGTTTGGAGGATCTGCTAGTTGCTTTGATAATCTGATGTGCAATACTGACTACAGAGTCTTTCACCTGTGAAATATGACTGAGTATGCCAAGATGCTGGAATACTTCTGTTTGAATTGTAATGCCTTAGTATGCAAAACAGTATGTTGTAGTCCTCTGATATTAAATGAACATTAATTGATTTCTTAGGGGGGGAAAAATGCTAATAGGTATTGCTTACAGGATATATGTATTCAGTAGTAGGTGTCTCATGAGTGTGGTTTTTTTCTGCTTTCAATCTCTAGCTCCACAGTGCTTTGACCAGCAGGGCATCTCAGGTTAAGGTAGTGGAGGTTAAACCGGACATATTCCCTTCCTACAAGTACAGCTGCACCGTAACTTTGGTGAGGATTTTTCAGATGGTCTGACTTATACTGTGGGGAGTGTCACCTCTGGGATGAGACCATTCTGTGACTTTTGTTTTACTGACTTGCAGAAATGCCTCTCATGTTTAATGTGAGACAATCTGTACTTCTTATGTCATCTGTTGACCTAATCCAGGGTGACTGTACTCTGTTGCAGTCGTGTTTGGGATCTTGTTAAGAAATGGATTTTTCTTCATGTCCTAGCATAATCCCCATCCCCTCCTTGAGTTCAGCAGGGAGGATCAGTGGTTTCTGAATGAATTTAATGTGCAAGTGTTTGTGGTCTGGGGAACTGGCCCCAAAATGTTTGAGTGCCAGTTAAAGTATTCTGTGCAAGGTGACAGGGCCTGCTATTTGACCTTTAAACGAGGTGTTATGAAGTGGGGAAAAAATGTATGTATAAGCACACTTCTCTAGAATCTTGCTGGCATAGAATGATTTAGGTTGGAAAGGACCTTTAAGGTCATCGAGTCCAACTGCTAAAAGTCTAATGCATCTAGAAGTCAAGGTTAGCAAACATCTTTTTTGTGTCATTCAGGATTTGGGATTGGCAACATCACGTGGCAGAGGGAAATGCAAGAACCCCTCTTGTAATTACGTGTATACAAACAGGCACAAACCACGAATCTGTCCAAGCTGTGGATACAATCTTGCCAAAGACAGAGCGGAGAAAACAGCAAAATCCCTGGTACGGTTCAGAATAGTTTGTCTTATCAAAGGGCTATTGTGGGGTGGGCAGGGAAATACCTTAGTTTGCATGTGCCCATGGGAACATGTTAATTTTTTTTTCATTACGGTAAGCTTTTCTAACAGAATAATGTCCTATTGAAAATACTTGTGATGATGTTTGTACTGTCCAACTCTTGCAACAATGGTGCTTCAGGCTGAGAATGAGACTGAGTGAACTCAGTTCTACCACTGGATGTCTCTGTAGCTTAAAAATGCTTATGACGTGTTGGTACATGCTGGGGAAATCACCCCTGAAGTCACGTTTGTTGTGTCAGCTTTGTTGAACTTCAGACTTCATCAAGAAACTCCCAAGTATGCTCTGCTTTGTGACCAGTTTGTGGCTAATGTCAGTTAAGTTAGTACATCTTGTATTAGAGCTTCCTATTTTTAGGGGTTTGTAGTGCAACTTTACTTCCAGCCTGAATTTATTTCTGGATGTAGTATTTTTTTCTGTTATAGAAAGATGTTTTTCAATTGTCTGCTGTTCTACATGGATGTAAATAATGAATTCTGGGGTTTGGTTTTTTGTTTTTTTTTGGCATTTGAAATTTCAAAGATTAGCTTTTCTTGTACAGAATTGTTTTATTTAAAATAAAAAAAAGGAGCTGTTCTGTTCTTAGCTGAAATGCCTACTCAGCATATAGATAGACTACATTTTAGTCTGTGTGGTAATATGGCTCTTCCACTTGTTTGTTTTTTTTTTTTATTTTGAAGAACATAACTCTGTGTAGTGTTTATTAAAAAAACAAACAAACTGATATGGCCTGTGTGAAACTCACACATAAGCAGCTAGCTGTCTGAGGAACAGCAGTGTGCTTAGCTCAGCTTGCATTTTGAGAGGCATGTGGCTTGTCTCTTCCTCATTTAGTTTTTTTTCTTATTTTTTGGATCTCGATGTGTTTAACATTCCTGTCACACAGTTCATTGTTGTCTCTGGGCTTTGGACTGATCATTTATCTCATTGCTAGACTAGACAGAAAAACAGGTTGAAATGTTGGCAGAAGAGTTTAAGTGATTAAACAGATTAGCCTGTTTGCGTTCTCGCTGTTCTGAGCCACCTAGAGTTTAGTTCTCCTGTGCTTGTGCATTTTGTCTAGAGAGTGTATGTGTGTTGGGCGGGTGTGTGTGTCTAAGGACTAAAGTTGATCGATTGTAATTGATTAGTGTATTCTGTATATCACAGCCCCTAGCTCTCATTTAGGGCTTGTCTCCTCTAGCTTCTGGAGTGGTGTGCAGACTGCCATGGCTCTCTGAGCATGATATACAGGAGAATGTGCCTGATAACCTATGGAGAAAGGCAGTGATGATTGCTGGGATTATTGAAGTGTTTATATACATCTTGGTGCTTGTCCTTACCCTCTTGATCCTCAATCCCTGCACTAACACTTCAGTTTAATGGCAAATCTGTGATGGTCTAGCAGTATTATAGGAGTTCCTGAAAGGCTGGGCTGTAATAAAGTATTTTTGGTGAAGTAACTTAGGCTTGGAGCTACTGTCTGGAGTCAATGATTGAGCAGTGGAGTAGAAGTCAAGTCTACTGGGTACAAAGGTTACTGTGTTTCTGCTATCTTTTTATGACTTCTTTGGGCTTCTTAATATTTCATCCCCATGCTTGCCTAGTTGAATATGTGAGCGTTTGACTTGCTTTCTAGGAGGTCAGTCCAGGTCAGTCTGATGTGCTGAATACCAGTGAGCCCCTAACCCCATCCCAGAAAGAGATCCAGCGTCAATCCACCCTGCAGTTGCTGCGCAAGGTAATGCAGATCCCAGAGAATGAGTCGGAACTGGCTGAGGTCTTCGCGCTGATCCATGAACTCAACAGCTCGCGGCTCATCCTGTCCAACGTGAGTGAGGAGACAGTCACCATAGAGCAGACCTCCTGGTCAAACTACTATGAGTCTCCATCTGCGCAGTGCCTCCTCTGTAACAGCCCATTGTTCAAAGGGGGACAGAAGTAAGATTCTGTTTTAGACTTGTGACTCTTTCAACCTCATGCTGATATTCTATGTTGCAAGCGTGCCTGAAATATTTGCTTGAGCCCCTGGTACTGAAGCTGGTGTAAGTGACACTGAATAAGCTACAAGTGTGTGGAAAGGGGGTTAGGTGGTTAGCAATAAGCTATTTCTGTTTCTCCTGTGCAATGTAGTTTGTCATACTTACCGTTTCCATACAGCAGGAGAGCTTGATCAAAGAGTGACGGCTAAGTCTAGATGTAATTTTTTTTTTCTTGAAACAGAATCTTTTCATTAGTCATCCTTTCTTTGTTTCCCAGTCTGATGTTTTGAGGCTGACAGAGGCAAAATTGTGGGATTATAGATGTGCATTATGTGATTTCCCTTTTCTCTCTCTTCCTGATCTGAATATTTCCTGTGTGGATCTTTTTCCTTATGATGTTTTCATTCTTTTCACGGCTTAGTGTGGGCTTGAGTGAATCCTTTTTTGGAATAAATACCCAAATTGAATCCTGAAGGACTTTCAGAAATTACCAGTGTATAGGCTTACCTTAACTAGTTTTGTGTAAAAGCCTGTAAGATATCTCCTCACTGAGTCTGCCTAACATCCTCCTGATGCTGAAAGCATGAGCCAAAACATTTTGCACAGCAAAATGTTGGGTAGTTTACTGTTGTGTTTCTCCAACCAAAAAGATATTCTTGATACCAGTTAAGGATGTTTGCTTTGGTCAGGCTAGTACTAATTGAGATTCTTCCAGCAGAGGTACTTTTTATACTCATTAATTTTTGCAGAACAGCGCTATCTTGCACCCTGTCCCTCACCTTGTGACTTTACCAACCTGTGCTTTGTAAATACTTGCTTCAATGCTGGGCTGCTTTGCAATGCTCTGAAGGCAATGCTCTGAGTGTGGGACTCTCACATGTACCTGCATAGGCTTTAATTAAACCCCTGCCAGTGGGAGGGAGCCAGCTTTGACTTTGATTCCTATTTTCCTAGGTGGACAGCTGTATTTCTGTCACAGGGGCACAACTGGCATTCTCCTGTCTGAACTTCCTCCTCGGCAGCTGTACTGTAGAGGAGCGGGCCTTTCTGAATCTGTGTGTGCAGGGACAGGCTGTCCAGTAGAATGTGTTACTAGTCACCATCTGTTGCCCCACAGCAACAGGGCTGATGCTTCTCCCAGGGCAGCTGGGGCCGTAGATTTTCTCCACCTCTGAAATACTGTGCACCCAATGTACGGAGCTGGAGAGATGCTGTAGTGCTGTTAAAAGATTGTGAGCAGTGACCTGACTCTGCCAGGGGAATCCATTTTAAAATGTAACATTTTCTTTGCTGGTGTGAAATGATGTGAACTGGCTTAGACTGACATACTAATGAACTGATCTCAACAAGAATGTTTTAAGTTACTGCAGGACTGGACTGAAAAACCTGATGGCTTGACTCTGAGTCGTGTTTTGTTGTCTGTTACAGTTCCCTTGCTGGTCCTCAGGAGTGCTGGCTGCTGACAGCTAATAGATTACAGGTGGTTACAGCTCAGGTAAAAGTGTGCTTGAACCTGCAGTGTCTGGCCCTCCATAGCTTCACTGATATTTACACAGGTAGGAAAAATGTAAGCATACCAACTTACAGCATGACTACAGTCTAAACCCTTCAGAAGCCTTGGGAGTGTGTGAGGGCATTGTCTTTGCACAGAAAGGTCTATTCCCTGCCCCAATGTATTAAACTTGAATTATTTTTTACTTGCACTATTCTTCTGCTTCTTCTGCAAGTAAATCTATATTTGTGAGGAAAAACACGTATGAATACTTTGATCAGGAAGACCATGCCTTGCTTCACGGGTGTAGGTCTCCTCTGTGTAAGTGGTAAATGTTGAGTTCTGCAAGGCAACCCCTGAGATCTTAGGCAAAGATATCTCTGCAGAGTGTTGTTTCTCAGTGTTGACTAGTGAGACTCAGTGGCAGTCTCTGTGGGCCTCCTGGAAGACAGCATGGAGCTGAGGAGATGGATAGGCTGCTGTTCCTTATAGCCTTTTTAGTTTAAAGGCAAGTCTGTGAAAGGAGCTAGTCTCGCTAATGTGCAGAGGAAACAGTCCTAGAAGCACTATCCATGTTTCCATTATCCTCTGAACTGTACTTGTATGAGTATTTTGCGTATCAGTAAGGAATATATTTCTTTGTGAGGAAGATCTGGAACCCTACAGACAATAACTGTCTTGTTTTAACTGCAGGCCTTTTCAATGTGGGTAACAAGTTGCTAGTGAGCTTGGATCTTCTGTTTGCAATCCGAAACCACATTAAACTTGGAGAGGATCCCAGAGTGGCTGTTGGCAATATTCTGGACTCTGTTCAGGAGCAAACTGGTGGGTTTTCTTACTTGTTTTTTACTGTAACACTTAGACCAACTGTGATCTGCTGCTGATTGTTAGGTTATAAAAAGGCAAAGCTCACCTCTTCTGCTGTGGTGTGTTTCTATTAAATCACTTCCTAAACCCAATGGTACCTCTGTTCTTTATAACAATTCTCTGGAGGACAGCTTTGTTTTCATTCTGCATAGGAGAGTTCTACTATCTCTCCACTGACTTCAGGAAGTGAAAGCTGTTACAGTGGCATGTTCTCTTTTCAGAAAAAAGCCTGAGCCCTGATGAGCAGATTCAGCTCCAGGAACTGCTGTGCAATGGCTACTGGGCCTTTGAGTGCCTAACAGTCCGGGATTACAATGATATGATCTGTGGAATCTGTGGCATAACCCCCAAGGTGGAAATAGCCCAGAGGAATGCGGAAAATGTCCTGGCACTGAAAAATATAGAGGTAGGCTTTTCACAAACTTCACATCCTGTTCGTGTTCAAAGCAGATCATAATAACTTTTGCTGACTCTGGTCTTTGTAATGCACGATAATTACATGAGACCTTTGTGAGCAGTTTTCTGCTGATGCCTGGCAAGAGGATGTGGCTGGAGTGGTGATGCCTGCACTTCCTCTTAGAGGTGTTGATGTATTGTTTGGGGAAAACAAGATCCTCTGTCCCTGGACCACAGCTTTTGTCCAGCGGCCACTGACAGTAGGGACCTTGGATGAAAGTTGCTGAACTTGGCCTTCTTCCTTTGACACGAAGGCATTCTTTTTTTCTCCCTAACAGCAGTTTCCTTGAGGTGCTGTCTTCTCCAATGGGGAAAAAAGCCCTACTAGTAGTATGCAGCATGTTTGGCTTTTATGTCAAATAGATGGTTTTGACTCTCCCCCAATGAAAAGTGATTGTGGGGAGCTCTATAGCCTGAAGTCATCTTGTTATATTTGGGCTGAGCACTCTCCTGGGTAGTCCTCATGCAATGAATGAGGCTGACACAAAACGGTCAAATGAACTACGGTTATTTGTATTTGACCAGTGTGTTTCTTGCTCTTTCTAGTTTACTTGGCCAGAATTCTTGCCATCAAGTGAAGTGAATGTAGAAGACTTCTGGTCCACGATGGAGACAGAGGTGATTGAGCAGGTGGCTTTTCCTTCTAGCATCCCCATCACAAAGTTTGATGCCTCTATTGTTGCTCCTTTCTTCCCTCCACTGATGAGAGGAGCGATGGTGATCAATACTGAGAAGGACAAGAACCTGGATGCACAACCAGTGCCAGGTAACTGCTGAGGTTGTGCTTATTAATGGAGTGCTTTACGTGGCGGTGACTTCAGTCTTTTGGTGACATTTAGAGTTGAGAATCGATGATTGCATGACTCTAAAAGTTACATCTGCTGAGAGAAGGCAAGAATGCTGGGGTGAGTTCAGCTGTTCTCAGGATACTTAGCAGCTTGAGCTTTGGCCTGTCCAGTGAAGCTTGAATGCACTGGTGTGCTCTGATGCATTTGAGACATAGGGGACATGAGAGCACTGCACCGCAAATGAGGTACAGTCTGATTGCAGAGGGATGCATGCACAACTTGAATGCCAGTCAGTATTTGTTTCATGTTAGACTGATGCTTGGATTGTGAAAGCTGCAGGCAGTGCTTGGTATCTCATTATCATGATGTCAATAAAGGGTGAGTAAGTTTTTACAGAACTTGAAAAAAGACTAGGAGATGGATATGCTAGTCCTGATCAGTGTTGCCAGCATTCAGTATATCGAGGGCATTGACTGCATGTAACAAGAAACCATGAGATGAATAAGCTCAGATGTATGAGAGCTAAATTTAGTTAGCACCTGGTTCCCATAACAGTTTAGGTGTTAGGTATAAGAAGGAAGACTGGCTTTGCAAGCTTAACAAGTATATGAGTTGGCTTTGCAGACAGGGCTGCAGCTGTTTTAGAGAGCTGAGCTGCAGAAGGGCTACCTGGGCTTTTGTAGAAGTGGAGCTCCAGAGAAAGAACCAGGGAGGAGATGTGAAGGGTGAGCCTGGAGCTGCTCAGTCCAAAGGCTGCAATCACATTTCTCTGTGCTCTTCTGTCACTTGTTTATCCTCATGTCAGTCCAACCAGGCATTTAAAGGTTGCAAGCGACAGGATAGACAAGTGCTTATGGAGTCTGCAACTCTGCTGGGCTCAGTCTGGTGACCTCACTCGCGAAGGGTTCAAGAGAAGTGTGGGCTGTGACATGCTTTGGAAATAGGACTATTCGTGGGTTTTGCTTGCTGGCAGATGGTTGTGCAGTCTCCACTTCTGTAGCCTTCAGAAGAAATTTTTTTGGTGACTTCCCTTCCTGAGAATGAGTGCTGAGACTTGTTTCCTGCCTTTGCAGGTAATGGGAGTGCCTTGGTGAGGCTCCTTCAGGAAGAAGTCTTCAGGCTTGAGCTGATAAGCTCTTACAGTGAGGAAGAGCTGCAGAGCTTTTTGACACAGTGTGGCATCCCCTGGGAGGCTTCCGATACAAAGGTAATGGCTTGTTTGCCGACATACAAGCTTCCAGGAGTGGAGCTGTTCTTCACTGTCTTTGCCTCATTCACACTTGCCATCCTAGATAATTAACTTCTCATCTGACTGCATTAAGGGCAGGGGTGGTTTAGAAGTGAGTGCCTGCAGATTATAGGATAACTTACACATGGTGAAATAAATTGAACCTTTGTGGGCTAGAAGAAAGGAAGCCTGTAATTACCTTGCCACAGGCTCAGCGTCGTGTAATTGCTTGTCTTCCTCCTAGTGCTGAGTGTGGGATTAGGAAGTTACTGGATGAAGTGCAAATTAAGATTTGGGAGACCTTGCCTGCAGCCTTCTCCCTCTCTGGAGGAGTCCATTAATTTTAGCCACATACAGACTTTCTCTGGGGCCTGTCTTTTCTAGGACCAGCTCTGCTACTCCCTCCTGGCTCTCTATGAGTTTGTGCAGAATGGGACAAGCGTCACACAAGCCTCTGCTCATCACACAGGAGGGAAAATCTACAAAGTGTGTCCACATCAGGTAAGGAAGGCTGGAGTCAGCAATGTTTTTTCTTACCTTGCTATTCACTATTATGTGACTTACCAGTGTGGAACTCCCTCATTAAACAGAAGCAATGGAGTGGGCCTCTTTGAGCCTTGGGAATGAAATACAGTGCCTCAGGGGCTTGGAGTATGAGCAGTCTTGCAGGAGATTTCAAGATTGACTAGTGATCTGAAGACTGGTTTTGATCTTGCTGCTGAGGTGGAGTTGAAAATCACCTCTTCCTGAACAAGATGAAGTGAATGTGTACGAGGAGGAAACAGAGTATCTTTAGAGAAAGTAACTGTCTGGTTATTGTATTGTCTGGAACACCTGAAAGGAAGCTTAATTTTTTTAAGACTGTATCTTTTTTTCCCATAAGTTTTCAGGTTTTTTGTGCTGTTTGATGTTAATCCTTTTCTTTCCAGGTTGTATGTGGCTCAAAGTACATAGTAAGAGGAGAAAATGCCCGGGATCATGTGGACTTGTTGGTTTCCTCACGTCACTGGCCTCCAGTGTATGTCGTTGATACAGCCTCTTCAGTGGCGCTGTGTGCAGACGTCTGCTGTCCTGGCCTGACTTCCCAGATGTGGGGGAAAAAACAGGGCTGCTTCTCTGACCCCATGGATCCTCCAACGGTTAGTTATGTCCACCTTTGCACTCTGCTATGCCACTCCAATGTGGAAAAGTTTCAAGTGAGATTGTAAAAAAAAAAAAATTCAAAAAGTATATGTAGCCTGCATTGTGCCTCAAGATAATTTGACCTGATAAGTGTCTCCTGACTCACAGCTTTGCAAGTGCATAGCTTCTGAGCATAGCAGAAAGTATGCTTTGGGCATTGTCTTAGGTCCATGCTCCTTAAGAGGAAGAGCTGTGCTGAAAGTGCATTGTAACAGTTCAAATCATGAACTTTGGAGCATGTTGGTTATTTTGACGTAGCAACTCATTTTTTCCCAAACTACTGCGATTACTTGAGAAATGGGAGAGGAAGAGGGTTGCTAGTGCCTTGGGATTATCTCTGTGGCCATATGAGTGAGGAGGGAGCGTACAGAACCACCTTTGTGGCATTTAGGGGAAGCCTGAATCAGTTAGCCCTCCCTCTGTCCTGGGTCATAGTGCTGGCTGGAGTTCAGCCAAATGGTAGTTTTGTCTTGTTCCTCTTAGCTGTGGGGAAGTTACTTCTTGTTCTACCTGATGCATGTCTCTCTCTCTCCCAGTATGTGTCCTGCCCTGAACTGCTAGACCAGCACTACAGCGTAGACATGACTGTGGCTGAGCACTCTGTTCAGCACCCAATCACCAAGTCGTCGGCACGCCGAATTGTTCACACGGGTTCGGAGCAGAACAGCAACCAAGATCCAACGGCTCGGCATCACTGCATCTCCCTGTGCCGAGAGCTGGAGCCATACAGCGCCATCATCGCTGCTATCAATGACAGCAAAACTAGCAACATCCGCCAAAGGCCCATCACCTTCGAGAACGCCACGCACTATTACCTCTACAACCGCCTCATGGACTTCCTCACCAGCAGGGAAATTGTGAATCGGCAGATCCAGGAGATCGTACAGAGCTGCCAGCCTGGGGAGGTGGTAATTCGCGATGCTCTCTACCGGCTCGGAGTGGCCCAGATTAAAACAGAAACAGAAGAGGATGAAGAGGGGAAGCAGGAGGATGATAGAGGTTGCTGAGTAACAAAACAGCGTGTTGGTTTCTCTCTCTGGTTGTGTGGATGGGTGGGCTGGGCCAGCTTCTGTGAGGTTTGGGCAGCTGTCTGGCTTGAGAGTTTATTTTTGCAGGTTGGAGATGTGACGCCAGTGGCTTTGACTGCTGTTAATGACCAAAGAGCTGTGTGCTTCCATAGTGTCATGGTAGCTGCTGTGAGCATGGGTCTGTCAGCCCCCTTGCTGAAGGCTGCAACTGCCTCCCGAGGTGTGTGATGGACCTGCTGTTCAGTGCCGTGAAATGTTGCCCTCCCTGCAGCTGCCGAGTGGAGAAGGGAGAGGCAATTCTGGTAGTGGGGAGTATGCATGGTCAGGCACACAGGTTTTTTAATTCTGAATCTTGCTTGCTGACTTCTTTGTGCTTATTGGTGGCAGGGCTGGGGGTGTGGGAGCAGGCATGAAAGGCAGACGGCTAAGATGATTTCCCCCCAAATGTTCTGAATAGATTAGTTTAGGACACTGACTCCTGCTTGGAAATCCTGCGTAGCTCTCATGCATTGGCTGCAAGGAGTCTTTAGACAAGGAGGAGGAGGAGCCGAGTGGCTTTAACATTCTGTATCTGGGGAGCTTCCCTGGAGGCTGCACTCCTGGGTCCAGGACTGTGGGTGCTTTGGCTGCAGAAAGTTTCTAGAATTGTTTGTCCCCTCACATGAGCACTAATAATTTAAAAGCTGAAACATACAGTGAGTGAAAAGTGTTCTGTATGTTAAGAATTGACTGGGCGAGCCCCAGGGGAACCAAGCTTGTTGGAGGGCTGTATGAGCGCTCTGTAGGGTGGTGGCTGTGGAAAGGGGAAGGACACTCAAAATTTTTGTGCTGTCCCTCTGGACACTTTTTTTTTTTTAGCAGTTTCATTCTGTTCAACGACTTGCATTTCTGTTGTCCTGCGCTTAGAACAGAATCACAGAGACTGTCTGTGGGATCAAGGAGGAACGATGAGCGCAGTGTCACCAGTGGGAGCAGGGTTCAGTATTCCACCCTCAGAGGAAGTTCTGGGAGAGCTGCATCCACGTGTGCAATCTCAGCACTCTGTCAGGTGTCATATTTGCCCTGCCCGTGTCCAGACAGTGCTGTGTGGGTTAGAAAAGTCTCATGCTGCCCATGTTGCTTTATCAGCTCCTTGAGGGGAGTGGGGCTGAGACCTCTGCCCCTACAGCATGTCTGGAGAACACCTTGGGCTGCGGTTGTAAAGCTGAACGCACTGTCTGCTGCCAGCTCCCTCTGCTATTGCTGGCGGTGAAGGTGGATAGGCATTGCTGTGACCTGCAGAGGAGAGGAGCGGGATGCTAGGCTGCTAAGTTGCCATCCAGGAAGTTTATTTTGTCTGAGTGAGCAGTGGGGAAGATTCAGAGGCTTGCGGTGTGGTTGAAAACTCCCTTCTGTGAAGGGGAACCTTTTGAGTACCGTACTGTTAAAGTAAATGTATGAAGTCTGAGCAAATGCAGTAATTATGGCTTGGGGTTTTTCTGTTAAGAACATTAACTTATTATAATGAGACATTAGTGACTTTTTTCAGTCAGTGATAAAGTTTAATAAATTATCTCCAATTTTTGGGGTGAACCTGTGGGCACGTGACTTGTTTTTTGTGTATAAGACCTGGAGGACTGCAGTGGGAAAGGGCACAAACACTATGTGCACATATACCACCTGTCAAATAAAATTATCCTGCTAAATATAGCTAAGATATAGTTCTTACAAGTGGCAAGAAAGTAGCTTCTGCAGCTGGCTGACTTCTGTAGTCTACCTGCTCTTGTTCTGCATTCCCCTGCACAGGGCAGCAGCTCCTGAGGTGACTGACTTTCATAGGAGAGTCTGCAGCAGGTGACTCTCTTCTCTTCAGAGAGTGTTTAATAGCCTGGGCTGGAGCTATTGTTAGAGGAGGTTCTGCTGCAGTAAGCTCAGGTCTCTGGTCAGCAGGGTCCTTCTGCCTCTGCACTGCCTTTCACATGCAGACTGCTGGTGTGTGCCTGTCTCAAACACAGTGACTGTTGTCAGGCATCCCATCATCACAGTTGAAATTACTCATTCCCCCATTATATCCATGCATGGATACTACTTAATTTTTCCCAATTACAGACAGGCCAGTCAGAACAAAGTGCTTTAAAACCTTGCTTTTAATAAATTTTTGCCATTACACAAGATTGAATGGTATTGAAAACTGGTAGTGAGGAACTGGAGCACAGTTGCAGGGTGTGAGAGGATGAGCCAGTGCATCACCCATGTTCTGATCCATTCCCCTCTGAGAACAGTCCTTAAACCTCTGGAAGAGACTTGTTTTCTTAAACATCTTTATTCTTTATAATGCTGACAGATAGAAATACATTAGCTTTTTATTTAGTAAGGAAGAATTAATCACGTTTGGTGTTAGCATAAAACCAGGTTTAATATGATCAGAAGTGGCCCACAACATAATTGCTCACAGTATGACAAAGGCCACCTGCTATACAGTAGCTTGCCTGAGCCCTGTCAGTGCTTGTGCCTGGGGTACTGATCCTTTACCCACCGAGTCAGGTGAAGCCAAGAAGGTACTTTAGCTACTTCCAGCTACACAGGACTGGGTGGCTGTGGCATTAGTAATGCTGAACAAGAGCTAGATGAGAAATAAGTTTAAGGGCATTAGGCCCTAGCTTATGAAAAAAAATTCTCACCTGTACTATTAAAAATACACTCAGAAAAATATATACAAGAGCATATCTTTAATCATAACAAAGGCAGTGATTGCTACATGTTTAATTCAGAAGTTTTGTAGGATATGTTGTGATTATTTCCAGATGTGTTTAAGCTGCCATTCTTTCCTGGATTGGAGTTGTGTTCAGTGCTCACATGGAAGAGCACTGGTTACCTCTGTATTTTACCTGAGGAATAACTGCCCCTCTGTCCTGTTACTGGGCACAAGTTCACATAACCCTGGGGTTGTCTCCTTAGCTTGCTTCACCCAAACACTCCCTGCATAAGCATCAGCTGCAGAGAGGTAGATTACATAAGGAAATGTAGAGGTTAATGCATTAATTAATGCTAAGTACAGGCTTTACCTATATCTAAACACTCACTCTGCAACATCCAGGGTCAGACTGACAAAAGGAAGAGAGCAGAACCACCAAGAAGAGAGGGCTGTTTCTGGTGCGTGGAGCAGTTCTGGCTTTAGGACGTGGTTTGAGATGTGCTCATAAAACACAAGAGTTCAGTCATGTGAGTGACTTTTGGAAGTGTCTTACATGGCTGCAACTTGTATTTAAAAAAAACTACAAAAAAAACCCCTCACCCCACAGCCTTCTCCAGGGGGTGGGGAGTCAGGTAACAAGAACCTCTCTGTACCTCATAGAGATGGAGCGTGTTATCATCCTAACAACTCTATGCTATGATTGAGATAAGACCTTAGGGACACCATGGTGAATCTTGGTTTTGAGTCACTCCAGCACTATCCTTTCAGTGAGAGAGTCAGTAACACTCATACTTCAGAAAGCACAGAGAGGAGAGCCAAAGCAGAAGGCGCCTGTGTCCTAGGGCAGAGCAGAACCGTGTGCTCTGCAAAGCAGGGAGGACAGGGATCTACCCCGGGGCAATGGTACCAGCTAACAGAACTGATAGTTGTTGCTCTTGAGAAGGGGCTGGCCACTCTCCTCTTGCTCGCAGGACTCCTCACAGCAGCCAGAGGTATCACAGCCACTGTCTTCCTCAGCAGTGGAGGGGAGGTTGGTATAGTCCTGTAAAGCAAAAAAAACCCCCACAAACCCCAACCAACCCCACCCCAAGTGTATTTTCAGTCCCTTCAGTGGTGTACGACATCTGTTTCTGCACAGATGACCAGCTGGGGATGCTAACTCAACACTACCCTTTGCTGTGCCCACAAGGCAGGGCTATAGCTGGCAGGACAGCCATACCCATGCTTTTGTGGAGCTGCAGGACAGCAAATCATGAGGCAGCACGCCTTTTGGCCAGCTGCACACCAAATCCAGGTGAATGGGGCAGGGCTGCTGCTGCATTGGTAGTTGTATCACTACCTGTATTGCTGCCCATAGAGGTTGCTGCAAGGCAGCTGTATTTCTTTGTCCGACTTCCTTTGGTCATGGTGGGGAGTGACTTAACCCTTCAGCATGGGGAAATCTGGATGCCCCTCTGCACTTCACCAACACTAAACCGCTTCCATCAGTTAAAGGTAAGGGACATCATTGGGAAAGTTGTCCAGGAGCTAGGTTTCTGTAGGGGAAAAGCACATCTCCCTTCCCCCTTCTCCTCCCCAAAGGTCCTCACCTGTTCCTTATGCACCTCCAGCTCTTTCTGGATGAAGCAGACGATTTGGTCAAAGGTAGGTCTCTGTGTGGGCTCCAGGCTCCAGCATGCCTGCATGATGCTGTACCTGCAGAGCCAAACAAGGACAGGGTGGTTGCACTGTGCTGCTGCAAAGCTGCTGGAGGGTCTGCAACCCCAGGCTCTTCCCTGCAGCACTTTGTATTTCAGGTACAAGTACTGAGCAGTCCCTTGCCTTCCTGACTATAAAACCTGCGGTCAGTGCATGTGCAGTGCTCCAGGGAAAATGAGCACAAAAGTGGATAGAGCAAAGTTCTAGTCTATCAAAAAGGGGCTTTATGCCTCCAGTACTTTTTTCCTTAAGCTTAAACTCATCCCTCTCCTGTAACCTACTCAGGCTTGCCTTCTCACAATCCTAGGGTCAAAAGTAGCTGACTCAAAAAAGAAAAATCCACCAAGTTCAGGAATGTAGAACTATAACATGAACTGTCCCATCTTCCTGTCCATAAACAGGAAATACTGGATGGAACATCATAACTGACTGCCCCAGGTCTTGCTTTCCTACAGAGGCAAGGAGCAGCCTGGTAGGAATCCAACCTGAACCTCAAGGACAGACACACCTCGGAGCAGCAGGCAGACCTATGACCAAGGTTCCTGTGCCATCATCTCCAGCCCACTGCCCATGAAGCAGCTCCAGCCACCCTGTCACCCATTGTGTGCATCTCAGCACATCCACTCACATTTCCAAGGGAGCGAAGTCAGGCCTGGCCATCTGGTATCCCTGCTTCACCATGCTATAGAACTTGCTGTTCACCACCATACCGGGATATGGACTTTTACCTGTGACAGTAACAGGACCAGAGGTGACTCTTAGATCAGAGGCTTTAACACTCCAGCCTTGTGGCATGGGAAGAGGCAGCCTGGAGCATCGCCTGAGCCAGTGCTATGCGTTCTCAGGGAGTTCTCAGCTAGAGCAAATCATCCAGGATCCATTGTTTTTAATGGTCCCTCTGGAAGCATAACACAGTGTTTTATAGCCCTGATAAAACCTAGATTTTTGTCAACCTTCTTGGAAACTTTTCTGCAGAGACATTAGGGCAGTGGTAAGCCATGGAAAACAAAAGAAGTTTGCAAGCTCGCTTCTTTCTTACCAAGGGAGAAGATCTCCCAGAGAAGGATGCCGTAAGACCACACATCACTCTGCACTGTGTAAATGCAGTCAAAGATGCTCTCTGGGGCCATCCATTTCACGGGCAGGCGGGCCTGGAAGAGCAGAGAGTCCTGCAGACTGGGACAAGCTGGGAGCTTACACTACACCCTGTCCTTTGTGCTCCAGCTGCACCCTACCCTTGTACCTTCTCTTGTCCCCATTTTAATTACTTACATTGCCTTTTACAACATAGTTCGAGTCATTCATGATATCACGGGCCAGGCCGAAGTCACAGATCTTGGCTACCCGTCCATCTGATATGAGCACATTCCTGGCTGCTAAGTCACGGTGGATGCACTGGGGAGAAGAGAGCACAACTGAGACCCAGCCAACATCCCCAACTAATTCCCTACAGGCCAGGCCTGTCACTGAAACAGCACAGGGGCAAGGGGAACATGCACTGCTTGAAAAGCCCCTATAAGAGGCACTGTGTCACGTACAAGGACCCAACCACTTCATTTGCAGTGCTAAGACATTGTGACATTTCATGCCATGTCTTTTAATCACTCATGGAGCAGTCATCTTCCCATGGGAGGAGGCTCAGAGCCAGGGGCTGTTGCCACTATGTCCTCATGTCTGAAACAGTCACACAGTTACTTTCTAATACTCTAAATGAGCCAGCTCTGGCAAACAGCTCAACGGCCACTTTCAGTTCCTTGTCCCTGGGGCAGCAGTGAAGCTGCCAATGTGAGAAAGCTTCACATCAAATTTCCTGACCTCATGTAAAAGCTGGGGAGAAAATGTTGAGATTAGCACGATGCACAGCCCTGGGTTCCCACCCTCCCCATAACACTGCCCTGCTGCCACGGCCTGCCCAGAGCCCATGGGAGACAAAGGCTTTGAAGGAAACACCAGTCACCATGGCCCAGCATGTCTGGACCCAACAAACGGAGCAGAGGCCCATTTCCAGCAGCAACTTGCTGAGCTTGGCCACCCCGTCCAAAAACATCCCGAGCCTTGTGCACACAGGATGGCTGGTGCCTGTTGGCTGGACTGGCGTTTCACACTTGGGGTGTGGTGGCAGTTTTCTTCTTGGCACTCACATTCTTTGATGAAAGGAACGCCATGCCCTGGGCCACCTGGCTGGAGAACTGTAGCAGGTCAGAGAGATTGAGGGGACGGAGGTCCTCCCTGGTTTCATCTTCTTCCCCTGAGCTTTTCCCTGAAATTCAAAGCAAAGTTTTAGAGATGCTGCAAACCTGGTGAATAATGCAAGCTATGGTGCATCCTGGTTCCCCGGCTGATAAACCAGACAGGATCACCAAAATAAAGAAATCCTAAAACCACAGAAATGACCCTTTAACTCACCCCTGGCTTGCGCAGAATCTGATGACGCTGAAGATGATGATGACGACACAGGTCTCATTTCAACATACGTTTCCAAACCCTGGCTTGAAAAGCCACTGTCACTGAGTCAGAAGCAAGAGATGGAGGCAGGCTGTTAGCAACCCTCCAGCAGTACCTTCTGCCCTTCTCCACATCCACTGAGAGAAGAAACCACATCCCTGCCTGCAGGAAGTGGCTTAGCTAGAGGCTTAAGGGCAAAAGGAAAGTCAACATTGAGGCTGATTCGGAAAGGGGACCTAGGTGCTCTGTGGTATTGGGTTCCAAGTACTGCTCCTCTTTTGTCAAGGAACCGCCCTTGGCTGATGGGGAGCAGTCAGCCTCTTGTCCTACAAAACCCACATACCCAATAGTGCAAGAAGCAAAAAAGTTTTGATTCCAGATTGTGGGAGAGCAGACTGGATCGAAACCTGGATTTGTTGTGGGATATTCAATGACTGCTGTCAAATACTTTGGAAAACTTGGGACAGTAACCAAGTCTAAGCACACACAACCCCAGGGGGTTTTACATCCTGGTATTCTGCAAGTCCCCAAACCTTTGGCCTTAATCTCTCCCTAGCACAGCTCTCTGCACACTTCTTCCAGCAAGCATCCAGGACCTGCATTGCTCAGCCCCGCATCCACCTAAGCTCTGCTCTTACCTGCGGATGTATTTCTTCTCTAGATCAATGTTTTTGTAATCAGCAGCACTGTCTAAAGAGGTGTCCAGGGCAGAATCCTGGATAATTATGGTTTCAGCCTTCTTCCTCAGAAAATTCAGCAGATCTCCATAGCGACAGTACTCGGTGATGACAAGGATTGGGCCTGGGAGAGAGGCAGAAAGGGTTCATTAAGAAATGACATTACTGTGACCTGTCCTGAGGATTGCTTTCCCTGGGAGGGGCAGCAGAACCCATACTGCACATCAGCATGTCTGGAAACAGCCAGTCCACAGGCCCTTGCAAAGTTACAGGTCCAAAAAAGACCACCAAGCTCATCAGCTGTCTCTGTCGTGAGACTGAGGAGAATAAGAGCCTCAGAGAAGCAGGCCATGGGAGGGGTTCATGGGGGAAGCAGGGGTGTGGGGTCCTACCTCCATAGGTACATGCTCCCAGCAGGTTAACAATATTCTCGTGGTGTCCCAAGTGACTCATGATCTTCAGCTCAGACATGAGAGCCTCCTGCTCATCTGTGTCTGCCGATGCTGCAAGACGAGAGGAGAAAGGCTGTGTGAAGGAGCGAGGGAGCGACAAGGAAGATATTAAGGGGGAGGACAGAAAAAGGTGTAGACAGACACATGGAACAAAAGGAAGAGACACACTCAGAGAGGAAATTGTGTCCTCTGTCTGGGCCTCCAGCCATGCGTGTCCACAAAAACAATGGCAGTGTAATTCCAGCACCCAATACTTGTCACAGAAACAACTAAAAAAGTAGGTGTTGCAGCCTGGGAGCACCAACACACATGGTGAACACGCACTGCATCCTGCCCAAAGGAGCTTGGGGGATTTCAGCCTTTGCGAGTTGCTCTGGGCTTACACTTTAGCATCTTCACAGCCACTTTGAGGACCGAATCTTCTTTGCCCAGACCAAAAGCAGTGGCTTCTACCACTTTTCCAAAGGCTCCTGCTCCAAGAGTTTTTCCTGCAGAGGGGAAAAAAAAAGCGCTTATAAGATGTTTTCTAGAAAAAGATTGAGGAGTTGTCCTGCACGCAACCTTGAGGAGAATGTCTGGTGGGTGGGGATTCTTGCTGAGCCCAGACAATATGACACATCCCTTAGTCAGGAGCTGGTTAACTTCTGAGGGGAACTCTACTGTGAGCAAAGATGGCATGAAAGAGGCCACATCCAAACATGGACTCACCAGCTCTATGCATTAGGAATGACCCCAGATGCAAGAGGATGGACATGATCCTCTCAATCCTTCCTTGGAGCAATGGAGGGCTAGGGGGAGGTTGTACCCTAACATTTGCCACCCTATGTGGACAAGGGCAGCAAGGCCTGGTTAAGGATGTTGCTGTAATGTCTGGATGCAGCTTTGGATGTTGCCTAGTTGCTTTGGCTCAGTCCCTTGGAGCATTTCAGCTCTGTGGTGAGCTGCATGCCACCAGGCAAGCAGCAAGGAAGGTTTCTTACCAAACTGGAGGTTATTCCTAGGAAACTCCCATTTTTCATTGTATGGCAGCTGAGTGGGATCAATGAAAATGTAGTTATTCCCTTCACAGGCCTCAATGATCTTCCACCGCACCTGGTACTTGGGTTTCTGCAAGGAAGAGATTCCAGTTACTCAGTGTTCCTCAAGTCCTGAGGGTTCCCCAGTCCCAGCATGCACTCTAGCTCTCACCCTGTAGGCATAGAGGGAAGACTTAGGTTTCACCCCATCAAATATTTCTTGCTTTGAACCTGGACTGAGTGAAAGAGTCTTTGTCTGGACAGCCTGGTCCCTTTGCTGTGACAAGGTCCCTCCAAGTCATCACCCATGACTGAGGGAGGTTCTCTTGCCTCTTTCACTTAAAGTAGCCTGTTGCCCTCATGTGAGATGGCAGAGCTGGGAGAGCCAGCATGTCCCACCAGACCAGTGGCTGACAGTGCCCAGCTGGTGCTGGAGGGATGTGTCCCCACTGTGTCCCCTTCCATGGTACCCTGGGTTGCTGAGTACAGCCAAACAGCGGAGCTGGCCCAGCCCTGCTTCCCTTACAGGGGAATAAAAAAAGAAATGGAGAAAGAGAAGTAAGAATTTATTCTTTTTTCCACGAATCTCACGGCAGAAGTAAGCAGGCAAGGCAGAGAGCAGCAGTGCTGGAGCCCGTGGGCAAAGGCAGTTGCCAGCTTGTTCTGGGTGTTGTCACTCATGTTGAGAGGGCTAGGGAGCCAGGCTGGAGGCACAGATACAGAGAAAGGCAGTGAAATAGCTTGGCATGAGTACCATGTGCAGCCTTTTCTCCTTTACAAGGAGACAGGCAAGGACCTGCACCACAGTGTGGCAAAGGTAGTCTCAGGTCCATCAAGGCAGGCACAAGGAAGCATGGGTGGAGTGACCATGTCTGCAATGAATGAGATCTCATGTCCCAGCTAGTGGAAGGTGTGTGCTGAAATGCTTCCCGTCACCATTTCACCTGGGTAGTTGCAGAGAAGGATGGAGTATATGGGTAGATGCTCAAAGCTAGGTTGAGGCATGAGGGACAAAAACTGAGGCAAACAGGTCTGCAGTTTTGATGCAAAAGCATCTGTTTGTTTTCTCCCCCACACTGCTTCTATTTCCTTTGCCTAAGAGTTGAACATCCATGCCCATGCAGGCTGTTCAAAGAGGCCCAGACAGGATGCTCCAAGATGCACAGTTTCTCATGGAGGTCCCTCATAAAGAGGGCACTCGAACTTGGTGTATTTGCTGTTGCCTGCTTTCTGCTCCATGATTCACCTAGCACTGCAGCAATCAGCCATGACTCAAGAAGTACATGGCTGAAATAAATAAAATGATTTATAAATATGTCCTGCTTCTCTTGGGCTTGCAAGGCCTTCCTAAAAGCTATTTCTTCAGAGCTGTGCTTACACATCCATCCACCTCTCTTTCTGGACTACTAGCCAAAGACAGCTCTGCCTGCAAAGCTGCAGGTGCTTGTTTGGGAGAAGGCTCTGTTGGATCTTCTGACAAACAGCACCAGAACTCTGCTGCAAAATTTGCATTCTTGATGGGCTGTCAAAGGAAGAGTGCCAAAGGGAGAGCTGAAAACCAGGAGAATTTCACCCACTAATGAAGCAGAGGTGGCTATTGATTGGTACAGTTTATGGAAACAACTGTGAAGGAATCCAAATGCTGAAAATGAGTCTTGCAGAGAAAATGGGGCAAGTTCTTATATAAAAATAGTGACCAAGTCTTCCTGGAGACAAACGCCTTCTAATATCATCCTGTTTCCCCATAAAGACAGCTTTTTATAAAGCATGGAGGAGAATATAAAGTAGATGCAAGTTGTGAATCACTTACTTTCTCTCCTTAATTTGGTCTGTGGATTCATGGTGACCAGAGCAAAACCAGCTGCAACTGACAGCACAGAACGAGCACCTTTGGCACCAAGGAATATCCACATTGACCTCTAGGCTACAAGACTGAAGGACCAGGGTGGGAGAGGTGTTAACACACTGGATTTGGTGCATGAGCCTTGCCCTGCAGCAGGAAACTCCTGGGGGAAGTTGGGAGGCAGTGGAGATGAGGGAGGTATCTTGCCTGGTACCTCCCAGCAAATGCTCCCTGCCTGCGGCTGCCAGCAGAGGCCATGTGGTCTCTGAGGCTGGGCAGGCCCTGCAGCCCTTGCTATGCAACAGGGAATCTGACCTGGTTGTACTTGTAGAGGAGGAAGAGGAGTAGGAGGAACAGCAGGACCGATGTGCCTATGCAGGCGGAGAGAATGGGGCTGAAGAGCTTGTTTGGGGGGGCCATGACACTTCCTGCAGGAGCAAAAAAACCAGGGATGAGTAAACCACTCCTGTTTCAATCCCATCTCTGGGAACATTTTGCCCAGCTGTTCACTTAGGCTTCCCCCGTATGCAATGCAACCCAGAGCTGGTCTCGGAGACACCCAAAAGAGCTCCTGGGAACTGAGGGAAGTTCTTGATGCCAAACTCAAGGCTGCAATGGTTCCCCCTGTGCACCCCAATTTCCACACAAACAGCACCAGGTGCAGGTCAGACTGACTGGGGACCAAGATCTGTGCAGCAAGAAGCAGCCCATCAAAAGATGCAACTCCTGGACTCCAGTGGGCTGAGCAACAGCTGGCTGTACTGCACCCTGGAGCTGGGTCCTGCACTTATAAGGTGTTCATGCTATGGCTCAGCCTTTGGCACCAGGCTATACCTAGCCATCCTGTGAGGAGAGAGGGCTTGTAGAATCTATTCTACCTCTCTTGCAAGACAATAGGGACATACATATAGGAAGATGGGCCCCCAAAAGCCCCCAAATTCTCCCCCACTTGTTTTCACCGCCAAACTACCAGTTTGTATCTTACTGGTGATGGTGAGTGAGTGAAACACGTCAAAAGCATTCCCCTCTCTGTTAATGGCCACACAGCAGAAGGTGAAATTGGCACCCAGCTCCCGGAATGGGACAACGCTCTCCACCTCCACCTCTTGGAAGGGCAACATGTTCACCAACTGGGGACTGGAGTCATTCAGCAGCAACCTATAGTCCTTGTTGTATCTGCAGAGACACCAGGCAGGAGAGAATGAGTGTTCCTCTGCAGCATGGTTGCTCATAAGTGAATTGGTGCCTGTATCAGGCTAGAGAGGAGACACTGGGAATTAGGATAGTAGCTCTATGAGACATGTTATTCACTGTCCAGTTAAAAGACCTCTCCCTGAACATCAAAGCCCTGTATAGACAGAGCCTTAACTGCCTTTATGTGGCTACAGCTGTGGCAGCAGTTCCCTCCTTGAATGGGACTGGTACTGAGACACAACCACCCCTGTCCAGGCAGCTGCAGTTGCCTCCCATCACACTGCAGCTCAGTCAGCCTGTGCTCTGCGGAGGGTCAGTCCAGTGGAGGTCCCAGAAAGATAACTTGGATCAGCCAGGATGCAGCTCTACAGCAACCTATGTCAAGGCACTTCTCCAAAGGACCCACATGTTCCTCAGAAAAGCATTGGGAGAACATGAATCACAGATGGCTGAACTCTTCAAGCTCAGGACTTTGGGAATAGTACCTGCACCTTCTCCTCAGACACTCCCAAAGAACCTTTTTTTTTTTTTTTTTTAAAATCAGGGCAACTTCCCTGTTGCTGTTACTGAACAGGCTCTGCTGTATTGCCTGTAAGCAAGCCCACGTGGTGCTGCTCAGCAGATGCCAGCATAGCAAGGGCAAGTGCACACCTTGGAGGTGCTCTATCTCCTGGGCATTTCTTACCCGTCAGAGTGAATGGGGCACTGGTACCACTCAATGCGTGGGGCAGGGTAGCCGATGGCTGTGCACTGAAGGATGCTGGAGTCATTGGCTGGCACCTTAATTCTGCAGACCCTTGGAGGAGCTGTTGTGGGAGGCAGATAAACAATGAGTGCTATGATCAGAGGAAGAGCACATTCCTTGTGCTCTGATTTACTTTCCATGTGTGTAACAATAAAACGTGAGGAACCCCTGTGCTATGCATAGGTTTGGGCTGCGTCCCACGTGCAGTCTGACTGTGTGTCCTTTGGGCTGAAAGCACCCTGGTACCCCACCGTACTTGCTGCCAGCTGGGCAGCAGCCCCAGGGCAAGCAGGGTGAAAGAACAGGCAATACCAAGCACTTACATTTCACAGAAATACTGAAGGTAACCGATGCATTGGTCTCATTGTTGAAGGCATAAAAGGTATAGAGACCTCCCTCTCCTTCCTGCAGGCGGTTCAGGAAGAACGTGTTGTTATACCTGCTTGCACAGAGAGAGTAAACACCATGAAGAAAGCTGTGCTGAGGAAACTCAAGCACTCACACGGTCTTTGCTCAGCAAGATGCCGCTGCTTCCTGTGCCTGGGAATGGGTGAACACTTCCCAGCACTAAATCCAGCCCATGAGAGGAACCTGATAATTGCTTTTTCAGGGGAAGCAAGGAGGGTCTGATCTTGTTAAGAGGAAAGACCTTTTGCCACCAAGTGCACAGCACTTCTGAAAGCCTATGGGTGGGTGAAAGCTCAGAAAGAAGAGTTTAACATCTAAATCATTGCCTTTGAAGGGCCAGAGGATGCTGGTCCTCCTGCCTTTGACAGAATGAGTTATTCATCCCATTTATTAGCCTATCAAGTCACAGTCCCTATTGCCCAGTCCCCTCTGCCCCCAGCCCATTTCTCAGATCCTAATGCAAGAAAGTTTGCCCTAAAGCCATCATGCTTGCCGAGTGGCATAGTTCCTCTTGTGGATTATTTTGGGTTTCTAAGAAAATGAAAGGGGAATTGCCAAAACTCCCCAACAAATGGAATGATTCTTTCAGTCCCCTTTTGGTCTCAGTTGGCTGTAGGCTTTGGAAGAGCAGGCCTGTACCCTCCATTAGATCTTATCCGCATAACAATGTTTCTGGCTTCTTTTGACATTGGGCATACAGTGCTGCTCAGTACATACACTCTCCAGACCACAGAGCATGGGACAGGTCTGAGGAGCAGTGAGGGAATTCAGTTTTTTGTGCTGTTCATCCACCCCTGCAATTTCTTCCTGCAAGGAGAGTGTAAACTTCAACAACTAGACCACAAACGTGATACTGACTTCCACAAGGTTTTCTAAAAAGAAGGCTGCCAAGTTAGACACAGGTGGTGTCCTCCTTGACCTGATCAGACCTGCTCACTGTGGTTTGCTAATAATACTGGAAAGAGAAGACAGAAAGGCAGAGAGTTTTCCATCAGCCAGTAGCATGGGGTCTGCCTGTCTCACAAGGAAAGCATTGTTGGAAACATGCCATGGCCAGTGTAGAAGAGAACAAGCACATACCAGTTGTTTCCAGGGATCATTTGGCCCTTGAATGTGGTGGTCCCAGAGTTCTTCAAGGGGTTTGTGTGCTCCCAGCCCCAGTGGAGAAGTTTTGGGTAAGCCTCAATGAGGACCTGCAGCTTCAGACTCTCTCCCAAAGCAACCTCTTGGCTGGTGGCTTGCACCGGGGTCAGGAACACATAACCTCTCTCTGCAGGATGGAGGAGAGCATGGCCATCAGCAGGCATGTCCAGAGACCCCAAATAAGCTTATACCAGCTTCATAAATGGATCATTATTGGAAAGAGCAGCCTCAAGCTGGGAGACTGAAGGAGGGAATGAGGCATTACACAAGTTATGTTGCCAAAGGAGTACTTCTAAGTTGCTTCTTTGTCATGGCAGCTTGGATTACACTCTGCCTGAGGAGAGCTAGAAAATCTTAGTGAACTCACATGGGGAAGGGAGTTTCACATGCTGTATCCTAATAAGTAAGGAGGCTAAAACACTATCTCCTGATTGTCTACAGAAGGCAGGCCCCTTAGCTAAACTCCTGGCTTCTCACTTGGAAACAGCGCAGACCAAGCCCTCTTTCTGAGCCATGGTATGCAGCAGTTTGGGTCATCAGCAAATCCCAGCCTACGAGCTGGGAGGATGAATTTTCCATCTTGAGATACAAAAAAAGTGTATAATAGACCTGAATCCTTTTATGTTACTGGTAGAGACAAAGATCCATACTCTGCTCATGTGGCTTGCCCTTGCTTCCAGCCAGCCTTTCCTGGTCTTCAGCATAACCTTGCCCCATTCTTTTTTGTTTTAAAGTTGTTTATAAACACACAGAAACTGAGAAGAGTTTCCCAATTTTTCATCCAGAAGCCAAAAAATTTTTTCCTGCCCCTCAAGACATTAAGGGTACACCACTTCCTTTCCTAACAGCTCCACAGTTCTCGTGTGAGCCTTCAGGCACAAGCGAGAATGATGTTTCCAACAACCAAACTAGGAACAAGATGGAGGCAGAAGTGGCAAATACTCAAGGCTAGGTGTGATTCAGTCCACACCTTCCTGGTCTTTTGGGGAAGCACTCACCTACTACCTGAAGCATTGTCGAGGCATTCCTGAATCCTGCTGAATTATTAGCTATACAAGTGTATTTCCCACTATCCTCCATGGTCACTGCTGGAACAGACAGGATATCGCTGATGACATAGTTCTCATCTTCAAAGCTAGAGTTTTTAGTTCTCTTGACCTGTCAGGCAGGGAGGAAACATCAGGCACTTTCTTGGAAGAGCAAAATATGGAACTGAATGAAATTTGCAACAAACATACCCACTACCTCCTGTTCTGGGCTACTAAGCTTTGTTATAGAGCCCCTGTCACTGAAAGCCATCTGTGTGGAGAGGCATATTAAACCCAAGTGTTCAGGGCAGATATTCCACAACAGTTAGGGTTATAGCTATTGTCAACCTTCTGACTGCAAGTTGTCCTTACATTGTGTGATCCAAACATATCCTGTATGGTTTTTCAACTCCTTAATAAAGGTATCATATATAATAAGAACTTGTAGCAAATCTTATATAACCATCTAGCAGTTAAAAGTCAGCACAACAGAGATTTTGAAATGCATTCCCTTTCTTCACCCATATCTTTTCTCTGCAGAACTGTTGTGTCCTGAACATGTTTGCTGCTTTATAAGCCCTGGCAGGGCTGGGTGGAGGAATGTTGCCTTAGTAGGTACTGTGGCTCCTGCTCAATGAACTCGGCTGAAACAACGTACTTTTCTTCTCTCTTGCAGCAAGATCCTAACAATGGGCAGGTGTTTCTTAACCGTGTCACCCCAAGGAAAGGATGGCCACATTCAGATTTCTACAGCTTGTTTGAATAGCTGCTTTAGTCAGGCAGTTCAAGGCTTTGCTGCAAGTGACTTGGGTCTGGGCAGTTCTTACCACCCTTTGCCTCCCAGTTTCCAGGAAAGCCTGATACCCCCTTGAGGCTGTGCACTTCAACTTACATTCTTTGCTGCTGTCACCCATCTGATGTCATATTTGTGGGAAGGTGCAATTACTCTGCAAGTGACTTTGAAAGGTTCGCCCACGATGCGCACATGGTCTATGGGGTCCATCATCACTTCTACAGGCTTCTCCTGTGCTACATAAAGGCAAGCAGGGAAAGAGTCAACATCAGCTGTCCCAGTGACCCTGTGTGCTTTGGAGACTCCCCAGGGCCTGACTACCTTCTCCTTTCCATCCTCTTCAGTCTCTTTACCCTGGCATTCTTCCCTACGGATCATCACTCCTTTCTGTGCACAAGTCTATGGGAAGTAGTACTGGTGGGGGAGAGCAGAGCAGTCAGCACCGTGGGTTGAAAGGGAAGGGGAACCTTCTGCCATGGTTATGTCCTGAGCATCAGGGCCTCAGGACCTGCAGAACATCGAGGAGATGGGTGGACTTTTTTCTCTGTTCTGTGATAGTGCCTGCAAAGATTTGAACACTGCTGAGCCCATGGAGACCCACCTGAAGGGGTCAATTTGCCAGAAGATGATGGAATTTTGCCTCCGTTAAATACCCTTCAAAGATTACAGGTTCAGAAGGTCTTTCCTATCACTGGCAAGGAGCTTTTCCTTAACTATCTGCTGTGGTCAGCTTAGCTATTGCTGTTTCCCTGAGGACAGCAGCAACCCCAATCCTTTACCTTCTTCCACAAACAGTCTTATTCTTGATGATCTCTCTATTTTTCCATTTATCACTGCTTGGCATCGGTAAGAGCCCTTCTGCTTGCTTTGCACATTGTACAGTGTTATTCCTTTCTTAGCACTGAAAGAATAGTTGGTCCCGGGTGAGAGACGAAAGGTGTCATCCATTATCAGAGTCACACTGGATCCATACTCGGGGGCCGTGATGAGACAGGGGAGCTCAGCGTTACCACCTTTGGTCACAAAGATCCGGAAAGTTGGAACATACCACACATTATTGGGATCTGTGGAGGAGACAAGGTAGGCCAGAGAATGGGATCAGAAAATGCATCAAAGCTGAGAAACACATTCCAGCAACAGCAAGTCTCCAGCATTACTGCCCAGTGGGAGTTCGATGCTGGGGCAGCCCTGCTCAACGCCTGCCTGACTCAGCTTCCAAAAACTCACACGACGAGCCCAATTCCAGCTAAGGCATTTGAGGAGAGCACAGCAATCAACCACAAATGTACATAGGCAAGAGACTGAGAAGTATACTTACCTCTAATTAAACTTTTCACCATGGTGTTAGTTTTATTTATCAGACCTCCAGCTTCCCTGTCCAGGATAGTATCTCTGGTACAAGGGAAGGGGTTAACTCAAGTAGTGGAGCTACCACAGTGTAACTTCTTCTGGGGTAAAAGAATATTTGGGGTTCAGGTCATGTTGCGAGGATGCAATTCATGTGATTCTCTCCCTTATCTGGGGGACTCATAATACAGTTCTGATTTCCAGATCTCACTACTCATTACAACACCCAACAGACTTTCATCTCTGTTTTTTCAGGAAGGGAAGCCAAGGTAAATGGAGGGAGAGGTCCAGGCCATTCCCACATATGCATGAGATGCAGCTCTGTACTCTACCCCAGTGCTTCAGCCATGGGCCCCATTTTATGTGGGTGAGCCACTGCCCCACTAGGAGACTGCACTGCTTCCCACACACACAACCACAGCCATAGAGAGGACCTGTGTAATGGCTGTGCTCCCTGAAAGGAGGCCATTCTGCCAGTGTATGTGGGAAGAGAGAAGCACGGTTACCTCGCACGAACAGATGCACTGTTGCAATGCCCTTGTCACTGCTGTTGACATAAGCACAATTGTAGGTGCCTGTATCCCTGTAAGTGGCCTTGGGAATACTGAGCGTGCTGCTAGTGTGGTTGCTGAATGTATCCTTTCTGCCTTCCCATCCAACTTCAGACTCTCCTGAGCAGTGCAAGACGACTGGATCACCCGTGTTGACAACCAGAGCAGGGAGGTCAGGGCTGATCACTGGGGATGCCGAGCCTACAAAGGAAAGAGAAAGAGTGAGGATGCAAAAATGATCCTTAAAGATGCTCTGTTGGAGTTCACACTGCTGAGCATGGAGTAACTCAGCATCAGGAAGAGGCTGAGCTTGGGATTCAGACAGGCTTTTTGGCTCACATTACTCCAACCATTCTCCATCCCACCAGACCAATATGGCCTGATACTCCAAGGAATGAATTTCAGGGAAGAGAGAAAACCCCACATGTGAACATTTAGAGCACTGGGACAGGAAGAACAATCATCTGGAGCTGATCAGGTCAGATGCTAGCTTGGAAATTGCTCCTGACAGATTTTTCCCTCTTCTTGCAACAGTTTTCCTTTTGCGGCAGAGCTGGAGCTACTATATGAACTTGGTTAGCCCATAACAACATTTGGTGAAGTTTAAGTCAAATCTAGTGGATGGGGCTCTCTGTTACACTGGTGCTGCGATAAGCTAGAACAGACCTGGAAAGATCTGCAGAGCAGGAGGTCAGTGGATGCCCTTTGGGAAGACTGGCTTTTTGGTTGCCAGGTACTAGATTTTGAAGGACACCTACTTATGCCTTATCATAGAGCCACACAGTGCATTCTCCTTGCAGATACCATCAACACATTATGAAGTGAGTCAGCATTATTATTGCTATTTGGGGTTGGGAAACAAACACAGAAAAGCTAAATGGCTCATAAAAGCCCATAGCTGCAGTTGTACATACAGCACACCAGGCCATGCTGACACTGGCATTGCAACTCAGCTTTGAAAACGGCTTCTCTGCTGGCTAATAAAGGGGAACCAGGGTCCCACTCCAGCCCTTAGTGTCAGAGGGAAATATTTTTTCCCTGTGTTGCCACGTCAGCGAGTTCTTTGAGTCACCACCTATATTTAGGGTGGGGGGGGAAGTGAGAAATGAATCAGTGCCGCAGGGCTAAGGAAGCAGCAGTGCTGCCACCCCCACACCAGGCCTTCGGGGAGGACAGGAAACACATTGCAAATGGCTATCTGTGCTTGGGGGGCTCTGCACCCCCCTCCAGCCCCTATCCAGGGTTATTCTCCCACTTCTGCTTTCCTTCCCAGTTGCTAACCCATCCTCACATCTTAAAGGAACACACACAGAAGTTCAAATACTAAGTATAAAGGTAGCTGCCCAATTGATAAATTCATTGCTTTTTGTAGAGGAGGTCAGTGCAGGCAGGTAGCAGCAGAAACAAGGGCTGAGTTTGGTCTTGTGATGCCTTGAATGCTGCAGAAGACTGCTCTGGACTTGCAGGAGCTCTTTAGTTGAAAGATTTGTTGTCCAAATGAATATAAAACCCATAACTCATCAGGAAGTGGGAGAGGGCAAAGCACCCTATAATGGCACCATTAGTCCAGCTGCACTTACATATCCTTCAGGGGAAAGGGGAATAGCGGCCAGATGTTATGGCCCTTGTTGCAGGGAGGAGAGGAGAGAAGGCTGCTTATGGTCATGGGTAGCAAAGACAGTTTAAAGCAAATCTGTTTCCAGGCACTGCCTCAAACACTGTCCCTGAAACACAGCCAGCAAAAGAAGCACACACCCATCCTCATCCACCCATGCTCACAGCTCATTTGGTGAGGAAGACTATGTCCAAGGTACAAATGTGTGTCCTGTGCTACCAGCTGCGCTCAGGGCTGTAACACCAGAGTCCTTCCATCAGAGCGCAAAGAGAATCATTTAAGCAGTCTTGGGCTGATGCCTCCCTCTGTGCAGTGAAGGGTCAAGAATACAAGACTCAAGGCCCTGGAGAGCATTGCTGGTGCGTGACAATGATGCAGTTGCCCAGGGGAAACCCAAACAAGGCCTGGATCAAACTTGCTGGCACTGCAGGAAGAAGCAGAGGACAGGGAGCTTTGGAGCATGGAATATTTGACATTTTATCTCCCTGTTTTTTGGTTGTTTTTTTTTTTTTAGCAATGCTTTTATCTTTCTGTGGAAAGAAGAGAAGCCTCATTTATTCCCAAAGTGGAGGAAAAAACATACCCCAGAATCCCTTGCAAAGCCACATTTTCCACATGTGTGAGGTACAATGTTCCTCCCCTTGTGTCAAGCCCCACTAGAAAACATAGCTTAGCAAATCTCTGTTGCTTTTACTCTCTATCACTGGATGCTTTTCCCTCACCTACTCTCCTCTTTAGCTATTCCTCCACATCTAACACTTCAGCACCATTCAATGGGGGAGCCATGCTCTTTGACTCAGAGCTGCATTCAAACTGTCTCAGGGAAAAACCATGTTGTAATTGGTCCTTGGTTTGGCTATAGCAGGAGGACAAGAAAAACAAGAGTCATGTCACTCTGTGTCCTTGTCATCAACCTCCAGTTACTACTGAGATGCTATGGCCAGAAAAGGCTCAGGGTAGGTGCTCTCCATAACAGCGAGGAAGAAGCCAGCAGCCTTCAGCCTATCACTGGAGACTCCTGTCAATGGCACAACCACCACACAAGTGGAGTGAGGACAGATGGGGCAGAGACACTAAATGCAGGACAAGGCAGGTGAAGGCCACCTAAGCATCCACTCCATGTGTGCTGGGGGATGAGTTAGACCAGCAGGTCCTTTTCCAGAATGGGGAAGCAGGGCTGCTGGGGGAGGCTTTCTCCCTGCTGACCAGTGTGCAATCTTGCACGAAGCCCAAGGATGTCTCTCTGCTGCTCTCCAGCAGCTTCCGCAGCATTACCAGTAACTGCTGGCCAAAGGTTTTACCACACTTGGGTTGTGCAACCATGACCTCTAGTTACAACTGCAGGCTCTGTCCTTGCCTCTCCCATGCCAGCCAAAACATTACTTTCCTCTGCTGAGGCTTTGGAAATGGTGAGGAAGGAGAAGTAAAGACTGGTAAGACAGAGATGCTTAAGACTCTTACCACAGAAACCAGTCATCAGGACCTTGACTTGGTCCTGGGGGATAACCAGGCTAAGGTCTGGCCCTCGGAGGGACCCATACCAGGCTTGAGCTCCCCTGCCAATGATGGCAAGGAAAAGCTTGGTTTCTGAGGACACCTTCCCCAGAGTCACCTACAGTATCTGGGGAGCAGGGGGTAGGGAAAAGGCTGCTCATCACATCTCTGCTTAGGGCTTCTACCTCAGAGGTTTAGATTCATCCACAAGAAAACTCCAGGAAGACCTCTCAAGATGGCCAAGAACACAGACGTGAGCTGATCAGGTTTCAAATCTTTACTCTGCTTGATCTGAAGCTGGGATTTGAGCCCCTGACACTCCCCAACAAGAGCCCAGATCACAGTGGTCATACTACATCAGCCCTGGGTACTCTCAGAAGATGCACTTGCAATCCAAGAGGTAGGAGAAAGAAGTCAGGCTCTGGCTCCAGCTTGAGGCTATTGCTTTGGACAACCTTGGCATACTACAGCTTTGTGCTGCAGGTGGCCAACAGTGCTGGTACGCAGACAAATGAGTGTCTAACACCCTGACATAGCAGACATTGCCTGATGAAGATGTCACAGCTGGTGACCTGCATTGCCCAGTGCCTCAAAGAACCTTTGGAGAGATCCTGACAGATATTGTTATGATCTCTCACGAATCTATATCAGGTCTGCTTAGTCCCTATTATCTTAAAAAAAATTATGAAATTAAAACCCCTGCAGCCTTCACAGCCCAGTTCCCAGCACAGCAGACCTAGAAAAAGCCTGCTCAGCATGTCAAATACATGACTTGAAGTGAAACACCATGCAGTACAACAGCAAGGGGGTGCAAATTTCCTGGGCTGAAAATTGCCCAGGAAAATATTGAAAAAAATTGAAAATATGAACACAGTAGTGGCTCAAGAGGGATACGCTGCCTCCTCATTACATGCTGAATGCTTTCCCCCCTAGATTGCCCCCTTTCAGGGGGAACTTCACACCAGAGTCTCATTGTGTGGGAAGCAAGCTCAAGAGGAAAAAAGAAGGAAAGCACCACACAAGATCCGAGAGCCAGCACTTAAGACATAAGACTAGTAATACTGGTTTTTGTCTGTTTGGTTGCAAACCTCAGAACAGGCTTAGTGACTTTTTCTTGAGGTTGATGGGTTATTGCCTCCTGGCCATCTCCAAAACCTCAGAAACCAGGCATATTCACCTTTCCCTTCTTGGCTGCCCAAGTTCTGTTTCCATCACATCCTGGCTCTACAGCCCTGTTGTATATGCCAGCACCACCAGAAAACAGCAACCCTCAGGCATCTCCAGCCAGGCATGAGGTGCATTGGAAGGTTCCGATGCAGCCAACTTTCCTGACTCCTTCACCTGCAGGCCACGCATCTCCAGTTCTTGCCTCATTTGGGCAAAGGGTAATTCCAGAGACAGTTTCCCTCAGGACACTTTCTGCTGAACCTCTCCTTCCTCCTAACCCCTGCCCAGACCCAAACAGCAGGCAGTTTCCCTTTCCCATCTCCTCACTGCTGAGGCTCTTCCTACGGTACATGCACCTTTCCATACCCCTTGACCTTACCTCAGCAGTGCTGCGGGCAGCCAAGAGCAAACCCTCAGCACAGCCAGCTCCAGAGCCAACGCAGACTAGCGATGCACTGTCTTTCCACTGCTGTCCTCCCCCTATAATGACAGCCAGTTCTGGATGGTCTTCAGGAAGCTGCTACAGCCTAGTCTGCGCTAAATGTCAAGCGAGTGTCTCTTCCCTGCCGTGCCAGGGAGCAGACATGTTCTCTTGCCTGCTCCCTGCCCATGCTGAGGCTCCTTGAACCTGCCCGCAGCAGCAGCCTCACGCAGCAGTCTCCAGAAGCGGGGACTGTCCCAGCCCACAGCAGGCTTTTGGTAGACAGGACTGGGAGCCAAGCGTCCCTTAGTCCAACTTCGTCGTTGCCCCATCCAAGGCTGTCACCCCTCCTCGCCCCAGGAGCGATGGAGCACTTATACCAGACACCCAGGAAATCCTTACCGCATCCCAAAACCGCCCCAGAATGACACAGAGACACGGCTTTGGGGGGCTGGTGGACCTACCATGCCAGGTACCAGTTGCGGTGAGCAGCAGGAGGAGAGCAGGACCCATGTCCTCAGGGACCACCGTGCCTCCAGCGTGGAGCAGGGACACAGCTGAAGGATCCTCTCACGCAGCGGGCGCCTCTCCTCACAGGCACTGTCCCCAGCACTCCCTCGGCAGGAGCTTCTCCTTTCTGAGTTGACCACAAGTTAAGAAATTCCCTTTTTTTTTGTTTGTTTGTTTTTGAAACAGAAGGGGAGGGAAAAAAAAGCGATGCTTTGAGACGTCAGCGGTGACAAACCCCCTTGTCAGAGGTGGGGCCGCGCACGTACCCTGCTGCAGGGCCTCCCCTCGCTGTCGGGGCCACCCTCCCGCCGCTGCAGACCCCTTCCCAGGGCTCAGGACAACCTCAGTCCGCCCTGGCTACTGCCACCCAAACCCCCGGGGACCGCTGCACGCTTGCTTGGGGACAGAAAGAGCCAGGCTGGGACGCACCTTGGTGGCAGGGGACTCCATTTTACCTCAGGCCCAGTGGCTCTTGCTGGCTTCGGGTCTTGAGGGCCCACGCGTGGCCAACTCCCCCACAACAGGCCCACAAAGGTGATTCAGCCCAGGGCAACTCCCAGGTGGGAAAAAGCCCGTGAAGGTGATAAATTATTTTGTTTTGACCAAGAGCATGATCCCTGATGCAGAGAGGGGTCCTGTGGCTACACGGGATCACCCCCAAGTCCCACTCCAGCACTGCGCAGAGCCAGCTGCAGGCTTGCCTTCACCACCCTCCCCAGCAGGGACAACCGTTGGGGTCCAGCCTGCAGACCCTTCCCTGTCCCCAGCTGGGCTGGGGGACACACAGGGACCCCAACCCTCCTCCCCTCCCAGTACCTCCAAGCCTGGGGCTCACAGCAACCCCATCACCATCAGGCAGCCACAGGGCTCAAGCAAGAACCCCCCCTCTCCAGGAACCCATCTCACCCAGTCCTCCTGCCTTGCTGGTGGGGAGGCTTTTTGAAGCTGTTTTCTAATTGTCAACATGGCAGGCACCTGGGAGCAGTAATTAGGCACTTCATTAACCCTCCAGTGAACTGTGACTCTTCCAAAACAGGGAGCGAGGGTAGGCTAGAAGCAAAACAGCTGTCCTAGGGATGCTCAATTCAGCAAGATGTTAGGAGGTCAAGTCAGACACAGGGTGCCCCTTGCTCTCTGCTCTATCTCGGTGAGGATAACCTCACGCTGCAGCAGAAGTTCATGACAGTTCACGGCAGCTCTGGGGTGAGAAGTTAAGGCCACCACCTGACAGCGCTGGGAAGCACAGGGGAGGAAGGTCCTGCCCGGGGCAAGCTGGAGGGCTCTGCTTTAGCTGTACCCAGCTGCAGCCCCATCAGCGGGCAGGTGGTAGGGATACTGGCTGCAAAATGTGGGCAGAAGGAGATGAGCTTTTCCAAAATGTCTGCACAGAGGTGGCTGTTGAATCTGCACTTGCAATGCAAAGGTGCAAGGCAGAGGAGTGCCCGTCCTGTGTCCACAAACGGGAAGGGAATGGGCTTCTCCAAAGGGGGCAATTAGCAAAGTACCAGCAAGACAAGTTCTTGGGGCCAAGAGATGAGAGCACGGCTGACTGTGCTGAAGATGACTAAGAGTCATGGGAACGTGGAGAGATCTCTTGGTTTTGGCCAGAAGGGTGGCTGGAGAGCATGAGGGAGTCCAGAGAGAAAGAAAGGCAGCTTTTGGCTGGAGAAGATTTCCTCTCAGCAGTTTTTCCTGGCAGGATGTGGGGAAGAAGAACATGAACTAGAGGCAGTGTGGTGCACTGGGGGGCTCCTGCCCAGAGCTGGGGGGCTGTCAAGTGGCTGGGCCACAGGAGACATCTGCCTGATTATTCTTTCCTCCTTTTGAGCCAAAGGGGCTTTTTAAAGGATGTTTGTTTCCCTCCTTCTTCTTTTTAAGTTGTTTTTTTTTTTTTTTTTCCAGGAACAAATGCCAGCTCAGAGAGAACTGACTCACCAGTGTGAACAAGTATTAAACCAGACAGGTTCAATACAGAGAAGGGAAACAATATCTCAGCCTGCCTTCTCTTTGAGGCGGCCACTTGCAGAGCATCTCTGATGGCAGTGGTCCACAGGTGACAAGTCACAGCCTCTACACATGGGTCCCCAAGCTGGGCTGAGCACACCTGGGGATGCTCAGTGGGACAAGCTGTCTGTTGGGGTTCCTCCCTCGTTGGTGGCCATCTCTTCCTGTCGGCAGGCTGCACCCCAAATCCTGTGGTTGCAAGCAAGCAGCTCAGCCACAGGAGTGCTGTTGGGGCTCACATGCCCAAGCAGCTCTGAGCAGGGATGCTTTCAGAGGAGCTGCAGCCTTACTTTGAGTCACTTGAAGCCCAGAGATGTCTGTGGAGGCCCCGATGGCCAGGAAGGCGTGCTGAGAGACGGCACGAGACTTGCTGAGTGCCTGGCTGGCTGCAGGCTGGCTGTGGAGGGGAGAGTGGAGGCTGCTGTGAGTCCTGGTTGGGAGCACTGGGAGCTCAGACTTGTTTCCCAGGCTGGGAGTGGGGCTGGGCCATTCCAGCCCTACAGGACCCCTGCAATGAGTACAGCTGGCCATGGTGTCACGCCTGCCTGAACTGCCCTGCAGCAGTCTGGGGACAGATGTGAAACAGGCCAGGGTTTGTCTCTGCAGTCTGAGTTTCTTTACTTCCCTGAGCTCTTCCATGAGGTGCCTGTCTCATCACTGGAGATGAAACTTGTCTTCGGGTGGGGAAAATGTCCTGCCAGGAGTCCCCATATCTACCTACTTGTTCCCAGGCCCATGACCCCTCCTCAGGGCATCCCAACATGCAAAAGGTTTGCCAGGCAGGGATTGGGCAGTGGGACCCCGCTGGGTTCAGGGCTGAGGTCTACCAATTCCCTCTCCCTGCTTCCCCCCAAGCCTTTGCTGCAGCGTCTCTGGAGATGAAGTGATTTTTTTTTCCTTGCTGATTCAGCTTCTGGAGAAAAATGCCCTGTCTGCCTGTCATGCCTGAGCCATGCCAGATGACTCAGAGCATATCTAGGGAGAATCAGTCTGAGCTGGTCAGGGAGCCTGCAAACCTCCTCTCTGGCAAACTGAGCAAAGATAGCAGCACAGGACAGGTCGTGCTGAGAAGGGGAGCATTGCTGGGACTTGGACCTGTCTCCTGCTGCGGCCGGTGCCTTGGGCCTTTGGATACACACAGGGTTCCCAGGAGCTGAGGCGGGGCTGCATCATGCAGCCTGAAGATACGGTCAACACTGATATATTTGAATGTCATTTCAAAATCCCCTCTTTGCAGCAACCCCAGGCTTTCCAAGCATGTGGCTCAGAGCTGGCTGCTAGAGCCACTGTGGCTCAGAGCTCCACTCTAGCAGCCTGGGGTCATTTTCGGGAGGAGCCGTTCCACTGGAACCAGAGAGAGGAGAAAACTTTGGGCTGGACTCAGGAGGTGCCTGTGTCTCATGGGGCTGGGGGACACCAGCACTTCTGGAGAGTTGGCTGGGGAAAGATGAGGGGAGGAGGAAAGCAGGGGGACATGTGGACCTGAGGGAGTGGTAATGTGGGGAGCCAGTATTTTGGGGTTGCATCTTTAAGGGTATCAGTGAATTCCTCATCCCAGAGGGAGGGGAGGAGAACCCAGCTCAGAGCAGAGCCAGACATGGGGAGCCCTGTGCACTGCAGTGTGGCTCTTTCTGGTGCCCTGCCCCATTGCTACCTCCAGTCTCTCCTGCCACCCTGAGCTATTAAACTATGTGGAAAAATCAACAGCGCTGTGGTGTCTCCCACCTCCTTCAGCCCAGCACTGTTCAGTCTGGCATCTCCCGCATCCCTACTCTGATCTTAGCACAGACCCAGCAATGCTCCCAAGGAGCACATCAAGTCCTTGTTTGGGGCTGCTGGTCCAAACCTCAGGCACAGGGGATACATATGGGAACTGTTCCCAGTGTCCTTCTGTCTACCCACCTCCTCCCAGTGCAACATGACCCACAAGCTGGCCTGTTACCAGAGAGACAGGGCAGATCCTGCCCTGCTCACAGCCCCTTTTCCTTACCATATCTCTGGGCTCAGCTGTTGCCTTGCTGTGCTTCTCTCTGCCTGGCTCCCAGCTTGGCTCTCGCTAAGCGTTGGGGTCATGCACAGCGTATTAACATGCTTAACCTTTGCTCACGACATGGTTAAGCTGTATTCCCAGCCCCATCTGTGTGGGAGCAACCAAAACCAGGCAAACGAAGGAAGAGATGGAACTTTGCAAAAAGAAAAACACCTTTATTTTTAAACTCTTTCTTTAAAAACATATTTGTAAAAGTTTACAGCATAAAAATAATATCTCATGGCTATAGATGTGACATAGTACAAATCCTACAAATACATCTGTAAACCTAGGAAAATGTTAACTCTTTGGTACCTTAGTCTGAACTCTGTTTTTTCCTTTGCCCTCAGGATGGTTTCTGACAAACAGCGTGGAGGCAGGTGCTGCTTCTGTTCCAAGATGCTGCAGGGTAACAGCATGATGCCAGAAAGCCAGCACAGCAGGAGGGGGAGAGGACAGAGGGCATGCTTTGGGCAAGCTTTGCAGTTCTGGTGCAATCCATGAAGGAGGAAAGGACAGGAACAATGGGATGCTGTAGGCCTCCCAGCACAAGTTGGCTTCCCTGCCTCCTCCCACCTCTGCAAGGGTCATCTCTTCAAAGTGCCACTGGAGCTACACTGGAGCAGTTCCCCTGCCTTTGCCAAAGTCAACTGGATCCATCTTGGCATGTCCCAGAGACTTCAGCCCTCCAGGTGAAACAATGGGAATTATGCTGGGAGCCCAGCAACCCATGTGCTGGCCCATGAAATCTGATTTTTTAAGAATACCTGGCCTGCTCTGGGCAAGTCCTGCAGACAACATGGTGCCTCCACTGTTACAGTTAATGCTGGCTGCTCAGCATCTGGGCAGGGCTAGGGTCTGCTGCAGGAAGGACCTGTGCATGGCCCAGGAGCTGCCTGGTGTCCAGTGAGGACTGCAGCTGCCCTGGCTGCTCTCTGCTTGTGCAACCACCTGGGGCAAAGGCTGCCAAAAGGCTGCCGAGGGCTGCCAAAGGGCAACCTTCATGTCCTCTGTGTGGGAGCACAGCCAGGCTGCGTCCGGGCTCCCTGGGGCTGGCTTGGCAGCCCACTGCTCTCCTGTCTGTATGAGATATCCCACGGTTTGCATTGTGAACTGGCCACCACTGACCCTGGGACCTAAGCTAAGCACTGAGCCCGACCAGAGACCTTCCTCGTGCCTGTGCACTGGAGCACGGGGTTTGCCTCCTTAGCACATTAGCTGACATCTCATTTTAGAAAAAGCCCCCAAAAGGAGACATCTGTGAAATCCCCTTCTCCAGATCTGCACAGCTTTACACAGGCAGACCTTGGGCTTCCTCACAGCCAAAACCTAACCCACCGCCCAGTACCCTGTATTTGTGGTGCTGTCTCTACCCCAGCCCAGAGCCCTGACTGGGAAGAAGGGGAAGAGCTGTTTCTCACTTCTGTCTGACTGCCTCCTGGCTGCACATCTGCACTGCATTTCTGCCTCCCGTCCCCATGGGACTTCACCACAGTCCCCTTGGCAGGTGAACAGAGACAATTTAGTTAAGAGTAAAGTCCACTGTGCTCTAGATTTCTTAACACGACACAAACAAACACTAAACGTGACACTCTCGCTTAAAAAAATAACACGCTCAAACCGAGAAAGACAAAAGGATTAAAATCTGCGCACACATCAGTCTGAGAAGCATCTTAAATGTGGAAAGAGACACTGGAGTGTCACATTAGTTTCTGGGATACACTTAGGTATGCATGAAATAGTGACTGGCAGTAGGATTATGCATATACTGGTGCTGATAACGATGTAACAGCTGTAGAGTAAAATATAATCTACAAATAAAAGATATTGCACTAGAGATGGGCCCAAGCTGTGGCAGGTATCCCTTTTTGGGGGGCTCAGTTTGGGTCCACCTCTAAACACAAAACCACACCCAAACAAAAATACTGATCATCAAAACTAAAAACCCGGAGGAACCGGTTCCCTTCAGAGTCTCACCGGAGAAATTATGGCTACAAAATTGATGGGCCCAGAACAGCCGACCATTTCTCCTGGCCCTCACCTGCCAGGCCATGCAGGGACTGGAATGTTGGCAGCAGAGAGAGAGGGAGCGGGGGGCTGGAGCTGGCTCCCCGAGCGGAGAGAGCTTGCCTGGGGGACTGCTGGAAGCCTCAGCCCTGCCAAGCCCTCTCTTTGAGGAGAGTTGCAAGGATGCTTAGCAAAAAATGTTTGCTTTGCCCAGCTGCCAGCCTGTCCCTGGCTGAGAAGATCTGCTCGCTGCAGCAGGTGTGCATGCCCTCACTAAGTGGTGACGGGAATAGTTAAGGACAGGAAAGTACTACAAAGTGCAAGACTTGGCCCTTGCAATCACAGGGCCAAAGGCAAATATTTGGTCATATGTCTCTGGAATGGAGAATGGTACCATTTTGCAAAGAGTCTGGCGTACCTACTTTAAGAATGAAGAGGGAGGTGGGGTTAGCACCCCATCAGCAGCCAGAACAGGTTTTGTTGCAAAGAATAATTGCAATAAATCTACAAATGGGACAAAATGCAATAGACATCCAAGTGTAGTTAATGCCCAGCTAGAAGGACAGGATACCTGATTTGCCCCCACAGGGAGAAGAAATAGATCTCTTTCAGTACTGTCAAAACTATTTGATAGTGGGAAATTAGTAATTTCATTAGTAATTAGCCTGTACAAGATGGAGTTTAGTACAGGATTTGTAAAGTAAATAAGCAAATGGCCAAAGGGAGGGTGAGAATGGGTTAATTGATGGGGAAATCTTTGGGCTGGACAGAGGTAGTAAAAGTAGCTCTCTAGGGTTGCTCTTGATGCTAGAAGTATTTAGTATTTTTATTAGTCAGTCCAGCCCAAAAATAACAGTTTGTTAACAAAATGTGCTGATGACCCAATGTCTGGAACAGCAGGGAGTATCTTCTTTAGAAATGCTGGAAGAGTAGAAAGACGTAGGTGCTTAGATTGGTCAGAGGATGACTCCAAACTACCACTATGTTGTGGATGGGAAAAGGCCAACATTATCCAAAGCTACACCAGGCAAGTCAAATCCAGTACAGACCAGAACTATTAATGCCCTATGCGAGGTCGAGATTTGACCTCACCTGGAGTACTGGGTACTTCTGGTCACCTTTGATAGAGAAGGACAAATTAAAAATGAAGCTGGTACAGACAGCGGCTATTAGGATGATCTGATGTGCCATCCTATGGGCTCAAGCTGCAGTGACACAGATCCTACAAAGCACCTTACATGTTAGAAAAATAAAGTGGTCTGACCCCAAGGATCTCATGAGTTACTGCTTCTCTGCGGTTAGGATAATTTCATGAACTGTGGCCACAGAAGATGGCTCCTTCATTACAAACAGGAGGAACAGAGCATGGAAAAACAGTTGTCATTCACAGTGCGTTTCCTATGGATGGTGGGGAATCTGACCACATGGGCTGAAAATACACTCCACCGGCTGCCAATAAAAGTGCTATTTCTTATGTTCACATTTTACCAAGGACATCAGCCCAAAAAACACCTACTCCTCTTTTAGCTGCATTAATGGCAGCATTGCAACAGTAGACAACTTAAAACAGAAGCTGTTTTGCTGTGGATTTCTGGCAGATGTTTCATATTTTGAGAAAAAAAAAAAATTCTCAGTGGCTCTGAGGTGGCAAAAGCCCAGCAAGATGCTGATTGAATTTCTGAATTTGTAAACCTGCCTGTGCAGTTTTTGTAGGATGCACAGAGATATGTGCATGAGTAGGGCAACAAAGGGGTTAATGGGGAGTGGGGCGCATGCAGCGAACAGAGCTCAGTGCAATGGGAAACTTCTCCTTTTAGAAAAACACCCTGCTAGTTTCTATGGTGTCAGACCTGTAGTTTTGGGGGCCTAGCTTTCATCTCTGCAGAGGTGGGATTCACAACTGATTTAAAAGCCTGGTGTTCCTCCTGCTTTGAGTCTCCTCGTTCAAGTGCCAGCTGAGAGCACAAGAAGTCCCAGGCCTGCCTGCAAGAAGCGAGGAAGGCAGTGAGAAGCAGGAGGAAGACCTCTGCCCTTCAAAACACCCCAAGAGAGAGGAATCCTCCCTGATTCCTCTTGCTCTGCTTGGTTCCCCATGACACTTCATCCACAGCCCTGGCAGGCTGCGAGTGGCTATGCCTGGCCCCCAGAAAGTGGCAGGGTGTGAGATACAGTTTAACTGTGACCCAAACAGCTTCCCAGCCTCTTTCCCTCTCTCTCTTTTCAGATGTCCCTGGGTTGGTGTTCTGGCATCCTTATTGCTCCCCATAGTCTTGCTAAGACTCAGGAGGGACTGGTGAGATCTCCCGTCCTGAAAAAGGGTGTTCGAGTGAACAGTCTATCAAAAGGGAGCCCTTGGTTCCCAAAGATAAGGCACAAAGATTTTGCAGCTGGCAGGGTTATATGATTTCCCAGCAGATAAGCTGGGCTTAGTGGCAGTAGATTAATGAATAGCCATATTGCTTCCTTATACTGGCCCTGGCTAGTGGATTAATATATTTGTTCCCTTTAAATCTTCAATGGAAAATAATTAGCTTAGTGTCCACACAGACAACAGGAACAACACTGGACTGCCCTCTTTGCTACTACAACAGAGTCATTGTGAGAGCATTTTGAGTTCCTGGCATGCCCTTGGGGCTCCTGGTGCCATGCTGGGCACAAAAGGGTTCAGGGTGTAACAGCCCCTCTAGCTGGGTGCAGAGCTGTGCCCCAGAACCATGGGTACCTGTAGTGTTTGTGACTCTCTATCTATAGAAGAGCTGTCAAGAAAGGAAAATGGTGATTCAGTATCTCTGAGACGCTGGCTGGTCTCTCCAGGACTTCGCTGTGCTTGGAGGACAATCTACCCAATGTACTCTTGATCTCCAGCAGCTGAAGCTTGGTGTTGCAGGTTCTCTACACCCCCGCAACGGGATCCAAGCAAATCATCTGTCCTGGTGGCATTTCACAGAACCACGGTGTGGCTGGTGCTGAGACCATCAGAGAAGTGCTGGTGCAGAGGAGATGAAACTCATTGCCATGGAGGGGGAAGAGGCTGGAGTATCATCTTAGCCATGCAGAAAGTGGCGTCTCTTGTGGAGATCCAACCCACGTCTTCCACTTGAAAAGAAGATGTTGGTCTGTGAGATGTCTCCCTCCTGCAGTGGTTTGATCACTGAGGAGGATGTGGCAGTGATCTGGAAGGTTGCTGGCATGGAGCCACCTCTTTGTAAGGGGGAAGGGTATGGAAATGGGGAAAGGTCTTTAATTCCCCATCCAACACTGGGAGTCAGGAGGGGAGGAGGAATGCTGGGACAGGTGGGGATGTCCCGATATACAAGTGCAAAGCATGGAGCTCTCTGATGTCTGGATCAGCCCCTCAGCTGGCCTCTCCGTAGAGAGATGAAGAGTCAGCCCAGCTCTGACTACAGAAAACTTTCCTCCACCTCTTGGTGCCCTGTGGTCGGCTGCTGGCAGACTGGCTGTGGGTCGGATTCCTGCTCCTCATCCTGCCGGAGGCCCAGAGGGCTGTCACAGGATATCGTAGACGATGTGTTGGCCTCGTTCAGCATAGAGCTGAAGGAAGACAAGAGGGAGAGAGAAATGAGAGCATTGTCCCAAGTCTCCTGGTGGCAGAGGATTCCCAACAGCTGAGAAGTGTGGCAAGCTCCTAGCAGCCCCACTCTGAGTAGCTTTCCTCAGGGGAACAGACAATATCGGTTGGGTCTATTCAGCCCTCAAACACAACATACAGCAGGTTGGATTCTGCAGACCGTGGGCCCCCGTGTGCCCTCCTCCTTGTGAGTGGGGTCACTTGTCCCCAGCTGTGCTGGCTGATGTACAGGGATGTGACATGGCACCCTATCTTAGCTCATGTCCCAGCTCCTCTGGTTCATCTCCATCCTTGCAGGCTCATGCAAAGTCACAGCACCTCAGATGGGGGTGACACTGCCCTCCTCTCCCGGTAAACCCACCCCTGGTCTATCCCTCAGCAGAGCATCCCCATCTCCTCCTGAGGCCCTCGTTTTCAGATTTGCATAGTCAGGGGAAAAGACAACATTCAGAAGCAATGTTTTTACCTGGCCCGGCTGATGGAGGCTTCCTGAGGGAGATCGCAGATTGCGTCAGGTTTGGGGTCAGGAAGAGGGATGATATAATCATTCTCACCCCCATTTTGGTGCACGGCTGTGTAGAGAATGCTGCCGGTGGGGGAGCTGGCTGTGAGCCTGGAGTTGTTCAACCCAGGGATTGTGGGTCTTGTGCGGACAACAGCGGGGTGGTCACTCTTCATGAACTCTTCATCTACCTGCTGGTACCTCTGCTCTCGCAGGGCAGGTTACCAAAGAAACAAGGTCTTGTGAGTGGAGAAAATGCACTTGTGTTGTGTTCACTTTCCCTGTCTGCTAGGCTTTTTCTAGAGGGGCTCGCATCTTCTAGCTGGGTTCAGCTACCCTGACTCCACCAAAGATCATGAACGTTTCCTAAGGGAGAGATCAGGGCACAACTCCGCAGCTCCAAAATACCAAACAGTTGGAGGCAGGTTTTTGATCTCCTGCCAGTTCTGATTTCCGCAGTTGCTGAGATACCAGTTGCCCGTCTGGCGATGCCAGTTGTCTCAGCAATGTCCCCGGGATGCCCAAACCACCTTCATCGGCTGTTCAAACTAATGCAGCTTTAGTCACTGCAAAATCCTGTGGCACGGCAGCAGCAAACACTGGTCTCCAAACCCTGATTGAGGGCCCTAACCAAGGCAGCATCCTCCACAGAACACTGACCCTCTTCTGTCCATCCAGCACTGGGTCCTTTGAACATACCTTTCTGTAGCAATCCACCAAGAGGTTTCCCATAAGCACCACCAGCTGTGAGAAGGATGGTCTGATCTCGAACTTCTCCTCCCAGCACTTCTGCATGATATCGTAGCTAACCAGAGGAAACAGAAAGCACTCTGGTGAGTTAGCAGGTGGGGAAAACAGTGGCAGAAATGCTTCTGTAGTTTGTGTAGGGCAGGCCCAGGGCAAACACGTATGGGCAGCACTTACATTTCATCAGAGGCGTGGGTGGGTTTGGACATTCGATAGCCACGTTTGATGGCGTTGTAGAACTGTTCATTCATAGGCAGCTCAGGATATGGAGTCCCCCCTGGGTGTCAAGGGAGAGCAGGAATTCAGGCTGGTGGATTGCCTGCCACCCCCATGCCAACATGCATTTCACACCAAGGTTTCCTTTTTTTCTTTACCTTTCCTGCTTCATTTCACTTCCAAATGGCAACGTCAGCATGCAAAAGGAGGAGACAGGGAATGAAGTGCTACTCTGACTGGTAAGGTTGGGACTTGGGGATTAGAAATGGATTTCTATTGTCTCTGGGAAGGGACATGCTGACATGCTATCAGACCTACAGACACCACCATGATCTCCAGGGCACTTACCTAGAGTGAATATCTCCCAGAGAAGAATCCCAAAGGACCACACATCGCTCAGAGTGGTGTAGAGGTTGTTGAAGATGCTCTCTGGAGCCATCCACTTAAGGGGCAAGAAGGTCTAAGAGGAAAAAAATGGAACAAGAACAGAGTCAGCTGCATCTACAACACTTGTTTCAACAGGTGAGAGCCTGACACCCAATTTACAAGCAGAGAAGACCTTTCAGAGCTACACATCAGCCCAACACATCTGCTGTCATCTGCTGCCAGCCACTTCTTGGAGGGAACAGTTTCCTCTTTCCTTGTGCAGGATGAACTCATCAGGCAGGAGGAAAGAGTGGGCGTACTACATCCATTTCCATCACTGTCTGCCATGATGAGCTGTCATGTTGTGAATTCTCTGTGCCCTAGTTCTTGGGTAGTCCACTGACTTGCACAACATGACCACAGCACTCCTGAAGGGAGTCCGGGCCTATCTGGACTTTGGAAACCTAAGACCAGGCTGGAGAGGACTATGGGATGACAAGAAAAGAGCCGATGGACACATCCAGGTTTTTCCTGCTCTTACTCAGAGTGATACATGAAAAGGAGCCTCCCTTGATCAGCTTTTATGCAGCACTGGCTGTGCTGTTCCTGGGATTTGCTTGCACAATGAATACCAAAATAATCTCCAGGAAGGATTGCAAAGGGGGCCAGTTTCATTTCCTGTTTTGGAAGGAAAAGCAGCTATGCCAAGCCTGGACTAGAAAACCCCAGCCCCTCTGCAGGAGGGTCTCCCTGCCCAGGCACTGAGTGCCTGTCTGCCATCCCATGCAAATGGGAGAAAGCACGAGAGAAGGTAAATAGTTCATAGAGTAGATAAAGATTGGGGTTTGAGAGACCTGGCTCCACTCTCAGCTCCCCCAGCATCAGTTTCTCTGGGAATTACATGGCCTGCTTTGCTTAGGGTTGCACGTTCCCAAGTGCCCCAGGGCTGGAGAGGAGATGCTGTTGTTGAAGTCACAGAGGAGGTTCTGGGGAAGCTCAATTACAGCCTCATCCTATCCTGCCTCGAAAGATTGGAGATGTCTTTCTGGAAAGTAGCTGCTCGCAGGAAAACACTTCCTCTTACCCTGTGGTCTAGTGGTTAGAGCAGAAGTCTGTGAACCTCTTCCCAGAGTGGCCAGTGACTCACTGCGGCAATGTGAAGCTGCCTAACCTTGGAATCCTCCTGCCTGCAGCTCAGGACCGTACTCAGTGCCATGCAGGGAAGGGATGCAGCACTGCTGCCAGTGATGGGCTGTATAGGGCAAAATCCTTAGTTTTGCTGCTGCTACCCAGGTTCTTCCGTAAGAGCCTAGAGATATGGGCATGCAATTCTGCTACTCCATAGTGTGCAGAGCACATCAGGTGCGGGATGGTTGGCTGTTGACACCATCTCCTGGGAGTCCTGCCCTGTCACCACCCCTGGGCACAGTGATGGACAGGCAACTCACAGAGGGGAGCATATAGGGGGTGCCAGGCCCAGAGCCCTGGGAAGAAGGGGCTTGCATGGCTCCTGGTACTTACGCTGCCTTTGGAGATATAGTTGGAATCCCTCATGATGTCCCTTGCCAGGCCAAAGTCACAGATCTTCACCAGCTTCCCCTCACAGATGAGGACATTCCTGGCAGCCAGGTCACGATGCACACACTGTAGGGGGAAAGCAGGGCACTGTCACTGTGAGGGGCCACCAGACAGCCCAAGGAAGCAGCCCAGCTCCAGCACTAGTCCATTTCTGGGGCTGCAGGGACACATCATTTGAGGCATCTCCTCCTCCTGAAGGGACAACCATGGCTCAAAGCCACTAGCAGAGCTACCACATTTTTGCTGCTTGCCTGGACTGCTACCCCTCATGACAGCAACAGGCATCCAAATCTGGCAAGGGCAATTTCAACAACCCAGCAGAGAGGGAATTGCCAGGGCCTGACCAAGCAAGGGGGCTGGTGGGCTAGCAGGCCAGCAGGGAGGGGATGTCTCCATCTCTGTTTGGAAAATCCAACCCAGCAGTCTGAAGACATCAGAGTTACACCAGCCTAGCTTGTGCCTTCTGGTTTGCCAGCATGTTGGATGTTTTCCATATGAACAGCCCCAAGGTTTGCTCAAGACCCTGCCAGACGCTACTAGCGAGCATGGTGGTATTACGCCACTGTCAAGCGTGACTGTGGGAAGCTGTGGGAAGCTGGGAGCTCCTCTTCTGTGCTCCATGGGGGAGCATTGACCATGCACTTCTGGCGATCAGCCTGGCTGGCTGGAGGCAGAGCGCCAGGAATTTCTCTCCGCACGTCATTGATGCCATCCCCACCCCTTCTCTTAGCGCTGCCCTGTGTGATGTTTCACATGGTCCAACTATATTACTGCCTGTCCTGCGCTATGGCAGACCTTAGGAAATCCCAGAGCCTAGTCCTCTATGGTGGCTTAATTTCCACTAAACAAGGACTTCTGATGAGGCCTAGGGGGCTCAGAGCATGAGGTGCAATAGCGGTGTCTGTGGAGAGTAGTAGCTCTGCTGCGGAGTGCCTTGTGCTTTAGCACGGGGAGGTTATCACTGTTTGGTCATCCCGGTAAATAGGGATGATATAACACCACAGCTGTGCTGCACATGGCCTGGGAGGAGCTCAGAGTCAGGGAATTTGAAGTCTGAAGCTCGATCTAAGCCAGGGTTAGCTATCACGTGCAAATGTAGTCATGCTGATCCTCAGGGCTGTGTTTCCAAAGAGAAGTGGTCAGCAGCTCTTCAATTGCATGGTCACTTCTCCCACGAGGAGGTTGGCATGGACAGAGGGACAGTGAGCGGAAGCTGACCACAGGACACGGCAGAACGTTGTTGGCCTCCACTGCTGCAGGCAGCACGGACCAGCCAGCGTACGTACGTTTTTGGAAGCCAGGAACTCCATCCCATTGGCCACCTGGAAGCTGAAGCCCACCAAGTCCATGTAGCTGAGGAGTGGAGACTCATTTATCAGCGTCACCCGGTCTGTTCTTTCAGGAGCTGGAGGGCAAGCAGAGATGGGTGTTGGCGTTACTCAGCACACTCGTGGGCTGCCTGCCAGGGGAAGGACCCACTGGGGATTGCTCTCCCTCCAGCAACAAAGGGACAGAGCTGGGAGTTCCAACTGTGAGGGCATCTGCCACTATTGCTGGACTCATCCCAAAGGTGACCTTTGCAATATGGACCATCTGTCTCTGCAAGCAAAGGCACCCCGCACCCAAACTGCAAGCACCTCTCCCTCCCACTGTGGCTGAGCTGTTACCTGATGGGGAATAGCTGTCCAGCTCGTACGGGGTGCCATAGTTAGAGGATTCAATGTCAGCGTACTTGACTTCACCCTTCATGTCAGACATGGGCACATAATCCAGGGAGTCATCCTTGCTCATGTCCATGTAGCCCCCGTCGCTCTCGACAGACAAGGAGAGGTGACTATGGGGGGAAGCAAAGAGGCTGTTCAGATCCAGAGGAGAGGAGGAGACGCGAGGGATGAGGGCAATGATTTGTGTGACTGCAATTCCTGAACCCTCAGCCCCAGCACTGAAATGTCCCACACAGCAGGGAAAGAAGCCCTGCATCATGCGTGCAGAGAAGTGCAAATGGTACTGGAGACTTCCTTCCACCACCTAACAGCTCAGGTGTCCTCAGTGCTAGCTTTAAACAGCCCTGCCATATTCCCCTACGGGTCTCCAGGTGTCCTTTCCCACAGGCTGAAACTTCTCATGCTCACCTTGCCTGGCAGAGCACAGGTTTGGTCAGCACACGAGCTCAGCACTGGGGAGGGCAGGAAGGGGACCCAGGGCCACACAGCTCCACAGGCACCCACAGGGCAGGAATGTGCGAGACCCAAGCCAGAGTGGGTAGGGAAAACCCTCTACCCTGGCTGTGCATGTTCTCGGACTGGCCTGGAGAAGGCTGAACTGAGCAGGCAGGACACAACCCTCTGTCCACAGTTAAACCTTCCCAGTTTGGATCAACAAACGTCTGCACCCTTGAGCACCTCTCCCTTGAGTGAGCAACAACTGCATCTGGGAAGCAGCATCCTGAGGCCTTCCACATGCTGGTGCTGGGCAAGGGAATCCTACTGCATGGCCAGAGCTGTGGGGCATGTCCCCAGGGGCTTGGGAGACTGTGCTTAGTGCTTAGGAGGATCTCAGCTGCCTTCAAGCAGAAAGCGCAGGGGGCAGCTGTGCTGATGTCCTAACACTGCTCTATTTTACTATTGTTTTGGTGTGCTGGAGGGAAATGCTGCTTTCTAACTTCCCATGGGACTGTTTCTCTGTGCTCATGTGCCTGCATCCCTTACAGCTGACAACTGGACAAAGAACTGTTCCCCTTTCCTTATAGCACCTCTTGTGCAACCGCACTCCTTCTAGCACTTCTCCCTTGGGCTTGGTAGCAGTGCAACCTGCCCTGAAAATGCAGACCTGAGATCTCCAAGGGTTAAGACATGCTGGGAAACCTTCATCTCTGTACTCAATGCATAGCTATGGTTATGCCAATAAAGTTAACGATGCCAGGGAATACTCCCAACTGGCATGGAGCAGCCGGTGTGTGTGCTAGCTAACAGCCTCCAGGACACACAGATTCCCTCTGCTAACTCCCTGTCTGCCAGGAGCTGTTTGGAGGTGGCTGGTTGTCACATGGGCTGGTCTCACAAGGTAACAGACTGGCCAGCTGTGTCCCAGTGCTGGGCCAGCATTTATTGTACTGGTCTGGAGGAAATGTAGGTATCCTTCCTGGCAGTACCAGCCTCCCTCATCGATGGGGGCTAGGATGGGGTAGGCACCAGGGAGGAGAGTGCTGCTTTCCAGGTACCTCTCCACGTGGTCCTCCTTGGCAGTGTTCCCGTACAACTCTGCCTCTCGCCGTGCCTTCTCGCCGTAGGACTGCAGAAAGGTGTGCTTGTTGCGGTGCAGGTAGTCCACCAGGTCCCCATAGCGGCAGTACTCGGTGATGATGTAGATGGGCCCTGGTGGAAGAGAGCACCCGTGTCAGCCCTGCCTCGACTTCGCTTGCTCCCTGGGGCAGTGAATTTCATCCCACAGGGCCATTATCAGATTGCAGGATGTCTAGGCAGGGCCAGGGGCAAAAGCTATCTTTCTGGTACCGAGCATTTTTGGAATTTGAAATTTGTGTTTGGGGAGGGAGGTGGGGGTTAACAGAAACATGCCTTCTCAGTTTCAGTCAGGTTGGAAAGAAAGGATTTCAGAGCCCCAGGAGGCTTTCCTAGGGGAAGGGTGAATCATTCTGAACCAGAAAACAGGAGTTATTCTCTCTGAGGACAGTTCTCCTCCTCAGCACAGCTCAAAGCAGCAGGGAGAGGAGACAAGGCACCCGGGGCTCAGCTACCTCCTTTGGTGCAGGCCCCCAGCAAGTTGACGATGTTGAGGTGAGGTCCCAAGTGGCTCATGATCTTCAGCTCGGACATAAGGGCTTGCTTCTCGCTGCTCCGGGCAGTGGCTGTTGGGAAGAGCTGGTGTGAGAGGCAGAGAAAGGATGGGAGCGCATGTGCACCATTCGGCCTCACAGCTTTGGGACGGGGGAAAGGTATGATGGGAGGACAACTCACACTTGAGCATTTTGACTGCCACTTTCATGGTGGACTGCGAATGGCTCAGGCCATGAGCTGTTGCCTCCACCACACGTCCAAAGGCACCAGAGCCGAGAGTACGTCCTGCAAAGAAACAGTGAGGAGATAAAGCTGGTGATGGTCCTCAAGGAGAGGTGAGGAAAGGAGCTTGGAAAAGACAAGTCCCCTGTCTGAAACTACACCAGCCTTGCTGCAATCATCCTTGTGGGCATGGAGGTGATCATGAGCTATGACGTTTGGGGTTGGGGCTGGTTTTCATCTGGCTGGGAAAGGAAGGAGCTGCCAGCTGCAAGAAAGGATAGCCAGGAATAACCTAGTGCCTCATGCCAAAGGGGGCAACTGGCCTCCCACCATGGTCCCCCATCCCAGGACCACATCGTATCTCCAGGGATCTCTGTGCCTTTTCTGGGTTGGACTCTTTTGGAGATCCCAAACCTATCACCCCCAGACCCCAAGGGTCCATCAGTGGGATCTGCAGAGCCTTTACCTAACACCAGTTTGTCCCTGGGCACCTCCCAGCTGGAGTCATAAGGGAGCTGCATGGGATCCACGTAGATGTACTCGTGCCCATCGGAGCTGACTGACTCAATCACCTTCCAGCGGATTTCATAACGAGGTTTCTGGAAAGAGGAACAAAGGGAAAAGAGAGATCGAAGAGGCTGAGGGTCAGAAAGGGCATGGGGGATGTGGATAGGCTTTGTCAGGGAGTCTTTGGTCCCTGCAGCCGTTGCCTCATTCCCCATCTAGCCTACAGATGCCAGGGGCACGCAGAGACTGATGGAGGCCCATGGTTCCTGGCACAGGTGGGACGTCGTCAAGCCCATGCCAGCAAGAGCTCACAGCTTTGCTCTTCCCAGCCACCCTAACATGGGGGTACCACTGTGGTAGCCTGGGGACACTCTCCTCTTTTACCTTCTGCCACAGGATGATCAGGATGATCAGGGAGATGACGGTGAGGACCAGCAACGCCAGGATGACAGAGATGATGACCACCTTGAACGGCAAGGCTACAACGATAACAGGGACAGCAGTCAGACTCCCCCACCTCTGCATGGCCTGAGTACCCTGGGGAAAGGAGGGGACAGCAGCGCAGAGGGGTCCCTGCAGCCTTCCCTTTCCCTCCTCTAGCCACTGTTCCCCTCCTGCTACACGCCTCCCCCCAAGACATCGACCCTGAGCTCTCCTCTGGGTGGGGACAGTCCCTGACCTCTCCTCCTGGGCAGACCTGCCCAACACTTGCAGGGCCAGCACGCCAGTGCTAATGGGGTGATGGGTTGCTACAGCCTGTTGAAGGGCTTGCTGCCTTGGGAGAGGTTTGACCGTGGGAGGGTGTAAGGAGCTAGAGGGGCTGGTTTGCCTGGGGGAGAGCTGGCAGCTCCAGGCCTGGGCTTAGACCATCCTTCCTCATATTTGGGATGCTCAGCGCATGGATATTCGAGTCCGTGGCACCATCTAGTGACCCGCGGGCTAATAACAAGACACCAGGGACCTGCTCAGGCACTCTCATTTTGCCTCCCTGGAGGAATTAACCTGCCAGTGGTGAGAAGAGGATGTCCATGGCCAGTGGACATAAGGGCTTCAGACTCCTCCTTGAGCAGCCTTTCCTGCCAACCCAAAGGAGGCTTCGTTTTGGGCAGAAATACCCAGGTTTCCTGCCTCCGAGCACTGCAGTCATCAGAGGACAGTCCTGGCTTCCAGCACCTCCAGGCTGGAGACACAGAGAGAAAAGTCTAACTCCCCACCACTGGCTCAAACACTTCCCTCAGTTCTCACCATGTGGGACCAGAGTGATGTCCTGGGAGTTGGTGCCCAGGAAGTTTTGCACGGTGCATCTCAGGAGCAGGGGCTCATCCACCCTGTGCAGCTGCAGGGTACTGTTCACGCGGTACACCTGCAGCTCCGCGTGGTACGTGGCATTGGTCTGCAGACCGATCTCTGTGGACTCGTTCCCCAGCAGCCGGGTGGGTTGCCCCTTGGTGCTGCACCTGGTCCGGGGGAGGATAAAGGCACTTGAGAGGCAGCTGTGGCCACGCACCACCATGGGATGCCCAGGCATGTGGGCCAGCAGAATACAGTAAAATAATAGTCTATTATTCCAATAAATGTGAAAGTCCAGCCATTCCCATGGGGACCCACTTACCATTTGATGTCACTGCAAGTAGACCAGCTGATCTCTGGCTGGGGCATGCCTTCAGCAGAGCATGTTACTGTCTGCTCCCCACTGCTGGTACTGCTGTTCTCCTTGAGATCCACCACTTTGGCTGGCACTGAAACCAAGAGATAGTGATGGGAATTAATCCTCCTTTCTGACTGCATGATGGAAGGGGAACGTGATTCCACTGTACCCCTGACATGGCCTGAGGGTGAGGAGACAGTGAGGTAGTACTCATCACATCAGTCTTGTTTTATTTTTGAAAGCTAACAGCAAAAAGAGAAAGGTTTGAGGGGGTTATGAAGGAGACCTGCTCCCATTTAGCTTTCTTGGAGAGCACAGGCGAGCACGGGGGAAAGTCCTGGACATCAGAGCTGCGCGATCATCTCTGCATTTACTACCTTGGGCCAGGGCATGAAGGCCAGGCTGCTGGTGTCTGCACTCCCTCCCTGTCCCCCTTGCTCTCAGACCAAGTGTGTGATATTTCAAATGAGCATGTTTCTTGCTCGAATGCTCTTCCTTTAACCAAAACCACTTTGGAGGTGTAGTCGGAAGAGTAAGGGCTTCAACCTGAGGGTCCTGCAGCAAAGGATGGAGCCATCTCCTGAGACTGCCCCCACACTCCTCAGCCCCATGTCTGCATGCCCATCCTCACCATTTATCTGCAGATGGAAGGACAGCTCCTGCTCATCATCCTCATTGAAAGCCCGGATGGTGTAAAATCCTCCTTCTTCCTGCTTCACCCGCACCAGCACCAGAGCCGTCTGGTACCTGGAGGAGACACAGTCCCAGAGTGATGGGTGTGGGAAGGTACCTGGGAACTCACAATGCTCAGAGGCAACCAGCTCCCACCCATCCGAGGCATGCTCGAAATCCACTCACGGAAAGGCATTCAACCACCAACCATGTCCAACCAGCAATTTGGAGGGTGCTTTGTGAATTATCCCCTCCCAGCAACCCAGTGAAGAATGATGGGCCCTCACCTGGTTTCTGACAGGTTCCTGCTGGTGATGGTGAACTCACTGCTGCTTTCCATGGTCAGCGTCTTGTTGTTCTTCAGCCACACAATGCTGGGTTGTGGGTAGGCCTCCACCTCCACCTGGATGGTGCGGCTCTTGTGGACCTCGGCATACACCGTGCTGGGCAGGTGGGTGTGGAAGCGCACAAAGCCACGCTCTGAGAGGGGGCAGGAAGGATGGGGGGGGGGGTCAGAGAGAGAAACAACCCTCTCTCCAGCCCTCTGGACAAACACGGATCTGGAACAAAACTCTCTGAGCACCCAAAAGTGGTGGGGCAGCTCCAGATCCATCCCCCAAGGCTTCAGGCTTGTGCCCTGGGGGAGTGCGGGTGCAAAGCCACACTGGAGCAGAGGGGCTCGTGGGGCAGGCAGCATGTGGGGGAAAGGCTGCTATCTTGTGGAGATGGTGCAGGTTCCCTTGAATTACATGAAAGAAGGACAGATGCGGATGGGAGGTGACAATATGACTTCACATCACCTTGGCACTGCGCAGTGCAGAAGAGCTCTTACCCGTACCCTCAAGTGTCTTAAAGGGTCACAAGGCTTGGGATGTTTTGAAGCCAAGAAGTGGGCAGGGGTGACATGGGGTGAGGGGTGGCTTTTTGCCATGGTTACTTAGGGCAGAGGCGAGGAGGGGAGAGAGCTGGAGGCTGTGCAGAGAGAAGAGGGTGTCACTCTGGGGCTTCCTGCCTGGACACCCACATCATTTGCTGGCTTTGGGCGCATGGGAAGCAACGCACCGATCACGTGGACTGTGATGTCTTTTCGGTCTGTTTTCTCATGATAGCCCTCAGAGACGTTGCAGACGTAGGTCCCACTGTCCTCCAGCTCCGCATTCTGGATGATGAGGATGGAGCGGATCTCGTGGGTGGATCCGGGCAGGAAGTCGGTCACCGGCTCCACAATCTTCCCTGCCTGCACAACGGGGGCAGGAGATAAGGTCTCAGAAGTCAAGAGCATGTTCTGCCATGGGAGCTACAAAGCCACGCTCACAGGGAGGGAGGAGGAGAGGGTAGAGGACCCCGGTCAGGCTGCCACAGGGACGGGGAACATGCACCGATCAGAGGGCACTGAGACAGCCTTAATCCAAGGGTGTCCCCATCAAGCCTCCCTATGTGGCAGCAGCATCATCCCACAGCTTCTGCCATGGGTTGAAGCTTCCTATGAAGCTTCACGTAGGATATTGACAAGTGATTGCCATGGGACATCTGGGCAAAGGCTGGAGCTGCTGCCTGGAGCCTGTGGGGCTGGAGCACTCACTTGCTTGCGGGGATAATCCCAGTTGAAGTTGACTAGCTCATTGCCGCTCACGGTGCACATCAGGGTAACGTTTTCTCCCTGACGGACTATGGTCTGCACTGCGCTGATGGAGACGTTCACAGATGAGACTGGGAAAGGTGAAAGAAAGGAATGAAAAATGAAGGAAGGGATGAGTGGGTACCCGGTCCACTTATCCTGGGTGGACTGGTCTAGTGGAAAGTCTCTTCCGTGAGGAGTGGAGCTGACACTTTGGCAGAACCCATTATCTAATGGAAACAGGACTAAATCCAGCCTCCAAATTGATCAAAGGCATCACTAAGGAGACAGGGGGAGAGCTTTGCTGTCCCCTGCGATAGGGCTGAAGGAACAGCCACAGCAGGTGCACAGGTATGCTAAGACAATGGCACCTCACCCTGGATCCTGTAGACGTAGAAGGTGTCTGAATCCACCTCCTGGTCATCCACGATTGTCCGGCAGAAATAGGTTTTATCCTCAAAGAAGCCTTTGAATCCCTGTTGTGGGTCATAAGCAGCTGGGATGGGGTTCTCCACCTTTTTCTCGTAGAGGGTCACCTGCATCTGTGGGTTGGTCACGCGGCATGGGATGACGGCCTCTGTGTAGCCTGTGATGAAGATGAAGAGCTCTTCGGAGGTGATTGTGGGGAGGAAGACTAGGGAAGGATCTGTGGGAGAGAGGGAACACTGGTTGCAGAAAGCTGCTTGAAGCTGAAGCAGGGCTGCTCTGTGCTCCTCCAGGACTGCTCCAGCACAGGCCTCTGTCTCCAGACTGGTGGGATGTTTCTTCACTTACTCCCCATGGTGTAGGATCACCAAACCTCTCCCAGGAGGGCGAGAGACCCAGATGCTGCCACTTAGCACCATTGCCTCCCCCACCACTGGTCCCAAGACACCACACCTGGGTCTCTCCCATGACCTGGCGTACCAGAGACACGCCACAGCAAGATGACCTGCCATGAGGGCTCTCCTGCAGTGGGAGAAAGGATTTTAGGAGGCCAGGTTCTTGGAGACAGAATGATAATTCAAAGCCCATTTTCTCCTGGTTGCTAAACCCCATGGAAATGCAGAGACAAGGACGTGCTGTCCCCTACCTGGAACGTAGATGTACAGGGCTTTCCTCTCTGCTGGCTCTGGAGCCTGGTCAGGGCTGTAGGTGCACACATATTCCCCAGTGTGACGGCCTGTCACATTCCTGAGGGTGAGGTTGCTGACAAAGACACCATCCCTCTGCTCCAGCGAGGCGGCGAGGGGCTGACCCTCCCGTTCCCAGACCAGCGTGCTGTCCCCATAGCACAAGAGGGAGAAGGTGCTGTGGAGGCCGAGGACAAGCTCAGCGTCTCTGGGTTCAATATGCAGCCTGCTGCCCCCAGACGTTACCTCCAGCAGACCTGGGAGAGAAGGGAGATGAGACCTCTGAAATCCAAGGAGAAGCACGCTGGAGCACAACGTCATGCCAGTGTACTTGGTTTGTGGTGTCAGCCTTTACACTGAAAAATAACCTTCCTGGATTTGTCCTCCTTGGGGTAGCCACCCACCACTGACAAACACGTGCTCTCCTCAGAAGTGTCCTGTCAACCAAGGCCTTGGTGGGTCACCCTTCCTTCCCTGTACCTCCTGAAACCCTTACTGGAGAGGAAAGAAGACATCACGGGGTTTAGCAATGTTCAAAGTTGCCCGTGTTGTCTGTGGCAATGCTGGGTGGAGAACCCCCCATTTTGTGCTTTAACTACGTCTGCCCCCATCCAACCTTTCTGCAAGGTAACGGCACCCTCAGTGCCACCCAGTGCTGCCCAGCGTCACCAGGCAGTGAGGAGCAGAAGGCTGGCTCGGGAGGGATTTGGGGCAGCCTTTTAAACTGTGGGTGCGAACAGGGCTGTGCTGGGAGGCAGCCATGCTGTCATGCTGTTGCCCCAGCCCAAGGGGCACCCTTGGTGAGGACGGGGCTGGAAATGGGGGTGACCTGGGCCTCCCCCACATGTTTGCTCAGTTCCTTGGCTTTTATACATCCTGTGAGTGGTCTAGATAACCTGGGAGCTGACAGTATAGATAGTACTGCTGGTCCCAAAATGAGCCTGTCTCTGTAAAGGCAGAGATAGGTCTTGGATGCACCTTCAAAGGCTTGGAAAGGCCATGCATTTAGCAGGCAAGGGGGAGAGGAGGAGATGAGGCAATTCCCTGCTCTGCTGGCTGCTTCTCCACAGGGACAGTGTCAGACAGGACACAGACTAGGCTGAAACAATGTCGGTTTACAAGAAAGTGAAAAAGGAATGAAAGCAAAACCTTGCAGGAAATCCTTTGGAAGCAATAGAGCAGGCAAGGTCTTCCTGAATGGCTCCCCGTGTCTCTCCCAGCTTCCTTGCTTCACCCTTTGCCTAGATGTCCCATTGGGGTTGGGACACGTGCTCTTCTCTGGTGTCCCCACGGGTGGGCAGGGCAGCTGGGGACAGCCCCCAGGGACTCACAGCAATGCTGTAAATAGCCCAGATGCGGCCACGTGCCCCGTTGCCTTGCTGTGGGTGGTTATTGTATATATGGGGTCTGACCCAATCCTTCCTGCTGTGGGGGTGTCTGTAATGCCCAGCTAATGTGGGTTCTCAGGTGTCTGCTAAGGGCTGAGCGCGCGTGGCAGTGCTCCCTCTGCAAAGGTCTCCTCCTTCCACCCCGCTGTGCATCAGCATGAAGCAGGTGAGGACTTTACATCCACCCCGCCATAGGATTGGGTCAGCGTGAGCCACGGACCTGGGTCATTAGGACGGACAGATGTGCCTGGAGCGCGCTGTGCGCTCCTGTGCCTCCCCACGGCATTGCTCCTTTCCTCCCCCTTGCCCCGCAGTGAGCATCCCAGGGCAGCATCCCCAGGCAGGGCCCAATCCTGCACACACCTCCCCAGCCACAGCACTCACCGGTGAGGATGAGGAGCCAGAGAGATGTCTTCAGAGAGGGGCGCAGCATGGCGGGCTCCGTGGCTCAGTGACCGAATCCTGCCAAGAGCAAAGCGAGATGAGCGCAGCACTGCCGGCAGAGGAGGGGTCCCTCGGCCACCCCAGGCAGGGGGGGTCCCCGAGCCCTCACTCGAGCCCTGGGCTCCTTTCTCCACCTCAGAAACCTCCCGTCTCTTTCCAGTTTTCAGCCTTTCCCTGCTGGTGGGGTGGTTGGTTCTCCCTCACGCTGGATCTGCAGAAGGAGCTGTTTCTAAGGCACCTCCCGCTGGTAAACAGGGATTTTGCTGGAGGCTCCAGCAGTTGTGTCAACTCTTGCTCATCTCTGCTCGAAATGCCGCTCCCCCCGCTGCAGAGCCCTGCCTTTTTCCCTCCCTCTGCTTTACTGCTTGCCTTTTTTCCCCTTAGTTTTTGCTTCCCTCAGTCCCAGTGAGATAAAACTTGCTAGAAAACAGATCTCCCTCCAACCCTCCCACATTTTCTGCTCCTTCCAATGAAATAGAACAAGCCCAAAGAAACCCCACAAAACCCTGAGCTCTTTGTATTTAACTTTTAAATATATATATATTTAAAGGGAATATTTAAGAGGCTTTTTAGTTAAAAATCCCTTTTATTGACATTTCTCAAAAAACCTTTTCCCACAGAGCATTTTCAGCCCTCCCTGGTGCAAACCAACAGCCCAGAAGAGATGAGGCCAGAGGTCCCTAAGAGCAGTGGGGTCTGTCCCCCGTGTAATGGGGTGACAGGTAACCCTCCCCATCGCACCTGCAGGGAGGGGGATAAGTATTTTGGAAAAGCAAAATGAAGATGCTAGTGAGGGGAAGAGTAAGAAGAAAAGGTTTCCTCTGTGCCTGGACAAAACTGGGGGGAAATGAGCTCAGTAGTCCTGAACTTCGGGGATGCTCCCGCATGGAGCTGAACTTCATGGCTTAGCCATGCTGCAATCAGTGGCCCTGCCACTGGGCCACCTCCCCTCTCCCAGTGCCAGAGGCATTTTGAACCTGCTCCCAAGGCAGACCCTGAGGAGAAGCCCCTGTGATGCCGGCACAGTGCTCTGAGGAGCTGCTTGCCAGGCACGAGGATGGCTAGTGGCAATCTGGACTTGCTGACCTGGCCCCAGGCACTGTCTCTTACTGAGCGGCTCTGCTGCCTCTTGGCCCTGGAGTGGCCTCCTGGTCTGCTTGATGTTAAGGAGGAAATGGTTTGTAAATGACGTGCGCTTGTCAGATGTTTTTATTATTCTCTTGCTTTGGCTCAACAAAAGTCTGATCTACCAGCAAATCCTTCCAGGTCTCCAGCTTATTCAGCAGCTTCTCTCTCCCCCCTCCAGAAAACCCCTCTGTGACTCCTTCTCTCTTCTGCATTTGCCAGGGGGAATGAGAGCATTTACAGGGAAGACCTGGGGGTGGGTAGGATGAAAGGACCAAAGTGAAAGTCAGGCTGTAAATGAATGTGGCCTCACTGCACACACCCTCGGAGAGCACCAACCTGCAGGAGAGAGGAGGATGGACAACCTAATCTCGCTGCCCCCCAAGGCACTGCCATGAGAACAATTAGCTTTGTTTCCCAATTCTCCTTTACAAAGGTGTGTGATTCATCCATTATTCAATGTTCAAGGTTGTAAGCAACAACTGGGATCCTCTCCTTTCACCCCTCCCTGCCTGCATGCACAAGCCAGGCTGTATTCACCGCCCCCCACCCCAATATCTGCCTGCAGCAGCTAAGGTCTTCCCAAGCTCATGCTCAGCTTTTAGATGCCTGTTCAGCTTCACGGCTGTCACTGTTAGTCCTGTTGCAGGCGAGATCGCGGCTTCCTCTACCTACACAGATAGGTCCCTCACTCCACCAGTGATGTCTGCAGGATCCACCACTCCACCACGGCTCTGCTGGAGCCGGGGAGCCGGGTGCTGGTGCATGCTGGTGCTGGGCTAGCATGGGTGTTGCTTCAGTGAGCAGTGAGAGCCCTGCAGCCTCCGCCTGCTGCCTCTGGCCGCCTCCCCTGTGTTCATAGCTGGTTTTAATAAAGCTGCTGGTTTTGCAGAAAGGCATTTCTCTTGGAGATTCTTCCCAAGCAGAGTGGGAGGGTGGCAACGTCTCGTAAAGAGTGGTGACCTCTCCCTTGTTTGTCTGCTCTAGCCAGGGCGAGAGGCATGCTTGGAGATGCTGAGCTCTGCCTGTCTTGCAGGATGCACACTGAGCCTGGCTAGCAGGACAAACCTTTCTCACCCTGTCACAGGGACATGTGTGCTTGCACATGTGGGTGCACACAGTCATTTCATAAGGGATGCAAATGCACCCAGCTCACTGCCAGCCTTGAGAGCACTTGCTGTTTCCCTCCTCAATCTCAGCTTTTGTTCTCAGCGAGAGCAGTAAGACGCACCCTATGAGTGCCAGACAAGGAGAAGCTGAGGTGGGTGCAACCCCACTCAGTGATCCAAAAGCAGGTGCCCAGACATTATCCCACCCAGGGACCCAAACAAGGCACCTACATGATGCACAGCTGCCTTGGATTGTCTCCTCCCATCCCTATGGGTGAGCAGCGTGCCATGGATCCCTCGGACTGCTACATCCTTCCCAGAGGCTAAGACCTGAGTATTTGCAAGCCCTGGGACCATTTGCCTCCACCCATCCTGGCACATGGCTGGAGGCCAGGGAGGTCCTGCAGCAATGCCATGTCCAGCGCCCTTCACTCAGCCCTGCAGCTCCGCAGCAGCCTCCCACCTTGCAGCCACCGAGTTGAAGTCCCAGCTCTCCATCCCCACGTTATACCCCTCACCATACCCTCCTCCCCACCAGCACGGGCACAGACCTTCCCTCTGTCCCTCTCCAGCACCGTCATGCGAGGGCAAGACGTCCCTGGCTCAACAGGGCAGGGAGCTTTTCTCTTGAGCTGCACTGTTTATTATTCTAAAAGAGGAATTTGGCTGGAAGAGGAGACAGGAGGTCAGCTGGCTTGCAGGGAGGCCAGGCTGGCTGGGCGATGCAGCCCTGCGCCCACACTCAGCCCCACGAGCCTGTGGGGTGGCTGCACTCTCCCCAGAGCTCGGGTCCCTGGGGCCACGCTGGGGCTCCTCCGAGTGCCGTGGGGGAGGACGGCTCCCCGCCAGCCCGCAGGACGTGTCTCTGCTCGCCTCCGCGCTGCCGCCCAGCAAGGCTGGGAGCTGGGCACCACAGGACCGTGAATGTCTGGGAGGGTTTTGAGTCCAAACAAGACACAGATACAGGCGACCGTCCCTGCCTGGTGACACAACCGCATTGTCCTTATCTCTCCTCTGTAATCACATCAGCCTGGCCGGCATGCTGCACGCGTGGCTGCAGGAATGCACCCGGCGGTCGCTCCTCCTCCGGACATGGAGAGCGGCAAGCCGTGTTTGCAGGCGAGATGAGGGAGAGCTGAGCCAGCTCCAGGGCTGTTGGGTTTCCCAGCCCACTGCCGCGCTGGTGTAAGGAAAGTGTCCTATAGCTGGCTGGGGCCAGGCACTGCTGAAAGCCTCTTTGAGCATCTCTAGCCTCGTGTTTTTGCAGTGCGTTGCATGGGGCGATGGGATAAACGGAGGCACCTCGACATCCCTGAGCAGCAGCAGCACTGTGCAGAGGGCACCCCGGGCTCTGGCGGCCCACGGAGTCATGCTTTCGCAGGCAGAACACGGGCGAGAGGGCCAGAGCAGAGAGGTCAAACGGCACGGCCAAGGCCACGCGGTACAGCCACGGCTGCGCCAGGACTGGGATTCAAGTCTCGTGATTCCCTGTCTCATGACTTTGCAACTTCTCCAGAGCAGCCTGCTCCCGTTTCTCCTGCATCCCAAATCTGATGACAGCTGAGCTTTCTCCTCTGCCTCCTCTCCCACTCCCCCTCTCACTGCTGTGAGCGGCGGCCGGGGGCTGATGCCTCTGTGGCTGATGAACTTGGACAGGAATTTCTGCAGCGGGAGCAGGGCTACGCCCAGGGTTTTGGATACAAGCAAGAGACACATCCAGCCTCTGCTGGAGATGGTCCCACCTTTATTTAGGAAGGACCATCCTTCAGCCATCTCTGCCACTCCTCCCCACCTCGCAGTGCCTTGCCAAGGAGCTCAAGCATCACCAGAACTTATTGATTTATTACTGTTCCCCCACTCCAGACCTACCTCTAGTTTAAGGGTGCTAGTAAGCCAAAGATGCCTTTGCTAATGCCCAAAATATGTTGTGTGGGTTCAGTCTTGACTATTCTTGGGTAGCGAGGCAAGAATTTCCTTTGACTTCACTCAGCGTGCTCTGCCACACGTCTGAGCCCCCTTCCTTCTGTGCTTGCTCCCAGCGTGTGTACAGTGCAGTGCTCATGGCAGAGCATCTCAGCACATATGGCAGCCACTGCTGGCACGAGCATCACACGATGCTGCCCATCCCCAAGCACTGATCACATAGGCCAGGACCATTTCTAGCCCTGCAACTGCCTTAAACCATGAGAGATCTACACAGATGGGCATCCACACCAAGGAGACCCTCCTGATCCACTGCCCTCCTCCCGAGCATGCCTAGACCACGTTTCTCGCCTTTCCTCCACAACCAATAATGCCCTGCAGAGAACCAGTCTGGGTGTCCCGCAAGCACCCCCAGAGCTGTGGGAGGTGGGAACCAGCCTGCAAAGCTGGTGCACAGGGAAGGGCATGGCTCGGCATGCCAGTGAGGGGAAGAGCAGCCATGGCTGCCCTGACAGCCCCCTTGGAAGGAGCTCTGGTCCCTACAGACCATCGACCACCAGCCAGGGGATGTGCCGTCTTCTGGAAATCAGGGTGCACAGCCCCCTCTCAGCAAATCCCATTTGCATTTCCAGGGGCAATTCCTGCATCCATTGCCCCGCGTTGCTTTTCTCCCCTGGTTGTGTTCCCCTTGCCTGAGCCTCCCCACTCCGGCGATGCTGGGCAGAGGTGCTGGCCGCTGGCCCAGCCCGCAAGAGCATCTCGGCTGGCGGCAGCACGACCATGGCAAAGGAAGGAGCGGAGAAGCGAAGCCAGGCCTCTCACACAGCCGCCGGTCCTTTCTCTTCCTCTGTCTTTCTATTTCTAGCCCCTTTTCTTGCTGGGGCTGCGCTTCCAGGCGCTCCCACAATGCTTACTGGTCCCGCCGTCTTGCCAAGCAGGCCAGGGACATCTGGTGCAAATTAGCGGGAAGTAAAATATACTTTATTTCTTCTTTGTCTAAGCGCATCTGAGTCATTAAGTGAGATCATGGGTGCCCGTATGCAATAAAAAAAGCCCCGTATGGATCCCATGATCAATGCCCTTACAGCCAGAGAGTGAGGGCTTCTCCTGGCCGGGGGGGCACCGTCCCCCGCTTTTGAAGGCAAACAGCTCCCCGAGCAAAGGCTGGTGACCCCCGAAACCCAAGCCTTGCTTGTCCGGCAATGAAACTCTTTGGCTTGTCCTGTTTTCCTCTGCCACCCTCCCCTCGTCCTCCGCGACTGCTTCTTTCCCACCCTTTAATCTAAATAAAACTGAGCGGGTTTTTTTTTCTTCCTTTGGCTGGAACCGTCCGGAGTTGCAACATCTCTCCTCTGGGGTCCCTCGGCTCCCATGACACCATGTTTACTCACAGGCCAGATTATCATCACAGAGCCCTTTTTCTTTTTCCCAGCACATGGCTAGAATTAGGCAGGGCACACACACGGGGAGCCTGTCGTCCCAAGGCTCATAAACGGCTGCTGATAAAACACAGAGGTAGGAAATCTGAAACCAGGCTGAGGAGCAGAGGGGCTGGGGAGTCCCCGGGGTCCCACAGGCCATCCCTGCCCAAGGGATGAACATCTAGGGGCAAAACCCTTCTCGCCCAGCCATCTGCCAGCGCCAAGGGGGTCCTGAGGCTTTACCCAGGCGCTGGTGAGACCAAGGGGTGCTGAGAGCCGTGGGTGCCAGTTTGCAGCACGCCTGGGTTTGGGGTTTTCTTTTAGTCACGCAGAGGTGAGGTTTTACAAGCACTCACAGGCAGCGTTGCGAATGCCTGAACCCTCTGAGTGGTTTTGCCAGAGCTCCTTGTTCTGTGAAGACGTGATTAAAGCCACAACCCTGGTGTGGACCAAGCTCTATAGGAGATGGTCAAAGCAGGGGCAGATGCCACCTCTGGGGCAGTTGGAGCGCAGGGCCACCATGCCCATAGGCAGGGACGGCTCTCCTGCCTGCCTTTGCTGCAGAGAACGGGGCTGGCGCAACCGGGGCCCCGGCCCAGGACCCCAGATCCTGGTCCCCAGCTTTGGTGGCACCTGGAGGAGGTGGCTGTGTGGTCACGAGGGTGCTGGTCCTGCAGCAAGACGGCAGGACACGACCTAGCGCAGCCAGCCTCCTCCGGGCCAGCCTGCCACGGGCTATCACAGGTTTTGACAACATCTGTCAGAAAGCTGAAAATGAGGACTGTGGCTCCAGAGCTGGCGGGGGGGGCTGCCAGGGAGGATGACGAGTCCACGTTTGAGCCCCGACGGCGTGATTCAGCAGCCCTGGGGTCAGCCATGTGAGGAATGGGGTGGGGTGGCGAGCCCTACGCGGCCCCGCTTTGGCTGCGGCCATCCTCCCTCTCCGAGCGCGGGGCGACCGCGACGTCCATGCAAGCCATCCAGCAAACCTCCAGCCACGGGCTATCTATCTGCAACCCATCGCTTGTGAGGAGCTGGCACGGGGGGACGTGGGACCACGGCGAGCCCTGCTCTCTCACCCCTAAATCCCTCCCGCTTTCCCCCTCCGTTTTAAGCCCATGGGAGACGGAGGAAACGAGTGACCTGTTGAGTGCAAGTTCAAAATAAAACGAAACATCTGTTTGGAGAGGTGCCAGCGTTATAAATAATCCCCCAGCCCCCAAGTGTTGGTATTCGTGGCCCTTTCGGCTGCGCATGCTCCCCCCGCTTCCGCTTTCGGAGGAAAGGCCAGGCCCTGGGGGCCGGTGGGTCTGCTCCCCGGAGCCTGCGATCTTGGCCCGGGCTGTGGGAAAACCCTGGGCGAGGACCAGGACCCTCCTGGGACCGAGGAAGGAGGGATGGGGGTGTCGGGAGGAACGGCTGCCACGTGCCGGGCAAAGCTGATGTGATGCCTGGCTGTCCCTCGCCGCGTACCCCGCTCCTCGCCCCGGCTGGATCTTGCCCCCGCCTTGGTCTCCCTAGGGCAGCCGGTGGGTGCCAGGGTCATGGTGATGCTGGGGCTGGCCCGTGGTGGTGCTGGGACTGGTCCATGGTGGTGCTGGGGGCTCGCCAGCGTTTTGGAGCACAGCCCTGAAGTCTGGCGCGCACGACTGGGGACTGACCGCCGGGTGCGGGGAGGAGGGCTGTGTTCAGCCTCGGGGCTCACCCCTTGCAGGGTGATGACCCCCCCCCAGGGGAGGCACAAACGTGCCCCTTGGGACCGTTTCAGCCTTTCCCACTGCCCTTCGCCAGCGGGATGCTCTAAAGGACGCAACAGAGCCCAGCCGGGGCTGTCCGTGACCATCCCCCAGCTTGTCCATTGCCCCCGACAGCAAAGACGTTTTCAGGAGAACACACCACGCTGCTTCACAAGCATGTGAGCAATGCGAGTTATGAGCGTGGCTGCAGGGCACCTAAACCACGGGCCAGGACCCACGCAGCTCCCTGCGTCGCTTCACCGCTGGCCTCTCTAGCTGGCTAGCAAAGCCTCAAGGCTGGCTGGCAGCAGTGACTGAAAGAGCTCTCTGGCCCCTCCACCCCCAAACTGGCATATTCGGGGGTCCCAGCTCCCAAGCACGTGGGGCTGGATGGGGCTTGCCTCTGAGCAGAGCCCATCCGCTCGCCTGCTGCTTTTTCCCACCGTTGGCAGAGTGGAGAGGGGAAGCAGGGCATGTGGGATCAAGGGTCAGGCACCATCCTGGCTGCTCGTCCCACGTCCTGGCACCCCCAGAGCTTTCCTCACTCTTGTGCCATGGCTGCCAGAAAGCAGTGGCTGCCTTCCCGCAGCGATTCAAGGGAAGCACTCTGCTAAGGTATACATGAGGAGGAAAACAGTCCCCAGCACATCAGCATCTCCATCACCTGCTCACAGTCACTGTTTGAGGGTGGCTGCTATAATGGGGCCAGGGCTGGAGCCAAAGGTCCCGGCTGGCTCTAATTAACCACTAATCATCAGCTGATGGAGGCAGGAGGAGAAAAAGAGCCATCCTGAGCCCTAGTATGGGGTTTGAAAAGCCCTAGGAGCAGTCAGAGCGGTGTGATCTTACCAGCCCCACATTCCAGTGAAGGTTGAGCAATCTGATCCTCCTCTGAAAATTTCCCTGAGATGTGGATCTGCCAGGGAGGAGGAGAAAATCTGCGTGGATGTGTTGGCTTTTCTGTTCTCGGCTGCCTGCGAGGTACCCGAGCTTAATCGCTTTGTTCTGGGGTTTTAGGCTCTCGTGGCCAGGATTAGGCACTCACCAGTCCTGCGGTCAGGGCACACTTGGCCCATCTGCAGGACCCGGAGAGGAGCCTGGAACTGTGGCCAGGGTAGAAGAGGATGGGGCCAGGTAGTGCTGGGGTGCAAAGGGCAGAGGCTGCTTTTAGAGGGGGGCTGTGTTTGATTTGGCCCTGCTACTTCTGGGTTCCTGAGAGGGAGCAAAACGCAGCTGCTGGTGCAGCAATTGGTGCCAGGGCCTGATCCTGCCCCCTCCTCCTTAAGCTCACCTGTGGGGCAGGAAGACCAGGACTGCAGGACAGCTGAGCTGCAGTTCTGGGGTCAGCCACCCCCATCCCATGCCTCCCCCATCCCATGCCCCCCCCCCGACTGCTGGCAGGCTGTGGTCAGACCCCCAGCAGGCAATTCCACATGATGAAGGTCTGGCCCCCACCTCCGTATAGCAGCAGGACCTGGGGGCAACGATGGAGCTTTCTGGAGCAGGGGGTGCAGGAAGCTAACGCATTCCCTGTGCATCTGCGGGTTGCACGAGGGATGCCTCCCTTTCGGATAACCTCTTCCTATGTGCTTTGGCCACGCCGCACGAGCCGTGCTTGCCATTCTGCGTGCAGCGTCCTTTATAACCTCCAGCGGTTCCTCTTCCCTCACGGAGCAAAAATCAGCTCCCTTCTGCACCCATGTTCTGCAAATATCTCCTGCCCCCAAAACTCCACAGATCCTCCAGAAGAGAAGCCGAGGCAGGACTCCAGGCTGGGGCTGGCAGCTGCCAGCACCCGCTGCCCTCCCCTGAGTGCAGCTTTAAAATGGGCACCGAGTCCTGCTCCCTGCACCAGGAATTCCAGAATCGGACTATATTCTCCCAAACAGCTCCCAGGCTGGAGAGGGAAACTTGGCAGCTGCCTGCAGGGAGAGAGGAGGGGACCCCTCTCGCGATGCCGGCAGCGCTCAGCCCCGAGGAAAGCAGGGTTTCTGTTCTGCAACCATTTGCTTGGCAAAGGCTGAAACCGAGGTGACTTCTAGTTTGGGAGTGGAGAATGTGCTTGTAGAGAGCGGGGCTCGAAATGGTGTATTTTCTGCTGGCCCCGGTTCAGACAAACCCACAAGCAAACATATTTTTTTTGTATAAATAAGACAGTGTGTCTCGCCAGTTAAAGCAATTCAAACATGAATGTAGCAATTTAATTGGTGCCAATTACTGTGTCTCGGTAGCATTAAGATTTCAGTCACAGACTCTTTCGCATGGTGGATGGGCCAGAAGGGGGAAGGCAGAGGGACGGGCAGGATGGGGCCTCACGCTGAGGGGCAGGTTTGCCTGTCTCCTGCCTGCTTTGGGACCCTCGTCCCTGCCAGCAGCCCTGGTGCTGCCCGTGGGGATGTGCTGAGAAGTCCCCTTCCATAGCGGGAAGAAGGTACCTCCTCCTGCATCTGTCTCCTGCTTTGCAGCCCGGGGTTTGACAGCCAGCACAGCACCCTGGTTATATCCTTGCACTCTCCAACCCTTCCCTGTTCCTGCACCCCACAGCCTCCTGCAAGCCCCATCACGTGCTGGGTCTCGTTGAGCCCGGGGAATGGCATAAGATGGGTGTTAGCAAAGACCCAGAGAGATGAGCAGGTGCCCCTGCAGGCATGCCCGAGAGAAGACGAGTCCATCCGTGGGTGCGGGACACACACCGCTCGCACTACACCAAATTGTCTTTCCTGGCAGCAGCCTTTCTGTGGGAGCTTTTGTGAGCTCCCTGCACGGGCTCTCCACGCCACAGTCCTCTGGCTCTGCAGGTTGGTGGTTGCAGGAGAAGGGTACAAACACAGACCAGGGCATGCCACAGCCTGTGTCCCAGGTTTGCGCCCAGGGACGATGAAAAAGCAGGGTGTGAGGGGCAGCGCATCACTGTACGTCTCCTCCTACCAGGCTGGGGGGGGCAACGGACCTGTGGGACCCGCTTGCTCAGCGCATGACCCATCCCAGCACCCTTCTGTGCATCCCCGGCACGTGTCCCTGTCCCGGCGGGGTCCGCTCTGTGTCCCCCGTGGTGCCGGGAAAAGCGCTGCGCTTCCAGGAGGAGGTGTCCCAGTGGGAGCGGAGCAGGGCAGAGGTGCGCTTGGCTCGGGGAGCCTAATTAGGCAACCGGGGAGAGGAGGAGGGGAAACAGCCACCCCTAAAACAAGCCTCGTTATGTCCAATTTGCCTGGCGGAGCGGAAGGAGCCTCCTGGAGCCGCTCCAGCCTCTCAGGAAACAATACCCAGTCTATACCCTCCCCTTGCAGTTCCTCTCCAGGGGATTTCTTTCCCTTGGTTAAAGTACAAACAAACAAACTCCACGAAGTGTTCGGCCCGGATCCTCCCTCACAGGGATAGGATGCGTCCAGCCAGCGCCGAGCCTGCGTGGTCCCCAGCTCTCTTCAGCTCTGGGCCAAAGGCAGCCCCCACTGCCAGCGCCAGCAGCTGCGCTCCCATGGGATTTGGCCACCACACGGCTCCTCTGCTCCCTGCCCTTTGCTGCTGCATCCCGGGAAGACGCTTCGCCGAAGGCTGACCCTATGAACACCATTGCAATCCCATCCTGCTTCAGCATGGCATCAGACCCCAGGGCCAGAGGGACCTCGGGGACAGCGTGGTCCCAGAGTGGAGCCAGGCGGAGAAGCCCCTTGTCCGGACCCTCTGGCAGCAGCCGGTCGTACCTGTCCGTCATTTGGCCAATGCTGCGGCCAGCCAACATGGTCTCTTCTTGCACAGCATTGCTCTTGCAGCTAGAGAACATTTCTTAACCTCAGCTTTCCTCTGGTGCTCACTAAGACAATTTCGTCTTGCCCTAGTCCTGGAGAAGGGCCCAGTGCTCTCCTCTTCCTAACAGTGTTCTGAATGCTTTGGAAATCCTGTCGCAGACCCATCAAAAATGAGGCTGAAAGAGATCACAGGGTCATTGCCTGCTGCAGTGCCCGCATCTCCCCAGCCAGAGGTTTGCCCAACATGTCCTTTGAAACCTGTGGGGCTGAAGTCACCCAGCCCCATGTCTTTAAACCTACAGACATTTCCCCTAAAAGCTAACATTTTTCCTTGCAATGACCTTTCCCATGCACGAAGACTGCGTGCTACCAGCCCACAACACCCAGTGAGCAGTGAGCCCCATCAACCCCTCTTCCAGTCCTCTGCAGCCTCTCCTGGGCTTCTGATCACCCTCCCTGCTCTCCCTGAGCCTTTCCACTCCGTGTGCATCCCTGCTGAAGTGCTCGGCATCACTTGCTGGGAAGGACCTGCTCTCTCCACCCTGCCTGTTCATGCTGCCTCCAGCCGTGTGCCTTTCAGCACATCCCACGGCAAGAGCTGCGGGTTTCCCTGCACCATGCTGCAATCTGGTTTGTGTCTACTATAGCCCCCAGATCCTTTCCCACTGTACAAGCTGCCTGGGCTGTTAGCTCCCAAGATCATGCACAGCCATTTAATATTTCCTTCCTAATGGCAGCATGCTGTCGCAGCTTGCTGTTTTCTGGTTGATGCTGGACTCGTCCTGGAGACCGTGGGATCCTCCTGTGCTCCAATCTGCCCACGCAGCGGCTGCCCACCCAGCTTGGTGCCAGCCCAGAATTTAGTACGTGCGCTCATCCATCACCCAGGCAGTTAATGCAGAGGACCAAGCCCAGGCCACAGCCCTGCAGGACTCCGCTAGAAATGCCCAGGACTTTGGACAACAAGCCATGGCTAACTTCTCCCTGACTGCAGCATTACAGCTGGCTGTGCTTGTGTTCAGACCGTGCTCCCCATTCAGATCGCGGGCACCCTGAACCCCCAGCCCTGTGCAGGGATGCAGGGGATGAGCCGAGGGCAGGTAATGGGGTGGCTGCGGTCCCTCTGCCTGCTCCTTCAGCGAGGACCCTCCGTGCTGTTGAGCTGGAGGAAGGCACAGCTGGGTTTAGGGAGAGAGAAAAGCCCTTTGCATGCTGCAAATGGGTCGCTGTGACTTGATGCTTCTCCAACACGCTGACCCCCCTTGATGCACAGACTGACTTGGGGGTGTTTCCTGAACCCAGGGACACTGCCCGGGGTTGGCAGCTGCCACCAGGACCACAGCACACCCGAGCCTGAGTGATATCAATACCAAGGAGTGACTTCAAGCCTCATATCAGACTGCGATCAGGGCTGGCTGCCAACCGGGGTGGCTACCTGGTGGCTCCCGCTCTGAGCCCCCTCAGCACATGCCCTCTGCCAGGCAAAGTCACGTCTTTGCCACTGGCTCCGGCTGCCGGAATGAAACGTGCCCCTTTCCCGAGAGCATGGGGTGCACAGGCACCTTGTCCTGCCAGGTGTTGAGGGGGAAATGACCCTTCAACCAGCCCCTCAATGGCCCCTGGGGAGCACTGCGGCTCAACATTGCTGGTCCTTGTCATCGATGGGAGACCTTCCGAAAAGATTTGAGACTGTTGAGCCTGCAAACAGGGTTTGCACTCCAAACCGACTACTTTTAGCTATTTGCCCATTGCTTTAAGAAGCCCCAGGTGCTCTGGGGCAAGGATGGAGCAGCGCACCATCCCCTTCCACCACAAGTCCTGCTTTGAATGTCTCCCGGTTGGCAGGTGAGTGCAGGAGCTGGATGCTCTGAGTCCACAACCGTCCCAGCGTGAGCACCAAAACCCTGCGGATCATGCAATTCCCTGTCCCCAGCCTGTCAGGGCTGCCTGAGTCAGCACAGCTTCACTCCAGACCAGCTCCAGCCTGTTGGAGGCCCTCAGCTCCTGGGCTCTTGGGACAGCAGAGCGGTTGCCCACATCCATGCCCAGAGGGATTTTACCCCCCTCCAGTACCCGGCACGCCAGGGCGCAGGCTGAGAGCAGGGCTTGCAGATGTCCCTCTCCACCTTGGCCTGGCCCATGGGGACAAGAGTCCCACCAAGGGCACGGGCTGAAGTGTTGTGGTCCTAGGAGCACCCTGCATTTAGGGATGACCGTGGATGCGTTTGGATGGTCTAACGCTTCAGTGATGCTGCTCTGCAGCAGGGCACGCTCGCGCCTCTAAAATGTCTCACTGGGAACAGCGAGAAGCCCCTTCCCCAAGCACATCCCAGCCCTCCCACAGCCGCCGGGCTGGGAGAGCCAGGGTAACCCCCCAACCCAGGGAGGGACCGAGAGCTCCCCAGGGAGAAGCAGAGATCCCCTGGGCCCTGCTCCTGCTGCAGCGGGGTCTCCTCTCCTGCCCTACAGCCGCAGCATCCCCTTGGTTCCCCGCAGCCATCCCAACCCAGGACCTGGCGAGAGCTGATGGGATGGCTTTTCCCGTTGGATACCGCAGAACTCGGCTGCTCTCCACCAAACACCACCTCCGCAGGGCTTGGCGGGGCATTTTGGGGTGCCAGCCCCTTGCAGGGCAGCAAAACCCCTTCCAAAGCAACCAGCCTGGCTTGGGGAGAGGGTACCTGGGGTCCGTACCACCTCCAGCATGAGGTTTCCCGTCCGGAGAGCGGGAGGGCGAGCCGGCACCCGGGTGGGCGACGCGAGGGCTTACCTTGGGCAGGGTCCCACCGGGCGAGCGCCCGCGCCGCACGTCCCACGGGCGCTGGCCGCCCCGAAATTCTTTCCTCTCCTCCGCGCTCTTTATCTGCTGCCTGCCGAGGCTCTCCCTGCCCTCCCAGCCTTTCCCAGCTGGCAAGGCTTTTCCACTTAAAGGAGAAAGAGAGGGAAGGGAAGAAATGAAGTGGAGGGGAGGAGGGGAAAAAAAAATAAAATAAAATCAAAAGGAGAGGCAAGGCTGTGCCAGGGCTGGGCTGCAGCCAAGCCCTCGCTCTGCTCTCCAGTGCATCTCAGCAGCACCCTGAGCAGCCCCCAGCCCACCTGGGAGGGGGTCCGGCCGCCTCGGGCCTTAGCGTGGAGTAAAGCCCCGAGCCGAGGGATGTGCACGCGTGTGTGTGTGCGTGTATAAATAAAAGAGACCTCGGGAGGAGGAGAAGGGGGGAGGTTGCCTCGCCAATGAGGAGCGGAGTCCCTCCGACTTCCTCCCTCCACCCTCTGCGGGGACCCTTTGCAGAGCAAAACTCGCGATTAAAGCCCGGCAGACGAGCACGATGCGGGGACAAAAATTTTAAAAAAGGAGGAGAAGCCGAAGTGGCTGCAAGGAGAGGGGAGTTTTGCCGCAGGCTGCCGATGAGTTGGAGCGGCGAGGGCCCAGCTAACGGGAAACAAAAGGAGCCCGGACCAGCCCGGCTCTCGCCTCCTTAAACCGGAGGGAAGGAGCTGCTCTCTCCCTGTGTCTGCTTTCAATTCTGGCCTTTTTCCCTGTTTTCTTTTTCTTTTCTTTTCTTTTTTTTTTTCCCCTCAAGCCCCCCCCTCCCGTTTTCTTTTTTTTTTTTTTTTTCCCTTTCTCAGGATATGAGGGGATGTTTAGAAAATCCGCTGCCCACGCCAGCAGCTGACTCATGTTTTTATTAAAGAAGGCCTGTACTGAACCGACTCCGCGTATTCCCCCCGGACGCCTCCCCGGGCCGTGCCGAGCCGGCACTGTGCCTCTCGCCCCGCTGACCCCCGGCTGGCCACGGCCGCTCAGGGACCACCAACGCACCCTCCCAGTCCTTTTTTTTTTCCAAAGGGGATTAAAATGTCTTGTGCAACTGGGATGTTGCGGCAGAGGGTGGGTTGGTTTGGGGACTCGGGCCCATTTGAGCTGCCGAGAGGCACGGAGCTGGGAGAGGTGGCAGGAGTTTCCACCTCGGCCGTGCCATCATCTCCGACGTCCTGCACCCCTCCTGCTTTGAGGGGTGGAAGCCAGCTGATGAACCTGCTTTAAATCCTCTGCACACCTTGATGAGTTCAAATAAAGTTTCTGAGAATCTGTCAATAGGCAAAATATTATCTTTTTTCCGAAAGAGGATTTTTTTGTAATTTGTTTCAGCACTGTAACAAGGTGCAGAAGCTCTTTGGATCAAAACTGCCTTTTGACCCATAGTTCTTGTTATCGTTTCCATCTTGAGGATGTGCTTTTGTCTGATCCAAACAAGAAAAACTGCAAAAATGCACTGGCATCCTGAAAAAGGAGACTCCCCTGAAAAGACACCTTTCTATCTTTCTTTTTTTTCCTTTCCAAGAATGAGAAAGCCCTTCCCATAAAGACAACACTGCCGAAATCTGAGTTCCTGGTTTGTTTGCAAGGCAGACTCATCCCCTCCTGCCTCGCTAACGAACGTCTGCACAATGGGCACAGCTAATGATTCCCCGGCTGGACAAGCCCAAGAGATTGCTGCTTATCACCCATTATCTCAGCATTTTCTTTGCACCAACGAAAAACCAAAAGGGAAGGACTTTATTCTGTGCAGCCACGGAGGGTGAGGAGAGGTGGGCTGCAGCACCCATGGTTATCCGCATGCAATGAGCGGCACTTTGCATGGGGCTGGCGTGCTGGCTCTGCGCCTGGCAGGGTCTGGCAGCCGGGTGAGTACAGCTGCGGGCAGGACAGGGGAGATGCGGGTCTGGCAAAGCCCGGGCAGGAGAGGGAGCACGGGGAAAAGAAGGATGCTGGAGAGGTGGCCCCCCCCCAGGAGCTGGAGGGGCTTTTATGCTGGGCTGCGTGGAGGGGTGAAATGGTGATGGCTGGGTGAGACCCCGCTGCTCCCCTGCACTGGGCTGGCTGGATTCCCCAACTCCAGATGTGGTGGTGGCTGTGTATTGGGGGGGCCTTGGCAGCCCCCCCAGAGCCGAGACAGTCTGTCGTGCAGAAGAGGAGCCGGCGAGCGTGAGAGCAGCTCATATGGGGGGCAGGCGGCAGAGGGGACGTGCTGCGCACATGGCTCCTCCTGACACTTTTCCCAAGGGATAAAGACGTGTCTGACAGGTCCCTGCACAGGGACATGTGGGCTGCTGGGAATAGCTCAGCAGAGCTATTTCCCGGCAGCGTTCCCCCTCCGAGGACAGTATCACTGCTCACAACACAGCAAGAGAGGGAGAAACCCGCTGGTACAATCCTGCTGGGCCCCTTGCGCCGGGAATGGGCTACTTGGGGTGAGCACGGGGGTGGAAAAGCTAGCACGGACCATGCTTGAGGGCAGAGCATCCTGATCCTGAGGAAAAACATATTTCCCGTTCTTCCCCCTGCAAATGGAGGACCCCAATGCCCACTCCCAGACTGGGACCAGGGACAACCTGGGCAAACAAAAACCTCTCCCAGGAGAAATCTGTGAAGGCCAGGGTTCATTGTTTTGGGATGCTGGGAGAGCCCCGGAGAGCCCACAGCATCCCAGCAAACACATGGTGGCCCGTGCTGTACGTCCCCAGGGAGCATCCAGAGCCACGCACTTTGTTTAGGAACAGCACTTTGGGGTTACAGCAGCTCCTGGGAAAGGCCAGCTCGGAGGAAGCACCGAAGCCGGAGGGACTCGCTTGTGCAAGTGCGTGGGCGGAGGGGAGCAGCTCAGCTACCTCTGCCTCATCCCCCCTTCATTGCTCACCTCTATTTTTGGCACCTGCGCCCCTGTTTGTGGCGCTTGCAGGACTTAGTGATTCTCCTGGGGCTGGGACAGCTGCAGTGTGGGCTGCCAGAGCCGCTCTCGGCTGAGATTTCCAGCCTCGATAAGCATCGTTAAGTGCTGGCAGGGACTTGGGGTCATGTAGTGCAGCATCTTTGGTGGGGACAGCAGACACTGAGATAGGGACACTCCAGGGTATTTTGACTGCTCTGGCATCACCTGGATCAAAGCAGCTCTTCAACCTCCTCCCCCATCCCAGGCAGAGCTGGGACCATGGGGAAAAGCCTATATCCTACGCCTGACGTGGAGAAGAGACACCACAGCCGGGTGACCCAACGCAATGGTGGGAATGGCTGTGCTGGAGTCAGCGACAGATCCCATGTGCCAGTAGGTGAGAGACAGGTAGGAAAGAAGCAGATGTTGGCTTTTCCCACTTCTCCGAAGGTTTAACAAGGGCCAGATTCACCCCTGGCTTCGGTTCCTCCAAGCCTCTATCAACCTCAAGTCAGCCCAGGAATTTCAGCATCGCTCTGATGTGGTGTCGAGCCACAGACCACAAGAGAGGAGCGGCGGGTGCCGGGGAGCACGGCACCACATCTGGGCAACCCATCCAGCACGGCAGCTGCCAGCACTTGCTCCTGGCTGGATCCAGCTCTTGGACCCTAGGGAGAGTTGCACAGAGGCTTCATCCAGCCCTTTCCAGAGCTCTACCCCAGCCTCCGGAGGAACCGCTACCCTGTGCATGGTCCTGCTTTGCTTGTGTGGCAACGGGTGACAGAAGTGCCCAGGGAGGAAGGGGAGGCAGAAAGTGCTGGGGTCCTTCCAAAGTGACCATATGGCCGAGCACAATGCGCTGGGGAGCATCCCGCAGCACCGTGAGTGCCAGCCACGGGTACCGCAGGGTGACAGTGGTGTCAGGAGGTAGCACTGAGCCATACGCCATATGGTGCTGTGTCCCTACCAATGCTGGCCTATCCCCTACAATCCCTGGGTTTGGGCGCTTGGAGGAGGCACTAGCCAGCGGCGGAGGATGCTAGCCCGCTGCCTTTCCCGCCTCAGGGCCTTTTTGCCACCGTCCCACGCACTCTTCCTAACCCCCACTACGAGTCTTGGTATTAAATGTGCTCTGTGGAGCCCCGGGAGGCAGCGGCAGGCTCCTGGGTGAATACTAATAGCGATGCCGTCCGGTCGCCCCAGACTTTCCCACACATCTGCAGTCACTTAATGTGGGAATCGTTAACCCTCTGCTTACGCAGTGCCTGAAATGCAGTGAAGGAGCAAAGCGCGGCCAGGATGCTCCCTGCCAAGCCCCAGCCGCCTTCGGGACCCCATGTCTCCCATCACAAGCTGGGTGGGCAAGCTGTGCTCAGCACCCATGAGCTGCATGGTGAGCACCCGACTCTGTACCAATGCAGGGGGAAATCGTATCACCAACCCCATGAGAGCAGGGACCCCACACATGCTGGAAAGCAATGAGAGGTGCCAGCGTGTGTCCCTGTCCCCAGTGCCCTCTTGAGGATAGTCCCAAGATTTGTGGCATTTGCATTTTACCAGGAAAGCTGATCCAGATCCTGAAGAGCAACACCAAGCCCTGGGGAGGGCAGTGGGGGGCTGTACGGCAGTCCTGGCAGCACATTGATTTGGGCTATCCCAGTCCAGCACCCATCTCTCTGGGGACCAGCTCTGCAGAGCCCCCCTCAGCTCAGGGACACAGATGCCAGCAGAGACACAGTTCAGGCATCTGGGAAAAGCCAAAGGACACGCGGGAGTCTGCAGTGGGGCTGATGGAGCTGGGGCAGGGGGTTGTTGTCTGCAGAAGGGTTGCACTGATGTCTCCATTGCCAGAGAGGAGGGGATGCTCTCAGGGCATTTGGTGGGGCGGCTGTGCTTGCCCCATCTCTCCCCTGCTCTCTGGGATGCTGCTCCAAAGGTGTATGGCAGGAATGATGCACGAGAGACGTGCTCTGCTCTCCCTTTCCTCCTGCTGCAGGAATGGTAAGAAGGTGCTTGCTGGGCTGGAGCGTGTGTGGGGCCACGCAGCTCTGGGGTGTGCTGGTCTGAGGCCACAGGTTTGCCTTTGGGAGCAAGAGCGGCTGAGGGGAGTGGGGAGGCCACGGACCCCTGGGGCTGCCGGGGAGGTGGTGGGGCAGGAGGCTCTGGGGGGGAAAAGGGGAGCGAGGGGAGGCACCTACTCGACCCTCTGCGGGCATCTCCCTGTCCTGCTGAAGCCATGGTTCAGAGCAAGTCAGGGGACAAGGCAGGGTTTGGTTTCCCAGGGTGAGTGCTTCCTCCACGAGAGGCGGTGGGGTGGTCTCCCCTACAAACCTGCTTCATCTGTGATAGCTGCTTGCAGCCTGGCCCTGGGGACCTCCCAGCCCTCCCTTCCCCAGCCTTCCTCCTTCCAGGAGATGGCATCACTCGATCACGTATAGCAGCATCGAACCCCAGGGAGCATGGGGGGAACCCTGGCAGCTCTCCCTCTCCACTGCATCCACCTGGTTTCCCCCAGGAATCTCAGGTCTGGAGGACTGGCAGGAGCTCCCCAGGCTGGGTTTGGTGCTGGGGGTCTCTGGGGTGGATGGAGAGCGTACTACCACCTCCTCTCATTCAGCTGGAGACCCCCGGGGGCTCTGGCAGCCCCTGACCTGCTCACCCATGGGACCCTGGTGCGGGTGGCATCCTGGGGCACCGAGGGTCCCCAGCAGCACCCTTCAGCCCCAGCCTAGCAGCTGGGCTGCTCCTCGGGGAATCCATGGAGGGGACCCCACAGAGAGCTCCTCACCTGGCTCTTCCCCAGCATAAACTTTGCCAACCATAATCCCCACCAGCAATAAACAGGCCAAAGAAAAGGAAAAGAGGGAAGTTATCGTCGCTGGATTTTTTATGGCCCAATTGTCTTCCCCTGCCCCCTTCGCCCCGCGCCAAGGGAGCTCATGGCACGGCTGTTAGCAGGCACCTGGCGATGCTGCGCCCTGCCGAGCCCTTCACCTGCTGCAGGGAGGATGCAGGTGTGGGGTGCTGCCCCTGGACCCCTGAACCCCCCGGTCCCCAGCCTGAGCCCTTGGCCTCTGCTCCATGGGCTGGGAAAAGGGAAATCGGGGCCTGGGCCACCCGTCACTGCCTGCGGGAAACAGCCAGCGGCAGGAATAACCCCGGCATCCCCCGTCCCTGAAGTGCAGCCATCCCTGGGGTGGGACCCAGCAGCCACCTGCATTCCTCCGTACCTCCCACCATCTGCTCGGGGGGGGATTTTCTTCTTTTCTTCTTTTTTTCCCCACTCCCTGAGCCAGCGTCTCTTTGCTGGCGGGAGGAGGAGAAGGAAGAAGGCCTTCGCTCTCTTGTTTAAACAAAGCCATGGCTGTGCTGAGACCTTGGGAAAAATCCAGGCTAGATGGGGTTATATGGGGCATCAATCAATCTGCGCTGCGGCGTAAGTTGAGATTGTCACCGGGTGGGACGGTCATGACAGTCACCTTTGTCACGAGGGAGGGAGCCCGGGCAAGGCTGGGCGAAGGGCCGGGGATGCTGGGGGGCACAGGGAAGGGAGAGGAGGATGCTGCAAATCGCTCACCTCTTGCAGTACCTTTGGCCATGCCAGGTCTCAGGAGGGATAGCCTAGGCGATGCCAGCTCTGGGGGCGTGATTTCCCATCGCTGGGGTTTTACTCTGCTCCTGTCTTGCAAACCAGATCCCTTCCCTCTTACCCCAACTCCCTTCAATCTCGTCCTGGCTCCCACCTCCTTGCAGGGAGTAGAAGTGGCACAGGGGCATGTGTGTAATATTTTCACCCAGTTTCAGCCGGAATTGGGGCTGAAGCAATGGGGCAAGGTGCCCAGGACTGATGCAGAGCCACTGTGGGTCCACAGCTCTAGGATTGGGGGTGTTGTCCTGTTACGGCTCCAGCGCGGCGTGCTTGGTTGCAGGGTGGGAATGGCAGCAGCCTGGTCTGGCTGTGGCTGGAAGGGCTGCAAGGTGGGTACGGCGAGATCTCACAAAGTCCACCTTGAACAAACAGATGACAGCAGCGCTGCGGGGGCTCGGGGACGCGCCGATCCCTCCACGAACATGGGAGAGCTCAGGATGCGGTGGGGAGGAAGGGCTGGTGTGGGAGCGAGTGAGGCCCCGGGGAACACCGCTGGATGGGTGCTGTCCCCTACCCACCGGCTAACGCTGGGGACATCTGCCACCGGCTGCAGGAGGGAAAAGCAAGAAATGGCCGTGCATTAAATGCACTGAGGTCCTCAAGTCAGAGAGGCTTTGCCGGTTTTGTTACCATTTTCCTTTTAACCTCACAAATCCGGGAGGCAATCCCACACTGGAAACACTTCCCACAGTCATATGTGCGATCAGGAAAAGCTCTGAAAGTCTCTTGTTTTATGTCTTCCTCCCAATTTCATCCTAAATCTCTTTTTTTTCCCCTGTTTTGCTTTGGGTTTTTTTCTGTTCCTTACTGTCAAATTCTAGGCTGTTTCTGTCCCGGGAGGGTGAGGACTGACCAGTCCTTGCCCTGCTCACGTTTCCAGCAGGGGAAGGGGTTGGTGCAGAGAAAAGGGCAGAGGTGGTCTTGGGGAGGTGACAAAACGCCCTCCTGGAGCCTCTGCTGGGCTGTGCTTTGGTTTGAGGAGAAAAAGCCAGCCTGCAAATGACGACTGTGACTACGTGGTGGTGGCCAGTGCAGCTGGAGTGTGACGCTGGCGGGGAGGGGGACGTCAGCGGGGAGGAGGATCCCGGCTGCAGATGATGGGGGTTGCTGGCCTGGATGGCACAGAGCTGGTCCTTGGTCCCTCGTCCCCCTCCGGAGAGGAGGTGTGTCTGGCGTGATGGGTGACAAGCTGGTGATCTTCCACCTCCTGCCTTGCAGGCAGACATGGCTTCATGAGTGTCTCATTTCTTCTCTTTCCCTATCAGAAAACATGCAGGGATGTTTTTGCTTCTTTAAGAGAGAAAACAGACAAGAAACTTCTCTTCCTGCAGGGTCGCGAGCCCCTCGGAGCCATGTCTGAACCCAGGGACTCCCTGTTGGGTCCATGGTGGGGGCATTCCCCCTGCACAGAGCTGACTCTGCCTGTCCGTCTGTCCCGCTCTCCGGGGCCAAGCTGAGCTTTGCTATTGGGGTTGGAGGGCTGAGTTTGCCCCCGAATGGAGTAAAGGCGGGGGACCCAGAGCCTTCCCTTCCCTCCAGCCCCCCTTTTCCGAATCAGGTGGATGCTGGCGTCGGGCATGGGAAAGCATCGCCCCGGAGCAAGGGGTTGGTATCTCCCAACGTGGGGACAGGGCTGATGGCAGGCACAGCCCAGCTTGTCCCCTGCTCGCAGCCGGGCTTTAATACGAGGGCTCAGCCCAAGGCACCCTGTTCCTGGGGTACAGATGGCTGCAGGGATGGTGTGGGCTCACTTGGGGCATCCTCGTGGGTGACACCCGTGATGCCCCAGTGTCCCCAAAGCCGGTTGCTACCAAGGGACCATGGCTGGTGGCATGGGGACAGCTGTAAGGTGGGGACAGCGGAGGGGACGCGGGGTCCTCGGTGCTCCCCGGGGTCACCCGCCACCTCGACCCCGCTGCAGCCGGGGTGGGAGGTTCGAATTCGTCCCCCTCACCCGCTGGGGTTCCTGCACTTTGAAATGCAAACCTGCCTTTCAATGCAAATGCTGCGAGAGGTTGGGCCCAATAAAAGCCTGTGGGCAGGGAGGTGCCTGGCCCCGGGACACAGCTCCCCAAGGCGCCCAGGTGAGCAGCGGCGAAGGAGGGGCGGCCGCCTCCCCGCCAAACCAAACCCGGCCCGCAGCCGGCGGCACGGCGGAGCAGCATGTGCGCGGAGCCGGCCGGGGAAGATGTATGTAGGTTATCTTTTGGATAAGGACACCAACATGTATCCCAGCTCCGTCCGGCATCCCAGCCTCAACCTCAACCCCCAGAATTACGTGCCGGGGCCGCCCCAGTACTCGGACTTCGCCAGCTACCACCATGTGCCGGGGATTAACAACGACCCGCACCACGGGCAGCCGGCGGCTGCCTGGGGCTCTCCCTACACCCCTGCCAAGGAGGACTGGCATTCCTACGGGACCACGGCTATGCCTTCCACCGCCAGCCCGGGGCAGTTTGGATTCAGCCCCCCAGATTTTAACCCCATCCAGCCCCCGGGCTCTGGACTCCTGCCTCCACCCATCAGCAGCTCGGTCCCCCAGCTCTCCCCTAACGCCCAGAGACGCACCCCGTACGAGTGGATGAGGCGCAGCATTCCCAGCACCAGCAGCAGCGGTAAGGAAACCCTCCCAGCTCTGCACCCCAGCGCCTTCCTCGGTGCAGAGGATCCCTGGGCTTGAAGTCCTGCGGGGCCGGATCCTGCTCCGCAGCTCTCCCTGCGTGGGAACTGCCAGGAAGGACCAGCATGCTTGACCTGTCCTCGGCATGGCGCCTGGTCCCCAAAGAGCCATGGCAGGGGCTGAGGATGGGCAAGAAGGGTACCGTCCTTCCGCGTTGCTGGCAGCCGCGGTTATATGGTTGGAAAATCCTTTTCCCTGGCCGGTCTCTGTCCCCGCACCCCTGCCCTCGCCTGCTGTCACTGGGTAGGATGGACAGAGCCAGAGACCCCTGAGATCCCGGGGTCCTGCCAGCCCCGGGGGGGTGTTGGACAGGGTGTCTCATACATGGAAGGGTGAGCGTGCAGGGCTGTGGCTGTGCATGGGGGTGTGAGCTGGCGTGCAGCTGCATGGGAGAGCCTGCGTATGGGGGGGTGCATATGTGTGCACGAGGTGCCTTATGCTGTGTGCATGTGTAGCGTGTGTGTGTATGTGCGCAGGGAAGGTACCATACATATGTATGTGTAGGGAAGGTGCTGCATGTGCTGTGTGTATGTATGTCAAGTGTATTCAGTGCACATGAGATGCTATAGGCTCTGCGTGCGTACAGTGCCATAAGCTGTATGTGCGTATGGGCCTCGCTGTACAGACAGTGTCGCTGAGCGTGTACGGGGCATGCTACGTGCCGAACGCGCGTGTGCAAGGTGCTGGGCGTTGAGGACGGTGCTGTGTGCGGTGTGTTTGGGGACGGTGCCACACGGAGGGCGCGTGTGGGTCCTCCTGGTGCAGTGGGCTGCGGGTGCCTGTGCACAGCCCGGGGGTGCCATGCACTGCGTGAGTGGGTGCCCCCGCTCCTGTGCCCACCCCCGGCGTGGGCACTGAGCAGTCAGTGCTGTCCCAAGGGTCCTGTTGCCATGTCCCCATGTGCCTGGGGTCCTGTCCCCGCTGAACTCCTGACCTGGGGGGGGGAAGCGTCTGGGGGACCCCAGCCCCCTGCCCATGCTGGACGAGGGGGCCCTGCTGCCCACTTCAAAGGCGGTGGGCAGATCCCCCCTTGGGGCCAGCCCAAATTGACAAGGGCTTCGCTTTGTCATGGAGATGGTGGCCGGCTCCTTTGGCAGCAAGGTGAGGTGCGGGGGCCCTTTGTCCTGTCCTGCCCGCGCCCTTTCATCTTCCCCTCCAGGCTGCGATCGCCGCTGCCAGCCCAGCCTGGACCCATCCTGCCCGCAGCAGAACCCTCTGCCTTGCCGGGCTTGGCCGGACCCGTCACCCCTCTCCTTCGCCTGTGCTGGCCGTGAGCTCTGCAGAGCCCTGCTGCGGCCAAACTCATTACAGGAGTGGCTCTGGGCATCTCTCAGGGGCAAGTTTGCTTTTGGTCACCACTGCCCCATATCCCCGGGATCAGGGCCAGGGCTTCTTGTTTGCAAAGCGTCTCCAATTTTAGGCTTGTTTCTGGTTCCCTGCTGGCCCTGCTGGCGAAGCCCCATGCAGAGACCCTCATGCAAGGGGCTCATGGAGAGGTCCTTGGGGTCTTCCAGCATGGAAAATAGCTCCTCGTGTTGGCCAGATCCACGCAGAGGGGATGGGGTTGTCCCAGTGGAACTAGTGGCTGCAGTGGAGCAGGCAGAACATCCCAATAAATGGAAAAAAACAGCCCCGGTCTGGAAAGAGGAGGGGAGAGGCAGGCTGGTATTTCCTGGCCTATTTTAAGTACTGAATATACCTATTTAGGAAAAATGTCTCCCCCCATAGCCAACGATGGAGACCCACAGGCATGCTGGGGCTGAGGGCTTCCCTCTGCGTCTGGGTGGAAGGGGGGGTGTGATCCTGCAGCCCCCCCCCCCCCCCACAGCTGGGACCCTGCTACTTCTGCAGGTTTTGTAAGTCCGAACATCTCGGTTTCTTCTGAGGAGAGAGGTGGGAGGGAAAATTAATGGGGGGAGAAAGACATCGGCACACCTCTCCTCTGGATCAAGGGCACAGTTTTACACCCAGCAGTGGGGCTGAGATAAAACAGGGGCTTGAAAGTGCCTCTGATTGAGTTAGATGACAATTGAGTTGATTGAATTCTGGAAAAATATCATGAGTTGCTTAGTTTGTATCTCTTAGATTAAATACATACAAAGGGAGAAATAAATCAGCCTCGTTCCCCTTGCACACAGAGGAGGAGCTGCCCCAGCTCAGCCCCAGCGATGTGGGGATGGGTGCTGCAGTGAAAGCCCCTTCTTATGGTGCTTCCACAGGTCGGAAGAGCAGCGAGGTCCCTTTTTAAGGCACTTGCAGATTAAGGACCTGTCCTTGCGTCTCTACCGGGTCCAAGCCCAGTGCTGCTGGTGCCAAGCGGCTGCAGGATTCGGCCACGGTGGGACCATGTGCTGGGAGATGGTGGGATGCTGCCTGTGTTTTCCAGGGCTGCCCTTTAAATAAAAAAAGAGCCTTTCTCCATTAAGCTTGAAAGAGAGCAAGGCAGAGATGGGTTTGACATAGATAAGGTGAAATTCTTAGATGAATCGTTTTATTGAAATCAATAAACTGGACTTTAATCAGTCTGGATTGATTAACTACCCATCTCACAGCAGTGAGAATAGGAAATGAATACGCCGACCTTTTTGCTATAAATATCAACAGTTTCATTGCGAATGCTATAAATCGTAATACTTCAGAGGGCTGTAAATTAAGGTTCCTTCTCTGTCTTCCCTTGTATAAACAGCTCTTGGCCGTAGTTTGAAAGCTTTTGGGAAAGAGCTGTGCAGTGGTAAGACAAAATGTTACACAGGGAATAGGAGTGTGTTGGGGGCTTCTGCAAATGCAATCCTGAGCCCAAGAAAAATCAATGAGAAATCTCCCAGTGACTCACGCAGAGTCAGGCTTACAGGGGGATGATTTTATATACTTGTTGCTAAATACGTGTGTGCTTCACTCAGCTGAGCCAAGATAACCCTGCAGCAGAAGGGATTGCGACGCCAGAGGGCTGGTTGCTGGAAATCCAGAGTTAAAGGGAACCAAGTTGGAAGATGTCCCCAGGCCTCATTTCTCTCTCCGATGTCACCTCTTTTTCTGCTCATAAAATCTTCACGAGCAGTGTGTCAGAGCCTCATGCTTCCTCCTTATTCACAATTATTTGCAAACTTCCCTGTGAATTGCACCCCAGCTCTATAAAAAGCTCAGGAAGGTGGCTGGAAACGGCGGCTTGCTGAACTTTGAAATTCACCCTCTGCTCGTTAGTTATGCAAATCCTCAGATACTGCCTCGGGTCTGGCTTTTAGGTCACTAATCGAGCTGGGCCTGCAGTGCTAAATATTGCAAGTGAAAGTGCAATTGGGGCATCCCTTGGGGAGGGGAACGCGCTTGGGTCTTCATGTGGTATCAGTGTCCATGGTGCCGGGGTAGGTTTCGGGGCGATGGAGAGCAAACAGTGATGCTCTGAGCGTGGGCGAGCGGCAATCTGCTGGGTATGCAGTTTTCCGTCTCAGTTTTCACTATTTGCAGCTCAGTTTTCCAGCTCTTTGTTCAGCCCTAGTGAGGTCCATGAAAGTTGGAGGAAAGACTAAAAACCCTGTTAATGAAATAGTGAAACGTTTTCCATGGACAGGTGGGGCTCATGCCATGCATGGTACCTTTTGGGGTGATGGTGGGGGCTGGAGAACAGTGCATTTCTCTAGTCAGTCCCTGTGTGGGACCCCTCTTTAGGACACGGTCGCTCCCCGTGAGACACTTTGCTCCTCCAGGTCACTCTGTGTGTGCGTGCATCGGGCCCCATCAGTCTCCCCTTGAATTATTAACCCACAACCTGCTCCTGGCCCCAGCTGGGGTTTGTTGACCACTTAGCCTGCTGGCCAAGGTACAGGCCTTTCAAACTTTCCTAGAATTGACTTTCCTTGAACAAAAAGGGCTTCCCTGGAGCACTGGCGGTACCTACGTGATGGGCTTGGCTGGCTAATACCCTGGGATTAGCAGAGGGACATTTTAAACCTCTGGCCAATGGCAGATGTTTCCTACAGGGGACCCTTCAAGGACACCCACTGCACTGCTGTTAGCTTTGCGATTGCCCGGATAAGGGGCCAGATCCTTCCCCCGTACTGCCCCACAGTAAGAACAGGCTGAGCCTTATGGGGCTACAAAGGGGGAGAGGAGTCCTGGTTGTCCAGTCCACCACCGCCTTGCTGTCCTCCTCCTGCTGCAGCCGGGCCAAATCCAGCCAGGTGGCAGATCCGGATGAGCTGGATCCGGGCTCAGTGCCGCGGGGCTGGCATGAAGGCGATGCTCTGAAACGGGCTGTTTCCAGCTTGCGTGCACTCCCCAGCCCGTGCGCTGCCCTGGCACTCCTCACCCTCCTGCGCTGGTGCGGTCTTTGACCCAGCGCGGGAGCCTGGCTGGCGGCGCTCAGCCTGGCATTGATAAAACCATGGGAGCAATTGAAGGAATTCGCCAGTAGCCAAAATAAAAGACTGAATCACTGCAGGGCTGGGAAATGCTTGCCCCAATGCCCAGCCTCAGACTGCCGCCCCTGGGGTTGAAGCATCTCCTGTGGTGTTGCGCCGTGTCCAAGAATGCAGGGCTGTGATGGAAAACCGCCGGCTCAATGCAACCGCCGGCAACCTGCTCCTCATCCCCTTGGGGTTTGCACCTCCTGGGAGGAAGATGAGCCTTGCAGGAGGGGTGCCTTCGCCCACGTGTGAGGGTGTGAGTGTGGATCTGGCCCCATCCTGCTGTGCCAGCAGTGCAGAGACCAGCCAGGGGCCAGCCTGTGCTCCTGCTCACCGGTCTGTGGTCTCCAGATCCAGCTCTTCCCCAGGGTGTTTCTGCCCCTTCCCAGCTCTGGCTCTGCCAGTCCCATAACCTCCAGGCATGCAACTCCCAGCCATGCTCTCACTTATAGCAAAGCTTTTTTGGAAGCACAGAGCTTGATCCTCTGTGCATAGGAGACTAGAAAGCCATCAGGACAAGTGGTTTTGTAAGTGAAACATTTCCAGTGCATGATGTACAAAGGTGAATCAGATTTTATTGCTAGTGGGTGCCCACGGGAGCATTACCGTTTGCTCTGAAGTCTTTGGCACCAGGAAGAAATCCCCAGGTTGGGTCAATGTCAGGTGAACAGCCATGCAAGGAGCTACCCTGGGAGTAGGAGGGTTGCTGGGCTCCTCGGAGGGGCCCCCAGTGCCTTTGGGCACAGATCAGTCCTACCGTCAAAGCTGATGGCTGAAATGCCCATTTCCCAACCCAGAGCAGAGCAGGGGGAGCCTCGGCAGGGGCCATTGGGTGAGGATTCATCCAGCATCCTCTCCCTCCCTCTGCAGTACAGAGACATTAAATATGTACGGGGAGAAGGGGGTGGTGGTTCCTCTCACCCAGTTTTTGACACCCAGCAGTTTTCTAAATCCAACACCCTTTGGCAGAGGAATGATTTCAGGCAGGGGTCTCGGGAAGGATTGCCCTCCAGAGGTGTTCATTTCTCGCTGGCAGTGATGAATCAAGCCACATGGCTCTGGTCCTTTGCTCCATGTCGGTCGTCCCATCCATCACCCCTCTGCTTCCTGCAGCAGAGGAAAAATAGCTGATGATATTGAAGCACGCACAGGAAGGGGAAGGCTTGTGAAAAGCCTGACCTGCTGGTTCCCAGCACTCAGGGAGGGTGGGGAGTTCGGGTTTAATCCCCCTCCCAGGCCACAGAGGAATGTAGGTGCTTTGGAGCGGTTGCTGGAGCGGGAGGGGAAAGGAGAGGAGCAAGTGTGTGGGGGACAAGGGGGGGGCAGAGGGAGGGCGTCAGGGGGCTCAGCCCCTGCCACCGTCAGTGCAGACTTTGGGGTTCCCATTTCCAGTAGGTTTAGGGACAGTGAAATGAGCTGGGCTGTCTGTCCCGAGCATCAGCATCATTGCTGCGCAGAGCAGCTGCCATTGCCACTGCTCAGCAGAGGGAGCATCAACCCCTCTGCATAGAGGCAGCTGGAGCACATCTGGCTGCCAGATGTGGGTGGCTCCAGCCAGCCTGGAGTCTCTTGAGTTTTAGAAGACAACCCCAGCCCTCTCCCGGGCCTAGGTTCTCTTGTCATGGGGCATTGCTCTGCTGGCTGTCCCTGTCTTTGCAATGTGTGGGGGGATTTCCCCCCCATGGAGCTGCAGAAGGACTGGGGGTGAAGCTGCCCAGGGAACCCATGGCTCTGACCCTGGGACTTCACTCTTGTTTGGAGCTGCTTCTGTGCCTCAGTTTCTCCATCCGTAGCATCGCCTAAGCTATGCCAGGGGTGGGGGTAATTTTTCCTTGATGCTTTCCCTGAGGAGGAATGGCAAATCCTGAAAAAGCACTGATTCTTCTGGAATGGGAGGATTTTACCCTCTTTGCAAGTAGATACTGCTTATTCAGAATGAAGCAGCTTTATCACGGAAAGAAAGTACCCACCCTGAGGGGGACAGCCTTGCACCCCATCTTGCTGCACTTTAACTCCAGTGCAGACAAGTTCTTTCCCTGGTGCTCACTGGTGATGGGACTTTCACACCTGATGTTTTCCAGAATTAAAATATTGTAGTGCCATCAGATAGTGTGGAACCAGGCACCCAGTACAGACAGATGGGTAGATGAGGCTGTACAGATGGAGCCAGTGCATGGCCAAAGCATCGCCAGGAAGGTGAAACCACACAGGGCAGCTCCAGAAGCACATTGCCTGGACTTTTCATGCCAGTCATGCAAAGAGCCGCTGCGCAGTGGGGCGTGCAGAGCCATTGAGCAGCCACGGGACCGGCCAGGAATGCCTTCATCCCCCACGCCAGCATGTCCCATGCAAGGGACCATGCAATGCCCCCACGTCCCCAGGCCTCGGGGACCTACCTCTGCAGTGGGGCACGACAGCCGGCACCGTGGTGGGCTCTCATCTCAGCAGCTCCGGCAAGCGAGTCGGGGCTGCTGTACCCCGGCTGCCCTGATCGGAGCCCTGACGGCTGCGTAGTGGCTTCCCACAGAGCCAGGGTTTGCAGCTGCTGCAATTTCGAGCTGCTTGACCTGTGAAATAGAGACAGGCTTTTAGAAAAGCGCACAGGTTTATGCTCCTCGCTGCTGGCAGCCGTGCTGCTCCTGCTGCAGCTGGGAGGGCTGCGTTCTGTGGATGGGGATCCTCTGTTCGGAGCTGGCCTGATCCCCTCTTAGCCATGCTGGGCACACCGGGCTGGGTGCATCACTCTGTGGGACTGGGGAAAAGAGAAGTTCCAAATAACACATGCCGGCTCTTGCTCCTTTGCTATTTTCCACCTCTTCCCAGGGTGCCACTGCCCTGTAGTCTCTTTTCTCCCTGATTTGAATCAGCCCCTTCCCAGCTGTTCTTAGAGCTGCTCAACACCAGCCTCAAAATACCCCATATTGCCTATCTGTTAGGGTGTTTGGGGCACAGTTTCTTATTGAAAGCCATCCTTTGGGCAGGCCAGGGCTGGGTAGGGTGAATACCACCTCCCTGGCAGCCTCCGCCATGGCCATGAGGGTGCAGAGTCCGGGATGGTGAGCACAGGGATCTAGTTTGATTTTTCCTTCCCCTGCCAGGCTCCTACCCCTGGGTCCAGGGCAGGAGTTCCAGCATCCCCATCCCCGGGGCAGGGCTGCCATGGGGAGCGGATCCGGGCTGGGAGTCAGGACCCCATCCCTCCACGTGTGTGCGAGTGCATGTGCGTGCACACTCAGGAGTGTGTCCCTTGGGGTTTGCACAGCACATTAAAGCTATTCCCTTATCTAATCACAGCTCAGGTGAGTGCTATTAGGGTTATACATTAACAGTAGTAACGATACCTTCTCCCCATGCAGCCATTGGCCCTGCCTTGATCCCAAAGCCGAAACCGTTCCCACCGGCCCCGCGAATGGCTCCATTTGGCTGCCTGAGCAGTTCCTTTGCCTGGTCTTTTGGGGACAAGCAGGAGGGACTTTAAATGCATAGCAGGGCTGGAAGGGGCTAGCAGCCATGCTAGGAGGCATCACCAGCGCACCCTTTGCACCTCATGCACCCCATCCACGCTCCCCGCCAGTGCAGCAGCAGCAGATCCGGGCTATCCCAGCTGTGGGACAGCCTGATCCACCTCCATCAGGCTTCCCTGGAAATGCAGGAGCGGCTCCATCCCTCTGCTCGGCCATGCTCCCTGCTGCGGCACTGGGGTTTCCCTGTAGGTACGAGGGCTCCCTGTAAGGAGCTGGGCTGGCTTGTCCCGAATTTCCTCTTTCCTTTCACAGAGCCATAAAAAGTCTCCAGGAGAGAGTTAAGTGTAACCCAGCATTCATATTCAAGGTAGTTGAATTATTCATTGTCAATAGTATTTCTTGCGAAACCTTTTTTTTTTCCTTGTGAATCACCCACGATACATTCCCAAATTCAGCAAACATCGCTGAAACCAGCAATTAGTCGAGATGAATAACTTTCTGTCTCTGGCTTGGTCATGAGCCCTCTGCTTTGAGTCTTTGCTACCTGATATTGGGCAGCAAAAGACTGGTGCCCAGCTCACATGGCGGCAGATCGCGGGCATGGCTGGGTATCTGCCAGACCTAAGGCAAAGCAGAAGCTTTATCAAGGATGAACACTGAAGAGGGAATAACAAAGAACAAGCTGTGATGGATGTATTTACAGCTGCAGCAGGAAATAATAATTCCTGCTGGAATTCATGGAATATGTGGTATTCACAAACTGCCTTACTTCTTTATTCTTTAATTTATATTTTTTACTTTATCTGTCAATTCCTTTGCTTTCCAGCTGTTTTTTTCTCCAAGCAGTGGTATTCAAATAGCAATATGGCAGATAAGATCATTTTTAAGTCATTATCTCTTCAGAAAGGTTTTTGCTTTCAAATGAAAAAAACCAGATACATTTATATGAGAAAGAAAAAAACATGTAGGAGTCCCTGAGCCTGGAGCAGACAGAGGGAGCCCAGTTTCTCATGGAGCTGCTAAACCTTGCATAAATCTCTGCCGGTGCATCTGGTTTATTCTGTAACTCCCCAGGAATCTCTGTGTTTGCAAATTCAGCACAGGTCCCTCGTGGGCCGGGATGCAGAAGTCCTTCTCACACCGACGAACCTTTCACCTGTGCGAGAGGTGGCAGCGACCCCACGGGAGGGACAGGGGCCCCGTGGGAGCGAGAGGGGAGAGCGTGGGGTCCCTCGTGGGCTCGGTGCCCGGCACTGTGCCGCGGTCAGTTCTGTTTCGAGCCACCACAACCGATGTGTGGCAAAGAGGAGACAAACACCCAGCGATGCTGCCGTAGACCCCTCACACACTAAATCACTGTGTTTCAGCCGTATGCCTGCAGACATCTCCGTACGCACCTTGCTCAATCAAATTTACCTTTTTTACCCTGTTTTTACCTGCAGAGTCACCCTATGTGGCCAGAGGCAGGTTTGTCCTCAGCGGTGGTGAGGAGGGATTAGGTGTTCGTTTCTAAACAGCCCCGGGATGAGCTGGGCTCCCCGCTCTCTAAAGCGGTGACTGAATTCATCACATCCCTCAGGGAGGAGTTAGTGGCTAAAGCCCAGCCTTGGTGCTGGGAGGTCTGGTTTCAATTCCTGGCCGTGTGGCAGCCTTGCTGTGCTCCTACCCTCCTCTGCGGATCGCTGGAGAGCTTTGGTGCTTCTTGGGGACCGTGCTGAGACCCTCACCCATCACCCCGCTCACGTTGCGCTGAGCCCGTGCCAGCACCTCCAGGAGCAACGGCAGGAGGACACAGAGGGTGACGTAGTCGTGGAAATTCGGTGCTAACTTGAATCGCAGGGCTGCTGCTTTTGTGCTTGGGAGCACCGGAGTCAAGTCCCAGCAGGGTGAGACACTTCCCGTGCCCACCCTGGCTCCACGTGCACCCGTGGGTGCTTGGTGGCCAATGGCAGGAGCTGGACCTTTGCTGGCTCTTGCTTATTTAGCAGGAAACCAGCTGCCTTTTTGCATCCTATGGGATACTGCGAGGGGAATGACCCCGAGGGAGCCCCTCTCCCACTCGCAGTGTACTGTGGCTGTGGGTTGTCCTGTCTGTGACACTCTTTTACATTTATCTTTCAGCATAAGTGGCTTAGGAAAGTCCCCATCTTCTCGTAATGGGGAAGCAGGGAAGAGTCACCCTTAAAAATAAAATTGAGTAGGTTGAGAAACAAATTTGCAGCCTGGGGGTTAGGATTTTGCTCTGTGGAGATTCTCTCGTGTCTGATTAGGGTTGAATCCACTCTGGCACCTTTGAAGCACAGTTTTGCTCTGTGCCACCCAAACTTCTGCTCCCACTAGAATGGTCAGAATTTAATATTGCTGTGACTTCTCAATGTCCATCTGATTTGGCCCAAACTGGCTGATGTGCCAAGGACTCATGAGGGGGAAGGGATTAACAGGATGGCAGGCACACAACGATCCCCTTTCCTGGGGGAAGCAGGCTGCAGACGAGGTTATATGGGTTGCTGGGTCACTAGAAATCCCTCCCTGCACATCTGCAGCAGTGATGGGCAGTATCCTCTCCATGCTGGTACACCCAGGACAGCCCCAGGGAAATCCATGGAAATCCTGCCCCTTCCCATGGCAACATTGCTCTCGGCAGCAGAAATTTGGAAGATGGGCAACCATGTCTGCCAGGCAAACAAATGGCTGGGTTCCCAGTCAGAAGGACAGTGGCTGCTCAGCTGAAAACACAGCTCCATCCCTCTCAATGCCCTGGAACAGGATTTTGTTATTTTGGGTGGAGAAGCAAATACTTACAGCTGTGTTTATTCCCCACCCATGGGTTCCGCTGCAGAGGAAAGCACCAGGGACTTCTCAGCAAACCGCTGGGCATGGGCATCCTTCCTTGAAGTGCCACCCACACCCCCTGTGACCCCAAGCCCAGGCAGAGTTCAAGCCAATGGCTCCTGCTCCGCAGCTCACCCCATGTGCGTGTGGATTAATGGAGGAGCTAACGGAGAAGATGGCTGGGCTATTTTTTACTGTATTTTTTTCTGCCAGAAAGCAGCAGGTGCCATTTGCGGTCCTGTGGGACGTGCATCTGTGTGCACAGAGATGTGGGACTTGATGGCCTCAAGCTCTGTCCATATCTGGGGGGACCAAGGTGAGATTCGGGCTGGCTTTGGCCAAACACCACTGGCCCATGGAGCCAGACCTCGGGAGTGCTTGGGCATCATGTGGGCTTTCTCCAGTGCATCTTTAAAGACTGCACCAGATGAATAAGCAGTGCTCTCCACCTTAGCTCAGTACATGGAGAAGGAAAATAACCCTCTTGGTGGCAGAGAAATGCTGTCATCCCTGGATTTTCCATCTTTCCCCTGTCCTGATCCATGTGCCTTCGAGTGATGGCACCTTGGGTTTGGGCTTCATGGCAAAGAGCTGGGCCTCTGAATCCCTTCTGCTCCTTCCACCAAAGCCCAGGTACTTTCTAACATGGGGAAACATCCTGGTGCTACCCAGGATGGTCATTAAATCCAATAGGAGCCGCACGAGTCTCTTTTCCACTGGTCCCCAGGGCATTGCCATGTTTCTCCTGAGCTCTTCACAGGTGGTTGTGTGTCTCCTCTGTGCCCTTGTGGATGCTCCTACCCCTCCATGGCTCCCTTTCATCCCCTCTCGGCTCACCCTGACTCTGTTGTCTCTGCCAGGCAAGACCAGGACGAAAGACAAGTACCGGGTGGTGTACACGGACCACCAGCGCCTGGAGCTGGAGAAGGAGTTTCACTACAGCCGCTACATCACCATCCGCCGCAAGGCCGAGCTGGCCGCTGCCCTCGGGCTCACCGAACGGCAGGTCAGTGCTGCGGTGTCCCGGGAAAACCATGTCCCAGGTGGAGATAGGGCTGGGGAGGGGAAGGGCTGCAGCCCAAGAAGGCAGCAGTGGTCCCACCTTGCTCCATGGATCTCCCTTCTCTTCCAAACTCTGGGATTCCCTCCCTGCCCCAGGGGGACCCTGAGGGTTGTCATCCTTGGCTGCATCCATCGGCATCTCTGCATCACCAACTTTGCCTTTCTGCAGGTGAAAATCTGGTTTCAAAATCGGAGGGCGAAGGAGAGGAAGGTGAACAAGAAGAAGATGCAGCAGCAAAGCCAGCCCACCAGCACAACCACGCCAACGCCTCCGGCTGTCGGCACACTGGGACCCATCGGAGGCCTCTGCAGCAGCAGTGCCCCGAACCTCGTCTCCTCGTCTCCGCTGACGATCAAGGAGGAATTCATGCCTTAATCCCCTTCACCAGCTATAGACACCAAGAGATAAGCACTATGCAGCAGAGCCCAGCCGGTCCGTGTGCTCTGAAGAGTGACAGCCCCTTCCCAAAGACACGATGGTCCCCGGCTGAACCAACGGGGCAGCCGGCGAGGCTGGGCAAGGTGGCACCAGGACCTTCCCAAGGGGCTGGTGGGCTCTCTCCTATGTAAAAACCATAGGTTAGGTAGTATTGCTCTCCTGTAGGAAACATGCACGGATCTGGTCTCTAGTATTTGTAGCCCAAAGCAAGGTCCTAATGTCAGCAGAAGGAAGGGGGTGGTGGTGGAGGATGGCTTTCCTACGGTGCTTCTGGTGGAGCTGGTAGGATGGTTCCTTTGGTTCTCCTGGTGATCCATCTGCCTGGTGCTTTTGGGGCAGTCTAAAGAAGAACTAGAAAAAAGACCTGACTGGACTCAAGGCAAGACAAATTTCTGCTGAGCTGGTCTCCTGGATCTGCCGTGCCGGGAAGGGGGCTGCCGAAGGCAGAGCGAGTTGGACCGCAGGAGCCAGACAGGACCCTCGGCTGTAGGACCCGAGGGGGGACTCCTTCAAACCATGGCAATGGTGGCGAGCCGGAGCACATCCTTGGTGAGAGTCCCTGCACATCCCCATCCATGTACCCCCCAGGCACCCTGGCAGCACCCACTCCTGCACCCCCAGCTCTGCCCCTGCACCCACAAGGAGCCGGACGGAGACGTGTCTGGCAGCCCTGGTGCCCTTGGCTGTGCCATGGCAAGGTGGCACTGCAGCCATCCTCCACCTGGAGCACAGGGAGAGGAGAGAAGGGAGTCAGGCACAGGCACACGGGAGGCAGACCACCCTGCTGAGCCCTGAGACCACCTTCCCATGGGGAAAGGAAGGAGAACAAGAAGGTTTGCCATCGGGACAGGGTGCAAGAACCAGCCCCAGGCGGTCCAGAAGGGCAAATACCGTGAGAGCTTTGGGGTGCTGCTCCAAGGGAGCATAGCTGCCGCAGGCACTGGGAGCTGCTGCCAGGGTGGGCAGGGGCCAGCTCAGGCAAAGGAATGGCTGGCACGTGCCCTTGTGTTAGCTGATAGAGGGGTGGTTTCCAGAAAGACAAAGAAGTGTTTTTTTCCTATCTTCTTCAAAACCCAAAGGACTCCAGGTTTTTGTTCTCCCTGTCTCCCCCCTCCTCCATGCACTGCACCACCTCTCGCCCACTGTGTGCCCTAGGCCAGTAACTAGTAGCCCTCTTTTCCTACTGGTGAACTGCAGCTGAAATGTCCCTTCATCCTGCTGAATCTGGACCACTGTATTGGCCTGGGTTCACTTACAGCCTGGTTTCAGATGTCCCAAGGACCAGCTGGGCACAGCATGGGGGACAGGAGGGTCTGTGGCTCCTGCTCAGGGCTGCACCAGGTGCTCCTGGGCTGGGGTTTTCCAAGACCAAGACAGGGATGAGGGAGCACAAGCCTCGCATGGCAGCTTGCATGGCCTTTCCCAGCACCATCTCTCCGAGCTCCAGAAAGGTGGAGCAGCAGACATGTCCCCTGCTGCCTGCAGAGCCCCCGGCTGAGCCCCTGCATTGCGTCCGACACTGCTTGTGCATCACATCCCTCGGCCGCCCTGTCTGCCACCAGGCTCGCACCACTCCCAGCCCCTCCTCACCCAGAAAACAAGGTGCCTGGGCACACTGTGGATTTTCCAAGCATTTCCCTGCCATCCCACTGCGCCTGCCACCCCACTCCAGCTCTCACAGGATTTGGGTCTCCCTCCTGCGGGTGCCAGTGACACCTCCAGCTGTGCTCGGTGGCAAGGACGAATGTTTGCATTGGCTCAGGACTTTGGCTCAGTTTTTGTGTATATAAGGCAGAACTGGTTTTCCTTTTTATTTTTTAGGCATCGGTGAAAATAAAAGCGAGCAGGAATCCCGTGTGCCACGAGTTTGTTGCGGTCTCCTCCCAGCCGGCGGTGCTGCGGCAGGGGAGGGATGCCAGCTCCAGGGTCGCACCCAAGCTGATGCCCCTGAACGCAGCCCGGGTCGGGAGCGAGGGGTCCTGCCCAGCCCCACTGAAAAGGGTACAGGTGGATGTCTTGATGTAGCAGCCTTGCCCCTGTAGCCTGCGGTGTGCCCATCCCGCAGGGGCATTGCCGGCAGTGGCGTTGCCCACACCGTGGTGCGGCACGACCGCGTCCCATCCCTTTGCCACCAAGAGAGCTGGCCGTGCCGGGCGACCCAGCGGCTGCAAATTCGCAGCCCCGGGGGCAGCCGGGGAAAGGGTGAGGCTGGGCTTGGACTGGCGGAGGCCAAAGAACAAGGCCAGCTGCCCACGGACGTGGCCGCCTCCCATTGGCGCCTCCCGGCCTCTAATCTCGTTTTATGGCTGTTGATGGGCTGAATATCCTCCTTGTCCAAGAAGAGCAAACAGAGAACGAGGATGTGAGATAGTGCCTGGGACAGCTGGCATCGGTGCCCGACACTCTCCTCTCTCCATCCCAGTCACGTCCCCCTGGTCCTGCAGGGTACTCAGCAAGGGGCTGCCCTCGAATCCCTGCCCAAAACGGCTCCTTCAGCTCCAAAATGTGTTAAGCGTTGCCTGAGGAAAGGTGGGGACATGTGTGCCGAGGTGTCCAGGCAGGGCAGGTGGCTGTGGAGGGACGCCTCATGCGGGATAAAGTCCTTGTGGGTGGAGGAGATGGAGGAGCAGGGGCAGGATGAGGTGGCATTGCAGAGAGAGGGACAGAGCAAAGGGTTTTTTCCTGATCTTGCAACAGCGGCTGCACCTACCACTGCACCCTGGTGACCCCGCGCTCATCAGCACGGCACCTGGGTTGCCCATGGCATGGGACCATTGCCTCCCTGCACCCCTGCAAGGGGACGTGGGGCATCAGGCGCTAAAACAGGCTGGGAGAGGCAAAGGAAATGCAGCTGGTGCCATATGGGAAAAGGGATGGGACTGGATGAGATACCTGCCCAAAGAGCTGGGCTGGACTGGGAAAACTGGGGCCACTTCTGCATGGAGCCTCCAGCATGGTCCCCACACCGGGGGCTGGTTCCTCCACATGCATCCTCCTCCCTCACCAGGATTCACCTGCCTTTGACATCCAATTTTGTCATTGCCTCATGGGGACCAGTTGGTGGGATCCTGCCCTGGCAGGGGATGCGGTGGTGGCAGCCCAGCCCCAGGCATCATCACCGCCTGCAAGGGGGAATCTTGAAGGGGAACGGAGTCCTGTGGGGGGATGAAATGTGCATCTCCCAAATTCACCCTCTGCATTGGGGTGCCTGCGTATGGGTGAGGGGCCGGGCAGGAGGGAAGATGCTCCGCCGCCCGCCCAGAGAGGCTGCGGGTGCCGTTGACAGAATGAAATTCCAACTGATACCCTAATCTGGCGCCTGCCTGTTTGCACAGCAGGGTAAAAGTCCAGCGAACCGTGGGCTGTGCCCTTGGGTCCCTGCTGCCCGTGTGTGCACAGGGAGCCAGCACTGGCGGGAAGAGGCAATAAATGCACCCACACACCCAGGCACCCCTTCCCCCAACACACACACATGCCCCTTGGCCGGGTGACGAAATGCATCTGCTGCGTCCCTGCTCCCGTGTCCTCCCCTGCCTCCCTCCAGCCGTCATTTGGGCAGGGATGGGTGAGCCCTGTGGGGTCCCCCCCATGCCAGGGAAGAGGCTGGTGGACCCCACGTCCCCACCAGCTTTGGGACCTTTGGTCCAAACCTCCTGGACACATGTCACCTTGCCGGTTGCACCCCTGGCAGGTGACAGGCACCCAGTTTTAGCACCTGCAGCAGCTGCTTCACGAGTCACACAGCCCCATATGGACCCTAGTCCTTAAGGGACAGCCTGGCCCCATGGTCAGGGGACCCTGGGCGCTGTCCCCCGTAAGCCCCCGCAGTTTCTTCCCGTTCCTTCCTCTGTGCTTCCCACCGGCTCCTGCTGCCCGGCTGCACCTCTCCTTGGAGAAGTCTTGAAATCGTCATTAAAATAAGGCCACGCGCACCAGGTGGCCGAAAACGCCGCCGGCCTGCCAGCAGCCTCCGGCATGGCACGCTTCCCGGTGGTGACTAACCGGAGCGCCGCTGCCGTCGTCGCCTTCCTCGTGCCTTGCGGAGAGGATCTGGGCACGGTCCCATCTTGCTGTCAGCCACCTTCTCGCCTCTTCCCGGGCGGCTGCCGCCGGGACACGGGTGGGCTGCCCAAACAGGGTGGGCAAGGGTGTTTCCCCAGCCTGTGGGCTGCCCTCTCCTTTCCTACCGATGGCAGGCAGCGTGGGCAGTGCCGGTGCCCGCTGGGCACTGCATCGGGATGGAGATGCGTGTTTGCTTTCCTGCTGCCCTACCACCCCGCTGCGCCCGTGCTTCAGCCCACGGGAAGGGAAAGATTTACTTGGTGTCCCAGGGATGGCTCAGGGGTGGGGTGGGAGAAGGCAAAGCTTGCTAGAAAATGCTTGCGAGCCCCATGTGTGCTCCTTAGTGCCAGGCCCTTGGGGATCAGGGCACAGGGGCAGCTGTGCAACACCGCTGTCCTCTGTCTGAGCTGTCCTGGGGTTTTTGGGGTCCCTGGACTGCACTGCTTCTCATGGGAACACCCCTCTGGCTCCTACTGCCTCTGGTGGGTGCTGTTCCATGAGGTGGGTCTCTTGCCGGCTCCAGGGCAATGCCAGACTCGAGCCAGCTCTGCAGTGAGATGCTGGAACACCCTGGATGCCCAGGGTGGGATGTCTACTCCCTGGTGGTCCCAGGCAGTGGAGAGCTGATGGTGCTACCAGAGCAGCACCAGCCAAACCAGAAAAGGGAGCTCCAGATACAGAGCATCCCACCAGCAGCAGTATCAACATGGACATTTCAGGGTAGTGTCAGCCCTGGATGTCTCTACTGGTAAATACTGCCCTGGAGACAAGAAGATGGGGGCTTGAAGTCCACCCAGGGAAGGCTGGGTGGTTTGTGCAGGGCTTAGTCCATACTGGCAATGCAGGGCTGCAGCAGCTGTAACGAGGTGGCACCAGCCTCTCCCTTCCTATCCTGTGACAGTGGCCGTGAGACACTTCTCTTTAGGTGTATCCCGGGGGAAAAAGGTAAAGGGGTGATTCAGATCACACAGGCATGAAAGGCAAACAAAGGATCCCTGCCCTGAGCAGGAAGGGTGAGACTGGGACAGTGCCTGACACAGCTCCTGGCCACCAGCCTGGCCAGCTCCGGGCTCAGGATTCCCTGCCAATGTCCTGGGAGAGGGAGAAGCGATGGGTAAGTCCAAGGCAGGTAAAACGTGGTTGTGTGAATGCCCAAAGACTTTCCCAAATACTACTTTTTTTTTGAGGAAGCTCTGAGTGTGTGAAAAAAGATGTTTGTTGGGTTATATAGTTTGCTCCTTCCTCCTTTCCCACTGGGAAATCCAGGTAAATGTTAGCTCTGAAAGACCCACTGTGCAAACGCTGAGCCACTTCATCACGTTAGATTCTGCAGAAATGTGTCTTTATGCTCAGGATCCATTTCCTTTCGGGGAAAATTTTCAGAAGTACTTGAAGGGCTGTAGGAGCACGATTGCCATTAGATGTCAGGGAGATTTGCTCTTACATCTGGCAGGCTGGGTCCTCTCAGTCCCAGCCCTTTCATTGTCCTCCACCTCCCCAGTGCTGCCTGCTCAGCCTTAAACCTGCAAAAAAGCAGCTGGGGACAGGTCTGGGGCAGATTGGAGCACTGTAGGGCATTTGCAAGGAAAAGACACACACATCCTGATGGACTGGGCACAGTCCAGGGAGAAAGTGAAGGACAAGAGGATATTACCAAGGGAAAGAGGCATTACTATGGGTCCTGAGGTAGACAGCAGCTCTCCTGGTACCACACCGGCCCTGGGGCATGTGGGGTTGGCCCCTCTCACAGCCCCACAGGGAACATTTCCCACCACGAAAGAGGGAAAAGAAGCCACAGATCAGCTCTCTGCCACCCCACTGGGGATTTGACTTGAGCGTGATGGGGAAAAGCCCGCATCTCCCTGGGCCTGCATCTCCTAGACTTTGGGGCTGTTGGATCCCACTGCTGACTCAACAAGGGACATCTAAATCCTGGAGATGTGACCTGTGCTCCAGCATTGGGTCCACGATATGCTGGACTCAGCTGCTCACCCTGGGGTCTCCCTGAGGAATGCTCTTGCCCCCAGCACGGCGGGATGTGCTGGTCCTACCCAAAGGGACCGATGGCTGTTGATCATCCCCCTCCCCTGGGCTGGGGACTGGGCTCAGGCAGCACGGGGAGAAGTCAGTTCTGACCTGCTCAGGCTCCAGCTGTGTCCTGCCATAGGAAAATCAGCTCAGAGCCGGACAGAAAGATGCTGGGAGCTTCTGGCACCTGCACTTGCACTGCTGCCACCGCCGCCTGGGGCACGTGGGACCCCCGGAGTGCCCAGTGGCAGGGTGCCTGCAAACTCAGGTCCATCCCTAGGGAGACCTGACGCATTCACGGCATGAGTAAGGCGGCAGCCGTTCCTCCTCGCTGCCCCGGCGGGGGGCTGAGGTCCCGGACCACCCCCCCGCAGGGGTGCGTTTGACAGACAGCCCTTCTCCAGCCTGCTGAGAGCCATCCCCTCCTCCCTCCCTGCTCAGCACGCAGCCATCCTCAACTCCAGGCAAACCTTTCCTCCAGCCCCGCTCCCCCTGTCCCCCCCTGCCTCCCTCCGCCTCGCCAGCCCAGCCAGCAGGAACGTGGCACCCCTCCTTGCCTGGTATCGCTCTGCCTGCTCCCCCTTCGCCCTCCCGATCGTTGGAGAAAGCGAGAGGCAAAAGTGTGGGAGCGAAGAGCGCATAGCAACAGGATTCTGGGATGAAGAACATTCGGCAGCAGCATCTCCGGAAGGTGAGAGCCGGGAAGCCGGGGTGCCCTCCAGGGCTGGGAGCTGGGGAGTGGGGGCAAGGCATGATCATCACCCCGACACCCCCTGCCCGGGGAACCTCCATCTGCAGCTGGCAGACTTTTCCCTGGCAGGGATTGCAAACGGGGATAGCGTACATGCGTGGGGCCGAAGCGGGATCGTGGGGAGAGGGACGGGGGGGGGGGCGGATTTCATAACCACCGCTCACCCCTCGCTGTAATTAGCGGACCACGGAGGCCCTGTGCTGCGGGCAGAGCTGCCTGCTGCCCGCTCCGGCTGGATGGATGCTCTCTGCCATCCTTCCTCTGCGAGCAGGTGCTGCCGGCGATGATTCATGTTGTGTCTGGCCGGGCGGCTGTGGGTGGGCACCCGGGGGCAGAGCTGGCTCCCTGCGGTGCAGCACCCCAGGGATGCTGCTCCCATCAGGGGACTGCCTGGTCTCGGGGGGGTGGGGGGTGGTGAGGGGTTCCCCCCCGCTGGGGTGAGCACAGGGATGTGGGCAGCGACTTTCCCACCTGCAGCTGGGATTGCCTCCTCTTCTATAGGAGTTAAAGGGGTCTGTCTGGGTGGTGCTGGGCTCTGAACTCCCCTGGTGCCCTTTGGCAGCTGGCAGAGCTAGAAACCCTTTTTATATCCTGATGGAAACCCTTTTGAAACCCAGCTTTCAGGCTTTCCTATCCTAGGCTCTCCTCCACTGCCACTTTGCTCTTACCAGGCTCTCCGAGTCCCCATCTCCTGTCACGTCGGGGACTGAGCCCCTTCTCATGCCCGTCCCACACAGGGACAGGGTGAAGCAGGGTGGCAGAGGCTGGCAGCCACAGCTCCCGCGTGGGGATGTGCTGCTGCTGCCAGTGGATCAGCCCTTCCCACAGCATCCCGGGCAGCGACCCAGGGCTGTGAGCCCCTTGGGGTCTGCCCTCTGCCAAGCCATGCCCATTGACCACAGGGCAGGGCGGTTCCAACCTGTGACAGCCTTCAGATGAATGAAAACCCAGGAGAGTTTCATCCCTGCTAGGAAATTCCTAGGGTATTGGGACGTGACGTAAAAAAGCCAGCAGTGGCCTGGTGAAAGCCAGCAGCTATCTGACAGCCCTGGCAGCCTCAGGGCTGCCTACTTTTCTCCGCTGTTGTTTGGAGGCATCGTCTGGCTCTTCCCTCTCCTTCCTTTTCCCACAAATTGCTTTTTCAGATGACTTTGTGACTGCAAGATCCATTAAAAGTTGTCTTTGTCCCTTTCAAAGGCTTTCTGAGATACTTGAATTTCTCTGCTGCTGGTGATCCTGTTTAACATTTTTTCAGGAATTCATTTAGTCCCACAGCGATCAGCTGGAATGGAAAGCAGATGTCTCCGGAGTTATTTCCCCCATTCCCAGTGCTGTTCAGGGCACTGCTGTCCTTCATTACCCCAAAATACTCTTGCTGAACTCCAGATGGAAAACCTGGTGCTCTCAGCCACCCGGCACCTTGGGACCACCGTGTCCGACACTGGCATCAGGCTCGCCCAGAGCCAGCCAGGGCCAACGGAGGAGTTTGCACAGCCCTGGTTGCAGGTCCTGCCCTGGGACCCTGACAGCCTCCTCTCCTTCTCATTAAGATCCTCTTCCCATCAGTGAGCGGGGAGTTTTAAGCCTTCTCACCAGACTTGTTTTAGACATATGGAAATTCCTCTTTAATAGAGAAGATCTTTCTCAGGCTTTAAGGATTTCAGGTTGGCTTTTGCATAATAGTATTTCCAGAAGAACTGAGTGGATGTTTTTTATTTGTTTGAGTATTTGCTTTGAGGGTTATTTGGTAGAAATGGACTAAAGCCCACAGAGGCCAGTAATGGGAGCCAGGATTTGGGCTCCCCTTCCCGTACCCAACCAGGCTGCCGAGCAGCATCCTCCTGCCTGAGCCGCTGCCTGCCTCTGCCTGCCACAAACTGCCTCAGACCTTCCCTGCTCCTTCCTCAGGGTTTTCAGATGAAAGACTATCAGCATTTGCAGCTGTGCATGGTCCCTGCGCTCTGGACATCGCTGTAATGAGTTTGCTTCAGCCTCAGCAATCTCCAGCCCCCAACCCCCCCTGTGCTGGCTCCAGCATCACTTGCTCCCTCTCCTGGCATGTGCTGTGATTCTGGGCTGGGGGAAACCCAAGCTAGCACAGCCCCTTAAGGGGCTCTTCCACAGCATAGAGATGCCTTATTTACTTCACTTTCTAAGTGATATTACATCTGAATTAATTTTTAGGCTGGTTTTTTTTTTCTCGAAGAGATTAATAAGCAATTCAAACTAATCTGAAGTGACTCACATTTTACAGACGCTCTGTGCTCGCACATGGCTCAGATCCGCAGGGGAGAAATCTGGCATTGGGTGGCATTTCTCCCAATCAAAGGCTGTGGTCCACGCACAAAACACTGACAAAATAACCCCACAATGCCAGTTTGAATGGAGAAAAAAAATGTGATGAAAAAGTAACTTTAAACTGGCTGGTTTTTCATGGACACAGCTGAGTTTTGCACTGGTTTAAGTAAACTGGTTTACAGAAAATAATTAGCATAGGGCAATTTCCTTATGGAAGCAGCTCTTATCTTGGCAGAGACTAAAGTGCTTTTTCTTCTTGGTGACCTTTGCTTTGCTGAGTTCTTTGGGAGCATCTTCTGGTGAATAATGGAAAGTGATGCCGTGTTCAAAGAGGATGTGGTTGCCAAGGGAGCTGTTAGTCCCCGTCTGTTTATAACCGTGAGACGGGAGCCCAGTTTGAAAGATGGCAGTTGATGGTAGAAAGCACTAGAGCAATACTGTAGCACTATAGCACTTCAGCTGCTTCTGAAAAAGAAAATTCCTGTTATGACAAAGGCTGAAAGGGAGCATTAATCCTAAAAAAAGGGCTGGAATCAAGCCGGTGTGTGAGATTTCCAGCAGCCTGAAGCAGAGAGGTGTGCATCTCTCTGCTATCTGGGACAAAGATGGGCTAGAATCCTTAAATAACGCATCTTGCAATTCATTTTAAGTCAGGCAAATAGCCCAGGTTTTCTGTGATTTCTATGGAAAGTCTATGATTTGGGGCATTTGGGGGCATCGCAGTCATGGAGCACCTACCGTGTGTGTTTTCCAGCAGCATCCCTGGCCCGTGCCTCCCCAGCCTGTCTGGTGGGGACTGCAATGTGTGATGTCCTTGGGGTCTATCCGACTCCTGAACAGTCTCTGCTTTCTGTCCTGGGGTCCCAAATTTAAACTGCAGAACGCCAGCTAAAGATACTAAAAATGGGTGCAGTCATCACCGAGACACAGGTGACAAACTACATCTCATGGCTTCTGAAAAGAGAGACTGAGATGCGGACCAGGCTGTGTACAGTTTGGAAAAAGTCCTGCCGGTTCCTTTTTTTTGTTGCTTCTGTGTTGATTTCCATGCTACATCTGATGGATGAGCACCTGGGTTTAATCAGGTCACACAGCTCCACCGGTGCCCTCTTGCAGCTGTTTAGGATTCAGACAGAGGTGCAGGAATTAGGCAAGAGGATTTAATGATCTTCCAGCATCCCTACTTGCTATTTTTCTGTGACACAAACCTGGAAAGTGAGAGCTGCCCAGGCAGTGTGAGGGACTGGGAAGTATTTTTGGGGGGGAAGACCAAACTGTGATGGCCCCATAGCTCCTGTCCCCCCCAGCAGGAACCTTTGTGAATACAGCTTTTAGCCGCTGAAACTTTCGGGAAGGATGTTGCAGAACAGTCTGTCCATCATCCACAAACACGGGTTGCTGCAGGTCATGCCTGCTGTGTGTGCTGGGTTAATTAGCAGGCATGGCCACGGTTTGGAGAAGTTGCTAAGCCAGAGAGCTGTGTTAAACAGCTGCAGGAGGGCTGCCAGGTAGCAACGGTTTTATAGCAACAGTGTTATATTTGACTTTTCAGCCTGTGTTTCTGAAGGTTTTTCTTCCGGCCCTTGCCTTGTGACGGTGGCATCCAGCAGGGACGGGCTTTTAATGGTGGGTTTCAGTGTAACGCCTTTGCTCGAGCTGTGCATTTCAGGTCGGCTTTGGGAAGAGTTTGCCCCGGCTCGTCCTGTCCCTCGAGGGGTTTGCACGCTGGGTGGGGACGGGTTCGCCTCCGTGTTCGGTGCCTTTGGGCTGCAAGCAGCACATGGCTGGAGGAGCGGGGTGCACCCTGCGAAGGGTGGGAGCCTACAGCCATCACCATCGGCAGCACAGATCCTTGTCTCCATGGGAACTGGCAGCAAGAGCATCCTGCGGTCCGGCCGGAGAGGAAGAGGAGGAGAGGAGATGGCCGCCACCTTCCCCAGGGTCTGTGGCAGGGCAGTGACGGGCTCTGCTCACCAGCCTGCTCTGATCTCCCAGGGGATGGAGGTCTGCTGCGGGCTCCAAGCACATGTGCATACTGGTGCAGGGAGACCCACAAGTCCTTCTGGATGATCCCTCCAAATCCAGGCCCCTCTTCCTCAACCGCATCCCATGGGCTTGTTCCCTACAATCCGTGAACTCAGGGACACGGAGATGGCTGCTTTTTACTTTTGAGACCCCAAGAAGAAGGGAACATTCCCAAATGGGCTCCTCCTGCCCTGGTCTGGGTGCCTTGTCAGCAGGGACCCAGCATCCTTCTGTCTCCGTGCCTCAATACCAGCCGAACCTGATATACTCCCAGGCAGGGGCACAGCAACACGCAGTGGCACAGGGCCGGGATCCTTATCCCACCCCTTTTTGCTGCCTGGTCTTGCCGAGGGGATATCTGCGATGGGATCTTACCCGGCAGCTGCTGGCTGAGGCTTTCAGCTTTGATGACTGGTGGTGGGATGGGAGCTGGTGGGGATGCCTTCCCCACTCTCCTAAGGTCAGGAGGCTGGGGAAGTTCAGATAGACCAAACATCTCACCACAGACCTGATATACATACACACACAAACACCAAGGAGCCCTCCCAGTGCATCACCCCGACCTAAGCGTATTGCAGGACTCCCACCTCCCTCTTGCAGAGCTGAGGCAGCCGAGGAGGAAGGGAATGGGTTAATCCCCTGCCTGCTGAAGAGCTGCCTGTGCCTCACTGATCCAGGGCAGATTAGGAAAGCTGGAAGGAGCTCTTTCAGCAGGGACAAGGACAACTGGGAGCGCGTCACTAAATCCCCACAGTGTAGGCTTTTGGCAGCTGGAAAAGCGTGAAAAACGCACGGACCATTTAATGGTAGCCAAGTGCCCGGCATGGCAGGGGCACATGGGGTTGGGGTGTCATACTCCCTGGCACAGCAGCAGCGGTTCTTCCCCTGCTGTCCTTACGCTTACGTTCTGCAGGAGATCAGGAAAGTTTATTGTGACCCCTTGAAGAAAGGATTTCTTGGGAAACTGGGGTTGCAAGATGGGTCCTGGCCTCCCAGGTTGAACCAGGGCCATCCTGCCTTTTCCGGGGGAGCTCTGGCCATGTGGGATCACATTTATCCCCTTTCTTTTCTCCGCAGCAGAGCAGGATGTCAGCTGGGGTGGTGCACAGAGATCTGCTGGGACGGGGCGTCCCCAAGGGACAAATGTCTTGGGGTCACAGATTCACACCCGAGTTCTCAGCACTCTTTCCCTCTCTCCTGCTCTTCCCCCCTGCCTTTATTCCTTCCCTCGGCTGCTCTCTCCCATCCCCTGCTCTCTTGCTCAGCCGGTGACGCCAGAGCTCCTGGTGAGTCCCAGCAGCCAGGACGGGGACCTGGGCTCCGAGTGCCCAGAAGACAGAGGGAACTGGACGGGGCGGCTGGATTTCCTCCTCTCCTGCATCGGATACTGCGTGGGCCTCGGAAATGTCTGGAGGTTCCCCTACAGGGCTTACACCAATGGAGGAGGTATTCGATCATCCTTTGGAGTGGCCACATCTCCCTTTCACCGAGCTGGGCTGGTGGGATGTGTCTCTGAAGAGATGCCCCTTCCCCTTGTCAAGGCTGGGAAGTAGTGTTGTTCATCGTGGTGGGGTGAAGCCTCCTCCTGCCCCCCATGCTTGCTGTAGGGCTTTAACCACCTGTACCCATGTGTGGAAGGGTCTCACCAGCCCATCTCTGCACTCATGGCCTTGGAGACCTCCACAGCTCCATGCTGGACCGAATACCACCTGAGCATCTCTTGGTTTCCAATAGCTTCTTGACCTGGTGTCCTTCAGGACTCAGCGGGGTCAGCAAATGCTTCCCAGGTATCGAAGGAGGGGAGTGAGCCTTTTGCAATGCAAGAGCCTGGTGTGATGGTGCAAAGTGACCAGCTTGTTCAACTACTCCAAGAGTGAATGCTCGTCACATGCAATAATAACTGGAGAATTTCACGATGTTTGTGAAAGATTCAAGGAGAAAAGAGAGTCTGTGTGGAGAGGGAAAGCATGGCACTGGGTAAATCACCCAGTCCCTTCCTCCTGCACTAATGGTGAACTGCTGCCCTAGATTTTGGTGTAGATCCCTCAGGGCCACAAATGTTGAACGAACTTTATTCCTTGTCATAGATGGGCTTTAGGTGTTTGCTATGTGTTATTTTTAGGGTGTTTTTCTTGCTTCTTGCAGGAGCTTTCCTGGTTCCTTACTTCATCATGCTGGCCATCTGTGGGATCCCCATCTTCTTCATGGAGCTGTCGCTTGGCCAGTTCTCCAGCCTGGGGCCACTCGCCGTCTGGAAGATAAGCCCTCTCTTTAAAGGTGCGTGAGTGAAGTCCAGAGCCTCTGGGGGACCTCTGGAAGAGCTGCTTGATGAGGACATGGACCAGCAGCATCATCCCATAACCCTCAAAGCTCTAGTTAGAATCAAAGGTTAAATCCTGGGCGAATCCTGGTGGATCAGGCTGGACTTCTGGGTTAGCTGTTTTAGTAGTTGCAAGATATATATAACATCTATCAGTCTTCATGATGTCCTGATCAGCTCTAGAAATTGTATGAAAATTATTAAGCCAGCTAGTTTACAAAATATAACATCAAAGCTAAGCAATGACTCTTAAAGACAAAGGTAAGAATGAAGTGTTAAAAAAAAGGTCAAATCAATTACTTTTACTCTCAACATTAAGTTGGAGTAAAATCACCTGTATGTTGCAGTAGATCATCAATTCAAAGAAGGCATGTCCGGAGGGTATAATGGCAATAAGAGGCTTACCCCACCAGGTGAACCTCTGACTGGTTAAACATTTGGCTGCTGAGATTCAGTCTCTGACCCTGGTTTTGGATGTGCTCCGCTCCAGAGAGATGGCTCACTCCTTCTTTACCCTCTCCTTCCTCCAGGCGTTGGCATGGGCACGATCCTCATCGTCTCCCTGGTGGCCATTTACTACAATATGATCATTGCTTACGTTCTCTTCTACCTCTTTGCATCCCTCACAAGCGACTTGCCCTGGCAGCACTGCGGCAACTGGTGGAACACCGACCTGTGCCTGGACCACCATGTCATCAAGGCGGGGAACACCACCTTCCCTGTCAACATCACCAACACCGTCAGCCCCAGCGAGGAGTACTGGAGGTAAAGGTCTTGGCATGGTGGACACCCATGGTGGGCGTTGTGGGTGCAGTGACGGGCTCTTAGGGTCCGCTGTGGTTGATATCTCAGTTTAGCCATTGGGATCATGTCCCTGGGATGTGGGAGGTGTCCCTGATCTAGTGCCGCTTTGCTGGCCTGGAGATATGTTAGACTGAAATGCATCCCATGCCTGGACCAGCTGGTAATTTACTCCCAAGCCACTAGGCATCCCCTCTGGGCTCTTTAATGCATTGTGGAGTAATCACAACAACTGCTCCCCTTTTCCTGGCAAATACCTGCCAGCACCTTGTTCCTCTCTCATTGCTGGGATTTTTGACAAGGTTATTTTCTGCAGCAGCGGCATTGCTAGGTTCAGAGAGGGTCTCTGGAAGAAGGTGAGGGGTGCCTGTGGCTGCTCACTAGCGGTTCTCCTTTTGCCCCAGCCGGTACGTCCTGCACATCCAAGGGAGCTCTGGGATCGGGGATCCTGGGAGGATCCGCTGGAACCTGTGTCTGTGCCTGCTCCTTTCTTGGACTATCGTCTATCTGTGCATCCTAAAGGGAGTCAAATCCTCTGGCAAGGTGAGGGCTGGAGGGTCTCTTTTGGGGGGATCTACAGCGTTACTTACCAGTGCCTGCGATTCTCTGCACATCTGGGAAAGTGAGACCCATAAACAACAGCTGGACACAGGTCACTTCGGGGATGGCTGACACCACTGGCCCTGCTGCATCCCAAGCTCTGGTCTCCTGCAGGTCGTGTACTTCACCGCCACCTTCCCGTACCTCATCCTGGTGATGCTGCTTATTCGTGGCGTGACCCTGGAGGGGGCCTGGAAGGGGATCCGGTTTTACCTCACACCCCAGTTTGATCACTTGCTGTCTTCCAAGGTGAGCAGGATTCAGTGCAATTTGTTCAAGACACGAAAAAGAACCTTCTCCTGCCACCTCCAGCACGCAACAGAGGCAGTTCCCTTACTGGCCACCCCCTGACCCAAAGTCATCTCACTTGGTTGCTCCTAGACCAGAAGTATTTGCCTTTCAGCAATCTGTCTTTGCTCCACACCTTGTCGGTACTGCTCTTCCCAACTGCCCCAGCCCCTTGCCGGCATTTCTGGCTCTCCATGCAGGGACTGGCGTGCTCACCACCTCCCCTGGCTACCAGAACCATGGGCAGGATTAGCCCAGCCCCTGTGACAGGCTGGGGGGTGGCAATGGGTGCCCGTGATGGATTTGGCTGTTCTGGTTTTCTCAAGCAATCTCAGTGTGCGGAGCAGGGAGTTTCCTTGGGTCAGCAGTGTCGGTAGCAGAGACCACACAGTTTTACAACGGTGTTTAATGCCACGCTGCGCTGGCTCTAAACCACTCTCATTAGCCCTTCCACTATCCAGCTGACCCACTGGGAGTGGTGAGCATGTTAGCAAGGAAAAGCAAAGACCCCGTGGGTTTTGTGTGCCTGGAGGGCTGGGAAAGATGTGCCAGGGGGTCTAGGGAAGCATATTTCCAACTCCCACTTCCTCCAGAGGAGGTTTCCAAACCCCTGCTCTCCTCAGACCTGTTTCCTTTCCCCAGGTGTGGATTGAGGCAGCCCTGCAGATTTTCTACTCCCTTGGAGTAGGCTTTGGGGGCCTCCTCACCTTCGCCTCGTACAACACCTTCCATCAGAATATCTACAGGTGGGAGCCAGTTGCTGTCTCATAAAAATCGTGGGCTGAGGGGAGCCACAAAAACCTCAGCTGGTGGGTTCAAAGCTAGCAGAAGCATACGGGTGCTGCACACAGTCACCCAGCACTGCTCCTTGCCCGAGCACCTTACAGATACCTGGCAGCTTGCACAGGCTCAAGAAGGACAGAGGGATCTGTGGAAGAAAATTCTCCTAAGCATCAAGGCACAACAACTGACCCAGAAGTTTTGGGCTCTAGATGCTGAAGGCTGAGGATATTTGAGGCTAGAGTTAGGCAAGTTTGTCCTGTCCCCAGCATCTGTTGCAGGTCACCAGCAGAGAGGGGAGTCTGGATGTTGGACATTTGGGCTGATCCCCTCCACAGGGGAAAGCAAGCTTGGGAGGAAACCCAAAACAACCCCTGTCACTAGATGCTCCTTTTGCACCTGGAAAGTACATACCAAGAGAGGCCCTGGAGGAGTATCGGATTGGGTCACCTCACTGGGGCACCCAGGGCTGGCAAAGCCACTGTGCACTTCTGTGGGCACTAAGGAGTGGGCATTTTCAGAGCATCTTCTTTCTCCTCTATAGGGACACCTTCATAGTGACCCTGGGCAATGCCATCACCAGCATCCTGGCAGGATTTGCCATCTTCTCCGTTTTGGGATACATGTCCCAGGAGCTTGGGGTCCCTGTTAACCAGGTGGCAAAAGCAGGTGAGGCCAAACAAAGACCCTTCCTCCTTCACCCTCTCCCTGGGGGCACTGAGGAGCATCCCTCCCAGATGGAAGGCATCTGAGGGTCTCAGCATGAGGGATGAAGACGTACGCTCAGCTGGCCAGGGGGAAGGAAGAGGGGAGACCGATTCCTGCTGTGCAAACATTGAGCAACACCAAGTGATGTCTAATAAAGGTCTGAGCAAGGAGCAGGCTGGTTCTCCTGCACCTCTCCATCCTCTGCTGCAGGACCCTTCCCGCCCATCTTGCAAGAGCCCTGGCAGTTCCCCGCCATGGTGCCGCTCTCCTGGGCCATCCTCTCCTCCATCCCCCCGTGCCCAGTGCTGTCACCCCCTTTTCACCCTGCTGTCCTTTGCCTCCCCTAGGTCCTGGCCTGGCTTTTGTGGTGTATCCCCAGGCCATGACAATGCTCCCCCTTTCTCCATTCTGGTCTTTCCTGTTCTTCTTCATGCTGTTAACCTTGGGCCTGGACAGCCAGGTAAGGACAGAGCCCACCGAGCCAGCCGCGGTGCCCAGGCAGCCTGGGGGCTCAGGGGACCCTCTTCTCCTTTGTGTGCAGTTTGCCTTTATGGAGACCATCGTTACGGCAGTGACAGATGAATTTCCCTACTACCTGCGGCCAAAGAAAGCTTCTTTCTCAGCTGTCATCTGCATCGCCCTCTTCCTGATGGGGCTCATCCTCACAACAGAGGTAAGGGTGTGGGGTGGGATGCGTCGTGGGGACAGACTAGGGCCTCATTTTAGGAAGTGCTTAAGGCAGGGGCCGAGTTTGCAGAGACACGTGTATTCATATCAGCTAACAAGGTGGAAGAGAGACAATCGATGAGCCTGGGCTTCCTGGGGATGTGAGGTCCAAGGGGAGGCAGCCACACAACATTATTCCTGTCCCTGCACCAGCCCCAGAAGGAGAGTGATGTCTCCTGAGGGTGCCTGACCACTGTCTTCCCCAGTGCCCACGAAGGGGCTAAAGGAACATGTCCCCAAAAGCGGGAAGACATGGGTAAGGAGTTATTGGGATGATGGTACTGGAGATGCTGGCCACTGTGCTTTGCCTCCACAGGGTGGGATGTACTGGCTGGTCCTACTGGATGACTACAGCGCTGGCTTTGGTCTCATGGTGGTGGTGATCACTACCTGCCTCGTGGTGACGCGTGTCTATGGTAAGGGGGGGCTGTCCCCACAGGGGCACGGGGAAGGGTGGGCTGTCTGTATGAGAGAGGGACTTAGAGGGTAGGGGAGCCAGCAGCCTCACAATGGGGCATGAAACACCTCTGCTCCAACCACTTGTTTCTTCTTGGCCATCATTGGATTCACCTCTCCAGAGATATTTAGGGTGCTGAGCCTGGTCCCTCAGACAGCACCAGCTGGGCTCCCCTTCCTGTATCTCCTTGCTAGGAGGGCAGATGCTTCTTTGCTGTAGAGGATGCAAGCCACCACTTTTGGTTAATGCAGGGCAGCCTGGTACAGGCATCTAGCTCTGGGGGACTGATCATGGCTTCTAAATCCCTCTCCCTCCTCCAGGCATGAAGAGGTTCTGCCGAGATGTCCACATGATGCTGGGCTTCAAACCAGGGCCCTACTTCAGAGCCTGCTGGATGGTCCTGTCCCCAGCAACGATGATGGTAACTGCTCAGCTTGAGGTGCTGGAGAGCTGCAGTGGTGTCAGCATCCCTGGGTGACCTCCTCTTGCAACAAGTCACTCTGCTGGCATCTCCTGCTGGTCTCTGCCTGCCCCAGGGACCACTTTCTTCCATTCCTGCAGGCCTTGCTGGTGTACAACATCATTAAGTACCAGCCCTCCGAGTACGGCAGCTACCGCTTTCCCGCCTGGGCTGAGGTCTTGGGCATCCTCATGGGAGTCCTTTCCTGCCTGATGATTCCCATGGGCATGGTGGTGGCCGTGCTCCGAGAAGAAGGGACGCTATGGGAGGTAGGAGGGGTTGGGGCCTGGCATTGCTGGGGAGCACCCCAGAAGTATATGGGGGTGACCACAACCTGCTGCTGAGCCTGTATTCTCCTGCAATTTCTGCATCCTCTCTCCTGGAGGCGTGCGTCCCCATCCCTCCTTGCTGCCCATGGGATGTGAGAGATGGCACATCCCAGGGCATTCCCATCCAGGCAGGCACTGAGTCACACTGCTTCCCAAGGGACAGCCCTGTGGGCATCCCCCCCTCCAAAACAAGCCTGCTACACCTCGCCTTGTGGGCAAGTGCATTGTCCCCGGTGTGGGACAGGCACGGGCATGTGGGACTTTGCACCCATTTTGCAGGAGCAATGACAGAGGAAGGAGGGCAGCTGCAGGGCCATGCAGGCAGCCCAGGTGGGATCCCTCTGCTGAAAGGTTTTGCCCAGGAGCAGGTTATGGAGCTGCTGGCTGCTCACAGCCTTCCCAGCCCCGGCTGGGCTTTGCTGCTCTCCCCAGGCTGTTAAAAGCAGAGGGAGCAGAGCTTGCTGCCCTCCCCAGGCAGCAACTTGCTGGCTGGAGCACTTGCTGGCTGCAACCTGGCTTGGGAAACCTGTGGGCATGGTGGCATGGCCAGGAACCACCTTGGCTGAGCCTAACCCCTTGCCTGGGTGGCTTTAACCCCCCCCCGAGGTCATAGCCCTACAATAGCCCCTAGCTCCTGCAAGCCCTCCCCGCCAGCACCTGCAGACTTTAACACCTCCCCAGACTACGGCAGCGTGCTTATACAGAGCTGCCTTCCCCAAAAGTTTCAGGACAGGCTTTTGGCCCCATCCCATCCTCATCGGGGGCTCTTCCCATCCCTCAGGGCTGGCCGGGCACACCGTCCCCTGGGAGGGGTGGGTGGGCTGCTGGGTGGGGGTGCCATCCAGGGAGCGGAGAGGGTGCCAGTGCGGGGTGTCCGTGCTCCCTCCGCTTGTCCCCTCGCAGCGAGTCCAGCAAGCCAGCCGGCCCACCATGGACTGGGGCCCATCGCTGGAGGAGAATCGGACCGGCATGTACGTGGCAAGCCTGGCCGGCAGCCAGTCACCCAAGCCGCTGATGGTCCACATGCGGAAATACGGGGGCATCACCAGCTACGAGAACACGGCCATCGAGGTGGACCGGGAGATGGAGGAGGAGGAGGAGGAGGAGTCCATGATGTGAGGGGATCCAGTGCCCCACGGGCTGGGGGGGGGGTCTCACTCCCCCAATTTGCACAGGTTGCACTGTGGCACTTCAGCTCGGGGGGGGGGGTGTCTTCTGGGGAGCAGTCGGGAGCTGCTGACCCTGCCGGCCTCCTCACCACTGTCCTGGCCCCTCCAGGACGGAGCTGCTGCCCGTCCCGGTGCCCCCGAGGTGTTTCTGTTCAGTGTGGCAAGCTATGTGACAAATCTGTGCGTTCGTGTGACGGTGTCTGGTTCAAGTGTCCGGGCTGCCCCGCTTCCACCCTCAGCCCCAGCACTGCCCTCCCCACGCAGGGATGCTCAGGCTGCAGGAGGTGGGGAGGAGGAGGAGGTCCTCTGCATTGGTCGGTTCATGTTTGCGCATATTTAACTCCAATAACCCACAAACACGTGTGAGAAAGGACTGTAATATCCTCCACGCCCTTAGGACGGTGTGTGTCGGTGTGCTCCACTCACATGGAGGTACTCCAGCAAAACCAGCACAAATCTGACCTAATAAATGAGCAGTTTAAAACAATTAGAAGGAAAAAAAAAAAAGAAAAAAAGGTTTATAAACAAACCAGCTTGGGCCTTTCCAAATTTGTAGATCCCCCAGAGACCTCAGTGGGTCGGGGCAGCTCTTCCCCGTGGTGCCTGGCAGAGCTGGGGTGAGCTGAAGGAAGGGAAGAGTCTGGGTGACCTGTTCCCTGTGTGTCCAAGAGGTGTGGGAGAGGTCTTAGCTGGACCCAGTGCCAAAGGAGGACCCGTGTCCATCCCTGAGGGGGATCTGAGGGCTGTCCCTAGCCCTGGATGCTGCTTTTCCCAGGGAAAGGTGAAGGGCTGGGTTTCAGTGCCTGCGTGTGATTTTTGGGGTAGCTCAGCCCGGGGCACGTGTCCCAGAGACCCCATCTCCTGTAGACGCTGCTGGCCTGGGGGGTGCCGGTGAGCTCTTGGACAGGGCTGTTTGGACCCGACACCCAGTCCCCATCATCCCAGTGTCGTGTGCGCCTTCTCCCGTGTACCGTCGGCTCACCATTAAAAAGCAGTGTGTGTGACACAACATCTGTATGGGTTATTTGGGAGGTCCTCAGCATGCAAGAAGGGCACATCTGGGGGGGGCTTCCAGGGATGGGGGGGCACAGCCCCTCTGGGTTTTGTCCTGCAGATCTCTGTCCTGGTCAGGTAAAAGCCAAAAACCCAGAATAAACAGAAAAAAATCAGGTTTATGTCTGGATTACGCATGTGGCCCTGATGCGCTGGGCTATTAACCCCATGGGCCACGCACCGTGGGCTGAGCCTCCAGGGTGAACACCGCCATTCACGCAAGGCTGCAGTTTTACTTAAGGAGCCTTCCCTACGGTGGAGGAGATTTAATTATTGCCTTCGCCCCTCTGAAAGCGTAAGGCCAGCTCCAACACTTTGTCCTCCTACCCACCTGCCTCCCCATAGCCGGGGGTGCTGAGCTCCCTCCCTGGCCGGCTCTGCCCCTTCTTTTCCCTGTAGGACCACCGATGGTTTTCCACAGCCTCCTCGCCATACCCCACCATGGCTGCAGCCCATGGAGACGATGGGGGTCCCCAGCTTCTCCGGGTGCATGGGGCTCTGGCAGCACGACCGTGCTGCAAAGCACCTTCGGCCGCTAGCCCCTGGGTTAATCATTAGAGGCCAGCCATAAAAGTGTCGCTGATGGAAAGTTCAGGCCGTGGCGGCTGGGGAGCGGGAAGGGCCTGCCATAAACATTTATGGCCCCAATGAATCCCTCGCTCTAACCTTGACACTATTTACCGAGCGGGAGGCCTCGGGAGGTCACGGTGTTGCCCAGCCATCACTGTGGGTGCTGACTGGGGAGCCCGGGCTGGGCTGGCCCCAGGGGGGGCACACAGTGGGGTCTGCATGGTGCGATTGAGCCGGCGACGGGGTCGGGCATTTTGCGGTGTCGCTGCCAGCCACAATGTGCCAGAGCAACCGGGAGAGCCTGACACCTCCCCACGGCATGGAGATGGAGGTGCCTTGGGCTGAGCAAGTTGCTTTGGTCTCTGCGTGTTTCTGACCTTGTTTCCTACCCGTGTGGGGTCCTGCCACGTTCCCCCAATCCCCCCCCGCCCCGGTAATTCTGGGATGCTCCAGGCTCTCCCTTGGCAGCTGCCATCCATCGGTGTTGCGTGGCAGAGCGATGAGAAGGACGCTGGGGAGGTGGGGGGACCAAAGCTGACAGTGGCGAGGGGAAACCGAGGGCAGAAGGTGCCGGAGCAGCGGCACAGCCAGAGGACACGTCCCCCCCCGGCCACGAGCGGCTGCGCACAGGGAGGACCGGGACGGCTCCCAGGACCAGTGGTGCATCTGGACTGGATGATCTTGAAGGTCTTTTCCAATCTAAATGATTCCATCTATCATAGAATTATTGATATCCTCCACCGCAACACGGCCGGGGGTCCGACGCCGTCCTCCCCGCATCCCCAGAGACGGGCACCCCCTCCACTCCTGCTGTTTTGCCCCCCCCCCCCCCCGCTCTCCCGGATTGCTTTCTCTTTCTTCGCAAGACCCTTGGGCACAGCCGGGGGGGGGGTGACCGGGGGGACAGGGGCAGTCCCGAGTGTCCGTGGGTCTCTGCCCCTCGCCCTGCCTGTCCCCACCCGGGGAAGGGGGGGGGGGGGGGTGTGTGACAGCGGTGACAGGAGCGGTCTGGTGCTGACATCTGCTGGGGCTGGGGCACATCGCAGGGCGGGCTGGGGGGGGACACCCGCTCCCGCACCCCCGCGGGACCGCGGCTGGGACTGGGGTGTGCGGGGCAGGGACAGGGACCGTCGCAGCCCCCCTCAAAAAAATAGCAGCCTGCCTGCACGGGTGAAGCCCGGCAGCTGCCCCTGTGAGCCCCCCCAAACCCATCCTGGGCTTGGCTGGGGGGGGGTCTGTGCCCCTGCAGCACCAGCTCCCCCCCCACAAACTCCTCTTGCTGCCCGGTGGGCAAGGGTGACAGCTCGGCCCCCACCTCCCAGCCAGCCCTGGGCGGCTCACGGGGTCCCCCAGAGCCCTCTCCCCTGGGAAAGGGCCAGGTTGGGGTGAGCCAGGTCTGGGGGGGGGACATCAAGCCCCGGGCTCTCCCCCCGAAGCCCTGGTGATGTTGGTGGCCAGGGGCAGGCAGTGCCCAGGGTACCAGTATCCCGCAGGTAGTTCCCTGGGTACCAGCATCCCACAGGCAGTGCCCTGGGTACCAGCATCCCGCAGGCAGTGCCCAGGGTACCAGCATCCCATAGGTAGTTCCCTGGGTACCAGCATCCCGCAGGCAGTGCCCAGAGTACCAGCATCCCGCAGGTAGTTCCCTGGGTACCAGCATCCCACAGGCAGTGCCCTGGGTACCAGCATCCCGCAGGCAGTGCCCAGGGTACCAGCATCCCACAGGTAGTTCCCTGGGTACCAGCATCCCGCAGGCAGTGCCCAGGGTACCAGCATCCTGCAGGCAGGAGGAAGGCACCTGCTGCCTGCAGCCGCTGGCCAAGGCTTGATCCCAGCCTCGACGCTTTCAAGGACAGGAGCGTGGTGACAGAGGGACAAGGCGGTGGCAGACGGCCTGAGTCACTGCAGTGACGGAGAATCATCCGTTTCCATGCTCAGAAGTTAGTAGCTATTTATTGCACTTGAACACCAAGAATAAAACTGACACTCGCCCTCCCTCCCGCACCCACCCCGCTCCCGGTCCCCCCGCCGCCCTCCCCAAATAGAACATCCGATTTGAGCAGTGATCATTCTGTTCATAGCCACAGGTTCCAAAAAAACAAAGGAAAAGGAAACAAAATCAATCCCTTCCCCCCCATCAAGATCCCGCTGAATCCAACACGGTCACACTGCTCGACAGTTCGAGTGCACTTACAAAAAGATAAGAGAAAGGCTTCAGCTGCAACTGTACGGACTGACAGACACGAGGGGACAGGCAGCTACCCCTCCCCGGGGCCTGATTTTTGTTACGTGACAAAGCTTGGTATACTTTTAATTACAATATATTTTTTGTGATCATCTTAAATAAATATTTCCATAGAGATTTCCTGTAAGTATATATATTTTTAATATATATATAATATATAAGAGAGATCTCATTTTTTTCTTAAACCACTGTTAACATATTTTCCCTGCTTGTCCAAAAAATGTTACAAAAGCCCTAAAATTGTGCAACAGTTAGAAAAAAGGGACAACAACCCAAAGAAGGAAGGAGCCGCTCGATACAGCCCCCTCCGCCGCCCTCTCTCCCATTCCCTGTCAACCTGCAGGTGGCAAGGACATTCAGCCAAGGGGCAGGGAGCCGGTGGGTGGCCTTTGGGGGACGGATGGCAGAGGGGCCACCAGCCCCTCCTCTGATGTTCCCACAGCCTGTTCATGCCTGGATTTCCCTGTCTGGTACGGATGGGCTGGGACCTGCACCTTTGGAAACAGGTAACGGCGAGGTCTCTACCCTGCCGGATGGTTGTTGCATCAAGAGAGTGGTGTACACCATGAGATGTGTCCTGCGATGGGGAAGAAGGGTTAGTCCGGCTCCTGGGATGATCAGAGGAGATGGTTATGGGATCTTCTGCTGACAGACACCTCTTGGTCCATGGGTCTATATGGCTGCCCTCTCAAACACAGCACTGTTGTTTGCTGGTCCTCCCCAGCGATCCTGCCACGGGCTGCAGAGCAGACCGTGAGCTCAAAGCGGGACCAGATGGCTGGTGCTATCTGCTCCAACCTCTGGAGCTCCATGAGGGCATAAACCCATGGAGGGCAAAGGGAAGGGAGGCAGGTTTGGAGTCAGACAGGGGTTCGGTGCTTGGCAGAGGGGGCATTTAATCGGGGTGGGGGGAAAAGACAGCTCTCCCGGCTGTGCCTGGCCGTGACAAGGAGCAGAGCACCCGCTCCTCTAGCAAAGAACAGAGGCCCAGGAATGGCATCTTCTTCTTCCAGAGCGGATGTACCAGCAAGACCTGAGAAATGATGATGTTGCAGCTGGACCCTGAAGGGAAAACAGGCGACTCCCAAGTCCACCCGTGGAGCTGGGAGTCCGAGACCACCACAGCAAGTGCTTCCACTCGGATATCCCCTGTGGTCTGCGAGAGGTGGAAGAGATGATCAGTTTGGAGGACTTTTGAGTTTGCTTTGACCCAGACAGCCAGACTACCAGGTGAGTCAGGCTCTGTCTGTACGAGAAAATGAAATGTGCCGCAGCCTGATCTCCAGCCTTGAGGCCAACGGGGACAGGAGGTCTGTGGTGGTAAACTCCATCCCAACAAGGTGGCCTTGTCCATATTGCTTATTAGGAACATGCCCTGGACCTTGTCATCCCCAGAACCACGGTGGGATTGTTGGGGCGATGACAGTTAGCATATGCCAGGGAAGGTGCCAACAGCTTAAAAGTACAGATGTAATGGCAGTATCCCTGGGTCTGTGAGCCAAAGAAGGTGGTGGCAGTTGATGATTACTTTTTTCAGTTTTCCTGCAAGTTTAAGAGAAATCAGGAAATGTGAAGGAAGACAGAGACAGAAGCTGTTCACCATGGCTACTGAGAGAAAGGGTGGTTGTATATCAGTGCTTGCTCAGAGATGCTCTGGGGATACAGGAACCTGCTCTGGAGAAGCAGGGCGAGGAGGGGAAGAGAAACCAGGCAGAACAGACCCCTAAAGTGCAGGTGCTTAATGCTGCCAGCGTGGGCAGGTTGGGAAGTTGGGTCTTCCTTGGTCAGGCTTCAGCTTGACTGGAAGACTAGAAGGAGTTGAAAACCCAGACTCTGCTTCCCTTGGAAAGGATCGGGAGCATTTTAGGTGTTGCAAGGACCTCCAGCTGCCTCCAGAGGAACCTGTCCCTGGAGAGATGAAATCTCAAAGAGGAAAAACCACCTCCAGAAAGACACCTCAAAGCCTTCCTGGAAACCAAGATGTTCTTCCCTAGCAGTGATTGCCCAAAGTGGGCTCTCAGTGAAAGGAGATTGTATCTACCCCAGCATCTCATCCGTCATCCTCAGCAAACCCCACTGCACCCCCTGTCCCAGTCCTTTCTCCAGTAGCAGCTGCTGGAGCAACTTCACCCTCACAGCCCACCCGAGGTCCACAGCTATCAGCAGCTCCAAAACCAGGCTGAAATGGCATCTGCCCCATAGCCCCCATGCAGAACCCTGCCATGACCTCCTCCTTCCTCATCCATCTCATACCAATCCCCCAAAATACTCTTGACACCCAGAGAGCCTGGGCATCAAGATGTGGATAAGACACTCACTGTGGCTGGCTTCAGAGCCAGCTCTGGAGAGGGAGAGAGAGAGAACTGTGAAAGAGCTGAGTCCTTCCTTTAAAAATGAAAAAAACTTCAGCACTACATAACTACAGGAAGAAAAACAGATCTGTAAAAACACCCAAACTCCACTTTAAAAGCTAATCCTCTCCTTGCATGGATTTCCCTGCTTTGGGGCCATCTCCTGCAAGCCAACGCAGCTCCACGGTCAAACATCACAGGTTCACCCAGGGCATGGGGATGCACATTTGCTCCGTGGAGCACCTGTGTGATTTGCCCCCAAAAAGGCACCTCCTACACACATTGCCAGCAACCATCGCACTGCCGGCACAGCGGGACACACTGAAACACCTCTCAGGGCCTGTTCATGCCCCAGCAGTTTCGATTTCTTCCCCTCCATCCAGTGGGAAAATATTTTTGCAGTCTGCAAGGATACGGCTGCATTTCACGCGGCAGCCATCCCTGCCTCGACAGAGAGCAAAGCATTCAAAACCACAGAAAAGGCAAAATACACGCTCAGAATTTACATGGAGAAAACATTTCCTTTTTTTTTTTTTATGTCCAAAACAAGCGTTTTTTTGTTCATTTCTTTGTTTTTCAACACACACACCGTCTAGAAAGTTAAACGCCATGCAGATGAAGAGAGTGCAGCTAGAAAGTCCCCCGGGGCAGCAGCGCTGCAGGAGTCTCACGTCAACGAGCAAAGAGGTTCCAGTCGGAAAAAAGAGAACAAGAAACAGAAGAATTGCCGGAAAAATACCCACTCTCGGACCTCTACCTGACGGCAAAGAGGCGAGACCAAAATTCACCTTCCCGGCCACGTCTTCTGTCCTGAAAGCCATGTCCCGGTGGCTCCCCAAGAGCCACCGCCTGGGTTTGCCCTGCAGGAGGACCCATGGGGTGCGGGAAGGTGCCCCGGGGAGGGGGGTTTCCCTGGAGGTGGGTGCCCCGGGGAGGGGGGTGCCTTCGCCAGCCCGGTGCTGTGGGACGGGATGGGATGAGCCGCCATGGCGTGGGGTGGGGGCTGGCAGCCGCAGGACCCCTGGTAGGAGCACCATGGCGGCGCAACCCCTCTCCAAATGTAAATGCAACAAATAACAGCAACCCCCGAAAATCCCCCCCACCCTCCCTGCCCTAAACAGGTGACTGTTTCTAGTTATTACATAAAGATCCATTTCAGCAAATACTCAAAATCAAGTTACGAAATACACGGTAGGTTATTTTCTTTTCCCTATAAAAAGGCATGCGCTCAAAGTAGAAGACAGCTAAAGGCTTGTTTGTTTTCTTCAAAGCACGATCATTTTCTGCAGAGTTTTGTTACTTTATAAAGCTTGCATTCCTCGTCGTCGCTGGAAGGAGTCACGCGGGCGATGGAGGTTCGCACCCTGAATCGGTGGCCAGCTCAGCCGTCCCAGTCCCAGCCTGGGAGCCGGGCACGGGGGAGCGCCGGGTGCTGCATGCGAGGGGCAGGGGTGGGTGCTCGGCAGGGCTGGGTGCTGGGGTAAAGGATCCCGGTCGGGTGGGAAGGAGGGCACGGGGAGCGACGCTACCGCCACGGCACGGCTGGGAGAGCCCCGGCTCCCGGCTGTGCCGACGTGGTGCCGGGGAGCAGTCGCCTTTCTCCTCCTCTCTTCTCCCAGCTTCGCCAGTCCCTGCTCCAAAGGGAGAAGGGAAGAAGGAGGGAGAGCATCCCTCTCAGCACGGCAGCCGCCCGGAGCCAGGGCGCAAACCTACTCGCTCTCCTGGGCAGGAGCCAGCCTACGCTCCTGGGAAGGGAAAATAAACAGAGAGCCTTTACTCACCCATCCGAACGCTGCCCTCCTCACCCGGGGGCGGGGGGAGGCGCGTGGAATATGGACTTTGCAAAAGGTTTAAATCGCGGTTCCCCGGCCGAGGCTGCCGGGAAGCGGGAGCTTGGGTGGGGAGCAGGCGGGAGCCACGGTGACGGATGGGGACCTCAATAGCAGCAAAGCAAAATCCACTGGTGCGCAGGGAGGGTGTGGCACAGGATGGCTCAAAACTGTCCCCCTGCCCTCCTCTTCCTCGGGGGGGCTCCCAGCAGAGGTGGGGATGGAGGCGGATGATGAGTCCGAGCCCAGTTCAGGAGACATGCTAGGTAGTGGGGGGGTCCCACCAACGCCATACAGCCGAGGGGGGAGGCCTTTACCCCGGCACGTGTCATCTCACCGGCCAGATGCTCGGGTTTAGGTTCATGGTTTCTGTTTTCATGGTTCATGCAGAGGAAGGGGGCCCAGCGCCACAGCCCCAGCGGGGTGGGGGGGTTCGATGGGATGCTTGCGCGGCGCCGGCAGGGCCATTGCATGTGTGCGGTGAGAAGCGAGGGGTTATTCCAGCGGGAACCAAGCAGCAGAGCCAACAGCCAAAGTCCCATAGGTGAAGATGTCGGAGGGGGGGTCTCCCCTTGGTAGTCAGTCAGTGACAAGCCCCACACGGGCAGGACCACGCTTCAGCTGCAAAACACACACCAGGAAGAGAGGGAGCTTGCTTCGACCATCCCTTCGGCAGAGCATCCCTCTCCCCATCGCCATCTCACAGCGGTCGGCCATCTCCTCCCCACCGTGGACCCTCGGGGTAGGATCCCACCCCCTCTACAGCCTCAACGCCGCAAGCAGCCCGCACCATCCCCTCCCTGTCCCCCCGTGCCCCGTCCCTGGAGCCTCACAGGGCTTACTGCGGTAGGACCGAGGGTGCGCCGGATCTGTGGAAGTGGACGATTTGCCATTTGCCATCCCGGCGGTGCCAGATGCGGGTCTCCTCGGACTGGGCGGTGCGGGGGATCCCTCCCGCGTCCACGTACTGTGTGATGCGGATGTAGGCGATGCAGGCGGACTCGTCTCCCATCAGGTGGATGTGGGGGTTCAGGATCGTCGTGTGCACGGGCTTGCTGTTCCGGGACCACACTGGAGAGGGGACAAGTACAAGTGGCTTCAGGCAGGGGAAGGAGTTTGGGTGGCTCTTGCCCAGGGCAGCAGCAAATGTGGGAAGGGGAGATGCTTGGGATAGGCTCTCTGCTCGGAGGGGCTAAATGCTGCACAGGTGGGTTCAGGATGGGTCCGCCCAGAAAGCAGCTAACCAAACAACTCCTCTGCATACAGCACGGCCCCAGTTGACCTAACAGGCTTGATTCACCTCCTGCTGGGATCTTCCAGATCAGCCAGAGATGCTCCCAAAGCCACCCTTACCCTCCTCTCTCCAGCAAGCTGATGGAGGTCAAGACACAGCCAGGCCCATGGGTGGTGGGAAGGGTCCCTCGGGAGGCAAGGGGGCTGCTTACGGTTTTCGAAGTAGAATCGGTGGAAATCCAGGCCTTCCACAAGGTTGCCCAGAGCCTCAGGCTCGAAGGCAGTCATCCCAGGGTCACACATCTTCCTGGGGAGGTGGGAAGGGGAGAGAAAAGGGAGAGGTTATCTCACTGTTTCTGGCATGAGAGCCTGCAAAACCCAAATGGCTCGTGCTCGGGATGACTCCCTCAGCCTGAGACCAAGGAGCCTGCGCACCAGCAGGTAATTCAAGCAGAAATCTGACCTCATCCCTGCACTCTGCATGAAGCCCACCTCACCTTGCCTCCAGCCCACTGACTATAGCCGGGACCCCAACAAGGCAGGGTGAATTCTCCATCAGTCACCATCTCCAATTAAACCTCCCAAAACACTGCCGTCTTCTTTGTAAGAAAGAAAAACAGCAGGGGAAAACTCATATTCTCTGCTCTGTATCAAAGTATCCCTGCTGCAATTCTCTGAGGCAGGGATGAAGACCTGCACTCGCTCAGACACGCTAATTAAATAGGCCTTGGACACAGAAGAAGTGTACTCTGAAAAGCATCAGCTCAGCGAGTAGAAAGCAGTTACGCTTCCAAGCAGCCTGTGGCAATCTGGATATAATGGATATCATGGATGCAATGTTCCTTCTTCCACCATAAATCACGTTTGCAGTTATTCATCTTTCTGCAAACCAGAAAATGGGCTCATCCATGATAATAAGACCAGAGAGATGTGGTCAGCTTAGTGTGAGAGAAGCAGCAGGTTTGGAAACTGATCTCCCCTGCTTCTCTTGGATGGTCTCCATGCCCTACCACCAGGTCAACCTGGTCACCCTGCCCTGGGCACCAGTAAAACCTCCCGGGCTGGGTTGTCACAGTGAGAGCACCCGCTCCGGGAGGCTGAGCCCCCACCTCAGCCCAAACCCGCGCTGGGCACACTCACGTGTAGGACTCAAAGTCGCCATTGCTTATTGCTTCGATCAGCTGCTCTGTGACTTTAATGATTTCTTGCTTCCGTACTGTTGGTTTAAAGAGAAAAAGAAAATAAAAGGAGAAAACGAACCAGAAGTGTTGGTGTTGCAATATCGGTGAGGTATCTTTTTCTCATTAGAAACAGACCACAGGACATTGGGGGATGTTGGAAACTGTCCAGGGAAAAAGCAGGAGAGTGACTTGGGAGAGAGATGTGGGGAAGGGCTCTTCACCCCTGGAAAGACCTCCAATGTCAGGGCAAAACCGAAAACCCCTGTATTTTCCTAAAGAGCAAAAAGGTTAATCACCGAGTGGTGAGCTGCCCTCGGCCCAAAAGTTGGCACAGACCGGTCATGGCTGCAAAGCCTTGCCAATCTGGAACCTTCTACCCTGTGAACTCACAGCAGGGGCCAGCCAGGGCAAGCTGGACCAAGGATGCTCCCACTTCCCTCCGAGATGGGAGAAGAAGGTCTCAGCTGGGAGGAGGACAGGTGGGTGATGTGGGCAGCCACCCCAGAGGACACAAGGAGGGACCCTGCGAGGGACATGGCACCATGCAGCTGCTTTCAGGGACCCTGGGTGCTGCCAGCTCATCTGGGAAGGGACTGGGCTGCGAGAGCTGGTTTGGCTCCCCGGGATGCAGGAGGAGCTGTCAGAGGTAACCCTGGGCTTCTTAATGAGGCTCTGCTTCAAATGCAAATCAGCATCATGCTTGACTTAATTTTTTTTTTTTTTTTTTTTTTTGGTATTATGGCTACTGAAAGGAGAGGCAGCACGTTCCTGAGAGTTGTTCAGAAAGGAGGAGAGGGATCCCCACCACTTCCCGAGCACCGCCTGCCTCCGCGTCCGCTCTCGGGGAGCTCTTCCCCGGGAGAACAAGTGTCCCATTAACTCTCACGTCAGGCCAAAGTCCATCTTGCTCTGTGCTGAGATTGCTTCGTCGAGAGACTTTACAAATTAGCACCAATAAATTATTCCCTGGGTTATTCTTAGAAAGCTGGCTCTGGCAGGCAGGCGGGAGGGAGGCAGGGATTTCCCCTGGAGGCTTTTCCCAAAGGGCCATTTATTTTGGAGGAGCGGGCAGCTGGTCGGCTATCCCTGCAGATTTCTGCCATAACCATGCCTGCTGTCGGGGAACATCCCTGGTTTTGGGAGCCCCCCCTCCTCACCAGCAGCGACCCAGCAGTGAAACCACCTAAGGAGTTAAAGCAACTTCTGAAGGGCCCTGAGGCATCTCTGTGGTGGTGGGTTTCGCAGTAGCCAATATCTCATTGGGGTGGCCAGACTAAGGACCCCAGGGCACCCCTCCAGAACAGCCTGCCCGCCTCCCTGGGTGCCCCCGCCAGTACCTTTGGTGTCTTCATCCTCGATGGTGGTGTTGGTGCTCTCCGACGATTCCTGAGCAAAGAACAGAAAGGACAGATTGGGACGGTGAGAGGGGGCTTCGCCCCACGCCAGACGGAGCTCGTGTGTTCGACAGCCCCCCGAGTCCGACCCCACAGCGCTCGACTGTGCCAACGGACAGAAACCAAGGAAAACGCCAGCAGGTCCAACCCGTCCTCAACCACAGCTCTAGGGCAGCACTGGCAGAGCCCTCCCTGACCTCCACTCCTTGTAGCCAAGGGCACAAGAGCTGGGCTGTGGAGGGTCTCGTAGGAACGGCGCTGCCTTTCCTACCGACACCTGTGGGGATAGAGACGGGGCAGGTCCGGGGGGGGTTTGGTGGGTTCCTAGGAGCATTGCCGGAGGGGCAGGGAGAGGGGCTGTGTGGGGGTGGAAGACACCATGTTGACTGTACGATAAAGAGAGAGATGTACAAATTCACAGCGAGGAGGAGCTGGGATGAGAAAGAGGGGACTGTGCAGGAGTGAGAGAGACCACACTGACCGCAGAGTAGGGAGAGAAATGTACAATAAAACAGAGTGCTTCCAAGACCCACATGGACCACCGAAGGCTGAGACACAGCTCTTTCAAGAAACAGCTGAGCACTACACAGATTTGGGGGGGAGGGGGGTACTGACCCCCCGTCTCTCTGCAGGAGCCCCATCAAGGCGACTCTGCTAGCGGAGCTAGAGCAATGGCTCTGCTAGCTCTTCCCAGCAGAGCCTTGCTTATGTATTACCCATAATACCCCGATGTAGGTTGGCAAGGTGTCCCATGACCATACAGTCCCCGCAGAGGCATGGAAGGTGTTTCTCCAAGGCTCCTTGGACCGATGCAGCCTGCAGACCTGAGTCAGGAGAACTGGGAGAAACGGCATGAGAACCCATCAGCAAGAACCAGGGCTGGCTTCCCACCAGCTGGTGGCCAGCAAGTGCCTGCACCAACCCTGTTAATGGGGTTTGTGGGTGATACGGCTTTGAGGATGTTCCCTCCAACCCCGGTGTCCCTTCTTCCCTACCCCGAGGTAACTTCCAAAAACGGGGGAAGCTGGAACATGTGGAGAGGCCCAGCAATATCGGCATTGAGGAAGACGAAGGACACTCACCATTAACTGAACGCTGGAACTGGACTTTCTTTTCTGGAAAAACAAGGAGAAGAGATGGAACAGGAAGAGACACAGAGTGAGAAAGGCAGAGAGCAGCATGTGAGAGGCAGCAGCTCCTGAGCCACCCTTCGTGGTCCTCGTGGAGGGGCAAACGAAAGGCGCGGGGGGGGCAACCTGGTGCTTCTGTAGGGACATGCTGCTGGCTGCGGTGCTGGTGGTGCTATGCCAGCTCCCTCCCCACCTTCCTGCTGGTACCTTTCTCTCCTGACCTGCCGCAATCTCTGGCGTTGCTCATCCCAAGGACCTGACTAGTCCAAAAGAGAGTCCTCTAGGAGTCAATGACCACTCTGGTGGCTTTGTGACCAGGCCAGCAAGCTCACAGGAACAGGAGTGGGACGCTGAAAAGCTAAGGCAGCTCCACCATCTGCACAGCCCTGTGCCCGGTGTGAATGCCGTACTGATATTTACAGACTCCGGAGCTGTTCTGGGTGCATCTGCCCATGTTGCTGACTAGTATGGAGATGGTCAGTTAGCTTTGGACCTAGACCAGTTAGAAGCTGGCTGGTTTAAAGCCAGCATGGCTACTGCTACTTGACCCCACAAGGCAGGCACACGGTGTGGGAAGCTGTCCTGAGTGCAGCTCCAGTACTTTAAATCAGGACAAGTCTCCTCCAAAGAGAAGGCCTTACACATGCACATATTATCTCCATCCTTGACCGCTACCATCAGGCTTTAAGGCTTTTGGGTTGGACGACCCCATAGCCACATTTCTTTCTGCAATCCCAAACTACTTCTGGACTCTCCTTCCTTGCTGTGCTCTGCTCCCCGCCTCCACCTTTAATCTAGCCAGGAGCCAGGGGGATGTGCACGCTGGCCTCATGCCCTTTCTCCACCTCCAGCTCCCAGGGGATGAATCACAGCGGGTGACAGGGAACACCAGTGTGCAGGAATCAGAAGCTGCCCAAATAAAACAAAGTGTTTTACCAATATATTTAACAAGGCATCAGTTCTGCCTGCCCCGCAGAGGGAAAAGCAGCACACACAGTGCAAATCTCTTAGAAAAGTCCACCGAGTGACCCATTAGGGAACGTGGGTGGGCTGCAGTGTAAAAATGCTGATATCCATTCCCCCTCATTGCTCCTTTCACATCCTAACTGGCTCCCACCAGCGTCGTCACTGAGTTTTCCCCTCTGCTGGTGCAGCTCTCCCCTCCCTCACTAGGTCCTATGTTAATCCTTGCCCCTCCTTCACCGAAACAACAGATGTCCTAAAGGGCAGAGTGAGCTGTGGTATTTCGGATGGAACCTCATGAGAAACGGAGCCGCAAGTGTTGGGCTGTCTGCAGGAAGGGCTGACAGCTTCTGCTACCCAAGCACATGAGACGGGGCAGTAAACTGCAGAAATTTCAGACGCAACAGAATGCAACACAAAGCAGTGACCGCGTCAAGTCTGGACATACAGTAACAGGATGCAACACGGGGCAGTGAGCTCATTAATTTAGGACGGGACAGGATGCGACATGGGGCAGTGATTTCATTAGTTTACAATGTGACGAGATGTGACACTACACAGGGCAGTGAAGGTATCATAGCTGCTGGGACCAGGAGAGCTCCCACAGACCCCAGAGCAGGGCTCAAAGGGGATTTTTGGTCCCGTGAATGCTTTTAGTAGGGGAGGAACCTCCTCAGCAGGGTGAGTTTCAAGCCCTCTGAGCCTGGGCTAGCACCATCCTGGTGCTGGAGGGCTGTGCGGGCAGGCTGGAGGGCAGCACCAGCTACCTGCTGCCTACCTGCGTAGCTTTGGGCAGGGACAGCAGGGGTAGCTGCCTGGTCTCATGGGGACTGTCAGTCCAGCAGGTTTCTCCAAATGGGACCCAACTCTTCTGACAATGAACCACACCGCATGGCCTGACTTACAGCCCTGCTCTGAGCAGGCAGGACCATTCCCTTCCCACCCTCCCACCCGCCCAAAGCAGGTTTCCACGTTCCTGCCTCACTTTTCCAGCAAGATGGAAAGAGATGAATGCCATCCAGCGATGCCCTGGCACCTGCCACCAGCCCACAGTGGCCATTAAAGCTTTGCCCAGAGCACCCAGCCTCCCTGTGCCCCTGTGAGGGGGTTACACTGCAAGTTCCCCCGCACTGAGCAGGGGAACGAGAGGTGGGAATGGTAACGCTGAAGGTGGCCAACACAAGCACCCTGTTGGGAATGAGCTCACCTCTACTTTGTCTTCCCTTCCTCTACCTTCCTGGCTGTCTAGCCAGGCTGTCTTGCCTCCACTTGTTGGAAAGGGGGCAATAAAAAAAGCAAACTCATTCTCCAGAGCTTGTGCACCCTCTTGAGCTGAGTGTTGGCTGGTAGACTGCACTCAGGGTGAAGCCTCACTCGCTGCTCCCCGCTCACCAGCGAAGGGCTGAGGACTAGGGATACAAACCAGCCTCTCTCATCCTGCTCTGAAACCAGACCCTCTTTGCTGAATTTCAGCAATGGGCCAGAAGGCTGCTTACCCAAACTGGCTATTTTGCTACAACAGCAAGTGCCCCTCTTCCCAGGATAATGTCCACCCTCAAACCTATTTTGAAGACCAAGAGGGAGCATCCTTAGCAAGTTGGTCTGGCAAATGGTCTTCTACCGCCACACCATCCCTGCAGTGCTAGAGATGAAATTCAAGGCCGTCCCTTTCAGCTGGAAAATTAGATTCAGGACTGTGCCTGATGAAGCTCCTCCATCCTCCAATCTCTCCTTTTACAGCTTAAAAATGCAACTCCTGACTGCTCTCACCTGTGCTCCAGCAAGTCATACCAAGTCAGCTCTACCCGTGGTGTCACTTCTCAGGTGACTCCCAGAAGCAGCCGGGACCTTAGAGCAGCAGAGGACAGGCCAGCAGTGGCTGGCAGATCGGTTTCTGTGAATCCTATGGGACCTGTCCCCTCTGTGCCAGCACTGTTGTCCAAAACTAGCAATCCTGTCCTGGAAGCCACGTGATATTCACGTGACACCACAGCCCATAGCAATGTTCTCTCATAGCAATGCAGGCCATCAGCTTCATGTTGCAGAATAACGCTGCATGGCCAGAACGGTCTTTTGTGGAGCGGAGCCCAGATTTGGAGGGTTGCGCATGGGCTCAAGCCTTGCAGGCTTGTTCCAGGTCTGGGTCTGGAAGGAGCGGGAGAAAAATAAGCCATTCCCAGACCTCTGGCTCCACTGCCCATTTGGACCGAGGAAGGAAGAAGCTAGCTGAGGGCTCTGCTCTTCCAAAACCCTGTGCCCCTCACAGCCCAACAGCTGAGTCCCCACGAACGGGCCAGAGGAAGAAGAGCAGCCGTGCTGCACCCAGGTCCCCAAAGCTCCGCCTGACACCTTGCGCCTTGCCCTGTGATGGGGGATGTGATCACACCAGCTCTCCCCTGCTGAGCGACTGGTTGTATTCATGAAGGGAACAGGTAAGGAGAGAAAGACCCTCACATGGGCTATTCCTTCCTGCGGGAGGAGTTTGACAGAGCTCGCTAACCACTGCTAACCAACACATTTCTGTGTCATCAGAAGTTGCTCGGCAGCAGGATTTTGCTGCCTTCAGGAGGCACCTTGTCCTGGAGAAGAGCTATAGCCCCACTTTGGAGAGTCCGGTGAACCCGAGGGCTCTGCAGCCCAAGAAACAAGGTCCTCCAAGCACCAGCTTCTTTTTAGAGCACCACCAAGCCATTTGCTCTGTCAAACATCACCAAGTTCATTTCCTCTGCCTGCACTGGGCACAGGGGGCCAGCACGGCTGCCGAGAGAGTTAAAGGCACCCGTGTGCCACCCAGCAGCACACTAACCCTTGGGGATGGGACAGGAGCTGGGGGATGAGCCCAGCCCCACCAGCCCCAGCGGGACGCATGCTGGGGCGAGCAGGAGATGCAGCCGTCCATCCTGCCGGACGGCTGCTGCCAGGCTGAAGCCATGGCTCCGGGCTGCAAAACTGCCTCCCCCTGTCCCCTCTCCTGGTCCAGCCTCTCCTCGCTGGGGACAGCAAGGGGCGAGCAGGTTTTGCAGGCGATGAATCGGCAACGAATTCCCCCTCCAGCACCAGCCTGCTCCCCTCGCTCACCGCCCTGCAAAGCCTCCCGTGCGCTTGGCAGGAGCCAAGCTGGTGGCACGGGGACGCGTCGGGACAGCCCGGCCAACAGCTGCCCTTTAAAGCACCGCGTGTCACGGGGACCGCCGGCACAGCACGGAGACCCCCACTGCCACCCCAGCAGCGGAGGGGCAGGCGGGAGAGGGCGGCAGGGAGGGGGCTTACCTTCACGCCGTCATTCTTCTTGTTGCCACCGCTTTTGCCTCCTGGAGAGAGGAGGAAGGAGGTTAGGAGAGCCAGGCAGGGCACCAAGACCAGGAGGCCGAGGATCAGCAGCATGGTGCCGGGCGGCAGAGCGGCAAGACCCCGCGGGACCGGCTGGTGGGTTTCGTCCTCTCTCCGGCAACCCCCGGTGCCAACCCCCGGAGCTCAGGGGCGACCTCGCCGGCACCGTCCCGTCCTGCCCCAGCAGCTCTCAGCCAGGGGCATGACCCGTCTCCCAAAGTCACGCCGAGTCCTCGGAGCGGCTCGGAGGGGGCCGGCGGGGCTGTCCGGCAGCAAGGCAGCGCTCCGGCCGGCGGGTGCTGGCGACCGAGGACGGCGCGGCGCGGTGGAATGGGCTGCCCGCCTGCCGCCCTCTAATTTTAGCCCCATGCTGCCGGGATCATGTGCTGCCGGCCCGCCGGCCCGACAGCTGCAGCCCACATTTTGACGATGATGAAAAGCAGACGCCTTCCCCAGTGCCCACCTACTGCTGCCGGGACTGCCCCAGCCCCCCGGGGCTGCTCAAGCCACCCCAAAACCCTCTGCACCCCCGGACCAGGGTGGGACTGATGGGGCTCAGACCCACGTGGGACCCATCATCACCCATCAGCCCCGCCACGCTGCCGGGGCAGGGGGGGACCGGCGAGCCCCTGGGTTGTGCGTGGGACGGGCAGAGCTACGAGAGACGCTTTTGAATTTCCTGCCCTTTGATGCTCCGTGTCCGCCGTGTCTCCCGGCGCGGGGCCTGACACCGGATCCCCCCAGCTGTTGGACTCCCCCAGCCGCGCCGCGCGCTGCCCACAAGTGCTAAATGTGTCAGCACGATCCCCCCACGACAAATGCAGATACCAACCCCGGCCACGGCCCTCTCCCCCGGCACCTGGCTGGGCCAGCAGCCCCCCATCTCCCCCCCTGCCCACCTGCTACACCTGACTCCTGGGGTGCCTCGGCGAAGCACCCCGAAACACCCATCTAACACCAAACGGCTGCCACCAGCCCGCTCAGCCGGCTTGGCTGGCTTGTCCCATCACTGCAGCACCTCTGCCGGGGCCATCCCCAGCGCTGCGGAGGGCTGGAGGTGACGGTGAGCGGATGAGCTCTGCAGTCACCCGGCTCCTTTTTGGTTCCGTGCCTGGGAATCGCTGCTGATCCCTGCCTGTGAAATCCCAGCTGCAAGGCTTGCTCCGAGGCAGCGGGGTGTCCCCAGAGGGGACAGCTCTCCGCAAGGACATTGCGGCAGGAGAGCTTGTGGATGCACCGAGACCTCTCCCAGGGCACAGGCTGGGCTGCTGGGCTCTGGCCCTGCTCCTCTGCCTCTGTGCAGCCCTCGGGATGCAGGGAGGCAGGAGAAGAGTGGGGGGCCCTGCAGGATTAGAGCCCTCCTGCCCAGGGAGGGACTCGAGGGACCCTGCTGCCATATGGCTGCAGTGGCACCCAGGGACCTTTCCGACACTTTCCCGGTGCAGAGGATGCTCTCCCTGAGCCACAAACATCTCCAGGAGGACACGAAGCCGGCTGCCTTGAGACGTGGCAGCCCCCAGCACCCGCATCCCCACCCCAGCACAAGCCAGATGGTTGGGCGCATCTAAACCCCCAAAACCTAAACCTCTGGGAACTGCTGTCCCTCATCCAGACACCTTTTCTCTTGCATCCCAAGCCAGCAAGGTGCCAGGTGACACCCAAAACAACCACCCAATGCCACGCATCCCCAAAGGCACCAGGCTGCAACCTCAGCCCCCCTGTGACACCTGAGGCAAAGCTGGCTCTCTGTGGGTTTGCCCTGGGCAACCTGTAAGACAAGGAGATGAGCCCCGGAGACGGCACCTACCGGAGAAGTTCCTGGTGGCCAGCATGGTGGTGAGGATGGCTCCCTGAAAGACACAGAAGGCAGAAAGAAAAGGCGTGCTGGGCCCCGGCCCCCCGCACCCCTGCCGCTCCCCCCAGCCCTGGGGGAGGAAAGTCCTGCTTGTCACCTGTCCCCCAGCCACCTCACTGGAAGGAAACTGGCCCACGGGCTGATATTCCCCTCCTGCCATCAAAAGCAGCCCTCGGTACCCGACTCCGTATCCCCAGCGCTAGGGCGTTGGGTTGCATCCTCCAAAACTGCCTTCTCTCCAAGATTAAAGGGATATTAAATATCCCCCGGGTGCATTTCGGTCTCGTTCTACCCTGCCCTAGATGTAGCATGACTCCACTGACCAGAGCCAGCAGCTGGCGGCAAGGGGAGCCACCGGGAGCGGAACCGGATTTAATTGCAATTAAAGCCGTGCCAGCTAAGAGCAGCGGGGTAGGGATTTTTCATGGGAGCCACGCAAAGATCACCACCACAAAATAACATTCATAAAGATGCTTCCCCTTTTCCAGCTGACTCTACTAACTAGTTGTTCAGTGTATAATGAGATTACTTTGAACTAATTGCTTACAGTAATGGATTACTATTTTGAAGTGTATGCCTGAACTAATTTGATTACTTGTCTAGCTGAAAAGTAATAATAGTTTATAGCCAGTTTCTTTTCTTGATAATCTTGTTAGTAGCCTGCAGCTGTACTGCTCTGTGCCACGTCGCATTCAGGCCTGGAGCGCTGATGGCCCTGACGGTGGCACAGATCAGCGCTGTCCCATTCTGTGTCTCCGGCTCTGGAGGAGGCATTGCAATTTCCAGAGCCCATTCCCAGTGCCGTGCTGCCAGTTGAGGCTGAGCAGCAGCCGGGAGATGGGTGCTTCAGGGAGGTGCACCAGCTTGTCAGTGAAGCCTGGGGAGATGGTGATTCCAGAGGGGTCCAGGCTGCGGCACGCAGCAGCATCCGAGAAGGGAAAGCCTGTGGGGCTGCTGGTGTGGGTGAGCCAGAGCTTTTTGCCTGTCTATGGATCACTTTGTTTCCTTGGCTGCGAAGTGGCTTGGTCATCAGGCAAAGGGGTCTCACTGTGCCTCTCGGATCCATGTCCTGCCCCAAGAAGGAGCTTTGTCGACACTGACTCCAGTGGGAAAGTCCTCACCCCAGTGTCCAGGGCAGCTGTGTCACTCGCTGCTTTCCTTCACCACGGCTTTCCTATAATCACTTGGGAACCCCAGCCAGATGCAGCCTCCACCCCACTCGGTCTCTCTTCCCTTCTTCACAATGGGGTTCCCCAAATGTCCGTCACCCCCACACCACTGACCCAGAGCCACCACCCTGTCATTTCCCACACGAGAAACAAACCCACCAATGACCCGATCACGCATTTTGCAGTCAGCTTGGAGAGCACGAGAGTTACCTTCAGCTTCCTCCGGGCATTGAACTTCTTCAGACAGTCCACCGTCTCCTGCCTGTGCATGCATGATGCCACGGTGGCACGGTGCTGGGAGGAGAGAGACCCAGCTCAGAGCAGGCGCCGAGGGGGAAGGGGCTCCCCCAGCCCCGCTCTCACATGCGTGCACACATGTGCAGTCTCCTGCGGTCAAGGCACGGGCCAGAGCTGCCTGCAGCAGCAGCAGCAGCAAATAAAACTTTAATAGGCAGCGGGAGATCGCAGCTCTGGAGTCAGCAGGATCTGCTCTGGTAGTGGGGGGGGGGTTGCAGGGAGAGCTGGCTGCCCCCTGAGTTAACTCCTTGGCTGACCGGCCACGTTTAGCAGTGTGCTCAGGGTTTGCACGTGGTATGGGGTCCCAGGGTTAAGCCTCTGGACTCCTCCTGCCTTTAGGAGCTGATTCAGAGTGAGAACCGGCAGCTGGAGCAGCGGGGTGCAGCGAGGGTGGCGGGGGGGATTGCTGCTGGAGTGTATGGATGGATAAACATGAGCCTGCTCCCACCATCCCTGAGGAAAGGCCCCCCCCAGCGCAGCGTGACACCAAGAAACCAGCCTGTCCCCACCAGGGCTGGGGACATGTGTCCCTCCCATCACCAGCTCCCCTAGGACATGCTGTTTGCCTGCACACTCTGGGCTTGTCTCTGCTGTAAAGCCTCAGGGGAAAAAAGGCTGCTCTGAGAGCACTGGGAGGAACCATGCGAGGAAACCGTCTTCCCAAGATGGAGAAAAGAGCCGGACAGCAAGGTTGATAACACATGCTGCCCAGTGAGATGTTCCCCCCTTGCGAACCCCCACATCTCTAGACCTTCAACCCCAACTAGTGAGTGCCACCAAACTCACCGATATCCAGGGGTGCTTCAGAGCCTCCGCTGCCGTGATGCGCTTGGACGGGTTTATGGTCAACATCTTGTTGATGAGATCTTTCGCTTCGGGAGTGACTGTGTCCCACTCAGGGGAGGGGAACTGCCAAAGCAAAGGGACCAGGGTGAGAGACTGCAGGGAGCGACAGAAGGAGCAGAAGCCCCTTTGCAATTGGGGTGGTTCTCCTGCAGCCCTTTGCTCCTGCCCATGGGACAGGGACAGACATACTACTGGAGAGACAGTAGCAACTGGAAAGAGCTGCCAGCTGGAAAACTGGAGAGCAGGGACGGAGGGAGAAAAGTGGAAGGCCCAGGACAAGACCTATCTGTCCTGCAAAGTGGACCTGAAACATGCCAGTGTGTGCACCTGGGCATGGCTGCTTGGCCAACCCTCTGTGACCAGAGCAAAGAAACTTATTCCTATCTGAATTTGTCCTGGTTGCCCTTCTGGAGCAGCAGACTGCAAGGCAGGGACAGCAGGAGAGAGGGGAGACCATGAAAGGGGGGAGTAAGACAAACCCACTCACATCATAAGCCCCAGCCTTGATCTGCTGGTAGAGTCGGTGCTGGTCTTCATCCCAAAAGGGTGGGTACCCAACCAGCAGGATGTAGAGGATGACGCCTGCCCAGGAGAGGAGAAGTGGGATCAGTGGGTGGGAGTTCATTGCTGGAGGTATGAGCAGACACACCCTGGGGACTGGCCGAACTCAAGCAGAGAAACTGAGAAATTAGGGAAACGGGAGGATTTGCTCCCTGATTAAAAAGCAAAAGGCTCATTGGTGGGTCCAACTCCATGCCGATGTGCTCAGCGGCTGGGGAGATACATGGCTCTGGCAGCCACCATGCACAGCCTCAAGCCAGGTGCCCCATCGTGGCATCATGCCTCCTCCCCATCGTGAGTGGAAGAAGGCTCCCCTATGGCTGCAGCTGCGTGGAGGCATTGCCTGACCCCACCAGCACCGCAGGGCAAAAGAGTCAGCATCTCCCCCACTTGGGGGATTTGGGTGCATAGCAAGGGGGCTGATCCTTCAGAGAAGGGTGCCACTGGACTGGGAAAGAGGGTGCTGCTCTTGGGACAGCCCAAGGTAATGTGCCACCTCTTGGCTAAATCCTCCAACCTGACCTCCCTGAGACATGTCTAGCAATGGCCACTCAGGATGGATGAACAGCCTCCCTCATCCCACGCAACCCAGCCCAGGCGCTCCTGGCATTTCAGCCCCAGTCTGACTTACCGCAAGCCCACAGGTCCACGGCTTTGCCATAGGGATCCTTCCGGAGCACCTCGGGGGAGAGGTATCCCGGGGTGCCAGCAAAACCTGGGACAGAAAGCCTGTCACCCACCGCCGGCAGGCAGCCCCCATCCCCACACAGCTCACCAGCAGTGCCTGGTGCCCAGTCGAGCCGAGAGCCCTGGCACGTGCCGACCCAGCGGGACAGGCACCCTCCCTCCAGAAACCTCTGTGACTCCCGAGAGCAGAGCAAACCGCGGCTTTCTGCCAGTGGCACCAGCCAAACCCCAGGATGGTGCAGAAGGCTGGAGTGCTCCAGCACTTGGAGAAGGCTTTCCTCCTCCAGGGTCTGCCCCTGTTGCCGGCTTGTCCAGCTCACCAGGACACCTTGGTGACTCACCGAGTCCCCGTGGAGCTGTTTGCCTATGCCCTGGATCAATTCTGGGCTGTTTCCAGGGGCACAGCTGGAGCCATCAACCTCCTCATCCACTGTGCCTCCTAGGCTGGTGCTGCCGGGATGCTCCCATAACTTGGGGTTCAGGTCCTGGGGATGATTGTCCCTCCTGGAGCCCCCCCTGACCAAACGCACCAATGAGGGCTGGAGGATGCCCCAACTCGGGCCAGTCCTACTCACCAAACCACGCTTGCTGGTCCCCCTCCACCTCGATGGCAAGGCCGAAGTCAGCCAGCTTGACAGCGGCACCTTTCAGCTTGGATGCCAGCAGCAGGTTCTCGGGCTGCAGGAGGAGACAGGAGTTGGAGAGGAGCGAAAGCCCCGCAGGGACTTTGTTGTTGTGGGGTGGTGGGGACTTCCCAGCACAGCACAGAGGAAGGTCAGGGCTCTGGATGTGCTCCCCAGCTGCTTTGTCCTGCCACATGTCCCGGTGTCCCCGGATCCTTAGAGGACCATGGACTACAAGGACCTCCCTACCCCCTCTCCATTGCGTTGTTTCACCCCAAAGCTAGTCTTTGCTCTGTGGCTTTCCAGAAGCCCTACATGGTGTTCCTCCCCGCTGTTTCAGCTGCCCTGGAGGACGCTGGAAATTGCTCCACAGGGTTTTGCATCACAGATGGGGTCCCCACCTCCTTTCACAGGCACTTCCCCTGCAGTTCCTACCTTCAGATCCCGATGGACTACCCCCATCTGGTGGCAGTGCAGGACGGCCTCCAGGATCTGCTGGATGCAGTGGCTGCGGGAGAGAGGAGAAAGCTCACAGGAGTGGCCAGCGAGGCAGAGTTTCCTTAGACGCTTCTACTCGGCTGCATCTCACCCCCTCCATCCCTCTCCCCAGCACGCTTCCCACCAGCAGCCCTGCAGCACAGCTCAGTGTCCCCCTCCACCGAAAGCCACACACCTGTGGAGAGCAGTTGTAACCCAGTAAGATCCCACCAGAGCTGCTGGACACCCGTTTGCAGCGAGCAGGAGCATGGGGGCTACGGCTGAGCCCATGGGGTCCACATAGAAGCAACATGGGGGTGAGCTGGAGACCAGCAGCAGAGTTTGGTTTCCAAACCCAGGCAGAGAAGATGTTCTCCTCAGACTTAGACCTAACCTTTGCTTCAGCCCCATTTCCCTGGCCTCCACTAATGCGGGTGGCTCTTGCTGCATCTGTTCGCTTTGTATCTAGTTCATTAAACCCCAGCTCTGCTGCATGCATGAGAAAGGAAGGGAAAAAGACCGAGGCAACGATCTTTTCTGCTCCAAAACAGCTGTGTGCAAGGCAGAAGGTGTTTATTTACATGTATTTTATTTTATTTGTATGACACTAGTAAGTGGATGGGTTGTAAGTGGATTCAGTGCGGGCAACCCATTAAATGAGATTGTTTCTGCCTAGAAATAAGGGATATTTCCGTACAGACAGAGGTAGCGTCGTGCTTACCACCCCCTTGGACATTTGTATGGGCTATGCTTATCCTGGGGGCAAAGCCAAGAGGCACAGTGCTATCTGGAGACTGGAGAGAGCCAAATCATGTCCTCTCAAAAAAATGAGGCTAATGCTGTTCCCTGGATGAGCTGCAAGGACCAAAGGTGTAGCTGAAATGCTACCCAGCCCCCTGCCTCTGCAGCAGGGTACCTGGAAAGTGCCAGTGGGAGCGTGGGAGGGAGCGGAGCTCCAGCACATCCTCCCACCCAGCCTGTCTTGACTGCTCCTCCTTAGTGCTTTCAAGTGGTAAATGCCAGAGAAACGCTTGCAAATGACTTTAATGCAGCTGCAAGGGGAAAGGGTGAGGACTGCCGGGTGTCTGTGTTATCCCTCTCCCGGCTGGGGCACCAGCCTGATGCTGGGCTTCCTCCCGGCCAGCCTGGGGAGCCCCGCTGTCCCCCAACTGGGGACCCCCAATCGCGATGCCTCGCTCCTTTACAGGGAGGTCAGATGTGGGCGATGCTATCAGCCCCAGGGAAGAAGGATGCTGCGAGCGATGGCTGGCAGCTGCTTGGTTCGAGGCAGGAACCAGCCCTCTGGTAACACACACACTTCTTGGCACAGGAGCCGAGTGAGTTAAAAAGAGGTGTTTTGGGGTTTGTTTTTTTTTTTTTGCACTACACATCTGTTTTATGAGTACGCGCTGCAGAGCGGCTGTAAAACACCTCCCAGGACGGAAGGAGCTTATGCTGCAGAAAGCCAGATGCGTAGGACCCTGAGAGAGAGCAGCTCACAGGAGAAGGGGACAACTGCTGTCCCCGCCACAGCCCGGCGTGTGTCCGTGCTCACCTGGCATCCGCTTCGCTGTAGTACTCCCTGGCCACAATGTCCTCAAACAGCTCCCCACCGGTGACCCTGCGAGAAAACGGGGGGAGTCACGCTTGGCCATCTCAGCACAGCACGCGAGGGAGCTGGATTGATTTATAGCATGCTCAGCCCTGGCAAACCCCCCCCAAAATGCCTCTCCACCATGCACAGGGGGAGTACTGGGGGTGCAGAGCAGAGACCTGCCCTCTGCCCAGTTTGAGGGAGCCAAGCTCGGTTCAAACCCAGCCTGCGGGAAGGGCTCGTGTGATGTGGAGGATGGGGAAAGCTTGGGGGGGGCTGCGGGGGTGCAGGGCGCGCTGCCACAGGGTGGAAGCATGCAGCTGCCGGTGGATTAAGAGACGCATTTAACCATTACTCACAGGTCAAATATCAGGTAGTGGTGGCCCTCTTCGGAGATGCTGTCATGGAGCCTCACTACGGCAGAGACAGAAGGGTTACGGGTATGCCTGGCTCTCACCCCGCTCCCCGGGAATGCCTTTGCTCCGCTTTGGGCACAAGCAGGAGGTAGGGAAGGGCAGAATGGGACTATTCCTCCTCCCTCCTCCTCCTCTTGCTACTGCTGCTGGCTGGGTGGGGGGTCCCCGCTCAACAGGGGACCCCAGCCGTGGCCCCAGCCTTGGGCAGTGGTGCAAGGCTCAAAGGTCACATCCAAATCAGGGACTGCCTGCGGCCAGTGCCTGGCCAAGGTCCCGGGCAGCTGCTGGGCTATCTTGGGTGCTGGGCAGGCTGCAGGCATGGGTGCCCCCAGCCCAGCCCTTTGCTCCATCAGGAGAGGTGCCCAGGCGCAGGGAGAGCTCAGCCAGGGTGCTGGGCTGCCAGCCCTGGCACCAACGGGGCTTTTTTTATTTTCTGCTCATGACCTTCCTTTTCTCCTTGGGAGGTCTCAGGTCAGGGATATCCAGGAATCACCACGGGATGAGTTTCCTTCGGAGGAAGCGGTCTCCCGGTCTCCTCCCGCGGGGCTGGCATCTCGCCCCGCTCGTCACACCGAGGGGCATCCTCTCCCCTTGGACACGTCTTGCCAGGTACAGCTGGGTGCAAACCTGCCATCCTGCAGCTGGGTTCTGGTTATTCAGGCTTAGATCCCTGCTCACAGCTTAGCAGGCAGATGTGCAGTGAGGGGACGGGCACAGAAACAGGTAGGATGTATAAAGACCGCTCCAGCATCCTCTGGCCCCCACATCACATTTTATTCTGGTTTCCCTGAGGCTGTAAATATTTAACCCTTTCTCTTTGCTCACCTGGTTTCAGCCTGATACAACTTCCAATATCTTTGAGATCTTTGGAATCCAGGGAGGAAAAGGAAACATTCAGGTGAGTGATTTTGTGGGAATTTGTGCTCCTCACCCATTTTACTGCAGCTAAATCAGCTGAGCCCTGTATGGAAACATCCTCCAGACTCAGATCTGAGCCGGGGGAGATAACAAGCCCCATCGTTGAGTGCAGACACTGTGCTGCATCGCTCTTTTCTCCCAGGCCAGCAAATGTCGCTTTGCTGATCCTACCCCTCCCTCCCAGCTCAGTGCGCAGATCCAGCCGCTGCTAAGAGCAAGCTGCCAGCGGCATCACCTCACCCTGCAGGGGCAGAGGAGGTGTGCTGAGCCAGACGGCATCTTTCCTCTTGGTCTTGTCTATTGACACAATTTTCTCATCTTATTTCCCTGGCCATCTTTCCTCACTGTCAGTCTCCACAGACGTCCCCTGCTTTCCAACACCACTATCTGCTCCCTGTTTTTCTCCAACATAATCCCAGCTTTTCTGCCTTCCTCTGCTGGAAGAAACACATTTCCTCCCATTTCATCTTGCCCGAGAGGGATTGGGGATATTGTGCCTGAGATCCTGCAGAAGCCAAAGTGTTCAGAGGGGGATTAGGCGAGTTCAGTGTGGATAGGGCCAGCGTAACTACAAGCAGATGGTCCGGATACAACCCCTGCTTGGGGAAGTCCCAATGCCCGTGGCTGCCAGGAGCCGAGGAGGTATAAGAAGGAGCAGCTGCTCTAAATATAGCCTGATCCTACAAGTATCTGTTACTGACCATAGTCAGAAAGAGCTGCGACAGCCAAACCACTCCAGCTCAGTGCCGAGAGCCAAGGCAGGAGCGGGACACAGCTTCGGGACCGGGGGGTGAGAAGACAACGGGTACCAGGAGTTAAAACTCCAGGGCTCGGCGTAGCTGAAGTTTCCCCGATAAAGCAAGGCTTCCCTGCAAGGACACGCAGCTTTGGGAAATGGCAGCTCTCCCTAACACATCGCCTGGTGCTGTAGATGTGCTGTGGGGTCCTGGACCTGCCCTCGACCACCCACGCGTGGCTTTCTATGCAAGGCTTTCCAGCAGGCACAGTGCAAAGCACAGGTTGGTTCCTCCAGGATCACAGCCGCAGCACGGCATTCCCATGGGAGACGGAGGGACCCACCTCGCTGCAGAAAACGAGTGAGGGGCCAGCAAAGCCCCTTGGCAGCTGGGGTGCTTCTCCCAGGGAGGGATCGAGAGGGGGGTTTCTGCCTTGCCTTCCCCATGCCCCTGGCAGCCGTGGCTCCTCTTGTTAGGGTTCGATCTGCAGCTCGTTCCAGCTCCTGGGTGGGTAATTAGCTGGCTTGTGCTGCATGGAAGGGAAGCTGTGAGCCCAAGTTTCCAGGCAGCAGGAGCAGTGGGGGGCTGAGAGTGTGGGGTGGGGAGGGTGGAGAAGAACCTCCTGGGTATAAATAGCAGCAGATTGGGCTTGTTAGGATCTCATGCCGTTAACCCCTTCCAGCCTGGTGCAGCAGGGTTGCTGGAAGCCTGCTATCTCTGCGGGTCACAGCCAAACAGCGAGGTGTGGTGTAGGGATGGGGGAGAAGGCACAGGGGGGCTGAACTGCAGGACAAGGTGTTTCTGTCCCCTGAGACCCCACCGGCCCCACGGGCAGGTGATGGAGAGGGAAGGGAGGAAGACAGCGGTAGGTAAAAGCTGGGGCCAGGCAGGGAGCTCTGGCTGCATGGCCCAGCTACCGTCCTGCAAATCCTCCTGGAATGGGTTCCTCTATTTTTAGTATTTCTTGCTATTCACGCACTTTGCAGTGTGTTTCCTCCAGGTCTCAGCGATCCCCGTGTGTATTTTGCTGCAGAGGAAAGGCCCCGGCTGCTGCTCTGACTGGGAGAAGCTGGACTCCCCGCCGGGACCCCAGCAGGGCAGCTCCTGTGCAGGGCATGGGTCCTGCCAGAGCAGAGGCGGGGGAAGGATAATGGCCAGATCCTGCGGGGTCCGGTGCCCCGGCAATGCAGGGGAGACCTGCCACGCCGCTATGTACCTGAGTCAGATGGCAGCTGACAGGCTTTTTATCTGAACTGAAATATTTATGGGGTGGGAGCCATGTGGCTGGTCCCACTGGCACCGGGTCTGGCTCCCTGGATCTGCTGCAGCGGTTCCTGGGAAGGGATGGATCCAGGCCACCGGGAGCAGCGAGGGGGCCAGAGAGGAGCCCAGCCAAAGGGGAAACCTCCCAGCTCCCGGCTGCAGGGTGCAAGGGCTGCGTAGCTCTTATCCTACTCCCAAATGCTTTCCCAAAAGCTGCAGGATCCCACTGGGGTAGGCACATTCCAGGGTGCAGCAGAGAGGAGAGGGGGTTCATCCCTGCTCTTGCTGCCGGACCACCCCCAGGGACCAACAGCCTGATCAGCATCACTCTCAAGGCTGGGGTTTGGAATTTTCTTTACTGCAGTTTTTTCCCCTCCCCTCTCTCTCTCTCCTTCTGGCCTATTTTTGTCTTTTGCAGGGGCTCAGGAGTTTTCCTGAAACAGCTTTTCCGAAGGAGGCTACTCTCAGATGGACGGTCGGTGGGAAAGTCTTCGCTTCCCCCCGCCATCGCTCCTCCTACACGCCCCGCGCTGCTGCTGCTGCTCGGAGCTGCAGCCGCTTTTTGGAGCATGCAGAGGAATAGAGCACCCGAGGGGGGGGGAGAGGAGTAAAAATAGTCCCTTGCAGCCTACTGGGGCCCCGCTTCTCCCTGAGGGAGCTACGGCCAAGTGGGTTAGGTAGGACCTACTTCAATCCCCCCCCACTCGGTGGAGGCCTTTCTTCCCCTGACCCCATTCGAAGATGCTGACTCCCGTGAGGAAGAGGAGGGACGGCTCTGCAGGTCAACAGAGCGGGCTGCTGCCGAGACCCTTCTCCATCTCTGGGATGGGAGCCGGAGCGCAAGGGAAGGACAAACAGCCCCTGCTGCTGCAGGCAGGGCTGAATTTGGGACCCCCCCCAGCCCCGGTGGGAGCACGGGAGAGCAGGCGGGCACCGGAGCCGGGCACGGAGCACTGGCGGATTTGCCCGGTTCCTTGCCTGGCACGCGGAGGGTGGGGAGCTGGGTGTGCTTACCGATGTTGGGGTGCTTCAGGAGGCGGCAGATCCGGGCTTCTCGTTCCAGCTTCTGGTGATCTGAAAGAGGCAATGGTCCTAAATTAGGGTCTGGGGAAAGGGAATAAACTGTTCTCAGCTCCTGCCGTGCAGGAGGAAACCTGGGGGGACGGAGCAGCTGGCAGGGAGCAAACCCACCCGTTTTTTTATCTGCTAAAGAATAACGGGTTTGGAGACATGTTCAGCATCAGGGCCTGATGGACAGTATCCCAGCACGGACGCAGCCCCCAGCCAAACCCCCAGACACCGATGCCATGGGCAGTCCTGGGCTTTGGATGATCCCTTGCTCTCCCTTCTCTTTGCTGAACAACCCCCGATCCCCTCCCGAAAACCTCGGAGCTGCCGGGGTTTTCGCTGCCAGCAGCACTCGTTCTGTTTTCTTTTATTCAGACAAGCACAGGCAATCAGCAAGGACATTTCTGGCCCCAAATGGTACAATTTGAACAACAAAAGATAAAGCCAACCAGCGAGAGATATCAAGCTGAAACGGGGCTATCCGCTTCGCTCCCCTTCTCTATCCCCAGCCGTTTCACATCAGGTCTTTGCTCTCCTACATCGCAAAATCCTGGCTCTGAAAATTTGCTTCACCGTGGTGCCTGTCTCCAAACAGCCAGCACAGGTCCCTCTCCCCGGCTTTCTCCAGGCTCAGGAATGTGAGACAACAGAGCTCGGGGCAAAGCAAGTTGAGCTGAGCCAAAAAAGCCTCCACCCTGGGGCAGCCCAGAATGAATTTTCAAATAATTTTGTTTCTTCTTGCATGTCTCTGCACTTCTCTCCCTCCTTATACCTGACCTAGCCACCCTGCACGGAGGTGTCTTCTCTTGAGGCATTTCGTGCTAGGAGGAACCCAGCAGCTGGGAGAAGCGAGGATATAATTAGGGCTGCTCGTCTCTCAGCACTATCACTGTTACCTTGCAGGTTCACACCCCAGAGTCTCGCTCTGCATCAAACCTGGGTGTCTCCGACCGCTGAGACGTGAAGCCAACACAGCCCCTTCCCTGCGGGGGCTGGAGCCTTCCCCAGGGCTCGATATCCCCCGTCCAGCGACGGCGGGGCTCGGCGGGGGCGAGTCACCCCAGGGCTTGGGGCGAGTTTTGCAGCCTGTGCTGGGATCCGGGAGCCAAAGGCTGGGACAGCCTTGGTGGCCTCGTTCAGCTCCCCACGGTGTTTCCCCCAACGGGGGACAACCTGCCCAGGGTGGGACGGGATGGCAGGGAGGGGTTGGGGTTTAGGCTATTGCTTTTCACATCCAAAATGCATGGTAGGGTGGAGGACAGGGACAGGATGGAGGGACAGTGTGACCAGTGGGGCAAGCACTTATCTGGGGAACGGGGGAGCTGCTTTCTGCCTCCTCTTCTGCTCCTGCCTAACGGTGATTTTAGGTGAGTCATTGATTGTCACTCTCTGCCTCAGTTTCCCCATCCGCAGCCTGAAGTCTGGGGCCAAATGGCCCATGGGGAAACCCAGCGTTGTTGGTGTCCAGTAAAGCTTCTTTGCTTGCTTACAAGAGCCCAGAGATCACAGGAAAGGGGGGTGAACGTGACCCCAAGTATGGCACCGCTCCGTGTGCCCGCACGCCGCTGCCGGCCGAGCCTTCAGCTGCGCAGGGGCGAGCGTGGCCACTGGCGGAGGGCAGAAGGTTGCCCCATCCCTTCCCTGCTACGAGCCATCCGACTCGGCTCCGGCTCCCCGGCTAAGCCACCACAGCAGCAGCGCTGTGCGGCCCCCCCCTCCCCAGCCGCTGCCCCCCCCTTTGCATCCTCGCAATCTGTCGCCACCAAAACGCCCGTGAAGGCAAAGCCCGGCACAGGCGGCTTGGCGGGGAACGCTGGGAGGCTGGGGAGGTTCGATAAACTGCAAACAGCACGGGGAGAGCGTGGGAGATCAGCAAAAACCAGGCGAAATGGAAAATGGATCAGGGAATTTAAAGGGGGGGCAGCGATGGGGGTCCCTCCAAAGGGGAAGAGGACAGCACTGGAGACCCAGTGGCACCCAGGAGGGGCTGGGAAAGGTGCTTATCCCTACGGGGGGATGGCCAGAGACCCCTGCCCAGGGACCCCTGGCCAGTCCCCATTAGCAATGCCCCAGCAGGGCAAACCCCAACACATCCAGCTGGCCATCGCAGGATGAAGCCGGTGCGGGTGCGGAGGAGGCTGCCGTGCCTGCGAGGCTGCAGCGCCTGGGGATGCAGCCCCGAGCACGCCCCAGCATGCGAGCACCTTGGTAGGAAACGTCCTGGGGGAGCGTGGCCATCGCTGCCCCTGGTGCCACGGGCTCGGCTGTGAAATGCAAGGGGAATTGCTGCCTGAAACGAGCCGCTCACCGCCCAGGGAGCGAAGGCAGCCTGTGCTCCGGGGGCTTTGCTCTTTCCAAGCCTGTGTGGGTCTTGCTCGGGCAGATCTTCCCCGCCGTGACTGCACAGCAAGGATGGGCTGGACACGGGGGCACAGCCCAGGGCTGGGTCTCTGGGTTTGCGGTTTCCTCTGAGCATCGTGTGGATACAACCCCACCACGGGGCCGCAGGCTGGCAGGGGACCCCCCTGGTTGTGCAAATGTCCGGGACAGGGCTTGCAGGGGCTTTGCACGTGGGTGGGATGGCTGTGCCAGAGCAGAGGAGCAGTGGGACAGACGGACAAAGGGACAGGGGGATGTCCCTCAGGCAGAGGGACCGTGCTGATCTTAGGGGGGCAGCTGCCGTGGGTCAGAGCATCCTCCCACCCACATGGCACGGCACGTCCACCACCCGGCGAAGAGCTGCTGGGGGCAGCGAGCCACGGCTGCAGCCCCTCTCCTACCCCACAAATCCAGCTGCTGCCTGGACGGAAACCCCACTTTTTCTCCAAAAACTCCAGTTTCTTTCCTGCTGGCTCCCTGTGTCGGCAGCCGGGAGGATGTCTGAAGAGACCATGGGGATATTTTGCAGCTCCTCTCATCTTCCCCCCGACCCCTCTCCCCCCTGCACACCTGCCCTCCTGCCCTTTGCGTGTGACACAGCCGGTGGCACATCCCGGTGGGACAGTGGCTCCTTGTGCCCCTTTGGAGATTGTTCCCAGTCTGGGGAAGCGCCATCCCCCATGCTAGAGTTGCAGAAATGGGGGTTTCAAGACCAATTTCACCAGGCAGGACATGGAAAATAACCTTTCTGAGATCTCTCCAGGGGACAGACGGACACAGAGCCGCTCCAGGGACAGCGCAAACCCCAGAAGAGGATGGAAAGGGGAAAACTGCCGGAGCAGGTGAGCAGAGGCAGGAGGGAGCAGAGGGAAGGCGGCTCAGCCTGCTCTCCAGGCAGCCCGGCAAACTGGGAGGTGTTTGCTGCCCGTCCCGCTGCCAGCTGGGGTACATGGGCAGGAGCCGAGTGCCAAGGCCAGCACCGCACACCTTGCCCAAAGCCCGGCTGGGTGCCCCAGACTGGGAACCTTCGGCCTCAGAGGAAGGGAATGGTTTGCATTCCCAAACAGGGACAGGGACCAGCACGGGGCGGGGGGCTCAGCGTCAGTGCTGTGCCGCTTTGGCAGCACTGCGGGAGGGAGATTGCAAAGCACTGATTTAATTTGAGGTCAGAAAGGAGTTTGTCACCATTTTCTGTGTTTCAGGTTTGCCTTCGGAGGTGAGCAGTGGCATCAGGGAGAGAAACTGAGGGAGGGAGTTAATTAAACCCTCCCAGCAGGGCACTCGCTCCCAGCACCCATCCTGCGCACCCGGCCAGGAGGAGCCGGAGCCGGGGACACAGCAGCTGCTGTCTCATCCTCTCCATCCTCCTCATCGCAGCTCCTCTGCCAGATGCCTGGGGGCAGAGGGGTCCCTGCCTCAAGCAAAGGGCCGGATGAAGCTTTTCTGTGCTGGCTCAGCTCAGCTTTGCCCGAGGAACAGCCAGGACAGACCTGCCAGCACCTCTTCCAGCAGCACAGCAGCCAACGTGCTCCACCAGAGCGATTAATTAGACAGCAATGAGGGGTGAGGGCCCATCTCCAGGTAGAAATTAAATCAAACCCCCGCTTGAACAACATTCCCATTTCCTTGATGTAGGTACACGAGTAAGGAAAGCCGCAGCCCCTGAGAGCAGGCACGGGGGGGTCAGCGGGGGCCCCCTCAGGGAAGGTGATGCTCCCAAAATAACTGGGCTACCCAGCGCCTGAGGCTGGCAGCAGTTTAACTTGCTGCAAGGCTGTAACCATCATTTTGCCGCAACATGGCGTGCAAGGTGGTGGTACGGTCTCAGGGAGAGAAATGGGGTCCTACATCTCCCTAGCCAGTTTGGGGTCTGGGAGCCCCCCAGAGCCCTGGCACAGCCGGGCTGTGGGTGCATCCTTGTGATCAGCTGGGATGCGGTGAGCAGCCACCAAGACATCTCCTCGGGACGCTCACCCCATCCTTCAAGGAGCTCAGTGTGTACCACAGTGGAGACAGGGTGGGATAAGGAGGTCCCCCACCACACATCAAACACCCCCCACCTCGCTGCACATCAAAGGCATTGTCCCGGTGCCGTGCAGAGGGGACAAATTCCCCGCTCCGCAAACCCTGCTCGCCTCTCGCCTCCCCGAAAACACCCCCAGCACCTACCTCGAGCAGACAGCTTCTTGGTATTGATGATCTTGGCCGCATACTCTTGTCCTGCCAACACCTTCACACATCTCCGGACGATGGAGAAAGCGCCCCTGGGAAGACAAGAAGCCGGAGGGAGAGGTGAAGGGCTCGGCACGGGCAAGGGCACGGCTCAGCCCTGATGTGCCTGTGGGGCGAGGGGCAGCCACGGGGATGGGGATGGGTGCTGGCTGGGGAACGGGCTTGGAGAAAACACGGAGGGCTCTCAGTTGGCTTCCCTGCACCACTCTTCTTGGGGAATGATGGGGGCAAGCACAGGTATACCTGGGGATGAACGCAGGATTCGGCCCTCCGTGCTCCCCTGGGACACCCCAGGCTTTGCGTGCCTTTCCTCCTCTCCCTCCTCGGCTCTGCCCTACCTATCCCCTGGGAGAGGAGCAGTGATTTATCAGGGGTATTGGCTCCTGACGGACACCAGGATGGCTGCAGCTGGCACGCAGCACTCGGCCGCTTCATTTTAGTCTGCGCGTGTGGCTTTGCATGCTCCAGACCTTGCAATCACAGCAGCACTTTGCAGAAGCGGGTGCAAGCAGCAGCGGTGGGTGCAGGTGAGCGGTGCATGGTCCCCCCAGCTGCAAAACTGTCACACAGGCAGGGACAGCCCAGGGGACCCTGCAAGCAAGGACCGCTGGAGCCGAGCTGGACAGGGACTGATGCTGCTGCGGCTTGCACACGCGTGAACCAACGTGCAAGGGTCTCCTGGGGCCTGGCAGGCAAATAAGCACGGGTGCTTGGGACACTCCAAAGAAGCTCCTCTGCCCCCGTACCCCACACCCCGAGCCCTGCCAGCTCGTTGCACTGAAAGCACGCCGGCACGATGCTGGGAGCTGCAGCATTGCACACACACAGGCAAACGCACGCTCCAGCCCTGCTGAGCGCAACCTTTGTACCAGGTTCCCTTTCCTGCCAAACCCCTCCAATCGCTAAAATAACAACTATCAAAAGCAAACCCACCTCCTGCCCCACCTTCCCCCCCGCTCCCCGTCGCCCGCTCCCGCTCCCTGCCGAGGAATAAAAGGCCGCAGGCTGGCGAGTGGCGGCGGATAATTGATTTTACCGGTGGGGGCGGATGGAGACGGGCAATTTGGATTTGAATGTGATCTTTAGGAGAACAGGCAAACGGCGGGGTGCGGAGGGATGGGGCTGGAGCCCCAGCAGAGCCGGCAGCCCACGCGCCCAGGGCTGCTGCACAGAGCATCACTTGCGGCACGTGCCAGGCAGGAGCCGGGGGAACAGCATCCCAGCGCTTCCCAGCCTCCCCGTCTTGCCGTTTAATTGTGGCTGCTGGAAGAGCTGAGCTGTTAATATCCCTGTAGTCTGGGGGGGGATTAATTGGAAAGGGGGGACAAAATGTTTTGTATCCAGCTTGCCATGGGGTGGGAGACCGGAGCCATTGCCAGTCCTGCAGTGCCAATCTCCCCATCCCGCTGGGAACCCCGCACTGCCTGGGGTTTGGGGGCTCCTGTGAGTCCCTGTGACCCATCTTTCCTATATTTTTCCTAAAGACACATGTGCTGCTTTTGCAGTGGCAGCAAAGTCCGCAGCAGTGAGCGCGGCAAGCAAGGAAGCCCCCATGCCCACTGCCCCAGCTCGGGGTTTCTACCCCAGCCGCAGAGTTTCACTGTGGGACCTGACGTGGGGTTGGAGGGATGTAGGTGTCCCAGACCCCCTGAAGGCTGGGGACCCCCGGCCACTCCTGGTCCCAGCACCCACAGCCACTCGCTCATCCATTTATTCCAGCTAAACTGAACGGCGGGGAAGGGGGAGCCGTGGGAAGCGGGATGCAGCAGGCGGGGATGGGATGCACCGCGCTGCCAGAGTGCGGGGTTTCACACCCCCGGCTGCATTCATGGCTTTTGGCTCCTCCGGGCCTTTTTAACAGAAACCAAATGTCTGTTTGTGCTCAGTGAAGTGCAAGCGAGACCCTGTGAGCCTGGTGGGTGGGGGGGACACGAAGTGCTGGGTGCAGGTGCAGGACACCCCAGGGTGCCGCACGCTTGCCATAGCCCTGTTCCCAGTCCCAGTCAGGTCCTGCAGGGGGTCTGCGCTGGCCAGGAACCCCTCCACATTGGGTATTTGACCCTGCTGGGCATTTCACAGCAGCCAGGCTCTACTCCCTGTGCCAGGCTGCTCCCGTGCTTCCCAGCCCCGGGTGGGATCTTCCCAGCCTGGGAGAAAAATCCCCCCTTGGCTCCATCTAAATCCAGCATCTCCTTCCCCGCAAATGCAGGCTTCCCCCCCTGCACCAGGGGCTTACAGGGCAGTGTGGGCAGAGCAGAGAGTGCCAGGCAGGGAGCTCAGCCCCATCTTGGTGCAAGAAACCCCTTTGGAAGGTGACATGCCCTGTTCCCTGGCCGTGGGCAGCGGAGTGGGTCCCTTCCCTCCCTCCCAGGGTGCTGGCTCTTTGGATGGGGCCAACCCCCATGGCAGCTGGGGGCCCCCATCTCTGCCTGGCTCGGAGATGGGGCATTCATCCCAGACAACACAAGCACATCCCAGTTTTAGCACTGGATGAGTACATCACCCACAGGACCGTGGGTAGCGACCGTGTCTGATGGCTGCCATTTCAGGGTGACGCTGGACCCACAGCCCAGCAGCCAGCCCTGTTCCTCCAGCCCCAAGCCCTGGCACTGCCGGGTCCAGCCCCGGTCCCTTGGTCCCCCGGGCCAGGCATGACCCCATGCCTTGTCCCCAAGGCCTCCCCCTGCCAGCCCGAGCAGCGGCTCTGCCACCGGGATGCTCCGCTTCTCCCTTTTCACACCTTCCCTGCCAGCGCCGGGCTGCGCTGCTGCTGCCCTCCCTCTCTCTTCAACACCTCCTCCTCCTCCGAGGCATTTTATCTCCTTTCTAGAGAGAAGAGTGTGGGCTGGGGATTTTTTGTTCCTCCATATTTTTTTTTTTTTTTTTTTCCCCTTTTAATAAAACCCCTCTCCTGCAGCTCTGGGAGCGGAGGGGCTGATCGTACCGCTCGGTACGGTAATTGTCTCCAGCCTCTCCCTGAACCTGCCGCGGGGGCGGATTTGGAGGCGCCGATGGAGCTGCACTTGTTTGTCCTACTCCGGGGGGCCGTGGGCAGGATCCTCTCCCTGTGTCCCCCCACCCAGCGCTGCCCCCTGCCCTCGCCCCAGTCCCCTCCTACAAGTGTGGGGCTGTGGGGAGTATCGGAGCAGCCTCTCACTTGCTTGGCTTTGCCGAGGCTGCCACGGGAGAAGATTTTTCCCAGCTCCATGTCCCCCGCTCAGGACAGATGCCCTCCCCATGCCTGGGAGGTGCAGGGATGCGCCAAGGGCTCCTGCCCCATGGGGCAGGCTCTGCAGACCCCCCCTCTCCCCATCTCTGTCCCCCCACAAAGCCCTGTCGTGGCGCTACCAAGAGGTGTGTGGCATCTTAAACCCCCGGCTTGCCTGGGTGTCGGGACGGGTGACAGCCGAGGAGATGGCAAAGGAGGACAGTGGGTGCAGCAGCCTGACACCCAGCACCTCCCTCCTGTCAGCCAGGCTCGGGGACACCCCGTGTCCCCCCCGCAGCAGACTGTCCCAGTTCCTTGGGGACAGCAAACTCAAGATGGAGCCTTTCTGCTCCAAGCCCCGCTGCTCCCCTTCGGGGTCTGGCTGGGGGAGAGCCATGCTGCCCACCCTGCCTTGCCCCTGCCGGGATGCCCCCACCGAAACCAGTCCCGGGAGCATCTCGCCAGAGGAGGAACGCCGCTTCCCACCGCCAGCGGCTGCCGCAGCAGAGCAGAGGTGCAGCGCTTCGTCCTGATTTCCCTCTCTAAGCCCACAAAGCGGAAATTTCCCCGTGGGAAACCACTGATTTTTGAATGTGCCAGGATGCGCTGGAAACCATCCCGGTGGAAAATCCCCAACCCAGTGCCTTGACCAGCCCAGTGAAGCCCTTCGCTCGGGAACATGCCTCAGTGCTGCAGTGGTACCAACCCCCCGGAGAAGAAGGGAAAGCTGTGGGATGCTCCGAGCTGGGGATGCTGCCCCGAGCCACCGGCCGAGTCGCGCTGCCTCTGCATCACCCCGGGAGGTCTGGTGGGCCGGGGTGCGAGGCTCGCAGGGCGCCGGCGAGCCGCTGCGCCAGCTTTGCTCCTTTATTCGTGAACGTGTTAAAATGCATCTGTCGAGGTGGTTTTACACCGTGGTGCCGGGTCATACAGGCAGCCCGCAAGTCTGGGTCCTCAGCCCTCTGTGTCAGCACCCACCTAGCAAAGCATTGCATCGCAAACGCCTCCGGGATCCCTCCCGGTCCTCCCCCATCACACCTGGCCTGCAAGCTCCCCTCCACATCCCCACAGCCATGTCTGCCCAGCCAGGGCCCAACAGCCTCCCTGCAGGCACCCAACAGCCGCTGCCTCTCCTGCCCACCCCCTGCCCACCCGCTGCCACCACCACAGAGCCTCAGAACCCAGAAAAGCCGAGAAACCTCTGGAAAAAACAGGTCCCAAACCCCCCCTTGCCACCAGCTCCCCAGCGCGTACCCATGCCCCTGCCCGCAGTGCCGGCTGGGACTGTCCCTGCTTCAGGGACCTGCTCCCCATCCCACTGCTCCCCTCCAGCCCCTCGCAGCCACCCCGACGCTTGAGGGGATGGACGTGCATGTCCTGGGACCGGGGGGGGTCCGCTCGCCTCCAAGGAGCTGCACTTCGTAGCAGCAACCTGGTCCTCCCATTTGGCTGGGGAATATTAACTGCGTTCAGCCTGGCACAAAGTCCTCCCCTGTTTCAGCCTCTCGATTTCTCCATCTTTGTCCTCTCCTTTCTCCCTCACCCCCGTTCCGCACGCCCACGCGCGTGTGGGCGCGCGTTTAGGCGCAGGCTGTCCTGCGCCCGGGCGATGCGGTGTTGCGGGGCTGGAGCAAGTGCCCTTGCCCACGGATGGACACGGCTGCCCATCTGAAGCACGGGCATCAGTCACCCAGCACAGGCACCCCCGAGCATGCCACCACGTCGCTGAGCCACTCCGAAGGGAACACGGCTGCACGCCCCAGATTTACGCATCAGCTCCGAAAAAAGGCACAGAAACCAAAACACAGGCACACGCCTGCTCACTTCTGCGCCCGTTTAACAGCCACATGCTCGGCAAGACATGGAGCATCCCTCTGCCCCACAGAGAGGACCTGAAATCTCCTGCTCCACCCTGGGGTACTCAGAGCCCCCCAGGATCGCCTCGCCATGCACGGGCGTTTCTGTTTGCACACACATGCACACACACATGCACCCTGATCCAGGCACACGGAATGACACCCGGACCTGCCGAGCTGAGCCCTCGCCGGCAGGATTGCCGGGTCAGGCAGGGCTGTGGCTCACCTGGGGGGGCACTCACGCTGGGACAGGGGTGGGAGACACCCCCAGTCTGTCCGGGAGCTGCTGGGATTCACCAGGGGCTGCCAGGCAGGTTGGGTCTCCTGCAGGACTAGCCAAACCCCGGTAAACCCACACAGAGAAATTCCCTAAAGAAATGTAAGGAAAAGCCCGCTGCTTTGGCTTTCCTCCTCGGCTGTCCCGAACCTCCTCCCAGCTGGAGAAGTTCCCGGGGGAGCCGGCAGCATCCTCTTTCAGGAGCTTTTTTTCCATAAGAAGGGCAGCCGCCCCCTCCCCGGGCAGCTCCAGCCCCCTGGGGTGACCCAAGCCCCCAACCGAGCACCCATCAGCAGCCACCCAAACTCGGGAAGGGACAGAGTGGGCAGGACTGGGGCTGGCAGCCCCCATCCTAATCCGAGCCCCCCCCCTCACCGCTCCCTGGTGCCTTTGCTCCGTGCCTGTCTCCTTTCCCCCATCTCTGGCGGTTCCCAGCACCGCTGAGGCTTTTCCCCAGCCGGGGCACAGCCCCACTTCGAGCATCCCAGCCCCGTCTCCAACTTACTTGCCCAGTTCCTCGAAGAGCTGGTACTCCTCGGTGAAGCGATTGCAGGTGATGGTGGCCATCCCGAGGGGCTGGAAATGCTCCCTCCCCAGTGCGGAGTTTGGGGCAAGCAGCTCTCCTCTCGCTCCCTCCCTCTCCGTGTGCTCCCGGGGCTCTCTCCTCGCCGAGGTAAATAAGGGAATATGTTTGATTGACAAGCCCGGAGATAATGATGAGGGCAATTTGTCTTCTCAGCTTCACAAGCCTTCGTCAGCATCCCCGTCCCCATGGCGACCACCGCTGCCAGAAACGCCCTGTTTCTGTTGCCGGGGCAACTGCTTCCCAAACCTGCCACCCGCCCGTGGGGACCAGGGCCCTGCTGGGGACCCCGGCTCCGGGGGCTGCCCGGGGGTCACCCGCCTGCTGCGGGGGTGGGAGAAGTCTAAACCGCAAATATTAAAGGCAAATTAAAGGACGTGGCAGTGGTAGAATAATTGGGGCAAAAAAGGGTTTCCATGGAAACTGTGGTTTCCATGTTGCAGGAGGATGCTGTCGCCCTGGCAACTGCTTCTCCCCCCCCCCCCCTCCCCAAAATACAGGCCCTGCTGGTGCCGGCAGCGGCATCCCTTCGGGGTCTGGGGGGGCTGTGGGATGGGGGACACACTGGGGCGAGTGGGAGCAGCTGGAGCAGAAGTGTGTCAGGAGAAGCTGGAGAAACCATGGCAGGTCCCCAGGTCCCCAAACCAGCCTGCCATCAGCCGGGGTCCCCAGGGGGGGTCTGGCCCCGATCGTTCTGCAGGGGAGGGCTGGCCGCACCAGGGAGCTGCTCCCCACTCCCCCCCCTTTGCCTGCCAGCTCTCCCCACGGACCCCGGGGCTGCCGGGGGAGCGGGTCCCATGGGTCCCCCCCGCCGTGGGGTGAGCAGCTTGCCCTAAAGCGCAAGCTAGAGGGGGAGCAAAAAGGCTGTGTTTTGGGCTGGTGTTTCCCTGCGGTGCCCAAGCCGGAGCACAAAGAAGGGGGGATTTCAGAGCGGGGGTAGGAGGAAGGTCTGCCCCCCCTCCTCAAGCTTTTTGCTGCCTAGTGCATTTAACATAAAAAAAGCACAAGAAGGGCAATACAAGTAGAGTAATGAAGTCCAAGACTGCGGGGGACAGGCTCCCCTCTGAGCCCACCTTGCTGCTGGCATCCCTGGCAGCACTCCTGGGACAACCAGCACCCTCTCCTCCACCCACACCACCCCTTGCACCCTCCCACCTTCTGATCCCCCCAGAAGAGCTTTCTTCTAAGCTTTTGGCCCATTTCTGGATGATTTTGCAGCAGAAGGAGCCCCTGCCGTCCCGGGAGAAGGGGCTCCCACCACCCAGGAGAGCATTGCCTTTGGCAGCTGAGATGGATTGAGTTCCCTTTCAGGCTGCCATGGAAGGGTTAAAAGGAAAAGAAAAGGCTCTAACCAGACAAAAATAGGGAGAAATCTTTGAGAAGAGAGAGAGAAGGAGGAGCGGAGAGAGGGAGAGAAGAAAGGAGGTGGAAGTGGAGGAGGACAGCAAGTGGCGGAGTGAGGAAGAAGAGGGGGAGGAGGAGAAAGGTCTAATGGCTTTTCCATTAATTGCACCATTACCCACCTTCAGCCCCAACTTGCATCCCCGCATCCAGCCTCCCGCTCCCACGTGGCCCAGCCAGAGAGGACCCTGTGGCCCTGGTGGCAGGACAAGGACCCGCTTCCCACCCATGGGCAAAGGGACAGGGCCATGGTCCCCAAGGGCTGGTGGCCTTTGGACCCACCCTGGCCATGCCACCATGCAAGAAGAGCACACCAGGCACCCTCACTGGGAGTGAGCATGATGCACGTGTGGGATCTGTGCCCTGGGGCTATGATGGTCCCCAAAAAAGCCTCCCTGCCTGTGCATGTCTCCTCCCCATCCCATTCCCACGTGAAAGGGGGTTACATTTGCCACCCCCGGGGCTGTGCCGGGAGGCGGGGGGCTGCTGCGGGGGCCGCCGCAGCCGGATGCTCAGGGGAGTGCTCTCCTCCTCCAGCTTTTTGGTGCTGGTCCCCAGCAGCCCCTCGGAGCCGAAGGGTGAGAGGAAGACCCCCCCCCCCAAGCCGGAGACCCATGGATGCCCGTGGGCAGGTGCGTGCCCCCACTTTGCTTCCCCCTGCTCTAACGTATGTGTCCCCGTGGGCGCTGCAGTGTGACCTGCCTCTCCTTCCCGCGCCCACCCCCCCGCTGGCACGCGTGTTCAGCCCCACATGCGTGACTCGGCGTGCTCCTGGAGCCGGGAGGAGGGATCTGTCCCTTCCTTCCGCCCAGGGCCCCTGCTGCACCCCTGACCCCCATGCCCCGAACTCCTCGCCTGGGGCAGGGGGTGATGGCAAAGCCCCCCATGGGGACCCTGCCTTCCTCCCCGGGTTTCTCCTGCCTGGCAGAGACACGGCTCTCCAGGAAGGGTTTCTCCCTTCCTGCCCTCCTCTGTCTTCAGTTTTTTTCCCTTTTCCTCAGCATTTTTCCCTCTCTGAGGGTGAGGGGGTGTCAGGCTTCTGGCTGCTGAACACGCTCTGCTTTGCCGATGATGTTTTCCCAAGCGGGAACTGCTGCGTGGCTCCACTCCCCGGTGCCTGGGGACAACCCAAGGGGAGCAGGAGCTCTGGGTGGGACCTTCCCCCTCCAGGCTGGGGGCTCTCCCTTCAACTCCAGGGGAGGGGAGCAGTCCCAGCCCTCTCCCAGAGACTTCGGGATCCTCTTTGGATGTCTCTCCTCGGCCAACATCTCTGTTCCCGGCCACCCCAAGATTTGCTCCTGCAGGGTTTTGCAGAGCCAAGCTGTTCTCCTGCTGCCGTGCTTGGGTCTGGCCGCCTGATGGAGACCTTCATCCCCAGCGGCTCCTCTCCATCCCCAGGCTGCCTCTCCAGAAATGCCTCCTGCTCTCCCCACGCCTGCTCCAGCTCTACCCTGCTGATATTTAGTTTCTGCATCCCAGCATGGGACTGCCCCAGGATGGGCACCTGCGGTCTGATGCCAAATCCCAAGCGCGCCGGATGGGCAGCCGTCCCACGGAGCTTGGGGAGGACCAGCGTGTCCCGGGGGGACTGCAGCGGGTCCCCCCCCTCCTCCCAGGGGACAGGGCTTGCCTGGGCCTCAGGGAGCTTGCAGCAGTGCCTCGCACGCAGAACCAGAGGGGCTGCGAATTACATATTGCAGAGATCCCAAAATTACTGGGACAGTTTCACACGCAAGCTGGGGTCTGGGGGATGCTCAGTTGCTGTCCTCTAGGAAGCTGAATTTGGGGTTATTTTTAGGTAAAGATTATAAATACCATGGTAAGGAGAGCTGATTTACATTTAGGGTTGTGTTTGCAAATGTGCCCTGTCCCTGCGGGCCCCAGCACTCGCTTCTGTGGCCACATGAGGCTGCTTTTGGTCCCCAGGGCCACCCTCTCCCTGACACCAGGGTCCGTGGGCAGGGACCCTCCTGCGGACATGGCCGTGGGTACCTGGGGACTCCCAGCACGTACCACACAGCTCCCTGGGGCCATCGTGTGCTGGGTCTGCGTGGGGAGAAACCTCTGCAAAACCACATGTCCTCGGACCCCTGGAAGGAGAAAGGATGCGACTGCCTGGCATGAGATACAGCCCCTGGTCTAGAGCACCCTCTCCCCAGCATGAGGTGCCCAGAGTGCCCTGCCACCCTCCCACCACGGCAGTTTGTGGAGATGTCCATCTCCTTTCCTACTACTGGGCTTCTTCCCTTCCCTCTCTCAGGTGGAAAATGCCCGTAGGGCTGGAGAGGCTCCGAGGTACCCCCAATCCTGCCTGACCCATCCCCATCCCCATCCTCATCCTATCCCCCTCCCCATCTCCAACGCATCCCAACTCCATCCATCCCCATCCCATCCCCATCCCAACTCCCTCCAGCCGGCAGGGTGGAGGCAGCAGTCCATCCCAACGGAGGTGAGGTAGACATCACCCCTCCATCCCACCCCGCTCCCACCTCCTCCCAGCCCAGAGCCCCAGTGGCCCCAGATCCATCCCCCTGCCCCATCCCCTCCGCAGGGCCTCATCCTGCACCAGCTCCTGCCCGGGGTTTGGAGGAGCCTTGGGCTTGCACGGCTCTCTGAAGGGTGGTTGGGAAGGAGGGGACCGCTCAGCCTGTGTGCAAACACATCTGGGTGCAGCATCAGGACCAGGCAGGGAGCTCCACCACCTGAGCATCTCACCAGCTCCATTAACCCCTTGGCAACCAGAGCGTACAGGCACTCCCAAGGGGCTTGAACGGTGTGAAAACACGGGATTTTGGCACTTTGCTGCATTTTTCCCCACAGAGACCATTAATGAGCAGTGGTGGGACAGGGATCCCGTGCAGCAGCCACCACCTGCACCTTCCCAGCCCAATGTGCAGATACAGCGGGACTGGAAACAGCGGTGAAGGACAACTGCTCTCCTCAGGTTGGAGGGTCTGCACTCTCAAAGCACCCAGAGATACTCCCGCCTACTTTTCCTCTTTGTTTTTGGGGACAGAGACTTTCCTTCAACTCCTTCTTTTTGTAAAAATTCAGGATGCAACTTTTTTTTAATTAAAAAAAAAAAAAAGAACGCAGATCCAACGCTATGGCTAGGCTGACTGCGCGAACCCAGCTTCAGCCCATCAGATCAGAAACTGGAAATGAAGCAAGACCGGACGAACCTTTCCATGGGGATATTAGTAAAATTGAAAGGAGAAAAATCTAACATGTTTTCATGGAAATTTCCATTTTTGAAGAAAAAAAAAAAAAAGGACTAAACTTGGATGCGTTTATATAAATATGGAAATGAAAGCCATTTCCCGAGCCTTGTCGCCGCCCCATGGCCAGCCCCGCTCTCCTGCTCCCTCCAGCACTGGTTCTCCCTTTGCCGTGACTCGTGCCCAAGCCCCCTGCAGCCATAACCCTCTGTCCTCCTCCGGCTCTGGCTCAGCCTGCAGCAGCCTCCTCTTCTTCAGCGAAACATTGTTTTTTATTCAGCAACCGGTTGGCTTTGCCAAACGGCAGCTGGCACCGCAGCCCCGCTGCCGATGGGCATACGGGTGGTGCGCATCCCAGGGGACCAGGCTGGACGGTTGAGGTAGTTCGAGGATGCGCAGCATCTTCCCAGGGCTCGCCTCGGCCGGGGTGATGCCGTGGGGACCGGTCCGCAGGGAGTGACGTGCTAAGGGAGCCGGGGATGGAGATGGGGCTGATGGAGGAGCTGAGTCCCCCTCTGAAACCTGTCCTTGATGCTGCTGCAGGGCACTTGCCCGTAGGGATGTGGGGAGCCGATGGGATGGCACGGTGATGGGTGTGCACGGAGCAGCTGGGACCGGCGCACGCACTGCCACACTCTGGCTTTGCAAACTCCTTCCCAATTCTACAAGAAGAGGCCTCCTCTGTTCTGCCTCGCTGACAGCTTTTTTTTTCTTTGTTTCTATAGAAAATCCCAATTCCCCCAAATAATCCAGCTAAGAGTAAGAAAAAAAAAAACAAACGTGTCATTGCATTCTCTTCCCGTCCCCGTCCCTCTCTCACACACAGGACTTGAAAGCACACTGAAAGGTATTCAGCGTGCACGTTGCCAATTGTCACATCTTTCAATGACAGATTTTAAATGAATGTTATTTTGCAAGGGAGAGAGAGAGGGGAGGAAAAAAAAAAAAAAAGAAAGCCCACACTGCTCATCCAAGAGCTGACAAGTCCTAACGGGCCTCATTTTCCAGAGACAAAAATAACTATTTTCAAAATTCACAGCAGGGCCTTCGCCTACACACGCTGCACCAAGAGAAACCTGTGGGGAGAAATGTAAAACACATTGTGTAAATGGAAATGCACCATGCATCCAAAACGCTTTTAAAGCTATTTACCCTCTTTCATCCTCGCCAGCTCTCCTCTGAGCGCACGTATGCACGCTCGCACCCCGCCGAAGGCGCGGGGGCACGGCACTTTGCTGGCTGCCCAAGCTCCCGAGCTACCCGGCCCCCAGTAATCGCATGGGTTGGCTCCCCATGGCAGACGGATGATGGGGAGGTGTTTCCCCCCCCTACGCGTGCGCTGCTGGGAAAGCGGTGCCCATCTGCGGCGAGGGGATGCGGTGCGGTGCTGGCAGGCGGGAGTCGTCTCCGTCCCCTCCCCGCGGCTTCAAAGTCCTGCAGCTACAGAGCAGCACATCACCCTCTGCGGAGACCTTCTTGAGAGCTTCCTTCTGCCCCAGGTTCAGCGGTGGGGATGTGAGGATGGGGAGAGCCCCAGCACTGGGAAGGGGCAGCTGGGGGTGGTTGGCTGGTCAGATGCATAGGATGTGTGGGGAGGAACGGGGGTGCCTACAGCCACGCACATGGGGGGGTCTGGCCAGGCAGAACTGTGGATGAGAGGGTCTGCTGGGTGGCTGACCCATGTGAAGTCCACCAGAGCTTGGGGCAAACCTGCCTCCCACATGGGGAGCTGTGAAGGACCATCTGTTCTCCTAGTGCATCCAATCGCATCTCCGTGGGCCATAGTTTCTCACCAGGGCTGTTCCTGTCCTCCCAAGCCAGTGGAGAGGAGAAGCCATGACCCCACATGAGGTCCCTCTAGTAGCAAGGCTGAGTCCAGCCATGGCAGTCTCAGGTCTGACATCCATGGGCAGGAATCCGTCTTTCCACAAAGAAGTATAATAAGGAGACATTGTGGTCTTGGGTTTGGGGGACGCCTTCAAGTTCCCAGAGCAAGAGCAAAGAAGGCAGCTGCCTGGCAGCAGGCAGAAAGTCGGGTGCACATATATACAGGGAAATGATGAGGGACAACCTGCAGGCAGAGCCGCCGAGGCCGGTCAGCCGCTCTGCATCACCGCCCCAGGGTCCCGCGCTTCCTCCTGCTATTGCAATGGCCAACACTTAAAGCTTGCGACTGCCTGCAGAGTCCTTGAGAAAAAGGTCTCTCTCTTTGGAAGGGGCTGTGCGCGGGCCAGCCCAGCTCAGAGGACATGTACACCACCGCCGAGCAGCACGGCTCAGTCCGCATCACCCTTCCTCGCCCACCGGGACCACCTCCCTGCGGCCACCGGTCCAGCCAGAGATGAGAGGTGTTTTGGGGTGAACCCTGGAGCAAGGGAAAGCAAATGGGTGCTGGCCACCTCCCTGTCTGTCCCTTTCCCTCGCTCCCACCCCACGGCACTGCCGTCCAGAGCTTCATCCTGGCCGGGCTGGGTCGATGCTGGGGGAGTCTCCCGTCAGATGCGGTTGGACATAAGTCTGGTGTTCAGCTTGCGGAAGAAGGAGCGCAGCTTGCAGATCTTGCACTTCTTCTTCTTGTTCCTACTTTTCAGGGGCTCCCCACCGCCTTCCCACTCCTCTGCATCATCCTCGCTGGCCCAAGGTCCCCAGGCACCGCCGTTGAAGTCCGGGTGAGCCCGCGGGTTCTCTGCAGGGTACCGCACCGGGATGGCTGTCCGGTTGTAGTGCACCAACCTCATCAGGAGGGTCCTGACCACATCTGGGCGCTGGTCTGAGAGGTCGTAGCGCTCGTAGGGGTCGGCAGTGATGTTGAAGAGCCACACGGACTTCCTCAGGCCGTCGGTGAGACGTTCCAGGTTCCACCAGCTGCCCGGGAAATTGGTCAGGGTCTGTGGAGGGATCCAGTCGCTGTACCCCGGGTCACCAGTGAGGAGCTTCCACTCCCCAACCCGGATGGAGGCTTGCACGGCTGTGTTCCAGATGCCGAAGCCATCCTCCAAGGAGCCGTATTTGGCGTGGTTGTACAGGGGGTCGATGTTGTGCAGGATTTCGGTTCGTGGTGACTCCTTGCCCTCGCTGATGGCAGGCCAGACGTTATAGCCATCCAAGCCTGGGACGTTGCTCAGGTTGCCCCTGGCCAGGCTGACCAGAGTCGGGTACCAGTCCGTGATGTGAACCAGCGCCCAGCTGGTCCGGCGCTTGCGCTTGATCAGGGGACTGTGGACAAAACCGATGCCACGGACTCCCCCTTCCCAGTACGTCCCTTTGCGGCCCCGTAACGGCCAGTTGCTTCCCCCGGAGAAGGTCTGCCCGCCGTTGTCGGTGGAGAATACGATCACGCTGTTGTCGTAATAACCGTACTTCTTGAGGGCCCAGGTGATGTTCTTCACCGCCTCGTCCATGCACGTTACCATGGCGGCGTACTTGCGGCGAGCGACGTTGCCCATGGAGCGGTAGCGGTAGATGTACTCCTTGGGCGACTGCAGAGGTGTGTGAACCGCCTGGAAGGCCACGTAGATGAAGATGGGCTCCTTGGGGCTGTGGGATGCCAGGATCTTGCTGACGCGCTGGGCGTAGAGGAGAGTGGAGTACTTCCCGCTCTGATCCCAAGCCACATCCTCCCCTTCGTGTAGGTCGTAGCCGCAGACACCTGGCCCGTCGCAGTTGTCATAGGTGTAGTAGTCCACGTTGCCCGTCAGGGAGCCCAGGAAGGTGTCGAAGCCCCGACGGGTGGGCAGGCACTCCTTCTTGTAGAAGCCAAGGTGCCACTTGCCCACCATGTGCGTGGAGTAACCGGCTTCCTGCAGCTTCTGGGGCAGGGTGACCTGGTCAAGGGGCAGGCAGTTGGGTTGCCGAGGGCGGATGATGGAGTGCTGCAGCCCTGTGTGGATCTGGTACCTGCCGGGAAAGAGAGAAGAAGAATCAATGGGGAGCAGCACGAGGTAGGGACATGGTGGCACTTTATGTACCGGAGACCCCAAATGCATGCAGCTCTCCATGTCACCCAACTCAAACCCATGGAGCAAGCTCTGTGCCAGAGACAGGGAGCTCCTCATCCATCCAAAAGTATCAAAAGCAGACGCAAAAAAAAAAAAAAAGAGAGGGGGCTCAGCAGACATCTCAAAAGCACACTGGGTTGCTCTCCCAGGATGCCACCAGCAGCTGGCCCTGCTGCTGCCATCCCAGGGGAGCTGGCTGGGCTCTGCCAGGGCTGGGCAGCACTAGCAAGAGTTGCGTACTGATCCCTAGGGGCTGGCAGTGACCCACCTGGGTGCCCACACATCCCTGTCCTCCCCTGCTTTGCACACGCTGGAGATGCCTGGATCCCTCTAGAGCCACCAGGAGAGAAGAGAGAGCTTTACCCAGACCCCGGTGGGCTCCACCACCCCCAGGCAGTAGGTGACCACATCCATAGGCACATCCCTGGGGCTCACTCCTCAGCAGGAGACGATTTGATGGAATCTGCCTCCTATGGTGAGTGCTGACCTCCCAGCCCTGCTCCAGGGAAAGCCCCATCTGTTCCAGGAGGCAGAAGGGCCCAGGATCAGGGGAGATCTGGCTGTGCCTCCATGGAAGAGTGTGATGGACCAGCATCCAGCCTGCCCTGGCCAGTGCAGCACTGAACACACAAGTAGGAAAAGCACGGTCCAAGGGACTTGTAGATGGAGGTGAGAATGATCCTTCGACCCCACAGCCCAGCAAGCAGATCCCCAAGGGCCAGTGTGACAGCAACATGGGAATGCCCTGGGGACACAGCTCTTCGCCAAAGACCACCCTCTCCCAAAGTGACGTCTGTTACCCAATGGCATCTGCATTTTGGGCATTACCATGTGCCACGATTTATTTCATGTGAAAATCAACCATTTACTCAGGGACTCTTCTCGAGAAAGCCAGCAAGATACCTTTGTCTGGAGGATCTCCATCATCTGCCAATATACGAGGGCATCTGTCTCGTGGCGAGCTGGGGTTAAGCCCCACAGAGCTAAGGAACGGATGGAAGTGGGGACACGAGTGGGGTGTGAGCAGGCGCTGGCTTACCTGCCGGTTATCAGCTGGCTCCGGGACGGGGTGCAGATGGGTTGGATGTAGTAGTTCTCCAGCTTAACACCCTCTGCTGCCAGCCTGTCCAGCGTTGGCGTCTGGATATCTGAGCCATGATACCCGACGTCATGGTAGCCCTGGTCATCGGTCAGAATGAAGATGATGTGGGGTGGCCTGGTGAAGGCGGGAGGCAGCGATTTCTCCATGGGGTCCGTGGCCACGTCGGCCACCAAACTGGGCTTCATCCAGTCCCAGGATAAATAGCCAAAGCTGAGCAGGCTGACGAGCGAGAAGCCCGTGAGGGCATAGACGGCCATCCCGGAGCACACAGTGCTGCCTGTAAAGGGAGCTACTGTCCCGGCATCGTCTCAGAGCCACGGAAACAGGAGGTCTCCCCCTCCTCCAGGAAAGTCCCCCAACCTAGGGGATGATCCCCCAAACCCCTGCAGCCAGTTTTGAGGGAGCAGCTCCCATGAAGGCACACTCGCGCGCACACAAAGAGCTTAATCCGCCAGGGCTGGGTTGCCTTCAGTCAAAAGAAAATAACCCTCACGCCGCTCCAATCAAACACATCTGCACGGCAGGACGGGCTCCTCGCAGTGATTAACGGCAGCTCCAGAGCCGCTCACCAAGCGTCCTGAGCGCTAGAAACACTCCCTGGCTTCTTGGCGTTTTCTCGCCAGTGTTATTTCTTTATGAAGAACCCCATAAAAACCTCACCGGAGAAAGTAGCCGGCTTCTCCTCCGCTCCAGCCCTGCTCCTGCCTGGCTATCCAGACGGCTCACTCGGGATACGATGATCCTTTTCTTTAAACTCCTGCGGAAGAGGGTGCTAAAGTTCAAGCCCAGGGGTGTTGAGCTCCCCTCCTCACTCTCCGGGGAAGAGCCGCCCTCTCCTTTTCCCACCCTCCGCTCCAAGGCAGAGAGTCCCAACATCTGCCTGGGACGTGGGCTAAGCCGCCAGGTTTATGGGGAGCCTCAGGCTCGGCCCCTCCCAGCTCAGCAGCTCCAGGAAAAAGCTAGGAAGCCCCAGAGCGTGCAGGGTCCTAAGCGTGGCGTTCCCCGAGCCGCCGATGCTTTCCTCCCCGCTTGCCCCGAGACGTGTGACACGTGGGCCAGGGCCCTGGTGGGATGCTCAGCTGAAGCCCCCCCCCAGCATCCAGCCAGGGAGGGCAGCAGGATGGGCTGCGTCCCTGGAGGGGGTTGCTGGGGCCAGTTGCTTGCGCTGCCAGAATCACCATCCAAATAAATCCTGGGCAAGGGGAAGCTGCAAAAACTTGTTGGGACCGCCCCAGTGTTGAATAAAACCACCCAGGGGCACGCAGAGCTCTACCAAGTGGGGTGGGTTCTGCTGCACCCATTTTCCAAGTGGGGAAACTGAGGCAGAGAGGGAGCATTTGTACTGGCCATGGCCACAGCCAGCCAGCGGCAAGGTTTGGTGTGAACTGGAGACCTCGGCCAATGCGGGGGCACTGGGCTGAACTTGGGGTACAGGGACAAGGGGCCAGGTCGGTGCCCTGATGCTTCAGGGGAGCTTTTGGGAGAGATGAGCGATGCTCCTGTGCAACTCCTTTCGCAGGGCCAGCACTCATCAGGCATCAGGAAGCCATCATGCCTGCCGTGCATCTCGCCCCCTCGACTTTCCCAAGGGCAGGACTTGGCCCAGGAAGGGGGAACTTTGGTAGCACAAACCCACCCATGTTCACCCACCCCTGGCAGAGCCAGGAGCTGAGCCCTGTGGCTGTTTGCACCGCACCGATGGGGACCCGAGGGGTCCCAACACACAGGGCACCCCAACACAGCCCCCCCCCCCAGCCCACGCACCCTGCCTGCCTTTAGGACCGCGGGGCTGCAGCGGCGGGGGCTCACTGGGGGCTTTGGGAAGGCTCTGCCTGCGCTTCGGCAAGGGCTGGCTCAGAGGAACAGCGGAGCCAGACGGCTCCCGGCCCCTTACCCTGGGCCTCCCCCCTTGTCCCCAAGCCCAGGCTTCCCTCCTCCAGGTCCCCTCCGTGTCCCCTCTCCTGGATCCCCTCCTCTGGGTCCCCTCCCTGGACTCCCCCCAAACTCTTTGCCCCAAGCACCGCCCTGCCCCATGGACCTCCAGCCCCCCCGCGCCCCACATCTCCCCACTGCCCCCCATTATCCTGCCCCATGGGACCTCAGGCACTGCGGAGGAGTGGGCAGGAGGGAGCACAAGGCTGCCAGCTCCCAGGGACAAGGGTGACTCCCAGGAAAGGCAAAGGGAAGGTGGGCTTCTCTCTCCTGGCTTTAGACAGAGGCGGAGGAGACGAGGACAAGGACAGGGACGGGGAGAGGCAGAGAGCCTGCTTCTGCTGGGGCTCGGGGGGGTTACGGGAGCACAGGGAGGGTTGCAGGGGGACAGGATTGGGAGGCAGGCATGGATAGCTGTTTTCTGCACCCTTCTCTGCTGGTGGAAACCCTTGCTCGCTCAAAGGAGTGTGGCAGGGCTGGGTCGAGCCCTTCAGTGAGGTTTGATTAATCTCTGGGGGTTCATCACTCATTTCTTCTGCCCGCTCCTCTTCTCCCTTTCCCTCTCTCCTTCCCACCACTCACCTGCCTCCGGCATGTCTCCCTTTTCTCCCCGACGTCTTTAGCTTTGAACAATTCCCTCCTCTTGGAAAAATCTGGACGTGACTGAAGGGGAATAGAGGTGGTGGGTAGTTCAGGACCCCCAACTCCTGGGTCCTGTGTGCTCCTCCACTGTTCCCGGTGGACACCCGCAGCCTGGGCAGACCTCTCTGTGCCCCCCGTGAGCTATCTGGGGCTGCAGGGCTCCCCGAGCATCCTGACCTGTGGCCCCGTACACATGGCTCCACGCACACCTCGGACCAGAGACAGAGTTATCACCAGGGATTATAATCACAGCTCTTTCCAAATAACAAATAATAGTTTGGGTGAATATTACAGATTAGAGAGGAAACTGGAGATGTGGGGCCTGAGATGCAGCAAAGAAAGTGTGTTGAAGGCAGCACAGACCAGTGATAAACTGCGTCTTGTTTGGAGCTGGAGGATTGAGCAGGGAAGGAGGTGCAGGAGGGGGCAGAAGAAGGGATGTGCCGGCTGCAGGAATGGGCCTGAAGCCCACCTCCGAGGAGCAAGAGCAGAGCCAAGCACTTCGCGAGTGCATGGATTTGCTGCTGCAGTGGCTTCTGCAGCCACTTGGTGGGTTGCATCCTGCTCACGCCTTCAGCAGAGGAAGCACAGGTTGGGAGAGTTGCCCTGAATTTAATTTGCTGTCGATGGCCAGAGCTCAGAGGGTTGAAAGGAGGGAAGGAACCAACAGCAGAGACGTGGGCACATGCTGGCACGGAGAGGGGACCTTCTGTGCCTGGACAGGGCAGCTGGCTCAGGGAAATCAGTGGCAAGTCTGAGCTGGCCCCAGGTCTGGGGAGGAAACAGCGGGGTTAACTCAGCTCAGGGAGCTTTTCCAAGAGCCAAAGGGTGAATAAATCGTGAATTTGTTGGCAGTGACCCTGCTTTGAAGGTCTGGGGACAGCTGGCTGGGTCCCAGCAGCACACGAATATCTCCCAGGGAAGGGGGATGCACAGCCTGGGTTCTCCTCCAAGAATTGATAAAAAGGTGAAAAGCAAGGGGTATGGGGAAACTGCTCTAGGTCCCAGGAGAAATGGGGTGCAATGGGACCCTCAAACCAGCCCCACTGAAATCATCTGACCGGGATGCAGGAGGTGGGAGCAGCTGGGAGGAAGGAGGAGGAAGAGGAAGAAATGACAGCTCTGGAGTTTCAGGGTCAGGACGATTTAAGCCGGCTGCTCTGAGAGTGATTAATGCATCACAAGGTCTAGGGATGGAAAAAGTACTCAGGGCCTGCAGTCACCCCCCCCAACCGCTCTTAATTCAAGGCAGTCACTCGTTCAGCCTCACTCAAAGATGTCTCAAGAGCCAGGAGCTTCCTTGGAGAGCTCCAGCGCGTTGCACAACGGGGAGTTTTCCCCTGGCAGCCGGCCTGGCCATGGATGCTGAGCCAGCCGGCGGACCCTGCCTGCTTCGGTCCTGCATCCGCCCAGGCAAGGACAGCCCCGCTCCTCCCCGTCACATCAACCGCTGTGACAAAACATGCTGAATCTCCCTCCCAGCCTGATCCGCGGTGGTTTTACCAGTTCAAGGTGATGGGGAGCCCCATCGGGTGAGCTGGGTGCTGGCTATGGGGCCAGCAGTGGCTCTGTGGACAGAGCATCACCCACCCGCACCCCAACCGAGCTTCCCCAACCCAGAGCATCACCCACCCGCACCCCAACCGAGCTTCCCCAACCCAGAGCATCACCCACCCGCACCCCAACCGAGCTTCCCCAACCCAGAGCATCACCCACCCGCACCCCAACCGAGCTTCCCCAACCCAGAGCATCACCCACCCGCACCCCAGCCCAGCACTTCCACATGCCTGCGGACCCTTTCCAGCTGGGACCAAGCCCCCAGTGCTGAGAAATCATGCAGCAGCCAGGGTAAAGCCATCAGCCAAAGTCCAATATGCTCCATTTTGGTGTTTTTCAGCCCAGTGGCATGACCTGCGAGGCAGCAAACCCTGACCAGTGCCTGGGCCAGGTCCCTCCATGTCCCTGCAGCTGGCACAGCTCCTTGCATTTGCACAGCTGGTTCTCTAACCAAATATTTAAATATTACCTCTTTTTTTTTTTTAATTTTTTATTAATTTTATGTGGCCTGGGGCAAGAATGAAAATAATCACAGCCCTTCCTGCTTTTTTCTCCCCACCGCCCCCCGGCTCCAGCCGCACTTGCGTTTTGGCTCTGAAAACGCTCACTGCAAACGGGGTTATGCAAACAGGCTCCGCATATTTCTCAGCGCCTGCGATCTGCCACGAGGGCCACACAGCAAAGTTTAAAACTAAGCCTCAAATCTTTTTTTTTTTTTTTCCCCTTTTCTTTATTTTTTAACCCTTCCCGGGGCCAGAGCCCCTTCAGCCCTCAATACTGCCTTTCTCTCACCATCAATGGGGCATTATGGCAGGGGAATTATTGAAAGCAGAACTCCCAGGCTTTACAATGGGAGCTCTGTGCAAGGCAAATATTGCACAATCTGTTTGCACGCCGTCGGCTTGGTGCCCTTCCCCCTCGGCAGCCCCGCTCACGCCTCGGCCTCCGGCCTGCCGAAACGGGACCTTAAAAATAAGAAATATGAAAGGTTTTTAATAAGTCCCCTCTCTCCTTCTTCAGAGCAAGACATTTGACCTAACAGGGCATCGGGGAGCCAAGCCCGGCCTTGAAAAAACACAGCGCGTTGCTCTCGCCTCTTAGATGTTTAAGGGTTTCCGCTCTCCCCGGCCAACGTGTGATGCATTTACTTTTTTATTGGCATGATGAAAGAGCCTAGGCAAGTCTGGAAAAGAAGGGAGCAGTCCCAGGGATGGAGAGAGCTTGTTGTTTTGTCTAGAAGGGGTAAAAAAAGGCTGAGAGGAGGGGGCGGCCAAGCAATTCGTGGGGAAGGAAGGAGGCTGGAGGCATGGCCAGTCCCAAGCCTGGCAGAGGATGGGGCTGGAGGCGAATGCCTCTCCATTGGCTTTGGGAGCTTCCAAGAGGTCCTGGCCATCATGCCCTTGGCCAGGACCTGTCTCCTCCCCACCAGCCCCCAAAATCACATTTTCCCACTCCAGGACCTCATTTTGCCCACCCCAAGCCTAGCATCTCCCTCCCTCCAGCCACGTGGATCCTGTGGACAGAAGCCGATTTTCTAGCCGCAACCGCTGTGGTGGGACCTTGACCAGATTACAAGGATGGGGCTTGGTTTGGGGGAACTTGGAGGTTTTTGAATACACCATAATTTGCTCTCTGGAAGCTGGAGCCAGGGGAGGAGAAAACAGCAAATCTGCATCAATTCCTGCTTATGCAACCCTCATCATCGTTAAAGGAACAAGGAGTGTTGCAGCAGCAGCCATGACGTAGGATGCCAAAGCCATGGGGGGTAGCACGTTATGGGGGCAGAGAGGAGAGCATCAGCCACCCCTCTGACAAGGGCTCGTCAGCACTGGTGGATGTTGTTCTTGGAGCCAAACGGCCTTTTTTTTCAATACCCTGCCCGTATCTCATGCCATTTGCGCAGTTGAAAATAATCGTCATCATCAAAACGCACTCAGAAGACGTAGCACAATATTAAGAGTCTTTTCTAATGTAAACCATAGCTTCCAACAACACATGTGGGGCTTGGCCAGGGTTTGTTCCCGATCAAAACGCTGCTGCTCCCCTTCCTCCTCTCCTGGTTGCCCAGCACTAGCAAAATACGAATGAAAGCCCTAAATAAGAGCAGTTCGTCTCTTAGGCTAAGGAATTTTTCTTCCGTTTTTGGTCAGTGATGATACATCTCAATGATTCTGCAAATCCTCCTGTGAAATGACTCCTATGCCTTCCTGCTCACGTTTGTTTTCTTCCTTCCCCTTCATTCAGGAGACTTCAGTCCATCAGCTCCCCTTCCTTCATATAATATTCCTCCCCTTGCCTTTCCCCACCTCCCGGGAAACTGCAGCTCGCCGCCTTCTCCTCTCCTCTCTCTAACGACTGGCGTGCTTGCTTTGAAGAGCTGGAGAGGAGCCCATGGGTTTGGCACCGCTCCTTTCTTCCCATGCCTTATGGCAAGCTTTCCACATCGCCTGGGTGCTCTCCCTCCTCTCCCCCCTTCCCAAGCCCAAAATCCAGCCCCCCCTGGAAGCGAGGCGCTCCCCGCTGCAGCTTCCCAGCAGAGCCCTGGGGCTCACGTGATGGCTGGCAGTCTGGCTGGAGAGTTCCCGGTTGATGTGAACCAGGGATGGATTGGGAAGTGGATCCCCACAGGATTCGGGGAGGATGTCAAGGGAAACAACTCGAGTCTGGCTTCACACACGGGACGGGCTGGAGGCGAGGAACCTGCCTGTGTGCAGCAGCATTTGATGGAAATCTAGAGAGCACGCTGGGTGGGTGGGTTTGTGCCCAGTCCCATCAGGCTCTCATGGTTCATGCTCCTGGGTTGAACACGGCTCTGCCCCCAACACACACACACCTTCCAGATGGACCGACCTTTGCTAAAAAAAAATAGTATAAAAAAAAGAGTCAGCGGTTCCCTGGCCTCCAAGGTCTCCCTTTGAAGAAGCAGAGAAGGTCCCAAGGCGGCGGAAGGAAGGATTTAAGCATTTAGCATAGCTGGTTTCTGGCAGAGCTGCCGTGTGACCCTGACATTGGCTTCCCCAGCCTATTGATTTTGGACTCCCCCACCTTCATTCCTGACACGATTTATGATGGGAGACACAGAAACTCCTCAATCCTCAAAGTATGCAAGATACTGGCATCACCTCCAGCCTCACCCGGGCCGAGGAAGAAAGAGCAATTCTTCCCAGCACCCGCCTGGCAAACATCCCTCCATCCCACAGCCACGCCAGGCTGCACCCCGGCGCCGTCGGTAAAGCCCCCGGACAGCCAAGGGCTGTTCCCCTCTCACCACGAGACAAGCACCATCGCTGTCCCCAGGAAGGCTGCTCTCTTCCAAGGAGCAGCCATGGCAGGCAGGTACCCAGGGACCTGGCACGCTCCTGGGTCCATGGGAGCAACCCCAGCCCCTCTACCTCCTCCGAAGACCCTGCTGGGGTCCTGGCTCCCCTCCCAAGCCACAGCACAGCAGGGGACCAGCCACCCACTCCCCAGGGCTGGGCAGCCTCCTGGCTCCTGTCTGCCCTTAGCTTCCATCTCCCCTTTCAGGTGCAACCTCTTCAAAGGCAGCCAGTGGGTTTTGGCTGGCAAGAGATGCGACGGCCGGTGGGCAGGATGCCTGCCCGGAGCTCTGCCCACCACCCCAAGCCAAGGCATGGAGAAGGAGGATGATGAGGATGAAGCCCGGCACTCCCCAGCTTGGCTCGGGTGCTTGCCCCAGACAAGGAGCCCTTTCTTGCTGAGGGAGCTCACAGCAGGGCAGGGCAGGATGGCCTGAGCACCCTGCTTGTTTATAACCCTGGTTCAGCGCAAGGAAAACACACCTGCCCGCGCCAGCCGGGCTCGCACCTGTAAACTGTTAGGGCAAACGGCTGCCTGTTTACCCCGGGAGGTGTTTTCCTTAGCACCCGGGGGGCTGGCGTGGAGGGGCTGCTTCTCCCCCAGCACCAAGGGTTGTTTTCCATCCTGGCAGAAGAGGAAGGCGGAAAGCTCAGGAGGGGCATTTCAAAGGGTTTTGCATCAAGGCTGGCCACAGCCGAGCCGCTGGAGCAAGAAGAGGGCAGGGAGCGTGGCTGGCCAGAACCTACAGCTCTCCCTTGCCCACCCTGTCTCCGCAGGCAGCGGTGAGCCCTGGGCATGGGTCCCGGCAGCACCCACTCCCGCCGTCTCAAAAGGTCTCTGTTCTGTCGAGCGCTGGCGGGGGAGCGGTTCAGAATAGGCAAAGAGCCCGATTAGACATTGCATTACTTAATACAAAAGGTATCAATAATCCAGCAGGAGAGATGAGAGCTCTTTCTCGCCGAGGATGCCAAGAGCACAAATTGCCTTCTTGTAAGAGAAAGGCTTAATTTCCATAGAACATGACAGATTAAAGCACGAGTGGGTGGGTCCACTCTATTATTCATCAGCCTTCACTGCTAACAGGAGAGGGTGTGCTTTGAAGTTTCTTCGAAGGCCCAGGGTGCCCACAGACATTTTATCAGGGTGGAAAGCAAGATACGAAGGGATGGAACTTCGAACACAGCGCTCGCGTTCTCTTCTGCTCTGGGTTTGTAACGCACCAGACTTGTTGCTGCTATTGCTTCCCAAGATGAGTCAAACCAGAAGGTCCTTTTTTAAACCCAGAGACCTGTCTGACTTCTGGACCTAAACCAGAAGAGAAGATGTCCAGGATGACCATACTGCTGCATCAGTCATGCCCAAAGCCTACCAGCGCTTTCTTGCCTAGCAAGGATTCTTCCCTCCTGAATGGGAAACAGAGCAAAATAATAAAAAGAAAAACCAGTTTCCATCAGCTGAATTTACTGGGGAGCACACTGCAGTACTTCACTCGAATGGAAAACTCCAGGAGTGATTCTTCGGGGGCAGCACATTGCATTTGCAGCTAAACTCTGCAGGGTGAGACTGATACATGGAAATAACTTCATTTCAAAGCAGAGGGGCCTGAGGCAGCCTCCTCCCAGAGCCACAGGTCAGGGCGAGCTGTATTTACTCCAGCACAGGCAGCTGCCCACCAGGCACCTGTAAAACCACCAGATTGAGCAAAGAAACACGGTTACCCAAACAGAAAGCACCAAACCCAGCACTGGGACACCCTGCAAGGAAATGTGGGCAGCAAGCAGGAAAAATGTGGGTAAGGGGTTGGAAGGGGCTGGAAGTCCCAGGCTGGTGCTGGGAGCTGGAGCTGAGCCACAGCATGTGCACCAGGACTCCTGTCGCACGCAAGGACAGTAGATAAATGTGCTCTGCAGACGCCGGATCTGGAGTGCCGTCCCCGTATTTCAAGCCCACCCATTACCATCGAGGGTTTTCTGCTCTCAGTCGCAGGCATAACTTACAGGGTGGTTGTTGGGAGGCTTAAAGTACCTATATCAATACTGCAGAGGGTGATTCATGATTATCTGCAGTAATCCAGAAGCTATACAAAATTGCTAATAATAGGTCTTCAAAACCGACATTTTAGTCAAGATAAAAAATGACTGGAACAAAATCCAATCATGCTTTGCTAAAACTATAAAAGGAAAGGTATAACCCATATTCAGCTCCCCTAAACATCGAGCTAAATGAAAGCAGGGGATGTAGATCAGCCCCAGGATCCAAGTCAAAGCAGGGAGAAGTTGATTCTTGAACAGGCTGAAAGCGACTCCCAATGCACCGGGTGCCACAGGACTGACTTAAATCCGGGTTGACGGGGGGGATTTCAGAAGGGGGAAGCGTGAACACGGATTATGTAGCTGCCCTGGTGGCACGTGACGGACTGCGGGCTGGCAACTGCAGAGCTGCCAGAGCCGAGTTTCCAGCTGCAGGGATGTGGATGCGGGGCCCGGCAGGGTTCACAGTCCTATTTAACGCTGCCACGCGATCTGATGCACAGTTACTAGGTGACCAGAGCCCAGGGCTGCAAGGATAACATACGAACGGCTGCACAGGTCAGCCCTGGTCCAGCTCCTCAGCATCGCGTCTCTGACATGCATCAGGTTGCGGCTCCACATGCAGGGAAGCGGCACGAGGAATGGGACAAATACAGAGCTTGTCCAGGAGGACACCGGGCACGGTTGGAGAGCCCGGCTGGGTCCACACGGTCCTGCCCCACAGCCTGGGATCTCTGCGGCAGGGAGGGCGCAGAGCCTTCCCCAGCCCCAGGTCCCAAAAGTTCCTCTCCCTTGCAGTTCCCACACTCCTCATGCCTCCAAATGCCTGCTTACCCTGTTGGGAAATCTCTTCTCACCCCGCCTGACTTGCACTGTTTCATCTGCCTACGGATCGGATAAGCTGATAAAATGTGCTGAACGCACCAAACGGAGACTGTTCCCTCCATCCGCTCCCCACTGCTGGCTCATCCAAACCAGCGCCGCCGCATCCAAGGCCTTGAAAATCTCTTTTGCCATTAACACTGCAACAGAGCACGGCGTTCGCACGGCCAAAGTCAACACAAAATTTGCAGGGATTTTTGTGGTATTGAGGGTAACTTAACGACTGAAGCCTGAGGCAGATTTACTGTCACAATTTTCACCGAGGACTGTAAAATTCAGCATGTTGCAAGCCGGTCGTTAACATTGGCTTTAGGCTTTCACGGTTCTGGCTTGGGAAGTGCCAGCAAACCTTTTCACGTGTTGCTGTGGGACTGTAGGTAAGCGTGGGATCTGCTGTTCCCCACCGAACCCCACAGCCCCCTTGGTTTTGGCATAACCAGCCCCTCTTCCATCTTCACCGCCCTTCCCGAGGGAGGTGATGTTTTTTCCCTCCTCCGTCGGGGAGGTCTTCACAGTAAGTCCCAGGTGGGCGAGGAAAGGTGGGGTTTAACCCCACGGCAGCTTCTGGGAGCCTGAGAGAGAAGGATTCTTTCTTATTTTTTTCCCTACCAAATCATGAGGCATTTCATACTGACCACTTAAATGAAACCAGACTGTTTAGTCCAAACGATTACTCATAAGCAGCATCTAATTACTTCTAGTATTTAAAGAGAAAACAGAAGAATCTCCTTGGAGTATAAACTCAGTGAAGAAGCTGCAGCTGCAAGAAGAGAGCCCGTGTTACCCGGACACGCACCCTCCTTCACATCATACTGCACAGCCGCACCCCAGCACCCCACGTCCCTGGCCCACAGGCACCCCTCGAAGCACCCAGGGGTGCGATCGCCCCTTTCTCCCCTCATCCTTCTATCAATAACCGCATAAGAAACAGATGGGAGCGAGGGGATTTACAAATATACATCCCAATATACCATCTCCATCCATGCACTGGTGCATGCACCTCCTGCAAGAGATTGAGGGGGAAAATGAAGCCACGCTCCGTGGGAAAACAGCAGCCAGCTCTCCGGCCAGGCAGCCCATCCTTCCCAGGGAGGCACGGCCAGCTCCCCACCCGACAGCCCGCTCTCATCAGCAGATAAGATCAGAGGTTGGCAGAGCCACCCTCCTGTCTGGTGCACTGCAGGCTCTTCCCATCCCAGCGACGGATGAAGTTACAAGGGAGCTGGCTGGAGCTCACGGCCGGAGATGCCGTCAAGCCCACACCCGCTGCCCTGGCCTCCTGGGATGGAGGGAGGATGAGACTCCAACTTGGAAACCTCCCAGAGCACTTTAATCTTCTGTCTTGGACAGTGCCTCGGGCTGCTGCTCAGAAACACGGGTTGTCCCTCTAGACACAGAATTGCGAAGACGGTTTTGCGAGAAGCCCCGTGCTCCCTGCCCATGCGGTGCCGCAGGGGGTTGCGGCAGCCTGGGAGGCAGGCGGGAGAGGGAAGAGGTGGCAGGAACCACTGCTTTTCCCCAGGGAAGGCCACAGGGGTTGGGATCTGCAGCAAATTCCCCATGGGGCCAAAAGACAACCAGCAGCCCAAGCGTGTGGGCACGGAGGAGGCTGCAGCCTGTGTGTTGTGACATGCCCGGGACAACCACCCGTCGGCACCCTGGGGACATCCCAGGCAGCCGGAGCATGGCCAGAGCAGGAGCAGGAACATCTTCCCTGCTCAGTACCACTTCCAGGTGGTGCAGATGCTCCTGGAGCATCCTTGGCAGTGGCACCTAGCTGCCTCCATCCCAACCTTGTCTGAGTTTGGGGCGCTCCTCCACCAACCCATGTCCCCAAACCCTGGCATTTCTGGAGCACCAGGAGGTGGAGGGCCAGCTGGCCATGCAGCTCCCTGGTGAGCACAAAGGACAGTTACTGAGCAGCTCTCTGTTTTTCCAAAATTACTCTAAAAATGTGGGTTTCACATTAGACCACCAACGGGGAGCAAGGGCGAGGTTTCTTTCCCTGCCTGCTACAGCGATTTTGGGGAGTTCCCCTCTCTTTTGGCAACAGGAACAGTTTGCTGATGCCAGCACCGATGCTAACTAAAGTCAGGCAGAAAAAAAAGTCCCCAGCTCCTCAGTACCAGGATCCCATTTCCAGCCAGCGCTCTCTCCCATCCAGGACTTCAGCAAGTATTTTCCAAGAGCCTCTGGTTGCCCAGCCTGGCTTAGTGTCCAAGGGGGACTGCTGTCCTCTGCTAGCCAGGGACATCTCTGGGTTTGTCCAGGGCCACCACAGCACAGAATGGGACTTTGTCACCCTCTTGTGGCTTACAAGGGCTGGCAGGCTTGCTGTGGCTTTGAGGTGGCCACATCCAGGACCCCTGCTCCAGGGAAGGCAGAGGAATGCCTTCAGCCTGCTCCTTGCCCCAGCATCCCTGCTATTCCCTTTTTCTCCCAGGAGCTTCAGGGAGGCTGTTCACCCCTGGAGGATCGGTTCTCCCAGCTCTCCTGCCCTATGAGTCACACGTCTCGATAGCAATTTCTTGCCCATCTGGTTCAATACCAGCCAAGGAAGAACTTCCCTCGATTGGGACGCCCCTGCTCACCCCACGCTCCCGGCAAGCCACGGAAAGCGTCTCCGAGTCATTCAGATTGGGTTGCTTTAAGGCACTCCTCCCTTCCCAGTTTAGGTGGCTGAATCTCCTACCCAATTCCCAACCCACCCAAATCTCAGCTAGAAAATCAGGCCACACCAGCCTCTAAGACAGAGGGAGATTCATTCAGCTTTATCTGAAAGCCATTTCAAGTATGTCCAGATTCCTAATGAAACTTGGATAAAACCCCAGAGATTAATAACAGTGCAGGGCTTTTTTGGATACTGGGTTTTTTTGTGTTTCCAAGAGAAACATATATATATATGCTTTGGTGGAATCTCTGCGTACATTTTTTGGCAGAAAAGCCAAAATAAATCCCTTTACTGCAATAACTCTTGAGCAAGATAAGGCAAGAATCTGTTTGCAATCCCTGTGTATTGTTGTCGTACGCAGATAAACGGGCATCTCTGGCCGTGCTGTCCCCTTGGCAAGGCAGGGAGGACAGGGACGAACACTGCTCCAGGAGCTCATCTCTGCTGTCCACATCGGCACCCGTCCAAGCCTGGTCCTGTCCCATGTTACTTCTATGCAAGCACGTATGTACGTGTTGTTCCTGCATGAAACTCGAGCTTTTCTGGTACAACAAAGTCACATCAATCTGGAGAACGTGGCTGGAGCCAGCGTGGGGCTGCATCCCACCCAAGCAGAAGCAGAGGGCTCCACAGCCCACCTGGGAAGCCCAGGAGGTGACAGGTTTGGGTATGAGGAGCACAAGGTTTCCATCCTGCCCACTCCCTTGTCTGGCAGGGAGCAGGCAGAGTGGTCAGATAATGGCTCAAGGGTGGTTCACTGAGTGCCCACTCAGAGAAGGACCTCCTCGTGCTGGGAGGAGTGGGGCATCACCCACTGCTCTGCTTGAGTCGGCTGCCACACCACGCACGTGTTGTATCACCTCACAGCAAAATCCCCCATCACGAGAGGGAAAGCCACCTCGAAACGGACCCAGAGTGAGGGATGTCACTGCAGGCACCGGCAGGCATCTGCCTGCACTGGGTCAACCACCTCCCCTGCTGTGGTGTCCCCTGCCTTCAGACTGAGCCCTGCTAAATGAGGGTAGACCCTTGCGGGGTCTCATGTCCCTTGCGGGGTCTACCCTCAACCAAGGGTAGGACAAGGGGTGCAGGTCAGAGGGAAGCCGTGCTCTTCACAGCCTTCCTCCTTTTGAGGCAAAACACCCAACGAACGGGTCTTCCGTGACTGCCCAGAGCACTAACGCATCTGGCATCTGTCCACTCCCCTCCCTTAACCACTGTGGCTTTTTCCATCTTCATAAGCAGGGAAAGCAATCACCGTAACGAATGTCTCTAAAGCTCTCACCACGGCACTCAGGATGTGCTAAACGAAATAAACACACATCAAGAGCCCATTAACAGTGCTCTCCTCGTGCCCAGCAGCCACAGTCAGGCGCGAGGGGGACCAGGAAAGGATGCTAATGTACAAAGCAGAAACCGTCGGAAAAAGAGGGCTGAATTCTTACCTATTTTTTTTCCCCTTTTTTTCCCTGTTTTCAGATCGCTGCATCTCCACCACTGGCACATGGCTGTGCCCACGCCAGGACGGTGCTGGCAGGGGAGGGCAGTGAGACATGCTGCCCCAGAGTGATGCTCCTCGTGGTGTACCCTCCCGTGGGTGACCCATTCTGCCCAGCCATCCCTCCCCAGCAAGGCTTCCTCTCTTTCCCAGCCTGCATGAGGGGATTTCAGAGCAAACCAGCTGGCTGTGGGTGTTGGTTATGGTCAGGGACTGTGGGGCAGGGACCCCCCAGGCTTGGGGGCAAATGCTCCTGGTCCGGTGGGAGCATGAGCAGGAGTCGACTGTCCCAGGGAGAAGTTCTAGGATACAGCCAAGCTAGCAGGGCAGCTCACTGCTGAAAAACAAGGGGTTGTTCCTCCTCTCTCAGGCTCACATTGGGCCACTTAACCAGGAGCAAGAGTTTTGCTCTGGTCAGAATTTTGCTGAGAAAGCTCGGGATGCTGGAAAGGCGCAAGCCACAGTGCAGGTCCACGGCACGACCCCGGCGCAAGCACTCCCTGCCTCTTCCCGCTCCCTCCTTCCCCTCCTTTTCCTGCCACACGGCTTTTGACTTAAGTAAAAGCAGCAAAGGATGCCCGACGGGAGAAAAATAATACCCCAGACCTCTGGCTTCATGAACACAAACACGGCCCCCTTCCCCTCTCCTCCCAGGTAGAGCTGCTGAAATCTGTATAAACACAGCGGAGCTGTTGTGGCTGTTGGTGTTGGCCGTGTTGTGCCGCAAAGCTGCCAAGCCTTTTAATGGGGATACGCTTACAAACGAGAGCAAGAGCCTGGGGGAAAGCAGGGCTGGGATGGGGGTTGATTAATAACAACAGCCCTTCTGCTCGCTGCATTGATGTATATTAGATCTACTACCAAAAAAAATGAGAAATTAAATGGCTTAATGCTACTAGCTCTTCAGTGCCAGTGCTGAATAACTGCCATGCCAGTAGACACACAGGCCGTTAGACATAGCCAGAGATACACTTCCACTCTAGATTGTTAAAATTAAGCATATTGCAACCAAATTTTAATGTCACGTCTTCTGCTTGTTGGAGTTCTCAAATCTGTTCTTTCAGCTATCGAAATTAAAAGACTGCTTTATATGCTGCAGGCTTAGAGGTGACTTTTTCCCCACAATTAATTAGTTTGAAACTAACAGGGCTGGGTCGCTATGAGTTTCAGTGATGGAGCTGTTGGGATATGTGTGTATATGTATATATTTTAATGTCCCTTTTTTTTTTTTCACTTCTGAGCTGCTCCTTCTCATCTGGCAGCAGGCTGCTAGTGACTGAGTCAGTATTTTTTGATGCCTGCCTGATAGTTTAGGTGAAATGATCTGATCACCCCAAGCGAAGCCCCAGCAGCAAGTGGCCACATCACAGAAACCCTCCTCAGCCTTGGCTCCGTGGATCTGTCCCGGCTGTGGGGCTGAGGAAGAGGCAGGTGTGGGGACACAGCCTGGCTTTCCAGAGGGGCAAAGGGCTCAGCTGGAGGTGGTAGGGAGGGCTGTGCTGTGCCGGGTCAGGTTCTCTCAATCCTGTTCTTCCACCTTGTGCGGAAATCCTATTAACGTAACATGGGAATTGAGTGTAATTTATAACCCACACGTCCCCAAAGGCAGTGCGGACCAGATGTTTCAAAGCTAGCTGCTGGTTTCACCACTGGTAAAGCACTGTGGGCTCGGTTTTGCCTCCACAAATGTGGCTGGTTAATTAATTAATGGGATTTGAACACCCAGGGCCTGGAGGGCACCTGCCACCAGGCTGGTGTGGATGCCTAAAGGACCCTAAGCCTATTTGCAAAATTGTAGGCAGAAAGCTGCCCAAACGAGGCCCAGCAGAGCCACAGCGGGGCCGCATACACAAAACAATGCCATGATTCATCCGAGATTGCCATAACCCATCGCGTTTCATCAGGATGCTGTGGCATTTAAAATGGCATTTCCTCCCATCTGCTGCGCATTAGCAGACAAAGAAAAAGGAGGAGGGGGGAGAGAACAGCAAAACAAAAGGGGGAGAAAAAAAAAAGGGATTCCTGAGTCAGACTGTTCCCAAAGCAGCTCCTTGTCCTTGCAAAGCCCAAGCCCACCCGGCGGGGCAGAGGACAGTGAATCTGACTGTGGACAATTTTGCCTCCAGCCCTGCCCGGAGCCTGGCTTGCAGCCCAGGATGCGATCCCCAGGCATGTGGTGAGAGATGCTGATATCGGCGGTGCCTCAAAGCCCCGCAGAGCAGCACCTGGCAACCCTCCCTCCGCACACCCTGAGCTGCCAAACCAGGGGCACCAGTGAACGAATCCCCCCCAAGCTAACCACTGTGGTGGCTTTATTCTTCCTTGGTCATTTCCTCTTCTTCTCCATCCCTCCTCAGATTTTCCTTTGCTTCCTTCCTCCCTTCCTTGCTTCACCTTCCCTTGGAAATGAGAACCCCTTCCTCTGTCCCTATGTCTCCCTTCACCGCTCCCCCTCTCCTCTCTCTGCCTGTGCTCCCACCTCCTCTCCTGACTGTCCCTTAACACCTTTCATCTCCATCTGTCTCTTGCATTCCCCCTGCCCTGACCTCTCCCCACCTCCTCCAATACTCTATGTTCTCCTCCCCTCAGCCCCTGGGGCACCCCTGGGTGCTTTCCAGGAGGGAGAGAGCTCAAAGGCCGCTTAGCGGGGCACTCAGAGCAGGGAAATTCAGTTCAGCTTCTGAACTGGGCCATGAAGATTATCCTCCTAAACGTGGCTTGCACTTTCAGCCAACGGTCTGACTCGTGAGACACATCAGAGTTACCTGCTGGGGGTAACAAGGGTCCTGTCCCTGGCCACCCATCCCACCCCTTGGCTGGGGGATCCTGCTCTGGAGCCGAGGCAGAAGGAGCAACGTGCCTGCAGCTCATGCTCTGGCTGGTACCAGCAGCCATGAAATGGGTCAGGCGAGGAGCTGCACCAGCTGAGAAACAGGCAGAACACCTTTTCTGTTGTCTCTGCTCCACCACCATGGTGTAAAGACCAGCAGCCAGAGGCAGAAACTTCCTCGGGCAAACAGCTTGGGATCCCCCAGCATCTAGACCCCATAGGTGCTATGTACTACCCCGGCACCCCTTCGGATCACGGAGTCCCTTCATTCTGCAACCCCAAACAGGCATAAGCAACCCAAACAAAAAGGTCAGACCATGATGGAAGATGTGTCCCCCGCTGCTACAACACACTATATGCCAAAAACTTATGGGTGGACAAATACATTAAACTGAAGCTTGCAGAGTAGCAAAGTGTCCCTGCAAGCCCAAGGGTCCAGCAGATGTGCATAGAGGCTGTCAGCTCCCATCGGGCACAACGGAGGAGGGACAGCACTCTCCAGCCTGCAAGCACGCTCCCTGAACCGGGTTTTGGCCCGGACACAAGCAGTCATTCAGAACGGAATAGGTGTGGACAAGTTTGACCCCAAGCAATAACCAAAGAGCATGTGAAAGTGGCAGCGAGCAAAGCTCTCGGCTTGTACGGCTGAGGGCAGGGACGGGGCTGTGCGGTTATTAGCAGACTGAGCTGAGCTGGCTACTCAATTACAGCTGTTTTATCCCCTGTCTGGATTTGAAACAGCTTCCTCCAATCTCTTTGTGACTCAGTGTCTTGGCATGGAGAATGCATACCCGAGAGGTTAGCTTTTGAAATCCACCGGGGACATTTCACCTTCCTAAAATAAAGAGTGGGTAAAATATTTTCAACCTCCCTCCAAAAAATGCACACACACAAAAAATCACTCCTTAATAAGTATATGTTGTTGGGTCTCAGCTGGCTTTGGGCTGGGGTAGATTTTCCTATTTATAATCATGCAGCTGTTTGCTGACTGAATAGCTCTATTTATTATTTGTCATGTTTACTAATCACCTCAAATACCGTCTCTACCTGTAATTGTGGTGTAGCTTACATATTATTTTTTTTCAGATTTCTTCATTCAAGTGGGTTGTGTTACTCCGAGGCCCCATGCCGCGGTTTGTGAAGGGTATTCGTGGTTTGAGGGTATGAAGCTTTGGACTCAAGTGACCTTGAACTGTAGCAGACCTGCAAAGAGACATTTGGGGGGAAAAAATGGGGTCAATTTTTCAAGCCATTTGTCCGTGGGCACTCAGGGCTTTAACATACTCTATTTGCCTTTCTTGAGACCAGTCTCTCCTGAATGTGTTTCCTCCCACCTATGCTCATCTATCTTCTTCCCTTTTGAAATTGGTCAAAGCCAAACTCTTTACGCTTTCTAGAGTATGCGAGTCCTGAGTCTTGGGAAAGGAGAAGAGGCCTTAAAATACAACACAGCAGGAGCTTGCTGGACTCTTGGGACCCTGACACTAGGAGAAACTAATGTACCCGGTTTCCCCAGACAGCCTGCAAAGCACAGAGAGAACGGAGAGCTCTGGAAAAGCTGGCCATACACCTCCAACCCAGACCCAGCCCTGCCACCGTGCCCTACAGCACTTTGCTCCCCTCTCCTGCCTGTAATGTGAGCTACTGGGTCTGCCTGTGTTGTCCCACCCCTAAGAGTCATCAGGACCTACTCGCCCTCCTTTTGTCTCTCTGCTGGCATCTTGATGATTTGCTAATCTGGTCACCTACCATCCTCCCAGCCCTCCTCCTGCCAGTGCTAAATGTCCCACCCTCCAGTCAGACCAATCTAAACAGTGCTATTGCAATTCCCTGCAGCACACAGAGCTCCCTTAATGGTGTGACATTTGTTTGGGGAGCTTCTTTGCCCAGGAGGGACCCTCTGCTGCTTTCTGCCCAAGGCCTGGGCAGCACCTCCTGTAATCACCAGGCTCCCGGTGGGAGCAGGCAGAGAGAGGGGTGGAGAAGGGTGGGTTTGGTGTTAAGACTTGGGGTTTTTTGATAAACAAAGCAAACTGAGCTGTTCCTGGAGGTATAAAACCATTCCAAGCCATGTCAAAGTAGGTTCAAATCTGTTTATCAGTATACCTGCAGCAGGCAGTGCCCTTTGTGGACCACAGGGGCTGAATATCCACCCAACCTCATTTTCTGTGCCCCCTGAGGTCAGCTTCTCCAGGCTCTGCCCCAGGCTGCCTCTGTCCGCTCAGCCCTGGTCCACAGCCTCCCCAGGAAACACCCATCACTGCTCTCTGCCTCGGGACGCTTTTACTTGGTTCTTCCTCTCCAGTTACGAGAACTAGGTCTCCCAACCAGGCCACTGGCTGATCAGACCTCGCACCTCGGGTCGTCTTGTTGCCTCAAGCCTTCAAAAGACTGATTAACAAATAAGAAGGCGGTAACAGCTTAAAGAAAGAAACTGAAACATGAGAAGTGTGGTATGCTTGCTATTCAAGGACTGTTTAGATTATGTGTACTCAAGCTAAAGCTTATCTAGTTTAAGATTCTGCTTACAACAGAAGATGCTTGAAGAGTGTTTGGATAACAGTCAAGGCACCAGATAACGGACATTTCAGAGCCACAGATTTGACATATATCCTCCTTCAGCACTGAGAAAGGAGGGGTTGGCAAGAGAAACAAAGACCCTGGTGTCCTCAGATGACGCATGACCATAAAAGGACAAAAGGAGTAGGTGTATTCTTCCCCAAAGCACCACCGAAGACCCCACCGAAGACCACCAGAGACCCCCTGAGCAGCCGTAGAAGACTCTGGGATGATTGCTCAAGAGAACAACATGTCATGCTTGCTCAACATAATGAATACGCAGTAGTTAGGCAGAATGTATGTATTAGGCGTGGTGATTTAACTATAGTGTATAAGTATGGCCTGAAAACCGCAGTCGGTATGCTGGGTTTGTGGAAATCTTCCACCTTGCACCCTGCGCAGAATAAAGCCATGTCTCCTCTCTAAACATACTTTATGTGTTTCAGGAGTTACCTTCTGATCAGGTAACAGTCTCAGAGCAGCGGCAGTTGCGCTGGGACACCATCCCGGGCCAGCCACCCCGTCGCGGTGTGTGCCACGGCCACATTTACGCCGAGCATCAATGACTGTTTGTGCAGGGGGAGGTCAGTCCCAGAAAGGACTAGCCAGGTCTGCGTTTCATTTACGGGAGCTGTAAAACTGCCACCTGGCCAGTGGCTTTACAGCTTTGGATGATGCTGGTGTCAAAGACGTTTGGTGCAAGAGCCAGCTGGAACCCCGCCAGTTTTATATTTAATCTTGCCTATAAATACAAATAAAGGGTCTGTATTTTGAGTGAGTGACGGGCACACCATGGACATTATTAAGCCTTCCAAAAATAAACCTCTGCCAAAGCGAAGGCAGCCAGATTTTTTCCTGGAAAGTATCAGCACAGGGTGGGGGGGTGGTAACAGGGCAGCCCCTCTGCCGCAGGGCCCCTCTCCAACAGCTGCTCTGTGTCAGGAGCTCCTTCTTCCCTCTTGCCTTTTGCTTGTTTTAGCCCCCAAAATGCCTGAGCAGCTCCTCAAAGCAGCTTAACGTCCACTCAACACTAAACCAGCCCTGAGGATTCAGCTCCGGAGTGCTGTAGGAGCGAGGCCTCCACCTTCACGGCCGGAAAACTGAGGGAATGTCGCTGCAGCAATCACCCCCCTGCCCACCCCCCGTCCGTTAGCGGCCAGTCCTCCCCGCTGCCTCCCTCTTCGCCCCCATTTCCCACCGGGGAAGGTGTAACGGGTCCCAGGCCCATGCTGGGCCGCGCCATGAGGGAACCACCACCACCACCACACACACACACCCCCTTCCCGTACTACATTTCCCAGAAGGCCGCGCGGCGGAAGCGGATGTGACGCCGCGGCCGCGCTGCACGCGGCGCCTGGAGGCTGCGCCGAGCGGGCCGCGCCATGGCGGCGGACGGCCGCGGGGGGCGGGAGCTGCTCGCCCTCATCCACCAGCACTTACTCCGCGGCGGCTACGCACGGGCGGCCCGTGAGCTCCAGGCGCAGACCGGGCAGGTAACGGGCAGCAAGGCCCCGGCAGGGGAGTGGGGTGGGGTGGGGAAGGGGAGGCAGCGAGGCCTGGCGGGGGGCCGGCCGGCCCCGGAGCCCGGGCCTCGGCGGGGCCGGGGGGGGCCCGGTGCCCCTTGCTCCCTCCCCGCCCGCCGTTCTCCTGCGCTGGGGTCGCCGGGCCTGCGGCTCCACGCCGGCCGGCAGCTCCACGCCGGTCTGCGCTGCACCCACGTGCTGGCCCGGCCCCGAGTGGGTGTCCCGTCCCCCCCCTCCCCTCCGTGCCCGCGGGCTGGCCCGACCCCGAGCTGGCCGGGAGGGAAAGGCCGAGACCGGCAGCCCGCCGGATAAAGCCGTCCCGTACCGGGAGGGGGGCAGCTGCTCCCCGAACACGTGTTGCTGCGGGTGAAGTCCCGCCGGTGCCGCCGAGGGGAGGACGCAGCTCGGGTGCAGATGGGCGGGCCGCCGGCGGGGAGCGGGGGTGGGCTTTACTGGGAGCGTGTGTCTGAGGGGAGAATGCGTTCCCGTTTTCCTGGGGATTCTTGGAGGGTCCCCTGCGGTCTCTACTTCTGTCTGGTGGTCGCATCCCCAAACGGGGCCGATGCCTGACTTGTGTTCCCTTTGCCTTCACAGAAATTGCTTCCTTCTCTCTCGACCTCTCTCGAGGACATCTTCACCCACTGGGAAAAGTAAGTCGAAGGAGGAAATGACTATCAAATAGATTCCAGACTGTGTTAACATCCAGGCTGCGTGGCACGTGCGATCTTTATTTGCTGGAACTTCCCGTTGTCAGAGTATTTCTGATCATAACTGTGCTCGGCAGACTTTCCTCCTAGCCTCTGGTTTCAGACCAATGCGTTTCAGGTGTTAAAAATTACTTTGGTTTAAAACTTCTCGAGCTTGGAGATAAGTTGTTACTCTAGTTTTGAGCAGCTGATGCTGTTCTTGCTGGTTGGGGTTAATACTGGAGTACTGTGGGGCTCAGAGTCATGCTTTACTGGCAAAAATCTTTTCCCCAGTTCAGTTTCAGTTTCTTTTTAAAGCCACGTGCTTTGCAGAAATATTGACCCAAGAACAGAGGATTTGAGCAGATACTAAAATGCTAAGACTCTTACAGGGAGTTAAACCTTGGCATAGATCATGTATGTTCTGACTCAGAGGAAGTCTCTTGGTTTCAGCCTGTCCTTCCAAGCCTTTACATGTTCAGCCCAACACCTTCCCACATAGTTATTCCACTGGGTACCCCACATGAAAGTCCGCAGCATGGAGCCTTCCCATCTGTGGGGTGAAACAACATTTGCACCCACCTTGTACACTCACTGCTCACTTTGTTTTGATGCTGGAGTGCCATGTTGCAGCAAGGCCTGGTGGCAGCCACAGAGCCAGGTTATCAGGGAGTCAGAGGAGCTGGGCTTCTGTGCCTGTGTTGAGGAGCACTGGACTGAAGATGCTTCTCAGCATGGCCATGCCAGCAGCCTCAGAAAATGGGTGTTTGCTTCAGAGTTGTCTTCTCCTAAGAATGCCTCGTGCCTTGGTGCTACCCTGGTTCTTGCGCTTGTGTCTCCATGATTTTCTTACTTGAGCAGGAGAAAGACTGGATCTAGGTGAGGATGTAGCAGTGTACAAACAGTTTTGCAGTTCCTCCCTCTAACAATTTAATGCTGTCTTGGGTATTGATGGTGAGTTTCTCTGTGCTAGTTATCCTCGGTGCTTGTGGTTTAACCCCAGCCAGCAAGTAAGCACCACGCAGCCGCTCACTCACTTCCCCCCCACCCAGTGGGATGGGGGAGAGAATCGGAAGGAAAAAGGTAAAACTCATGGATGAGATAAGAACAGTTTAATAGAAAGGAAGAAAATAATAGTGATGATAATAATTACAATAATAATAATAAAAGGATTGAAATATACAAAACAGGTGATGCACAATGCAGTTGCTCACCACTCGCCAACCAATGCCCAGCTAGTTCCCGAGCAGCAATCCCTCCCAGGCCAACTCCCCCCAGTTTATGTACTGGGCATGATGTCACATGGTATGGAATACCGCTTTGGCCAGGTTGGGTCAGCTGTCCTGGCTGTGTCGCCTCCCAACTTCTTGTGCCCCTGCAACCGCCTTGGTGGCAGGGCATGAGAAGCTGAAAAATCCTTGATTTAGTGTAAATGCTGCTTAGTAACAACTGCAAACATCAGTGTGTTATCAACATTATTATCATACTAAATGCAAAACATAACTCTATACGAGCTACTAGAAAGAAAATTAACTCCATCCCAGCTGAAACCAGGACAGTGCTACAGCAAGCCCTACCAGACACTTTCAAAGCTTGAGGGGCAACAGGGCGCTCGCATCATGTCTAATTCCTTTTTCTGTAGTGCCACCCTTCTGTTGTGGTCCTGTCCCACAAGTATGCTTTTTATTCCTGGTCCCCCTGAGTTATGCCTGATTTGGAGTCAAAATGGGGATGTATTGACAAGTAGTTTTGTTTATGCAGAAGGTGCTCTGCCTAGCTGGAGTGCTCTTGTGCGGGTGAGCTGTGATTCTTGTGTCTTGTAGCTTCATAGGCTTTTGGCCTGAAAATGCCTTTCCTCTGACTGTGCTGTGACACTTACCCATCTAACTGAGGCCATCCTTGGTGCTGTCCTTCAGAAACTCTTAAAACAGTTGAGATTTGTAGTTACTTAAGAGTGGCCTCCCTCCAGGGCTACATTTAGTCTAGGAGGATGCTGGGAGGGGATGGAAGGGTGCCTGGGGGCAGGGGGAAGCTGAACCTGGTCAGCCCCAGGAGCAGCTAGAGCCTTGCAGCCCTCAAATGCTCTGGGCTGCTGTAGGGCCAGCGCCTGTGGGCACCACTGTTTTCCCCCACATGGTATTCCTGAGCCCTTGATCACTCATGACAAATTGTCACAGTAGTCTCTGTTGTGCTGTCAGCTGCCACTGAATCAGGAAGGCGTTGCAGTATCGTAGCTGCCTGTGTGGCTTGCCCTATTATTTTATTAAAGGGGTTATTAGAGTAGTTAACAGGACTTTATAATAGCAAATGTGCCTTCAGCTTAGCCTGCTTGCAAAAAATTTGCCGTTACAGCTGTGCTACTAAAATGCTCTAATAGTAAGCACAACCTTTGCTGACCAAATTGTTAAACTAACCTTATTTTTAAATCAGATTAACAAATAAAATAATCTAAACTGGCACAAAAGTGAGGGGTTTTGCTTCTGATAATTGTACGTCTCGGGGCTTAGAAGTATTGTATGTGTGCATCACACACAGATGTGTGCCCAGCCAATGTTATCTGTGGCCTCTTCTTGCCCTTTTTTCAACACCTCTTCTGTAGGTCCAGCCACTTTCTTTCTTAAATCTCTCTGCAACCTGACTTTTTTGTCCTTTTGGCTTGTGAGCCCAAGTTCAAATGGCTTTAGATTCACTTCTTATGGCCTCATGGAATACCAAGGCCTGTTTGGGGATCCCTGCCCTAACCGTGGGACTGCATTTATTGACTGGCTATAGCTGCTTCCTGGAGATGGAATTTGTTCTGTAGGATGCCTTTGCTCTGTGGTGAGCGCTAGCCCGACCATATATGTTTTTACTTCTCTGCTAAAGGAAGAAAGGCTCTGCCTAGGACACAGGAAAAGAAGTCTATATTCAGTATCTTCTCTGAGCATTGCAAGGATATGTAGTTCTCAGGAGTTGCCTCAGGAGGACTGGAGAAGTCCCTTGCAAGTTAGGGAAGTATTTCTCCCACCACTTAGGAGCTGTAGAGGAATGACACTGCATGTCCTTAGGCTGGAGCCTGACCTGAGAGTGGATGAATAATTGTATTCCAATTTGTTCAAGATATTTTTTCCCTGTTTTGATGCAAAATCTCTTCCCTCAGAACTCCCTCGAATGCCAGGAGAAGAAAGGTGAGTGATGAGGAGGCAGCCATCCCAGAAAAGATCAGAGTTCCTGATCCCGTGAGCAGCTCTGAGAGCTCAGAGAAAGAAGAGGATGAGAAAGAGAAGGCTAAAGCTGCAAACGGTAGGAGCCTTTCATCTCCCTGAAGTTGACCGAAAAGGACTGGAGGCTTGCGTAGGAGCAGCCTGACTTGCTTGGCTAGAGAAAATGCTTGTAAAGTGATGGCTATTGCCTTGCGCTCTTAGAAAAATAGGACAACTAATTTAGCACCCCCTTCTCATGTGGAGCTTCTGAGGAGCACAGATGTCTGCTGAAGCTAGAAAAAAAACCTGTTATGATTCATTGGGAAGGGATGGGTGTTGTCGCTTGGATGAAGCCTTGGGAACCTGGCACTGCCCACTGTGGAGCACTGTCTACTTGGCTGTAGGTGTGTGTTGGGTCAGCAAAGGCAGGCCTGTTTCATGGGTGAAGGAAGAACTTGTTAGTTGGTCTGGAAAGCCAGTGCCCCCTGTCTGATGTGGGGATAGATCCCTGGTGCAGCTGATGTGGGAGGCATTGGCTTGCATCGTCTAACAAAAACCTGTGTGTCTGGTACGTTTTGGCTCAGTCTTATCTGCTGTAGACCAGCCCTTGAAAACATGCAGATGTTGGCAGGTTCCTTGTCTTGGTGGTGAGGAGAAGGATGGGGTGGAGGAGCATAGCACTTGCCAGTTGCAAGGACAGCAGCAGTAGTGTTGGGGCAGGTGTGGAGATGGGACCTGGCCCTGCCTGCTGGGGCCTTCCTGCAAACCAGAGGCCATATTGATGTGAGAGATGCTCACACAATTTCTCTGTGGCTCTCCTGTGCAGCAGCCAGCCTTTCCCTGGCCACAAACTCAGGAGTGAATGTAGAAAGCAGTGAAGATGATGACTCCTCATCAGAAGAGGAAGCACCAGCTGGAAAAGCTGCAATTACGGTAAGGCAATTCTTCTCTTGGCTTTGAAGGGTGATAGTACTCGGGGGGCCAGGACTGTCCCAGACTTGTTGGCATGTATAGAATTGTGGGCTGGGGTGGAATTCATATTTAAATGACCCTCCTATGCTTGCCTGGTTGCCACATTGCTGTTTAAGGTATATTGCATCCAATTTAGCCCCTCATCTGTCTATAGGCTTCTGATTTCTTTTGTTTCCTGTAGGTTACACCAGCTGTGGTGAGTGGCAAAACTGCCAACTCCCTGCATTCGCCTAACAAACCCACTGCCCCAGCAGGCAAAGCAGCGGTGCCTTCTGCTGCGAACAGAACTGTGGTCTCAAATAAGCAGCAGCCCAATGCACCAGCTGTGTCTGCAGCTCCAGCCAAGGCTGGGCAGAAACTGCCTGGTCCTGGGAAGCCTGGACATGCCACAACAGTCGCAGCCAAAGTAGGTCAAAGCAAAGCACCAGTAATGACCAAAGCACCGGAAAGCTCCAGCAGCAGCAGTAGCAGCTCCTCATCAGAGAGTGAGGATGAAAAAGAGACACCGACTGCAAAAGCCCCAGCCCCCATAGTGGGTAAGGATCCTACAGGGTGTGGTAGATACACGTGTGCTCCAGCTTTGCTGTGAATCAGGTCTGAGCCATGCCTTCAGCATGTTCCTTTCAGTTCCCTCATTGGAAAGCTCAGAGCAATGCTTGTTCCTTGGGGAGGCTGCAAGAATACTGCAAGTATACTGCAAACCAGCCATCTCCGGAGCTCTGTGGGATGAATCCAGCATGCTTGCTACTGTTTCAAGCAGCAGATTCTGTGCTAAGATGTCTGTCTGGCAGCGCCCAGCACTACGGGGTTGGAGATAACAGCGTAGCGTGTCTGGAGGAGATGCAGTACTAATACTGCAGATGCTTTCAGCTTTTTGGAAAGGCTCTGTAGCATCTTTTTATTCCCAATTGCAAAGTGATTGGTTTGGGGTTTTGAAGTCTTTAGGGAAATCTTTTACTACTTTGAAGTGTGTGTGTGTGTTGGGGGAGTGAGTGAGGAATAGATCATCAAAGCTCTGAAAATGGTCCTTCTCTTGGCTCTTTTCCAGAGGAGGTCCAGCCAGGCTGGGTGCCTGTGCAGGGAGCTGTGTGTGGCTGGGCAGGTCCCCATAGGGTCAGAGGGTGGCCAGGAAGGATTTCCCATCTCTGCCTGCACTCAGGGGAGTGGTGTTTGTGGGCCAATGTTTTTCTGGAGAAGCTGTTCCCAGCAGGCCACTGATGCTTTCAGCAGGGCTAGGCCCTCTTCCCTGCAAATCCCCTTAGCCCTCTCTGTGGCTTGTTTTGTCTTCCTGACTTCAAAAGCTGCATTAGCATCACGCTCTGGGAGCTCAGAGCAGGCAGCAGCTGTGACATCTCCTTGCTTGTGTTTCAGAGCCGAAGCAGGCAGCTGGGGCTGCTGAGAGCAGCAGTGAGGAATCAAGTGATGAGACATCCTCTGAGGAGGAGCTTGCAACTCCAGTGGTCCAGGTAACCTCTCCAACCCAGGGTCCTTGTCTCTAGGAAATCACTACCCTTCCCTTGAAGGAGAAAGGAAATGCTGCAATGCTGTAGTCTGACAACACCCCCTTCCCTGGGTGTGCGAGATCCCCAAACCCAAGGCCAGAGAAACATGCTCTGTGGCTGAGTGCCCCCACAAACTCTTGCCAGCATCAACCATTCCACCCCAGTTCGTCCTAGTGCCTGAAGTTGAGGGAGATCCTTTGATCTATAGGAGGTGCTTGATGTGCAGTTCCACAGATGTAGTCAGGCACTGCTGTGGAGAAGGTGGCTTGCTTCAGATACTCCACAGCCCATGGGTCTGAACAAGCCTATCGTGGTCAAAGTCAGCAAGGTAGCCTTCTTTAAAAGAGATTCCATGAAGTTCCAGCTCTCAACTGGTTTCTTCTGAGATGTTACTTGCTTCTCCTGTTCCCTTTTGTTCCCCCTGTTTCCAGGCAAAACCAGCTGTGAAAACAGCGCAGGTTAATGCAGCACCTGTGAAAAGTGCACCTGCTGCTCCAGTGTCCCTCAAGAAGAATGCAGTGAGGCAAACAGCACTGGCACCAAACCAGGCCAAACCCACATCCACAACGGTTCCTGGGGCTGCAAAGCCTGATGACACGTCAGAGAGCAGCGACTCATCAGACAGCGAAGATGAGGAACCTCCATCAGTAACCCAAGTGCGTCTATCCAAGATTCTGTCTCTCCTTGCATGCCTCTCCACAGCTAGGAATTGTAGTGAAAATAAAATTTTGTAAATGCATAGTGTATAGCAAAGTCATGTTGGGGGTGCGAGGAAAGAGGCGTGGGGTGTTTAAAGGCACCTCAATGTCTTTGCTCTGAGGTCAAGCCATTGTGCCTTTCTTAAAAAAAAAAAAATCCATCAGTACTCTTAAATAAAAAAAAACCCAGCAATTCTTTTCCCACCTGAAGAGGCAAATTGTCATGGTTGAATTTGCCTCTTAGCTATAAATTGCAATAAATAGTGTCTAATTTGTTAAACTGTAGTGCAGCTTAGCTTCCCTGCTAAGTGCTGCAAAGTGCTGCAATGTACCTCACTGGAGGGGACTGGTAGTATCAGCAGGCTGATGAAGAATGTCTGGTCTTGCTTTCTCATCTTGGAAGACTATCCCCACACAGCTAGATGAAAGGATGCCTTGTGTCCTGCCAGTTGCTAATCTTCCTTCAGCATTTGCTGTTCCCTGGGGGCTCTGAAATCTCTTCCCTTGATTACAGTCTGAGCAAATGAATTCTGCTGCTGTGGGATTTGCCTTGTTTCATGCTGTTCTTGTCTTGTCCAGACGAAGCCACCTCCAAAATCCTCCCAGGCCGTCCCATCCCCAGTGAAACCTACACCAGCAGCATCGCTCTCCGGCAAAGCAGCTCCAGCAAAACCACTTCCACTGTCTCAAGGGAAGCCAGCACCAAAAGCAGCAGTGCCAAAGCAGGCCAAAACCACACTAGGAAGGACTGCTGCTCCAACGAAGCCTGCTGAAAGTACGAAGCCAGTGGAGAGCTCTGAATCCTCAGGCAGTGAAGAGGAGGACCTCCCTGTGCCCATCAGCCAGAAGGTAGGTGATACTGCTTTCGACTCAGTGCTAAAGCGTGGGTTATGGAAGACAATTGTTTAGCCCTTAAATGCTACTACTGATCTCCTTGAAACACCAATAGCATGTAGTATGTTGTATCTCCGTCCCTCAGAGAAGGAAGGTCTGTCTTTCTACTTGGAAACAAGCATAGCCTAACTCTTCTCACCCAGCCGTACCAGAGGAGGGTGGGGAGTAGCCTATTTGATACTAACTGCTTCACTCCACTCGTGCCTTGCCCCTCTGGAATGGGCCTTGTGTGCGGGGTCACAGATAGCTTGGCCTTGGCTCTCCTGTGAGGCTTTGTTTAGACCTCTCTTGAGAGAAGGACCATGAACTCAAACTGGGCTCAGACTTAAGTGGCTGAACTCATAGGGAAGCAAATCCCTTCCTGAGAGCATCCTAAGGCACATTGTATGGAGACCTTCTGCATTGACTCTGAGCTGCCAGAGTCCTTCAGAAAGTGCCCTGAAAGCAGCGTTTTGGAGATAGCAGCTATTCTCTGCAAGGGAGGAAGGGAAGCCGGGGGCAGAGCCTCACGTGTCCTTGCAAGGAGGCTCTTTGTCAACACGTCCTTTCACTATTGACAGGCAGGAGCCGGAGAGGCTCTGCGTTTTTGTCTTTATAGCCTTGGTCTGCTAAGGTGGGTGGAGGGGGACGCATCTCTAACAGTTGGCTCTGCGCTGCTCTCTTCCTGCATGATTATATGTGAAGATTCAGCTCTGGGTGGCAGGAACAGCTATTCTGATAGCTGTACCATAGGGTCCCGCTGTAAAACTGTCCAGACTCGTCTGTTCTAGCAGGGTTGTAGGTGAAGGACATGCCAGGGTAGGTTTGTTCCCCACAGTGTTGATTTGAAGCTGGCAGCAGCAGGTAGCCGTCTTGCCGACAGCTATTTAACCACTTCAGCTTCTTCCCTCTTGCAAACTGGCGATTACCCCTCAACAGCCACAGTCGGCAAGGAAGAGCTCGTCATCGAGGGAGCTCTATTTTTGCCAGACAGGCTGTTTCTTCCCATGTTAGTAGCCTACAGGCAGAGACCAGGAGTGAAGCCTGAAGATAAACCATTAGGCTTAGCTGTGTCCACAGTCCTGTCCTCCCAGTCAAACTCTTCTTAGCTCATCCTCACCATCTGCTACTTGGGCATATGCTAACCACTGACTTACTGTATCCTGCAACTTCCTCTGGCTTCTGTGCAAGATCCAAACAGATACAGAGCGTTGAAAGCTGCTTCATCTTTCCCTGTGGGGGTGGATTAGCACAATTAAAATGAACATCATGCCTAAATTGAACTGCTTAATTGGTATGTTTACCCCTGAAGACTCAGGAATATTTAGTCAAAGAAGTTGACAAGGTGTTTGTGCATATTTGGGGGGGAAGAATGGTGATGGAGGACAGTCTGGATTGACCTTAAAGATGCTGTGAGCTGCTTTTCTTGTGGAACTGCTAATTCTGCTCTGCTTCCTCTTTCCTGAACATTTTGGGACAAAGATGGCACTCGAGCCCCCTATGGACAGGCTTCAGCTTTGCTTACCAGGACTGGGCATGAGATGCACATGCATGCGTGTGTTGGGAAACTGTGTCTTCCTTGAGCATCCCAGGAAAACTTGTGCAGGCTGCACTGGTAGAAGTTGTGCGTGTAAGTTTTTATCTTAGACCGCAGGCCCTGTGGGGAGAGGCCAAATCTCCCAAGAGATGGAGGGTTTCTTTCCCTCCCTGAAACCTGTCCCTGCTCCCTTGCAGGTGACAGTCATACCTTTGCTGTGTCGTGACACAGCTGAGATTCTGGTCCTAGTCCTGATACGCTGGCAGTGCTTCCACAGTGCACAGACAGCAATAGAGTGTCATTGTTACAACGTGCTCAGCACACGTGGCTCAGTGTTGTTTCCCCCTCTTGTCATGCAGCGCTGCATGATGCGAATGGACCCAGCGGAGTGGCAGATGGGTTGTGCAGGAGCTGAGTCATCACATTTGTACTGAGCTGCAGGCAGCTCCTGGCTTGGGGGCTGGAGAGGGAGCAGGAAAAATTATTTCCTCTTGAATTATTTTTCTTCTCTCTGAGTTACTTCAGTACCTGTGACTCTTAAGTTGTCAGAAGCTCTCTGCCTGTGTTGCCCTGCTCCCTGGGTGTAGCTCAGCCACGGTACTGGCCTGATCCCACCTGGGGCCACGCCATAGGATGTGACGGCTGTCAGCCATCTGGCAGTGATGGAGATGAGGTGGATGGAGGGACCTTGGCCTCCTCCCAGGAACATCTGAGGAGTCTCAAGGCTGTGTAAAGCTTAAGGGTGGTTTCGCTGTGGATGCTGTTATGTTCTTTCTGTGTGAGGATGCCTCTGTATGGCAGCTCTTTCCCAATCTCTTGCTAAGTTAGGAAACGAAGCAGCCCTTGTGCTGTACATCCGAGTAGGGGGAGAAGCTGGTCTCATTGCTATGAAGGTCTTAAAAGTGAGCGAGTGGGCTGTGATCTTGGTAGACTCTTCCCTTGCACAGCAGTGCTTGGGACAAGAGGGAGAGGAGCTAGTGCGTTCCAGTAGAGCGTGTGAATTCTTGTGTCTGCTTCAAGTAGTTCTCTCTTCAGCATTGCAAATCTGGCCTCTCTTCTGGAGATAGTGACTCACTGGTATCAAAACAAAACAGACAAGTGAGGTTTGCAATCCCCCCTCCCCAAGCACTTGTGGAGGTTTCTGTTTCTCTAAGCAGAGTCAAAGTGTGGTTGGCTTGTTCGGAGAGCTGTTCTGTAATGGGATAAACATGCAGATGCTGTTGTCTGTTTAGTGTTTGGCTTGGAGATGATAAACACTGCCCCAGTGGCAGCCCTTGGTGGGGCTGTGCCAGGAAGCATGCTAAGATCCATCCTCCCAGGAGGCTGCTGGGCTGGTGCTCTCGGCTGCTGGCCCGGAGCAGCCCCTGAGTGAGCTGGTGCTGCTGAAATCCTCCTGGTCCTCAGCTGCAGTCTGAGAGGGTATTGCTGCATTAGCAGCACGGCAGGGTTGGGAAAGGGGGGTGGCAGGGGCTGTGCAGCCAGGCAGGAGTGTCTTGGCTTCTTGCGGGAGGCTTGGAGATGGAGCGCTGAAGTGGGCTGCCATCACGTGCAGGTTGGATGGGGTCTGCTTGCCCCGGCAAGCGTGATGTACTCTTCGGCAGAGCAGCCCGGAGATGAGCGATTAGTGGAGTAAACTGAGTGGGTGCAGAGCACTGCAAGCCTGGAAAATATCTGCGGGTGGTGAAGTTACCAGATCTCTCAGCAAGTGCTCCCTCTCCCTCTGCCACTGCTAGCCTTCAGCAGTACACAGGAGGGGTGTCTGTGGCCTTCGACCCAAGCCGGTGGAGGGGCCAGGAAGAGATCGTCTCACCTGGCCATTGTGTATCTGGTGCTGTGATAACTGTGGCCTCCTAGTGCTGGCACACTAGTTGCTTGGGGCAGTGGCTCGTGGCCTGTCCTGAGACATCAGAGTGTTGATGGGTGCTGTAGAAAGGCACAGCCCAAGTGAGTTGGGCGGGGGGGGTTGTTGTCTGGAGATTTCTATATTCTTAGACCTGTTTACAGATAGATCAGTTGCCAAGGCAGGTCCCTGTCTGTCTCTGCCTGCCCTCTGTGTTCCCAAGCGCTTGTGTCTACACTGAGCTCTCCAGCAGCTCTAGGATATAGCTGCTCTGATACTGTCTCTGAATCTTGCAAGTGTTTTGGCACAAGGCTTCCCAGCTCCTTCTGATTCCCCAAGCTGGGGGGAAGGCCATGCTTAAATGAGAGGCTTCCTTGGAATGCAGGTCTTGGAGCTGCAGTGCTTCTCCTGTCCTGAAGCTCCTGTCCGGCCAGTGTCTCAGCCTCAGTAAGGAATTGTTGTTATGAGCTTATGAGCACTGTTAGCGCTGTGTGCTCGTGTGGTAAAACATGCTCAGGCTTCCTGTCAAAAGCATATTGCTAAATGCAATGGTATGTGTCTTCTGCAGCTCAGTCCAGGCAGTAACTGAAGCTCCTTTCAATCTTGACACACCAAGGATGGAGTGAGTGTTAGTAACAGCTGTGTTAGGGTAAAACAAAACCCAACTTGAGCTGAAACTGCACTTAAACTCCTAAACAACACCTGTACTAATACCACATTTCTGGGCCTGTGTTTCTTTTTTGTTAAGAGGTTAACAGAACAGCCTGGGCCTGTTCCCAACCTGAGCCAGGCTGCTAAACCTGGGCCGCCTGAAAAAGCAGTGGGAAGCACCTTGAAAAGCCAACCCTCAGAAAGCGGGAGCAGTGACTCGTCTGACAGTGAAGAGGAGTCCCCTGCGGCACAGACACAGCCTCCGCAAGTTGGTAAGTCTCCTGGCAGTGGCCAGGATCTCTCATCTGCATTCTCATGGGTTTCCTTCTCTCCCCGGCATATGGAATGGCCCATACTGTTATGATAGCTTCTGCTCTGGACAGCCACAGAGAGCAACTCTTTCTCATGGTGACAATCTCTTACGCTTTTCCTGCAGTGAAAACCAATGCTGTGCCCCAGACAACAAACATGAAGAAGGCATCAGCACCAGCACCAGCCACTCCACATGTGGACAGCAGCGATGATTCCAGTGAGGAGTCAGATTCAGAGGAGGAAATAGTCCCTACTTCTCAGGTAAGGAGCTGCTGACCTGCTGGGTGTGGGTGCTGTTAGTCCTGCATGCTCAGGAGGCCTCAGGACTTTGTGAGGTGGTAGTTGGGTGGGTGATGAGTGGTGCAGAGAGGAGCCCTCCTGTTGGCTGGATCAGGTTTTCTTGGCAGTGTCCCCATGTCTTGCTGACCCTGGCTCTGGGTGCACGGCTCAGCTGCAGCAAGCTTGCAGTGAGAGCAGTGGAGGGTGTGAATGTTTTGGCAGGAACATGAGTAGACGCACGAGCCCAGACCTCCTCTGGGACTATGTCCCCTTTGCCCTGCTCCGGGGATTTAGACTGGAACAGCAGCCAAATCCTTGCAGGCAGTCTTTCCATGAGCTGGGTAGCTCCAAGGCAACCCGCCCCCTGGTTCCTCCCAAACTGCTGGGTGTGGGGTGCAGCTGGAGCTCTCTGGACTTCCCCTCCACAAGCCTTGGGAGGCTGGAAGGATCTGCCTTGAAGGGTAGCACAGTGGTCCTGCTGCCTTTCAGCTGGAGGAGCTAGACTTCTGCCTTGGAGAAGGGAGGTGACTCCAAGGTGGTGCTGAGGGCACTGCTGAATGCTGTGGAGCTGATCCCAGCTCTCTCACCTGAGTCTCTTCGTGTCATGTCTCTTTGTGCCTCCATGCCAGTCCCACAGGGCCATGGCTGAGCTCCCTAGGGCCTGAGCTGCCTTGGTGTGAAGCTCACTTGTGTGTCTCTCCACCTCTGTTGCAGTTTGAGCCCAAGAAAGAAAGCACATCAAGAAGCATTGACTGAGGAACATGGCTACCATTCTTACATGGTGGTGGCTTGGCTGGTGCTCTGAGCCCAGGGCTTAGTGGCCAAGTACCCTTCTTGTCCTGCACATATGTACCTCCTGTCTGGCCAGCACCCTTGCTGGAAGAGCGGGATTATGTGCACTCAAGGAAACCCTTCCCCATGTTGGCCTGATGCTGTGGCCAGTGGAAAGGCTGCCTCCCCCCACCTGGTGGGCAGGCAGGCAGCCAGCCTGAGCAGTCCTTGATTAAAGCGTGTTTATAGTACCAAGATTTTATAAAATAATGCAGTTGCTGTAACTTGAGCTTTGTGCAAGACGGCTGAGAGCTCACGTCAGATTGGCAGCTCTCTGCATGGTGGAGCGTTGCCTTCCTTTCTGAAGGCCAGATGTTGTGTGAGGGAAATGTCAGCCCACAAAGGCCCAGCTTGTCAGAGATCTGGAGAGGGAGGACTGCTCACGTAGCCTCGTTTGTAACACAAACCAGGAGGCTGAGCACTCCTTCTTGCTCCTGCTCACTCCTCTGCTGGCATTTGTGTCTTGGACCTGATGTCAGTGTCTCATTTCCATGCCCCCGGCTCTTCTATTTTTAACCCCTCTTACATTTAGTTTGATGGGAGGTTTCAAATGTGAGGCAACAAAATTGCTTCTTGTTAATTTGCACCCTAATCTGTGGCTTGCTTGTGGACCTGAAGGCAGATTTGCCCTGTGGTTGGCGTCTGTGCTTTATCTCTGCTGCCAGTTAACTCTCAATGTGTGATTTTTAGAGTGACATCCTGGAATCCAAGTGCCCGCTTTGCAAAGTAGGGTTTGCAACTGCAGTCTTGCAGATGCTGCAATGGATAGGATCTCACAGCCTGCAAGCACATCACATTTAGTCTGCCTGTCCTCAGGATGGGCACCTCTGGGGCACTGAGCTAATGCTTTAGGCACTCCTGGGGTGCTGGCCCTCAATTCTGTGCTCCTACCTGTGCCAGAGTCCTGCTCAGAGGCTCATAGGGGACAGAGCTGGCCTGTAAAGGGCGGGGGGGGAGGAAAAAAAAAAGAGTTTTGGTGCTGTGCTGAAAATGACGTAAGGGCTCAGGAGTTAGTGTTGGATTGGTGTATGCTTCTGTCTCTTCTTTCCAAGTTGTGCTCTGTTCTGATTTTTTTTCTCATCTATTTTAGTGTCTGCTCCAGCAGAACATCAAAGCGACCAAGGTTTTGAGCACAGTGGCTGCCAAGGCTAATGCCACGCTGCCTTTGGGGAAGGGGATAAAAGCGCCTGATGTCCCTACAGTTAGCAGAGTGTCTGAGAGCTCGAGTAGCGATTCCTCGGAGCACGACGTGCTGGTGGGAGAGGTAATGATGGAGGAGACTAAAGTGGGGAGCTTCCCTGGGGAGAGTGGGCAGATGGGTCTGCTGGAGTCTGAGGCTGATGTTGTGTCCCAAGCTGAGGGAGTGTGTTCATTCTATTTTAACCACTGTTACCACACCATAAGGTGAGGCAGATAGCAGAGGGTAGACCTGGTACCTTTGCTGTTCCTGCGTCCCAGCTGGCTGGCTGCTTTCTTCCTTTTTTTGTGATAGCCGTGCCATGTACAGTCAGGAGTTGTCTGCTTGGCCACAGCTGCCTGCTTCATCTGTGGGCTGGGGGCATATGGGGTTTCTGTGCCCTGCATGAGAGGTTCTTGGGCTAACCTTGACATGAATTGGAACAGTACAGCTAAAGAAGGGCCGAGGTGGTCCAAGCCCATCTGCTCTGGGCTGCGTCTTATAGTTCATGGGCATGAGCAGTTATTCCTCCTTCCAGATGCATTTCATCTTCCTCTCCCTAGGGCCCCACTCCTCCTTGCCTAAAGCAAACGGTTCCTGTGGGAAAAGCTCCTCCGGCCAACACTGCTGCCCTGCAGGCTGCTTCGCTCCTGGGAAATCCCACTGCCAAGTCGAGGAAGCCAGGCCTACAGCCAGTGCAGGATGCCCAGCTGAGCCAGGCTGTGCCACCCACCCAGGCAGAGGAGACCTCGGACAGTAGCAGTTCTTCAGACAGCAACGAGGAGGAGACACCCAAGCAGACCCCCAAACCTGGTCAGTTCTGCCAAGAAGATGCTCTCAGTGCTGCTGGCCAGGCCAGGGTAGGGGCAGCATTTCGTTGCCCCGTGGGAGGTGTGTGACTTTCACATAGTGATTGGAGAGGGGTTCCTCCTTTCCAGCTTGGCAAAGCTCTCCTTTCTTTGGAGGCAGAAGATCTTTCAGTGGCAGTAACTGTGCTGAGTAGGTGAGCTTAGCCCCAGGCAGCAGTGGTGGCTTTAATGGGATGAACTCTGCTCCTCCAGCAGGCTCGCTGCAGAAACCAGGAGGGACCCAGCCAGACCACAGCACCTCGTCGGAGTCCAGTGAAGAGGAGGAGGAGGCAGCATCGCAGGTATGGTACCTGAGCAGGCTGGGATCCTCGGGTCTTGCAGCTGGCTCCTAAGTAGGACAGAGAGAGGATTGAATTCTCAGCCATAGCAAATGGGGTGCCGAATGGGTTTGCCAGTACAGAAGCAGGGGCTCCCCCATGCAATGCTGTGAGCAGGGCCTTTTGGTGGGGGCAGAGAGAGGCTTTTGATCCTGGAATGCTTCCCCAGGCAGCCGGGCCTTGCATCCAGAGCTCATGGTGCCTTCCCCAGTGGAAGGGATGGGAGGAGGTGATGCCTTGCAAGGGTTAAACCAGGAGAACTGGTGCATAGTGCCAATAGCAGCAGGATTTCTTTCCCCACTTTTATTTGTAACTTAACCCGTGTCCAAGCCATTAAATTCCCTTTGTAAGTAACGTGCAGGGCGTGCAGCACATCTGCAGTGCATTAGCTGTGCTTGGGTGCATGCTAATGGCCAGGAGCCTCCCCCAAGCCTGCTTTACTGGGCGAGAACAAAGAGGAGAGCCTCTCGCCATCAGCTCTTGCTGCTGTCAGCTCAGCCAGTGTCTGTCAGTGCTGGCCCCCCTCTCCTGGCAGCCCTGGCCTCTCTGCAGGGCTGGCTGAGTGATGCAGGATCACTCTGCGGGTGGCCAAAGGTGGGCCCTTCACTTGGAGTATGGGGGCAATAGCAGCAGAGATAGATCTGCATGTCTGGTCTGTGGGAGGCTGTGCTGCTGTGACTCCTCAGTGTCTGCTGTTTCAGTCCCTCCTCACAGGCTATCTGGGCCTCTCCAGGACTCCAGCATCACCCCAGGCACCAAAGACGGTTCCCCCCCAGCCTGTAGGCAGAGTGGGACAAGGGAAAGCAGCCATGACTGCTGCAAACTCCCTCGCCAAGGCCTCTGTGAAAGCAGCCCCAGCCGACAGCTCCAGCAGTGACAGCAGTGACTCCGACACAGACATCGACCAGGTGGCTGCAAACCACAAAGCAGGTGGGTCTCCTTTGGCAAGGCTGGGAATCTGCTTGGCCCAGGAGCAAAGCTGTGCTGGCACAGGAGGGTGACACTGGGATGGGGCCCTGTTCCCAGTGTGTCTCCACCGCAGAGCCCAGTAGTGTGAAGTGCTGCTGCCGTCTGCTGGCTTCCCCTGGCCATGACACAGCCCTCTCTTCCTTGAACGCCCCTCTTGTGCTGGCTGGCTTGCAAGGCTCTGTGCTCTGTGCCTTGTCTTTTCCAAGTTCTGCTTTAACTGCAATAATTAATGCAGTTAATGGGAGCAGGTAGGGCTCTCCCTGAAACTGACGCACATTACATTGGTGTGCTGCAGTAGTGATGGCTTCTATGGAAGTTTTAAACACTGGCTGAAGAACATCGGCTATACAATGCTGGTATTCAAGGCTCCCCTTGGTCTTTCTGGGCTCTGTAGCATGTCTGGAGGGCAGAGGAGGGGAAGCAAGTGGGAAGGCCTATGGAGAAACAAAATGTCCTGCCATTTCCCTATTGCCCTGGTTTGTTGGCAAATTGTAAAACTCAGAGCTGGAAAGTCTTTCTGCTCTAGTGTGACCCTGGCACCTTCAGATGAGCTCTGGTCTGGCTGTGAACTCTGACCCGCTCTAGAGGCTCAAATGGGTCTGGCCTCTTGGGCACCTTTGGGCATTAAGTTGTGCAAAGGGCTGTTGAGGAGGTCACAACTATATATAGGTTCAAGAAGGCCCAGGTGCTGATGGATAGGCCATTGGTGATGGTTCTTCTCTCTCTTTTCACTGTTTGTGCAGAAAACAACCCACCTCCAGGGCAGGAAGCCATAGGAGGAGCCTCCAACAAAGAGAAGGTGGCAGGAAAAACGGAGCCAAGTCATGCCAGCCTCAAACCTTCCCCACTCAAGAAAGCCCTGGCCGTGAAAGAGAATGATGTTGGGGCAAAAGGGGTGCAAGTGACCCCAGCGTCACATGCACTGTTCTCTATCCCACAATCAGAGGAGTCAAGCTCGGGGAGTGAAACTGAGGTCACCACTGCTGCCAAAGTTCCTGCAGTGCAAACACTGGAAGGATTGGAAGTGAAAAAGAAGAAGAAAAAGGAGAAAAAAGAAAAGAAAGAAAAGAAGAAGCCTTCCTCCACAGCAGACAAGGCTGTGAAAACATCTAAGAGCAAAGACAAAGAGAACAAGAAGCAGAAAACGTCTCAGAAGCGGAAACTGCCAGGAGAAGATGGGGCTGTTGGGCAGCCCAAGGAGAAGAAGCGGAAAGGGCAAGCTAATGAAGAAGTACCCAAAAAGAAAAAGAAGAAAGCATCTGGTGACCTGGAGAAGCTGCCAGGCAGCAAGGAAAAGAAAAAATCAGCTAAAAGTAAGCATCCTTTGCTTGGGGCTGCATTTGCAATAGGTTCTTGCAGCTGACGCACGTTCAGCCTCTGGTGTGGGACCTTGTAAGTAGCACCCACTTTTCCATTAGCGTCCTGCTTGGCTACTTCCCTCTTGGACCTCCCAAAGCCAATGCCAGATTTTTAACACCCCACTTCAGTGTTTTTCTGCAGTCTCAGCACCAGGTTGTGTTATAGACAGCAAGCTGGGCTCTCCTGCCCCTCTGTCCTTCGTCCGGTACAGTGGGAACTGCATTAATGCTGGCGCTGATCCTTGCTGCTTGCAGAGCAAGTTGGTGTCCTGTGCATCTTCTATGGCATGACCTGTCCCTCCAGGGCTTTATCCTTTCCTGGCCTTTATCCTGGCTGGAAACAGCTGTCTAGCTGAGGGCTGTCAAAAGGTTGAGGTGAGACTGCGTTGAACCTCCTGAGGCCTATTTGTCCCCCTCGCGTGCCCTGCCCGCCTGCGCTGGACTTGGGAGAGTTCTTACTAGTTGTAAGCCACGAGGCCTCTGTTCTGCCTGCTGCACTCTGCATGGTGCCCTGCTCTGTGTCTGCAGCACAGAACAGCTCTGCTAACCCAGCCGGCTGCCCTGGCTCCTCTGTGGCAAACACAACGCACTAGCAGAGAACTAAGGCAAAATGTGGCTGGGGATGGCAGGCGGAAGGTCCGTGACATGCTGTGGGCATGGCAGAAGAATCCCAGCATTCACATGCGTGGGGCTTTGTGTTAGTTAGAGCTTCCTGAATGTGGCCACTTGCTGCCAGCCTCTTTGAAAGAGATCAGCCTTGAAATCTGCGCTGTCATCTGCTGTGTCAGCCACCGCTGTTTCCCGTGGGGCGACAGTGCCCTTTCCTGACCCTGCCTGATCAGTGTCTGTGCTGCAACATGGGGAGCAGCTCATTCAAGAGATTTGACTCAGGGCTATCACTGCTGCTTTCAAACCCCTGGAGAAAGAGGAGGATGGTATCAGCCTCCTGCTCATTGCTCCCAATTAAGAGTGTGTCCTCCCCTTCTTGTCTGCATGCCTCTCTGTAATGCTGTGCTGCCCTAATGCAAAGGCAATTTTTTTTTTCTTTGCAGCGTGGACTGCATTTGCAAATCAGAGCTGGTTCTGTGCTGGATCTTGTAGGGGGATTTTTTGATGGTTGTTGTTGTTTTTGTTTTTAAAAAAAAAGGGGAGATGGAATGGGTGGGACAGATCTGCTGGGTTTTCTGTTCTGCAGAGATGCAGCCCTTCATTTTGGAGGAGACAGACTTGTCCGTCAGCCCTCGTGTGGGCTGTTGCACAGGGGTGAGCTGGAGCCTCTTGGAGCAGTTGTGCTGAGCTGAACCTTGTGTCCATCCTGTGTTAGCACCTCCTCTTGCCCTGATTTCTGGCATGTGCCCAGCAACTGGGCAGCAGGAGGTGGAAAGGGGATCCTATGTAATTCTGCCCACACGTGTGCGTGGATGGTGGGATCAAACTGCTCTGGCTCAGAGGTACTGGAGAAACAGCCCTAGGCGCAGCTGCCTTGTAGCAGGGCTCTGCCCTCACCCAGTTACTGCTCTGCAAAGCTTGCTTAGGTTCAGATGTGATCAAAAACTTACTGGAGATACTCCTACCACTCTGTGCTCCATCTCAGAGGCCCGCAATATCAGAGTCCCTCTCTTACTTGTCTTTTCTTTCCCTCTTCCAGAAAAAAAGACTGGAAAAGAAAAGAAGAAGACCAAAAAGGTGTCTTCGGAAGGGGAGCCTATAGCAGATGCCTCCGCTGAGGTTCACAAGAAGAAAAAGAAGGTATGTACAAGACCCTGGGATGGGGCACCATGGGGAGAGCTGTTCTGAACCTCAGTTGTGATGCTCATCCCTGCAGCATGCCAGGCTGGAGAGGAACAGAGCTGTGTCCTGGCCTTGCTAGGAGTACAGAGGAGGCTGCAGTTAATTGTGGCTAGTCTTCAGACACCCTGACCTTTGGTTGATTGGGATTGGGGTGGCTCGAAGAAGGGCTTGTTCCTGTATCGATCCCCCAGGAGAGGTCCCTTTTCCTGGAAGGTTCAAACCCAGGGGCCCTTTTGGTGGCAGAGAACCTGCCCAAGGAGTAAGTGCTGTTCTTTTCAGCTGTCTGTTCATCTAGTTGTTTTCAGCAGGAACTGGAGCTCCTGAGGGCTTGGCAGGCTACTGCATCCCATCCCAAAGGCTAGGAAGGGGGGCAGAGGGAGATTAAAGGGTGTTCCTCATAATGGATATGTCCCTGTAGAGATGGTAGCCAAGAAGCCTTTGCGGCTTTGGTGGGTCCTTCATGTTTGTGGTGCAGATGATACTGATTTATTTTTCACCCTTTTCATTTTAGAAGAAGAAAACAGCTGAGCCTGAAGGATTGTGAGAAGGTACATGGCCTGTGGGGACTACCAGGTGGTACCTCTGAACGGCGGTAACCTTGGCCAAATTCAGTACTCCTGGGCCAGTCTTGGGAAGACGGTGTGCCCTCTAAATACTCACTGAGTCAGCCTGGCCTTACGTTAGAGGGCCAGGGAGTGAAGCGGTGTAAGGAAAGTCATGCAGCAGTGTGCTGGCTTCTCTGGATGTGTTTGACCTCAACTCTTTAGCTGCTGAGAACTGGATGTCCAGCCTGGACGTTGCTGTCCTCTGTCATCAGCAGAGATAAGCGGCCTCTGGCAGTGTCTGTCCCTGCTGACCACAGGGAGCTTGGAAAAGTAATGTGGATTAGATGGTGATGTTGTAGCCACCTGGAAGTGGACCAGATGACTCTCCCCTTGCTCTGCTCAGCTGTAAGGCTGTTCTCCTTCTTCCCATCCCTAACTCTTTTAACTCCTCTCCCCAAAGGTACCGCATCCCTGTGATTAAGGATTTATGGGTGAAGATCAAACAGAAGAGAGGAAAAGGAAGTTCATCAGGAGAATTCCAACTTTTTTTTTAAATAATAATTTATAACTTCTTTTAACTGTGACTTTTAGAGCAGAGCAGCGTAACTTTCTGCCTCCTCCTGCCCTGCTGGGGCCCAGAGACATGTTTATTGCCCCTCCCAATGGCTCACCTGTTGCACAAGAACTGAACTGAAGGAGGCAGTTTGACCAGAGAAGAGCCAGCTTGCATAAACTGCTTTCCTCCTAGTTGACACCCAGCCATCTCTTTCTCATCACAGAGCTATATTTTTAAGAGAAACTTTTACCTTTCACCCCGCCCTGCCCCCCCCCTTCTGTGATTTGTGGTGTCAGTCCTTTTGCTACTATGGAAGAGAGCTCTTGGGTTTACTTTTTATTCTAACACTGACAGCAGTGATTATCGTGTCCCTGGAGTTGCACTGAACAGCTGTGTCCAGCAGCTGTTCTCGGCCAAGGTGGCGTAATTTTTTGTGGTTTTTTTTTATGGAATACAAAATAAAAAAAAGAACGGTGAGCTTTTTCTTCAGCTGTGTTGTGGTTTAACCCCAGCCAGCAACTAAACACCACACAGCCACTCACCCACTCCCCCCTGGTGGGATAGGGGAGAGAATCGGAAGGGTAAAAGTGAGAAAACTTGTGGGTTGAGATAAAGACAGTTTAATAGGTAAAGCAAAAGTCATGTGCACAAGCCAAGCAAAATAAGGAATTAATTCACTACTTCCCATTGGCAGGCAGGTGTTCAGCCATCTCCAGGAAAGCAGGGCTCCATCACGCGTAACGGTTACTTGGGAAGACAAACGCCCTAACTCTGAATGTCCCCCCTTCCTCCTTCCTCCCTCAGCTTTATATGCTGAGCATGATGTTGTATGCTCTGGAATATCCCTGGGGTCAGCTGTCCTGGCTGTGTCCCCTCCCAACTTCTCGTACCCCCCCAGCCTGCTCGCTGGTGGGGTGGGGTGAGAAGCAGAAAAGGCCTTGGCTCTGTGTAAGCACTGCTCAGCAATGACTAAAACATCCCTGAATTATATAATGCTCTTTCCAGCATAAATCCAAAACACAGCCCCATACTAGCTACTATGAAGAAAATTAACTACCCCAGCCAAAACCAGTACAAGCTGCTTTCAAGGGAAGGGAGGTGACCGAGGCCAGCCCAGGGAGGCAGGGCAGGCACTGGGGCTGAGCCTGGGCCAGGGCTCAGCTGTCTCTGGAGGATGTTGCAGGTAGGAGAGCAGAGCCCAGGTTCACAGGCACCGCTTCAACCCCTGGGGAAAAATTACTTGCTTTCTGCCTGCTCCCCAAGGACAAGCAGAGGCTGTTGCTCCTCAGCTTTGCATTGCGTGTTCTTCTGGTATTGGTTTGTGTGGTTTTGGTTTTTTTTTTTCCCCATCACTAAATGCTGTGTAGGGGCAGGTGCTGAGAGCAGGTTTTTGCCTCACCCTGTGTCGATCCAGCCTGCTGCCTCACTGGCAGCTGCTACCCTGCACCTTGTATTGGGCTTGTGTCTGGTTTCCTCGCTTCACTCGCAGCCCGGAGGTTTAGGACGTGAGGAAAAAAGGGACCAGATCCCCTTATGATCCTCCCTGCCATGCTGTGCAGCCTGGCTCCAGGTTCTGCTGGTGAGGGCAGAGCTCTCCGGCTGCCACCTTCACACCGGCGCAATCCGGGTGCAGAAGGGAGATGGCTCCTGGCACAGGGGACTGCTCTCCTCTCCCCCCACGCTGCAACTCGCTTAAAAGTGACTTCAGCCTCCTGGGCTGTGCTAGGCGCAGGGGGACCCCAGGGTGCAGGGAAGACTGAACAAGTGATGGGCCAGGAATGTGGCAAGGAATATATGTGATCCTGGGTGGGGGCACAGATGTTCCCTTTTTTCTTAAGATTCATTTATTTTTAACCTAGGACAGCTGTAAACTGTTCGCAAGCACTGCACTGCTAGAGTTGCTTACAAGGTTTTCTTATTCAAAAGTTTATTAGAAATAATTGGCTTGTGAGATCATTTATAAAGGAACTATCAGATATATTCAGAAAAATTAGAGCCCCTCTGACTCCAGGGTCAGCTCCTCTGCCTGCTGTTACCCACTGCTGTGGCTGTTACCGAGCATGAAGGCAAAAGCTGAAGGTGAATGTCTTATCTACAAAACTACCCTCTAGTAATCTAACAGGGCTTCAACCTACGGGGGTCAGTTAAGAAGCTGGTGGAGGTTGTTTTATTGCTTTTAATGTTCAGAGTAAGAAAGCATTAAGGGCTCATTCTTCAGCAGGGGTGAGCTCTGCACCTGCTGCTGCGTGGCTGCTGAGGGATGCCGATGAGGAAAATGGAACAGGGTTTATGGGTCTGACATAGTTGAAATAATTTTCCAGCCTGCTTTACCCATGCTCTGAGGGAACACTTTGTCTCTAGCACTGATCCTGGTGGCAGCTCAGCCCCATCTGCAGCAGGGGAAGGGTCACAATCGGTGCCTTGAGGGGCAGGGGTGCCCATTGTTAATCGCCTTGGAAAAGCAATGTAAGAGCAGAAATGAAATAGAACAAAAATAATAAAACATGAGCTGGGATGCTGAAGTCGGGACAGGCGTCCGCTGGCATCCTCTTCTACTTGCCTGCTGGGGAAAGAGTGGAGGGAATCGGTAAGATGGCTCCAGGACGTCCCACAGCCCAGGCTGCTTTTGCTCTGTCTCCATCACAACCTCCGCCTCCCCAGCGGTACTTCGGTGCTGCCCTGGCTCTTGGGGGTGGACCAGTACCTCCCCCAGCCCCCAGGGCTTTCCCCTTCCCAGTCCCACGACTGTGCTTGGACTCTCACCTTTCTCTGCACCCAGCTGGAACGCGTCCACCCCGGAGAAGATCATCTCCTCTGGGTCCACGGTGGTGGCGGCAGCCGCAACAGCCCCTGCAGAGGGAGGGCAGGACGTGGGTGATGGATACCTGGAGCTGCCCCATCGTCCCTACCCCTCTGAGGGCAGTGGGGGAGAGCCTGCATCCATGGGTGGAGCTGCGGGTTTGGGGGCAAGGGGGGGCTCATGGAAAACTGTGACTGCATGCCTTGGCTCTAGCTGCAGCTACCCAAGAAGGGCTGTGGTTTTTAGGGTCCCCTCCAGCCTTAACATGCTGGCATCAGAGGGGGGTGAGGGATGCTCTCCACCGCTTGGGCACCCTCCTCTCCTCCCTAATTGCAAGCAAAACGGGGCAGCATCCATGCACGCTGCTCATTCCTCTCCTCCATCCCCTCCCTGGTGACCTACCAGGGCAGTCCAGCTTTTTCCGAGTAGCAGTGCCCTCAATCCTGGTGCCATTTTTGTAGGAGCACCAGCAGTAGCCTGTGGCAGCATTGCACTGCTTGGGCAGGTAGTCGCCGTTCTCATCGCACTGTGGGCGGAAGCGACCCGGCTGGACACCCCCAAAATTGGCCTCCGCCTGGCACTTAGTTTGCACTAGGGCAATAAAAAACAAAGGGGAGACACCGTGAGCCCCTCGGGCCCTTCTGCCGCTTGGCAGCCTCAGCGGGAGCTTTTTAATCCAGAAGCAGTTAAATTAAATTTAAAAGGTGAACAAGCCCCATCCTGGTGACCTTTCTAAAGCTCTTGGGCTAGCCAAGGACTGAGGATTTGGTGTGCTGCTCTGGCTTTTCAGATATTTGCTCATCCCAAATGCCCTGCAGGCAACGGGCAGTGGCTCTGTGATGTCCTAAAGGTCACCACCAAGAGGTTCCCCATGGAACAAAAGGGTCCGTGACCGGTCAGGGGACAGAGGGTTCAGTTGCCTTTGGGAAGCCCCGTGCTGGCACCTCCTAGGCGGTGGCTGCTCCCAAAGGGCCAGTCCCAACCCTCCCCAGCTCAGCAGCCCCTTTCCCTGATACCTTTCTCCGCTGGGATCGCCTTAGGATCCTCCGGCTTGGGGTTCTTGGCCATTTCAAACAGCAGCCACTTGTGCATCCAGGATTCAAAGGACTGCAACAAGAGGAACCAGCGTGTTAACCAGCACAGGGGGGTGCACCATGGGGGGAGCCGTGCCACAAGCTCCACCTTGGGCCAAGGAAGGTCGTGAGCACCACCACCTTCCTTGGGGTGGGAGTAACCCAAGCCTGGCTCAAGCAGGACTTTGTTTTTCCAGGTGTGGACACCCCAGTCCCTCCCCAAAGTGGGGTGCTCCTAGAAGGGGAAGAGTAGGATGGCAGCAAGCACTGACCTTCCAGTCTGCATCAGTCATGGTCTTCTTCAGGCTCTTCAGGTTGTCCATCAGGTTGTCCTTCAGCTCCGGGAACATCTTCCTGGGGTCTGCTTGCTGCAGAATGACCACCACAGTGAGACAGGGCAAAGAAAAATGAGGGGGGGGGTTGAAGCTCTGCTTGTATCAGCCAGACAGACATTGCAGGAGGCCACGAGCTCCCACCAACTCTGAGCACCCCAAGAAACCCCAGACCAAGCCAAGAGACAACAAGCTGGAAGCAGAAGGTCCCATCGCCTCCTGCAGCTCAGGGGGCAGCTATGGGATCGGTGGGGGAGCGGGGGACCTTACCAGCAGCAGGTGCTTCACTTGGTCCTCGGTTTTGTTGCTAGGAGGGGCCATGTTCTCAAGAGAAAAGGCAAAGGGACAGCATGAGCGCAAGGGCTGGCAGCGAGCCCTGAGGGCAGCCGCCAGCAGCCAGTGCCAAGCAGCCGTGGGCATCTCTTACCATCTTGTCTGCAGAGGGGGCAAGAGGCAGGACCCTCATGGCTAAAGGCATGTCTAGATTCATCCTCATCTTGCTCACTGGCTTGGCACCTGCCGAGGAAGGAGCGACGTGAGGGGCGCTGGGTTGGGTGGTCCAGGGAGGGACCCGTCTCCTCTCCCTGGCCGCCACCACCACCCCGGCTGGTGCCCATGGGGCTACTGACTGGTGGGCAGCTTCCTCTGGAGTGCCTCCAGCTGCAGGGTCTGGGAGGTCTTGGTCAGCTTGCTGATCTGCCCGCTCTGCTGGTAGACAAAGTAGACAGTGACAGCCTGGCCGGCGATCAGCAGGGCCACCAAGATGGAAAGCGTGGAGAGGGCGGCTTTGCGGCCCCACGCAGACCTGCAGGACACGGAGAGGGAGCTCAGCCCCAGCCACCGGCAGCAGGAGACGTCCTCATACCCTGCCAGCATCACCACCCCCCAAAACACCTCCTGCAGCCCACGTCACCCCCCCGCCACCCCCCCACCACCACAAACACCCCCCCCTCCCGGGGGGTTTGCAGCCAGACAAATGCAAATTCCCCTGTCGCGGGCGGGCAGAAGTGAAATCTCAGCGTGAAGGTCGCTCCTCCGCACGGGGGGAACCGAAACCCACTGCGGGGGCGAGGGGGAGGGGAGGCCCTGGAGGGGTACCCGAGGAGCGTGTGGGCACACGGGGGCTGCGGGCAGGGCGCTGCCAGGGGATTTGGGGGTACGGCATCGCTCTGGGCATCGCCTTTTGCGGGCTGATGAAGCCACCTGAAGCCTTGCTGGTCCCGGGGGGCTGAGGACATACCCCACGGGATGCCGGATTGCACTTAATTTTTAAAATTTCGTGCAAAAAGCGAAGGTGCGGGGCACCCCGAGCGCAGAGGCCGGCCGGGCAGGTGGGCGTCGAAGCGCTGCCACGGCACTGGGATGCCAAGGGAAGGCAAAGCCAAGCACCAGGCGGCCGCCTGCCACGCTGCCAAGGCCCCCCCGGGGCCAAATCCTGCCCCGCCGGGGTGAACGGGGCACTGGTGGGGTGCGGTGGTGCCCCAGAAAGCCACCGCCTGCCTCCGCTGCCCGACGAGGGGGGGACACCCGTGGGTGCTGCCCGGCTGCCACTGCTGCTGCAGGCCATGTCCCGAGTGGGACCGGCTGGACAGATGTCTGCCTGGTGACTGATGATGGCAGAGCTCCCGGGCTTCTGATTGGCTGGAAGTGGTTTGGTGGGGGGCCCAAAGAGGTCGGGAGATGGGGGCTGGTTGGGGACGCGGGGAGTGGCCCCACAAAGCTGGGTCTGTGCCATGTCGCTGCCTGCCCCGTAGCCATCTTCTGCCCCATAGCCATCTTCTGCCCCATAGCCAACTTCTGCCCCGCCTGCCCCACAGCCACGCTGTTCCTCCATGCGGCCCGCAGCCGTGACTCCAGCCCCTCTGCCCCACAGACGCGCCATGCCCCCGTCTGCCCCATAGCTACGCTGTGAACCGGTCCACCCCATAGCCATGCCACCTCCCCATCCTTCCCCGAGATAGAGCGACCCCCCCCTCCTCAACCTCCACGGCCACCCTGTGCCCCTGCCCGCCCCACAGCCACGCTCCGGCCCCTTCCACCCCATAGCCACCCCACAGCCCCCTTGGTTCCACAGTGCCCCGCAGCCACAGCGTGACCCCACCTTCCACCCCATAGTCACTCTGAGCCCCCTCAGCCCAACTCTACCCCCTTCCACCCAACCGCCACGCAACGTCCCCTCTGCCCCACGTCCCCATCGTGTCCCCTTCGCCCTCCCCGTGGCCCCTTGACCCCACGGCCCCCATCCCCGTGGCCCCAACAGCGGCACCTCTGGGTGTCCCCAGTGTTGAGCACGCTGCTGCCGCGGTCGGAGATGAGGTCCCGCTGCTCCTCGGCCATGGCTTCGCTGTCAGCACACCGATGGGCAATGAACAGCCCCCAGTGCTGTCGCTGGAAATACCCCCCCAGGTCCCCACCCTGCCCTGCCACCTCCTGGGGGGGGGGGACAAAAAAAAAAAAAAGCCCCATTGGCTGCTGGTGCCTGCATCACCTGTTGCCAGGCAGACCTCTGTTCAGAAGGTCTCCGATCCAGAAATGATGCTGGATCCGGCCATGAGCACGGCAGACACTTCGTGGGGCATTGCTTCCCACCCCACGGCCACGGGAAGGTCACGACACCCAGCCTGGTGATACCCGCTACCATGGGCCTGGGGGGGGTCTGGTACCCCCGGCGAGGCAGGAGGTGGGATATGGGGTACAGGTACGTGGGATGTGGAGGTGGGAGGCAATGGGGGAGGAAGGAGGCAGGAGGTGGGATGCCGAGGTGGGATGCCGTGGGGAGGGCTCCCCACACCAAAGGCTAAGCAGGACCCTCCGTGGGGGCATGCTGTCAGGGTACACCCCTCTTCACTCACCTTTGCTGCCAAGGAAAAGCTGCACTTCGGCCCAAACCCCACCTCGAGGGTCACTTTGGACCCCCCCTGGGTGGGGGTTCTTGGCCAGCACCTCTCAGGCTGAGGGGGTAACAATTAAAGGACCACCAAGTGTCTTCAAGCACCTCTCCCTCTTGCAGCACACCCCTCGCCCTGCCTGCAGCAGCTTTAGGGGGGCTGAACCCCCAAAACCGAAGGAGGAGAAGCAGCTCCTCAAGGTGGGTGACCCCCAAAGCACCAGTGGGAGTGGGGCAGCATGGGTTCCCAGCCCACCCCACAGCCCTGCTAGCGCTAAGTGGGCGAGAGCAGCCATCCACCCCCATAATGCTGATTTTAGGTGATTTTACACAAAGACCCAGGGCAGCCCAGGTGTAACGTATCCCCGATGCCAGCGCTGTGCCGTGGGGCTTGGCCTTGCCGGGCACGCCGCACCCAGCACCGAGCCGACTCCAGTGTCAGGACCCAGCACAACCGAGGCCCGGGTTCAGCCAAAAGTGAAACTCCGAGCGTGAAATGAAAAGCAATCCATCCGGGCATCACTAGTTACCAGGCAAACTTCCTCATGCGGGGCCCAAGGGCCAGAAAGTGGCAAGACTGGGGTGAGCACAGGCAGGTTTCTTCACCAACTCCATCCCTTCTCCCGGGGTCAGTCCCAGAGCCATCCCGATGGCAGGGATGGCACAGCCAGTCCCTGGCAGCGCACTGGGAGAGCAGGATTAAGGAATAACCTAAAAGCATTTCTAAGGAGCGGGGCAGGGTCTCCCGGCAGATGCTGTTTCTGGAGGAGAAGCGGGCGCTGGTGGGACGATGCTCCAGCTTCCCGGGTGGGGAAATCACAGCCCCCGTGCAGGAGAAGGGCCTCGGTGCTCGGACCCCTGTCCCATCCCCAGGTTCATGCGACTCAGCTGGGAAAGTCCTGGGGGCACCCAGGGGTGCACAGACCCTCTGCCCAAGGGTGTCCATCAGCCTCACCCCAGGCCACCGGTGTCCCCAGCTCCTGCCCCCACCTGCATTTGCCCCACAGGCTATTCTGAAGACAAATAACTTATCTGCTGCTTTTTTTAGGGGATGCTACATTTAGAAACCATATCTGAGGTGTTTTAAAAAAACAAGGGGAAAAAAAAAAAAGAGGGGGGAAAAAAGAAGAAGAAAAAAAGCACATAAAACCCTTCCATAAATTTTTCAGCTCTCCCCTCGCTCTCAGCCCACGGCGGGCACTGGGGGGTTTGGGGGGACATGGGTTTTTCTTGCAGCCCCAGCCTGTGCTCAGCTGCTCACTGCAGCAAGCCCCCCACCCTGGGGCCACGCTCCAGACACATTCCGTGACCAGCCTTAGCCCTAAGGGGAACTAAGGAAAGGCTGAACAGGAACTTGAGAGCAAACCCCCCCACGACTTCATGGAGCTGGGCCCAACTCTGCAAACCACAAACACAGGCGATAAACTGGGGGGTGGGGGAGAGCCCTGCTTTCCCCCCCCAGGCAGGCTGAGCCCCCCAAGCCCCCGGCCCCAAGCCCAGCTGGGGACTGTCAGCACCAAATCAGACCTCTCTCTGCACACAGACATTTCCAATAACTTCTTCAGTACTTTCCCCCCCGGCCATGCCTTTCTGCACAGGGCTGTGGCATCTAACGTGTTTTAAGTCTGTACATTGATTTTCCTGGGAAGATGCAGACCTTTTTACAGAGCAGCTTTCAGCCTGCCTTATCCCTCTCTTTCTTCCATAGCCTGAGGCTGGCGCCCAGACCCAGCACAGGCTCATCACCACCCTGTCACCCCCGAGGCTTCGTATTTGTGTGCATTTTGTGCTGCCCATGAAAAACTTGACAAGCACCATGACAGGAGGCTGGGGAACCAGCTGTCTTTTGGGGGGGAAAAGAAGCCATCTGGAGCAAGGAGCAGTTTCAGGACTCAGCTCAGACGTGCCTGTTCTCTGGGAACCTTGACCCAAGCCGGCAAAGCAATTATTTCGGGCAGGGAGGTGGAAATAACCCTGCAGGCATTCATGTGAAGCCATTCATTACCAGCCGAGTCTTCATCTCACAGCCCGCAGATCCTGCACAGACTGACATTTGGTGAACAAACCCACATTTCTCACTGCAGCTGAGAAGACACCCTCGGCAGCACAGGATCAGCCCCAGGCAAACCCAAGGGGAACGGCCGAGCCACAGGGCTCCCCAGCAAACACAGACCCATCTCTGGGGATGCACTGCGGCCCCCGAGAAGCCCCGTGCCCTCGGTAGGACGAGCATCCCTGCCAGGGAGACACAGGGTGGGCAGCCACACATCTCCTACCCATGCAGCCGGAGGCAGGGAGCCATCACCCAGCTGCAGGGGGTTTGCAGGTGACGCGGTTCCTCGCCAAATCACACAAGACAGGCCAGCTGGGTAGGGGCAGGGACTGGCAAGAGCCATGAAACCCATCCACACCACTCAGCCAGGAGAGACTTTCCCTCCATACAGACCTGGGATGTGTGCCAGGCAGTCTGCTCCATGTAGCGACCTGCCTGGCTCTCCGGTTTCTCTTCCTCATTCACCATTTCTTCCCTCGGGGGGTTTACACCAACACGGGAAGTTGTTTCAAAGACGTCAGATCAGCTAAGAAATAAAAGCTATTTTTGCCATTAATTGTACAGCAAGGTCAGGGAACAAACACTCTGCCCACGGCACAGCAAGGGCAGCAAGTGGCATGGGGCTTACAGCAGCTCAGCCTTGACAGCCCTGCACACCCAGCAGAACTCCTGCTCCCAAAGATTAAGGGCTAATAAAGCAAATCCACCTTCCTGCGCTGGGCAAAGCTCCTGCCACCTGTGCAAGCCCCAGAAAACCTCCCCAGGGGAGGACAGACCAAGCAGGGCAGTAGGTCTGTGTTCCTCCTGCCTCAGGTTAGACACGAAGGTCCCAGCTGGTGCTTCAGCAACCTCCTCTCCACAGCCGAGCGAGACCAATGTCACCGCAAGGCTCATTGCCACCGGGTGCCAGCCAGGTCCGTGCTGCCCGGAGATCAGCCCGACACTGCTACACAGGGAGAACCCACCAGCTGGATAAAAAGCCGCTTCCCTTCTCGTGCCCTCGGAGCGGTACTGAGCAGACACCTTCCCACTGCCACATCTGCCCTTAAACACTGCAGGGCTAAACTTTCCTGCACCAGGCAGGCTGTGCTCTGCCTTGGTGGGCAGCAGAAGGGAGACGGAATGGAGCAGAAAACATCACAAACTGCACCCGAAAGAGATGAGCCCTGTCTGGTAAATTTGTACCACTGCAAAGGTCCTGCGTTGGATTTTATGTTCCTTGTAGAGCTCTCGCCAAATGTACCCTGTGAAGTAGCCACATGAATGTCACCTGGGACAAAGTAACACATACCAGAACAGCAACAGGTTTCACTTTATCTACCAGTATATTAATAAAATAAAATTTAAAATAAAACCAAAACAAACTGATGAGCTGTTAGTAACATGCCACACCTTCACCTCCTGCAAACAGCATCCTGCTCTGCTGCAGTCCTCTGCCCTTTTCCCTCCTCAGTTCAGCTCCATGCTGGCTGAGCCACCGCTGGTTTCATTTTTTCAGCACCTTCTCTTCACAGAGTTTAAAGAACACTTTAACTACAGGAAAACTGTGATTTGAACAGCAAATAGTGCACTTCTAAGACAGTAAGGGAAGTTTATTCTAAAGTTTTCCATGGCCACATATAAAATTGCAAATAAAACACTATGGCTGCGCCAAGGGAAATGCTGGCTTAGGAACATCTGTCCAGGCAGAGATTTTTTCCACAGAAAGGGGAAGTCATGTATTAAGCAACGGTTTGCAGAAAACCCAGCAGTAGTTAGCTTGCTCACGAGCCCAGCTTTCCACAGCAAGGACACCTCCAAGAGATCATGACTCACTTTGAAACCACAAGCACCCAAGTAGTTTTCACTATTTAGATCGAGAGGCACCATGGCTTCAGATCAGACAGCCTGGTTTCCTCCTCTGTGAAACTCATCCCCTTGTACTGTGCAAGAGCTAGGGCTTGACAACTGAAGACCAAGCTTGACAGAAGCAACATCTCCTGGATCCAGTCCAGGCTAAGTAACTTTACCAGAACAGAGACTGCTTTGAGAGCAGAGCACCTCCAACACCACCATCAGCCAAAGCGTCCTTTCCCATGAGGGGAGGGAGGCTCAGGAGCAGGCAGGTAAAGGAATCCCCCGTAAAGTGTTTTAAGATGCAAAGAGCCCCCGTGAAAGCGGTGAGGGTCTCAAGCCTCAGGATCTGGAGGCAGACCTTGTCCAGGACCCCAGGACATCAGAACACCACCTTCCAGCTTCATTTTACAGGCCACACCACATCACGTATAGGACTACTATTTGCCATGTAACTGTGCTAAGAACCCTAAGGTTTTTCAACCCATTCTGATAAATAACCATCACTTAAACCTGACCGCAAGTATTCCTGGGCAAACACTTTACCAGCTCCAGATGAGCTCACTCGCTCATTGCCAAGAGTTCCACTAAACAAGAGAAAGCACTATGAGTTGTAGCCGACTGCAATAAACTCCTACCTATCTATCGCAGGATAGCGCAAGACAGACCCATGTACAAACAGGCACTGCACTGTATGAGGGCTGACATCACCACTGCACAGGAGGAACTTTAACAATTTCATCTCTCTCTCTCAAGCTGTAGAAGCCACAGCTATTTTAACCACGAGCATACAGAACCCACCTAACTTAAACTACACTTCTCAAGCATTGTATGCCCATGAATCTCATCTTGGTCTAATATCTTGTTACAGCCGAGGAAGCAGCAGGAACAGGAGCGACTTCAAAGCCTGGAGAGCTAGGAAGAGGAACACTGGCAAAGGTGGAAACAGGTACTTATTCCAGGTGATGGCAGCACATTCCGTGGAGGGCAAACACCAGTGCGGGAAGCAGGGCATGATTAAGAAGCGAGGAGTCATTTTTCTTAAATACCTCTGGAAGTATAAATACATAAACAGAGCAGCTGAGGGAGCTGTAATTCCAGTGCTTTTAGAAGCTTTTCCCGTGTAATTCAAAAGCACCTCTGCTGCAGCAGTACTAACCCCAACACAAACCAGAAGCCCAGCTTGAAATCATAAGCCACTGGTGGATGTAATTAAACTAAAGCCACTCAACTTCTGAGCATACCTCAGTAAGAAAACACACAGCTGAGAAGAGGTTTAAAAGAGAGCTTTAATAACGAAAGCTGCAGCATTGTTTACAGACGACGTCCACGGCGACCACCCTTTCTGCGAGTACTGTCAGAGGGGATGGGGGTGACATCCTCTGCGGGGAGAAGAAAACCCAAAACCACGCAGTTACTTTCCAGAGATACCCCAAGAAACCAACCGGGCACAGCCACCCAACCCCAGCAGTCACCCCAAGATCCCATGGCGGCACCTCAGTAGTCAGTCACCACAGGAGCCACGCACAGGCAGAAGAAACACTCCACGGGAGTGCAGATATTCGTGAACTCGCTGAGGGCTGGGTACCCAGTGATTTAATGCTTAGGAAGCAAAAATCCCCATCTCCCATCCCACTTAAACCAAGCAGCCACAGCATTTCCGAAGAAACAGAGGGTGTTTGATGTATCTTTCAGACCAGCCAGCACCACTGCTTCTTGTGACTCCCCTACAAAGTTTGGGACTGTCTCTCAAACAGTTGGAGGAATTCCATCATTACTGAGTCACACTCTTAAACCGAGACCAACACGGTATTTCTAGGCGACTCAACAGCTCTGGCACAAACGCTGTTATGTCAGAGGAGCATCAGCATCCTGCTGTGCAGCTGGGGTTTATCGTGCAGACAGAAACTTGGTTTCTCAAGTCTGTTTATGCCACCTCCTGGTGAATTGTCAATTTAAGAATCTGTTTAAATTAAATCACACCTTCAGTGCGATCTGACAGAGGCCAAGAAAAACATGGTTTTGTTTTTCTGTTTTGTTTTTCTTTTTTTTTCTCTCCAAAGTAACAAGGCTCTGTGCTGATATACCATGACATACACATCTAGCTATCACTTTCTCCATCACTCACCAATGCGGCCGATCTTCATTCCAGATCGGGCCAGAGCTCTCAGTGCTGACTGAGCACCAGGTCCAGGAGTCTTGGTCCTGGAGGAGACAGTCAGAACCAATAATCCCTTAAGCGATTTAGGAGTTGAACACAGTTCACAAACAACTGATAATGTTAAAATCACAGTTTCCCCAGCCCAAAACATCCAGATACCAGAACTCACCCTCCTCCTGTCCCCAGACCCAAAGCATTCACAATCAGCCACCAGACAGGCACTTCACTGTCATTCCAAGCTAACACATCTCCAAGTTTGACAGCACCTCCCCATCCACCACCAGCTAAATAAGAGCATACCCTAACTCCAGTCAACTGAAGATGCCCATTCAGAATGAGTTCCAGATTCTCAGTGAGAGATGACAACAGCCAGTCACCATACAAAGTGACAGACATCCTTTAGGTCAAGTTTAAAGCCAATTTCACAGGGTGCATCTACCTTACCAACTGAGGCAGTGCCAAGAAGGGATGTGGTGCAATCTGGCACGGATCCGAGACCAGACACATCCTGTGGCAACGCTGAGCCCAGCCCCTCCAACATACCTATTTCCACCGGTAGCACGCAGCTTGATGTGCAGGGCAGTGATGCCCAGTTCCTTGCACCTCTGGGCAACATCCTGGGCTGCCAGCATAGCTGCGTAGGGAGAAGACTCATCTCTGTCTGCCTTCACCTTCATGCCACCAGTCACACGGCAGATGGTTTCCCTACAAAAGGGAAAGGGGACATTCAGAAAAAAGCCCTTCCTCTTTCTTTCCCACAAACCAGCTTCTGGGTACAGACAGAACCAGGTATTTTGAGTGTTACAGGATGAATAAGCTGCCATCCAGTACCTTGAGCACAACATTCATCACAGAGGAGCACACCAAGCCATCTGGCCTATGTTCATGTATGCACACAATCTTATCTTACAGCTCAACAGAAGCTCAAGGATTTTGTTGGAACCCCTAGCCAAATTTGATTTCTGTTTTCAAAATGAAAGGAGCCAGGTACTGCAAGGAGGTGACTGGCATTCAATACTCACTTGCCAGAGAGATCAGTCACATGGACAAAAGTATCATTGAAGGAAGCAAAGATATGGCAGACGCCGAACACGTTTTCTCCTTCAGCAACCTGAGGTCCCAAGCTGATGACCTGTTCTTCCTTCTTCTCCTTGCCCTTACGAGGTGCCATTTCTGAACAACAACCAAAGTATGAGTGATGGTGGATTTTTCAGCATTCTCTTACAGGATTTTAGGAAATTCCCTGCTACTGCAACCTTTTACCAAGCAAGATAAATGAGTTACCGTTGGCAAAACACAGGTAGTAATTTTGGGGTACAAGTGGACTTCTTATAAAACCCAAGATTCCGAGCTTTCCTGGGTGCTGGCAGGCAGGTCACCACCCACAACTGTTTAGTGGGGTCTCTCCTGCAGCACTTCACAGTAGAAGCTACCTAAGCTATGCTTCATGGCAGCTGTTGTCCCCAGGCACTGCTGCAGCACAGGGAGCCCCTTTCCTTGATAACCAACAATGCTAAGAGCTTCTCCTTGCTTGTTTATATGACTTTATGGAAAGAAAATACCTGGCCAAACAATTATTAAAGACCCGGGTACTGTCACAAAGCTCTGACTCTGCAGACCTTTCAAATACTAGCTTGGGTTCTTCCTTGTTATTGGTCTCCTAACCACATCCTTGGGACTAGCCCAAGTAAGTCTTCTGCCTCTGAAGCCTACAGCCAGCCATGGAAGGTGGCAGACATGGCAGTCAGCAGTGCTTGGTTAGGTGGCTGGGGATCCCCTGCAACTGCTCCGGAGCACAGGAAGTAGGTTCCCTATTGCCCTCTCCTGCCAAATACCAGCTACAACTGGCACCTTGGAGAAGTCTAGTGACTTCATTAAGGAAATCAACCCAAGCACAACGTACTTGCACCCACAGGCCTCAGCCCAACGGTCCCCTCCACAGAAAACAGCCCTGAGCACCGACTGTTAAATCAAGGCCTACATGGCCACTCTGACAGCCACGTCCCCTTCCTGACAGCCAGCGAAAGGCTCCACGGACACTACCGTCCCCAGCTGGGGTCCATAAAGCCTAGCGATACCCACAGGACAGACAGAGCAAACACCGAGCCCTGGGCGCTGTTACGGCCGATACTGACCTCGGAGCAACGAGCCCGCTGCTCTTCAGCGCTCACCTGAAGCCGCACTGGACACAGCCCCGGCCGCTCAGGGGCCAGCGGGCGGGAGGACGCCCGCAGCTGCCTCCCGCAGACTCGGCCGAGCACAGAGCCGCGGCCCTGCCTCCTCCCTCCTCAGCCCCCAGCCGTGAGCGCCGGCCCTTCCCCGGGTGCCCAGCTACGCCAGCCCCCGGCTCGCCTGCGGCCTAGCGCTCCGCTCCGCCGGGCGCGCCTCCCCCGCGCCGGCCGCGCTGCCCCGCGGAGCCCCGGGCCCGAGGAGGCGGACGGCGGGCGGAGAGGCAGCGGCGAGGCGCGGGCGGGCGGATGGCAACGGATGCGCGGCAGCCCCACACTCACCTGCGCGTCTCCTCCGGCGGCCGCCGCTGGAAAGGAAGCGGCAGGGTCAGGGGGCGGAGGTCACCGCCGCTCACCCGGAAGTGGTGACGGGAGGCGGCCGAGTGCCGCGGTGGGAAGCGGCGTTTCCCTGATCGCAGGGCGGGATTCTACCCCGATCCCGATTCCGATCCCGCCACGTCGGCCGCCGCCGCGAAACCGTGAAGGGCGCTCCCGAGGGCAAGCCGGGCCCACCTCCCCAAGATGGCGCGGCCGCCTCCCCCTCCCCGCGTCCCTTCCCAAGATGGCGGCGCCCTCCTCCCCAGGGTCCCCCCAAGATGGCGGCGGCCGCTTGCTGAGGGTCCCTCCCCAAGATGGCGGCGGGTGCGCGGTTGCCTATTTCTGCCCTTGACGGACCCGTGCTGGGAGGGCGCTGGAAAGGCAGGCCCGAATCGGTTTAAAAACCAGCGAGAGGAAAATCGGTGTAATGCCAGCACGCTGACCGCTTCCTCCTGGCCGGGCAGCTGCAGTCGGTGCTGTCTGGGCTCAGCTAGAGCCGGACTGGGGCACAGGCCTTTCCCCCTCACTCCACCGTCGGGCGGCTGAGCACAGCGAGGTGTCGTGGGGGTCCAGGCAGCTGCTTCTCCCTGCCCTGAGCTCAGGTGGGAGTCCTGACTGCCAGGAGGTGTTTGGGAATTTACCCCTAAGGGGATGTACATGGTGGTTTTAATATCTGGAAGTCTGGTGTATTTTCTCTTAAGGAGCTAACGGGAGAGATTTCAGTACAGGTAATTCTCTGTTGGGAACTCGGGCGGCTGATGTGAGTGGTGTTGACTTTGCAGCTGCGAGCGCTGGTGCAAGGACTGCCTCCCACAGCAATTATTGGGGGAGATTTCTTCCACCTCTACAGCAAACAGAGTGTAAATTTGTAAAGTTTTACGTTAAGGTGGTCCAGCCAGTGAATATTTTCTGGTTCCAAGTGATCTAAAAAGCGCTCAGGAGAGTAAGGATGGGAAACGTCAAAGACCTTTGAAAAAAGGCAGATTGAACCTGATTTCATAGCGCTTGCGATACACTTCCTGGGCCTGATCCTGCCCTGCTTCCAGATGCCCGTGCCGGGCACTGAGCTGCCTCCAGCGCTTAGTCCTCTGGGGAAGCAGAGAGCTCGGAGCCAGGCAGGACTGGGTTGTGAGTGACAGACTGTGAGCCCACCCATGGGTGCCTACATGGGGAAGGCTGACAGGCCTTCAGATCTGCACCCAGGAGTTGTGTTCAGAGCTGGTCCGACCGGAGGAGAAGCAGATGTACGAGGGAGGCTCCTTATAATGGCCCCACTAGGGAGATTGCATGGTCCAAAGGCCTGAGAACACATCTGTGGGGAGGGTCGAGCACGTCTGTCCGACTGACAGCATTTGCTGCTGGCCCGTGGGAAACTTCTGACTCCTTTCTCGCGCTCATCAGCTCCGCAGTTCTGGGGTGCTGCGTGTTTTTAGGGGAGCATCCACATGCCCGGCAAGGCTGATGTCTTTCAGAGTACCTTTTCCTTTCTCTGGCCAAGCATCCCAGGTCCCTCCAGGATGCAAACCCCTCAGCTGCCACCAGGGAGAAGAGGTTTGGTCCGTAAGGCTCCCTGCTTCTCTACACTCTCCTGTGCTGAGCTTCTTCCCCAGGAAAGCTCTCTGTGCTCACGGGTGCCACCGTAACACTTGCCTCGACACTGTGGGCCACTCGTGCCCGCTCCTCCCTTTGTCAGCAGTTTGCCATTGCGTCAGGGATCTTCCTGTTTAAATATTGAAGGAGAGGCTTTTAAAATATACATTGGCGGGACTGCTGTAATTCCAGCCGGGGGCTCCAGTGACACTGGCCGTGGCCTGATTTGAAGGAAGGGGGGAAGGAAGGAGCTAGCTGCAGTCAAGCACTGCAGAGGTCAGCCTGCGTCAGACCACGTGTGTGGTGGTGGCTGCAGGTGACCGGTCTGAGAAGGAGCCATGGGGACAGTGAAGGGTGCGCAGGCAGCCTGAGCCAGGCAGGGTGGGTTCCTCCCCAGGGAGCCACGCATGCAGGGCAGGCTGCGACGATCCTCCGCGAGGCTTGCACCAGCCTACAGATGTTCCCCTGGAACAGATGCAAGCCAGAGGCAAGGAAACGGGCAAGCCTCCACTTATGGGGTAACAGGCTGAAATAACCAGATGAGCTTCTAAAAAAAAAAAAACAACGCCAACCCAGCAGTTCAAAATCCAATGCTGCCCTCAGCCCAAAAGCATCCGGGAGGCAGGCTGCTCCCAGTCCCTCCAGGCTCTGTGCGGGATGGGGCTTTCTCCACTCCCTAGGAAAAATTCTTTCCTTTTGCTTTGCCCTGCACCAGTCTTGGCATGTCTGCAAGGGAACTGCCTGCCCTGCAAAATGTTCCTGGGGCTCAAATGCCAGCACTGTCCAGGCTGTCTTAGCTGCTGAGGACAGCACTGAGGATCTTCCCAGTCTGGGATGAGCAAGAAGGGAGGCACTCAGCAGGGGCTGCAAGGATTGCATCCTCCAGCCTGGCGGGGAAGGATGGGAAGGATGCTCAGGCCACGGTGGGGTCAGTGCCAGAGATGATGTGTATTTGCTTTGAGAAATCCCCCAGATTTAGTTCCTTAATGGGTAATTAACATTCCAGATGCTCCTTGGTAATAGCCTCTCCAGCCCATGGGAAACCCACAGACACAGTGACGCTGCAGGCGGATTTCGTAAGTCAGCCGGTGACTAAACAAAAAGGGAGCCTGAGAGCCAAAGCAAATGGAAACACTGCTCTCGACCTCTTCTCCTGCCTGGGCTTTGGCCCTGGTGTAAACTGGTCCTGGCTGAGAGGGGTCAGTGGGAAGCGACTGGCCTGACCTGCAAAGGTCCCGGCTCCGGGCTTCCCGCAAGCAGGAAATTTTGGTGCTCGAATGTCACTGTTTCGGTGGCTGCATCTTGTTCCCATTAGCCACCAGACCAATGGCCTTACTGGTGGCCTTGAAACAGAGACTGGAGCTGGAAGAGGACAAAACTGTCCCCAGAGGCTGAACCCTTGCTTTCTGCCTGGTACAGAGCAGAGTCTGCAGTTGGGGCTCTCAGACAACTCCAGGCCCCTCAAAATGGCATCTTTCCTCTATAGCCCCGGCAAAGAGAAATTCGGGGCCCCGAATGCAGCCATTCACAGGTACAAAAAAAAAAAAAAAAAAAAAAGCAAGGTTTTCCGTTTGCTTTTAAGGCCGTTTTTAGTTTCAGAAAGGCAGTTTGTGCATGCACACATGTAAAATGATGTGTCAGAAACAGGCGTAAGAAGATTAAAAAAGAAATCTCCAACGCTGAAGTTAAAGCACTTAAGGAATTGGCAGAGACTTCAAGAGCTGGTTTCTGGTCCTAATGAAGTCGGTGGAAGTGCTGCCACGGACTTCAAGGGGACCATAATTTGGCTGTAACTCAGTAGGGAGCTGAAAGTGTTGATTAATAAATTGGAGACAATGCGGAGGAAAGCCGCTGAACTTCTTTCCGACAGATGTGCTGAAGAAGAGCCTGGAAGTTAGAAGCATGCAGGAAAGGAACTGGTTTCCTTTGTGTTTGCAAACAGAAGATAGGCAAAAAAAAAAAGCTACCTGATACTCATGTAAAATGGTAGAGCTGGTATTAATAAATACCAATGCCTTTCTGAGCAGCCTTCTGTTTCCAGTGAGTAGGTCATTCTTTTAGAAAAAATGTATAAGCAAATGCCAGACCAAGAATTCAACAAATTCCTTTTTCTCAGAAGTAATTATTCAGTGGAAAAGTTTACCGCTGGAGATTGTGGATTCTGCAGATTGTCCTCGGAGTTTGGTGCGTGCCTTTGATTACTCATTGCTGGCTTTTTGTTCAATGATTTGTGCATGAATCTCCCCTGCTAAAGCTCTGACGGAGGTTAGCATGGCCTCAGAAAGCTGTTCCCGGTGGAGATACATTTTCAGGCTGAGTTTGCAAATCATTTAAGGCTGAAAAAAAAAATCCCTTTAATACCCTTTACAGCAGTTCACAGTTGAAAAACTTCCTGTTTGTCCCTTTTTTGTTTTCTGAGCTTTCACTAACTTTGGCTATGCAAGACATTCAGAGATCTTCAGAGAAAAGGCTTGTGAGGGAACTGAAATGTTTAAGGATAAGAAGTCTTTGACTTCAATGAATGCTTCAGAGTGCGTTAGAAAATTTGCAGCCATAATTGTCTGCAATTCTTTGTGTCTCCTTCCCTACGACTTCCTTTCTTCTTTTCTTTTTGTTTGTTTATCTGCCTGTTTCATTTGATTGAAATTGCTTCCTCGCCTCCCGTTAAGTCGGAAGCTCTCCCAGAGCAGGCTGCCAAAACCAAACCCAACAGACCTTCTGCCGCACCTCATCCGGGTGGGCTGGACACGAAACCTGGCGGGGTCTTCTTCGTGCACTGCATCCCTTCTCACGCAGGCGGTGAGACGGGCCCGGGCGGCTCTTGCTGGCGATTAACGTGGGCTCCCTTCTCCTGGACCGGAGCGTGTCTCCGCATGCCAGCAGAGCCCCCGTCAGCCTCCACGAGGAGGGCAGGGGCAGGAGCGAAGCTGCTGAGCCGTGTTAAGCTTGTTTTTCCCCTCTCTGAGGAATGAAGGGAATTTTGTGTGTGTGCGTTGCAGGTCAGGGGGCAGCCAGCCTGTGGCTCAGATGCGTACCTTGAGCTTGTCTTGGAGTCAGGGCGGAAAAGCTGAAACGATGTGATGTACCGGCGCTCCGAAATCACACCCGGGTTCTGCGGCTGGGGCGGAGGATGGGGGACAACCTCAGGCTTAACTGGCTTCAAAAATCTGACACGAAGGGCGCGCGCGTGTCCGCGCACGTCGGGAGAAAGACAAAAGGACTCTTTTCTGGGAGACATCAGCCTGGCACCCCAAACCTGCTGCCTGGGCCTTATCCTTCGGGACACCCCGCGGGAGAACAGCCGTGGACAGCAGGGACCTGGTGGGAGCATCGCCGGGTCGATATCCCCGGTGCCCCAGGCCCCGGGGGGGATGGAAGGAGCCCTCCCGTCGGGAGACGATCGCACGGCATCATCCCCCGTGCCCCGACGGGGCTCTGGTCTGAGGGGGCCGAGGACCAGGCAGCCGTGCTGGGCAAGGGGACACACACACACACACGCAGCCCTCCCCGCCCCCTCGTTTTCGGTCTCTGCCGCCACCCGGCGCCCTCCCCGGGGCAGGCGGTGCTCCCCGGGCCGTGCCGGGCGGAGGGGGAGGCGGTGCCTGGCCGGGGCGGCGGGCGGGACGCGCCGAGCGGGGCCGGGCCCGGCGGAGCCGAGCGGAGCGGCGCGGGCGGCGGCGGCGGCGGCGGCCTGGCGGAGCGGCGCCGGCCCGGCCGGGCAGGCAGGTAGGGGCTGACCGGGGCGGGAGGAGGAGGAGGAGGAGGAGGAGGAGGAGGAGGCGGCGGCGCAGACAAAGGGCGACCGCGGGAACGCGGGCCGGGACCCGCCGGGCCTTTGCACCGCCGCTGGGGCGGGGGAAGCGGGCCCCGCCGCCCTTCTCGGCGTCGTCCTCCCCCCAACTCTCGGGCACAGCGGCTGAACCCCCGCGCCCTCCCTCCCATCCCCTCGGCAAGGTCCCCGCGGTGCCCGGACCCCCTCGGGAGAAGCCGGCCGGGGGTCCGGCGGGGCCTGCCCGGGGTGGAGCGAGGGGTCCGGCGCCGGAGCCCACCTCACCCCGAGGCTCCATCGGGCCTCATATCCCCCTCCCCGTATCGTCCCACCCATCCCTCCTCCGGTGCGCTGCACGGCGTGGGGTGGGGGGGCTCTGGAGGAGGACACGAAGCCCCGGAGGGGTGGTCGGGGGGTGCCCTCGCCCCGTCGCTGCCCGGGTGTCCCACCTCGGCGTCGGGCAGAGCGGTGCAGCTGGCAGGGGGTGCCGGCTGCCGCTGGGAAAGTCGAGGCCGAGCTGCAGCCCGGGCACCGAGGGCGTGGGGTGCCAGGCCTAAAGCGTCCCCGCTCCGGAGGAGCGCGAGTGGCGTTAGTTAAAAATAATAAGGGCTTGAAGGAGATCGGGGCGGCCGAGAGCCGGTTTGGTGGTGCACGCCTTCCGCGCGGCAGGGCTTGGCCGGTCTGGCTGCGATCCCCGTAAAGCACCTTATCACCCCTCCTGGAAGAGGTCCGAGCATTTACCCAGCCACCGGTGAACTCCCGGGCCTCTCGTGCATAACCTGTGTATTTATTATTTCCCTCAAGTCTTTTGGTTTTTTTTCCTCCACCGCTGCACAGGCAGGCTGTCCCCTGCTTATGGGGGCAGCCCCTGATGCCCGGCGATGCAGAAGCCGCGCCAGCTTGGCCACCTTTCGGCATCGCCTGGAAGGCTTTGCTTCCCATCGAGGCTGGTGCTCGCTCCCAGCACTGCCATCGCATCCCAACACCGGGGCTCTCCCTTCCCGCGGTCCCAGCCGGCTGCTGCTGCTGCAGCACACCCTGGGGCTGGTCTTCTTCCCGCTACCGGTGCTCGCAGGGTTGGGAAGCCGGCGCCTTGTAATGCCCCTTTGTCACCGACAGCCTTGAAACAGCAGCTCTTCCTGCAGCAAAGCAGCATCTTTGTTACTTTAATCTTGATAGTGTTTTTTACCGGGGCTGGGCTGGCGCAGATGGGGAGGCGAGCGGCCCTGTGCCTGCTCCACTCGGCTGCGCATGGGGACCGTGGCCGAGGAAGTCGTCCTTTTCCAAATAAAACAACCAGGACGAATTCAGTAGGAAATAAGTTCCTTGCTTCTAAGTGAACTTGCCGTGGGTGGAGAAGAAGGAAATTAAACAATAGAAAAAACGTGCGGGGCTTTATACGGCAGGAAAAAAACCCCAGCCTCGCTGGCCTCTGGCGGGATGGCCGAGCATCTTCCCTTCACCCATGTCAGTGCTCCTTTTCAGCAAGGATGGCAAAAGCAATGGCGATGCTCGTGTTTCCCGACACCCCTCCATGCCTGGAGCATCTGTGCATGGGTGCGGGGAAGCCAGGACCTCCCGCGGTGCTGTCCTGCCAGTCCCCAAGCCTTCCCGCACGGTCACCTCGCCTGGCCCCAGTGCATGCTGTGACACCCCGCCGGCTGCAGCCCCCAAATTCCTCCCTTCCAACCTGGAGCTGCCGGCACGGGGCACAGATGCTGGCGGTAAAGCTCACGCACGCAAAGCCTTTCCCGCTTCCTGTGCCTTTGGGAAGCTGATGGGTCTGGTCTGGTTGTGTTTGGGTGGGGATGGAAAACCCATCCCAGCCAAACAGACTTTTTATTACAGGTTGTTTTGGGTTTTTTTCCCCTTTTCTTTCTGTACGGCGCTGTCAGTACTCTAGAACAGGACATATTTAATGCGCTGTTGGTGGTAATTTAAACAGAAGAAAAAAGACGCCTCACAAGTCAAAAACTAGGCTGGAACGAAGAGGGAATGATTAATATTTTGTTCAGTAGCATGTCATGGTGAAGTATGGCACAGCTGAGTGTGTCCCTGCTGCAGAGTGTCACCGGCACTGCCTGCCCCTCTCCGCCTGCAGTCTTTTATAACCAGGTTTGATTTTAGGGGTATCTCTGGGTGCCTGAGCTAGGGACAGAGGGCTGTGGTCCCACCGAGCATCCCATCTTGGGGGCTTCTGGCTGGGTGCTGGAGGTGGAGCTGCTCTCTTGGCTGTTCATGCTCTGGGGCAGGGTCATGGAGGGCTTTGCTTAAAAAGGATTTTGTGGGATTTCACCTCCTAGATGTACCTTATTGAGTTGGTTTTTTTATTTTTGGCTGTTGAGGTAGAGCCTGCTAGAGTGAGGTGAGGACTTAAGGCAGAGAGAGAAGCAAGATACTAAGTTCCTATATATCACGATTGCTTCATGGCCACGGAGGGCTGGAGTTCCACTCTATCTCACCCATGTTTCCAGCCCTGCTCTTGAAGGCACTTCAGGGCCTCAGGACTGCCCCTTGGCTTCCTTAGGTGTTTTTGGCCGAGGTGGTGGCATTGCTTTGTGCGTTTTTATAATGTGCTATCGTCATGCGTGTGCCAGTGGCTTTGGAGCCTGCGACAGGGGTAGGAGGACCCGGGTGGAGGGAAATCGTGATGCTGCTTTCTTGGAAACCACCTCACAAACCTCCGGGGCTGTGACGCCTCGGTCCCCAAATGCCTACGGGAGATGGTGCCCCCTGCACCCCGCCTCTGCGCCCGTCCCCAGGTGCGGAGGAGCAGGGCAGCCCTCACACCGGGACCCCTGGAAGGGCTCGGTGAGTCACACAGCGCGGATGCGGGGAGAGGGCGGCCTGTAGCTTATGATTCATGTTGTTTTCCTGCAAAAGTCACCGACTGTAATGGCAGAGCTTGCAGAAGACGAATCAATATCGAGCCGTAAATCCCACACGTGACTGCCGGCCGGGTGACGAGGGGGCTGGGGTTGGGAGCGCCTCGGTTGCTGCATCCTCCCCAAAAGCAGCAGGACCTTGCTGCAGCCCTCTGCCTGGGGAAGGGGACAAGATCCTCAGCACTACCTTCAGGTGGCACGAGCCTTCCTGGAGGTGTTTAGGAAGGTCAAGAGATCCCTAAATGTGGGATATCCTGGGAGGAGCTGTCCTGGTATTTGTGCGAGGGGCGTGCCCGGAGTTCAGTCTGGTCCAAAACCGTGGAGATGCAGGTTGTCTTGGAGAGACTGAGACTCTCTCCCAGGGGCTCTGCCCTGTTGTCCCCCTTCTGGCGGGGAACCCCAAGCATCATGGAAATCTCATCCCTGATGTAAAGCCGGGAAGAAGTGTTTTCTGTCTCTCTGGGCTTGAGCATGTTGAGGGTTGAATGTACAGCGAGGGGTGTCCTTCTAGGCTCCCTCTGCCACATGGGGACAGCTCTGTGTATGGTCCGGAAAGATGACAACCCCCAGTGTGTCCCTGCTCCTTGGGGGGTAGCCTGCTGCTCTCTTGGCTCTGCCTCCAGTGCCTTGGCCTTGGCCTCGGCAAAACCCAATGCCTTCCAGCTACTTGTCAGCATCTTGCTGAGTATCCCACTTCCCTTTTGACCACCCTCTGCTTCTTCGCAGCCTTATACAGCCCAGCAGCCCCAGGGCTTGGAGCCTGAAGCAGTGTTAGCAGCTTAAAAAAAAGGGATGCGTTAAGAAGTGTTAATGGCACAGTCCTGAAATACAGCTGCAAAATGCTATCGATGCCTGAAGTCTAAATGTATGGCTCGGGCCATTTTGTATCTCCTCCACCAGCCTCGATCCATCCCTTGGTTGTGCTGGTGCACTGCTGGCCTCATGGATTTACATCGGAAAGTGGGATCAAGGCTGGGAGGGAGGGAGGCTGTGCGTGGTACCTGGGATGGTGATGCTTTGCCTGATGGCTGGGTGGAAACATGGGAGCCCACCTGAGTGGGGAACGTCCCCAGGTAGAGAGGCCAGGAGTGGTGCGGTCCCCTGGCCCAGCTGGCCGGTGGGATGTGAAGCAGCAGATGTTACCGGTGGTTTATTAGCTCTCACCGGCTGAAAGCATGAGCTGGTGTGTGTGGGACAGGCAGTGCGGCGCTGGGATGGAGGTGCAGGTGGGGCATCGCAGGTTGGTTCCTCAAGCGTTTGCTTTGCTTGGAGCCCCTGCAGAGGAGAAGGAGAGGACAGGGCTGATGCTGTAGCCTGGGAGCAGGTAAACTAAAGCAACAGGCTTCCTGTGGATGTGCCACTTGGTTCGTGCAATCTCAGACACAGATCTGGAAATAGGGGAGGCAAGAGGCAGCTTGGGTGCCAGCAGCCCCGATGCTGTGCTTGCTGGGGGCAAGCGTGGGCTTTACCAGCAGTGTCTTAGAGGGTGAAAACAAAACAGATCTTGCAAGTGTCTCCTGTGCTCTGCACCTGTTCCTGCTCTCTGCATGTCCCCTGGGCTGGTGAGCATTGCAGCCTCTGGTACTTTTTAAGGGTGGCAAAGTTTGCGTGCAGAGGTAATGTCTTTTATTAGCCTAACTAATACCTTTAGGAAAAAACAGATGTGCTCTTGGACCTGAGGAATGCCTGCGTGCTCAAAACGTGTCAGTTTTTCCAACTGTGTCCGTTGGTCTAATAAAAGATCTGACCTCCGCCTGGCCCGGCCATGACCTTGGAGCTGCTGGCCCCGGGAGCATCCCACCCGTGCGTCAGTGTGCACTGCCCGGCCCTTCCCCAAAGGACCTGCCAGCCCAGGAGCCGTCGCCGGAGCATGCTCATGCTCACAGCAGGCGCTTACCTTCTAATTCCATACCGGCTGCGATCACCCAGCCCCTTGGGTGCTTTGGGCTCCTGGAGGGGTCTGTCCTGGCAGACTGCAGGGAAGCGGAGGTCAGCTGCGGCTCAGCAAAGCGTCAGGGCATCAGGCAGGATGGATGCAATCTGGCAGGAGCATCCTTGGGAGCCCCTGGGAGGAGGGGGCAGCTCGTGCAATGCTCCATCCTTGCAGGGATTTCTCCTGAATGCGGGTGCCGGCGTGTCAGTTGCTCTCCATGAGCTGGTTCATGCTGTGGTTTTATGGATGCTGCTTTGCAAAAGTGCTGTTTTGGGGCCAGGTTAGCACTCAGCAGGGCAGCCTGCGCTCCCCAGAACAGCTGGCAGTTCTTCTGTGGCGGGGTGGACCTGCTCTCCTACTGACTCCGACTTCAAATTCCCCGTAATGGGAAGCTGTCAAGAAAACGAAGCAGCTGGCCTGTCCCGTGGGGCTTGCAATGCTGCCATGGCCATGGGGGGGAATTGCTGCTCTCCATGATCAAGCGTGACCCTCGCGCTCGCGGCAGGACCAGCATCTCTGTGGGGAAAATCTGGCCAAGCAAAGTGTTGGAGGCAGCAAAAGGTGGTGTTGAGGGGTTTTCAGTCAGTGGTTTTATGGGTAGGATTCCTCATGCTACCAGTTGGTGAGAGCACAGGCTGCTGCTCCAGCAAAATGTAAAAATTCACTTGAGATTATTTTCCCCTCATCCTTTTTCTTTTTAAAATACTTGGAATTCAGGCCCTGCTTATCCAGAAAGGCTCTCAGGCGCTTGGAGAGCCACAGGAACCGACATGGCACATTTCAAAGCAGGAAAACCCGATTCATTGAGTGGATTTCCCCCCCCTGCGAACCCACTTAAAATTCATGGAGAGTTTTGTCAGTAAGAACCTGTTTCAATTAACAGACAAAAGAAACTCTCCTCGTTAAGCGCCTCTTTCAATTAAGGTTTGGGAGAATTCCCCCAGCTCCGCTTTCTCTGGAGCGAGGCTGTTCCCGAGGATTCAAGGGCAAAAAATACCCGTGAGGAGGAGTTACCTGCAAAGGGCTCTGGCTTTTTTTGGGGGGAGGCAGCGGCACAGCCTGAACTGTAACCTGGCTGCAGGGTGTCGGGGTGTTTGGTTGGGATGGTGTTGGGGACCATTGGTGCCGGGGGGGTCGGTTATCCAGCCCGGCATCCTTGGGGCATAGGAAAGCTAATGACTGCTGCTAATTGCTGGCCTAGTTTATGGAGGAGGCTGATTTCATGTGGGTGTTGAGAGATGGTGGGGGGAGTGTGGAGAGGTGCTTTTCAAGATCAGGGTGCTGAGGAAAAAGGAGGTGGCAGCCACTGGTCCTCAAGGATCAGAAATAGGGTGACGTCCCCAGGGGGTTCCTCTGTACAGCCTTGCTGTTGGGGGGCTGCAGCACCTTGGGGCTGGGGAAGGGGCTGGGAGACAGGAGTTAGCAGGGGTAGCACTTGGGGAGTGGAGTTAAGATGTGGGGTTTGCTAAAGCTGGTCTTAAAAGCCCCATCAGTCAGTCTTGCCAGCTGCTCTGCCACTGAAAAAGTTTTAATCACAGGCTTCCAGAAACTTCACCCAGTTCTTTGGGGTCTTGTGTGGGTTTTTTTGTTTGGGTTTTTTCTCCCCTAAAAATTCAGCAAATCTTTGCAGCTATTTGCTTCACATTGAACCTTGCCTTTCCATCCCTCTGCAGGGAAAGAACCATTTTCATGATTGTTTTTTTGAAGAAAACCTGAGAAAAATATTACTTTTATCTTTTCCAGTAAAACTGAAGTGCTAACAGGGCTTTCTGGGTGAAAAATGTCTCTTCCAGAGCTAGGCGCTTTGGCCAAAAATAACTTTTTAAAAGTGAAGATCTTTGACCACTTTCACTGGGCTCATCACTCGTCTTTGTTTCTTTTCTACGCAGGTGGTGGGCAGCCGGAGCCAGAGGTTTATTTTCAGAGGGGAGCGAGGTGTCGAGGGGAAACTTGGTTCAGCAGCAGCAATCCAGGTGGATGCTCCGACTGCTCATTTCTGGTCAGGCTTTATAAATCAGATCTTAAAAAATGTGCTGAGGTAAAGAGAGGATTTTCCTGCTGAAGTCTTCCTGGGGTGCAAATGCTCCAGACCTTGAATAAACCGGGGATAAATTTTCCCAGTATTCCCTTGTGTTTGCTCCTATCCAGCCTCTGCATGGAGGGGAGAATCTGAGCTGGGTGGGTTTGGGGTGGGAGCAGTGCCAGTGGCTGCCTGCCCCTGCCTGTTCCTGCCTGTCCCATGGGTAGCTGCTGGGGCTGCCGTTGTCCTTCTTTAATTTTGCACCTTTTGGGCACCGGTGTCCTGAGGAAAGCGGCACAGGGGCTGTCCCCCTGCCAGCAGCGGGGTGTTTTTCTCCCTGATGTGTTGTAACTACTGTTTGCAAAGCGCTTAAGCAGCCCGTGTAATCTACCGCTAAGACGCTCCTTATCTGGCATTATAAAACCGCACCGGTGGTGCGCGGGCAGCCTCAGTGAGAGCGGGTGGTCGGGGTGAGCTCGTTTCTGCTCATTTCTGTCCTTCTGCTCATTTTCCCCTTTCCGTCTGCTCCCCATCCCTCTCCCCTGCCCTGACAGCCTGGGTTTGCAGCCTGGCAGGAGGCAGCTGGATCTCCGTACAGCTTGTGCCTCTGTCCATGACTCTTTGGGCCCATCCTAAAGTACTCCCAACTCCTTGCAGGTATTTCCAGTTGCAGTTTGGGTCGCTGCCGTTCAGTTGATAAAGGCAGCAGTGCTGAGGTAGGTGTCTAAAGGCAGGATTTTCATGCTAGTTACTTTTTCATTTTCAAAGCAAGCTCCCCTGTCTTAAGCTCGCAGTTGTCTCTTGAATAATATGGTGGCATTAATCTCCTCTCTAAGGACGTGCTTAGCTCAGTGGTTTTAGATCTTCAGCCCTCTAAATATTACCAGTGGAATGAAGGGGATTCCCTCTAGAGGGAACTTAAACCTATTAATAATAATTCAGCTGCCTTTTGTGCATCTTTATAGGTAGTCTGCGATTCCTGGGGCTGCAGGGCACCAGGTAGTGACCACTGAGGATGCTGGCGAGGATGCGTGAGGTGTGGGAGAGATAGCAGGCATGGTGGGCTGAGCACTGTCACCTCGCTGGGGACCTAGGTCTCAGCGTGGCCGAATTTAGATCTTCCAGTAGCCTTTTGCCATCAAATGTCCGAGTGGGAGATGAAGCAGACGCGTTAGTGGGGCTGAGCCAGCTGCGTGCCCTTCGGTGGTCGGATACTGGAAGGGAAACGTTGGAGTGAGCAGAAGCGATTGCAAATCGCTGAGCTGGGCGATGCAATTTAGCATCCTGCTTCTAAATCCTCCTCCATCCAGGCTTAACCCCCAGGGCTGGCTTACGTGGAGAAGTGGAGCTGGGGCGGTGACAAGGTGATTACCCAGCCATGCCAGCATGGTGGGGCTCTCCCTGCGGTGATGAGGAGCGAGGAGCAGAGGTGCCCACCCGAAGGGTGCTGGCAGGAGAGGAGCAGGGTGACCTATCTGGCTCTGGTGTTTAGGATGTGGCCCCATCTCTGTGGGTTGAGTGTTGGGGGTCTATGAGCTACTAGAGTCAGGGGTTGAGGTCCTTGCACATGCAAGGTCTTGGGGTCTCTTTGCCATGAAGGTGGATGCTCGCTTCCTCCCTTGCAGCCCTTTCCAAAGTGGTGCAAGAGAGATGCATGAGCAATTTCTTGCCATGTCATACCCGTGGTTTTGAGCTCGCCTCCCATCCTTGGGCTTGGGGCAGTTTATTTACCTGACAGCTGGGACTTGTGAACTGCCTGATTTTCACTGCTTGCACCTGTGGCCGCACCTATTGCAACCCCCTCCGATAACTCAAACCCTGCTGTGGTTCTCTGCTGGGACTGCCGACCCTCCTCTCTCCTTTGGGTCTGCTTGCACTTCCTTGCTTATATTTAATCCTCCCGTTGCATCCCTGCAAAATCCCACTGGAGGTTAAAGGGAGAGCACTGCAAGCCGCTGACGGAGGCGGTTTCATCCCCTTTCATCCCCTCCAGTGCACCTCTGCTTTTCTGGGGTACAGAGGTTCCCTGGGGAGTGTTTGTGGCCAATAACTCTGGCCAGGGGGAAACCACAGCCCCAAAACCACACCGGGGGGTGGATTTAGACAAGCTTTTAAACCATCTTCCCCTTCCTCCTGCAGCTGTCTCAGATTTGAAGTGCTGATAGTAAAGGGCTTCCCCGGCCACCCGTTGTGCTCCCTGCCTGCCCCGGCATCAGATCCGGCCCCACGGGTGCTCCAGGCTCCCGGCTGTGCCAGGAAAGCTGCTCGGATGCTGATTGTGTTTGTCAGGGCGGCCGGATTAAGAGCACTGTGGCTAAGCCTCCTTGCCAAGCCTCTTCTCCAGTGGAGCCTGGGCCACGGCTTTGCTCAGAAACCCACCAGAAAACAGCATTTTCCAGGGCTCTTTCTCCTGTGGTCCTTGACATGTGGCTGTGGCTGAGCACCTGTCTGTGCGATGGGAGCCCGCCGGTGCCGTATGGTGTTTCTGGGGGCCTGAGGTCTGTGTGTTGGACTCGGGCTGACATTTCCAGCTGGTGCCTTTTAAATAACTACTGTGGTTTTAAAAGGCACCTGAGCAGCTTCTAAAAAACAGGTTAAAAGGGAGTTTGACTCTGGCTGTCACCTTGCCAGCTCTTGTGGTTTTTTTTTCTTTTACCACCTTGTTTCGCTTTTTGTTTTAGAAAAGCTGTTGGTCTCGAGAAATTGTTTTGTTCTCTTGGTCCTAAACGTGCTTCCTTCTCTGGCACGGAGCTGTCAGCTCTCCCACTGCTGCTGGGGATGTGCAGGGGTTTGCTGGACAGCATGCAGCCAGCACCCACTCGTGTGGGGAAAACCCTGAGCCAGAGCATCCCCACCCCACAGCATCAGCCCAAACCTCTCAGCATCCTCCCCGTGCAGGGTTTTCTCCGGCAGCGAACCGGCAGAGCAGGATTCCTGCCTGCTTTCTGCCTCGGCGGCGGGTTTGTGGGGCGGGATGCTGCCTGCCCTGGTCCCGGCTCACACCTGGCTGCTCCGGGGGTCCGGCGCTGGCTCCCTGCCCGGGCAGGCATTGCCTTCGTGCTTTGACGTGGCAGCCTACCTCCCTGGGGAGAGTCAGCCGGCGTCTGCCTGGAGATGCTGTCTCCAAAGCCTGATCATTAAGTACTGTAATTAAAAGCACTTAGAAGAGGATGGACTAATGAAGCCCCCTTGAAAATGGCAGGTGATGTAGGTGCAGGGCCCTGTTCCCATCTGCTCTGTCTCGTGGAGGGTAGTGCGAGGATGGACATGTGGTCCTGCCCATCAGCCACTGGCTCCAGGACTTGGCATCAAACCCACTGGCTGTCACTTGCCTGCTCATCACCATGGGAATGCAACTGCCAGCACCCACCGTTCCTAAAAGATGAAAGAAATGGAGGGAGAGTGGGATGGCGTGGCCAGGATGCTTGAAAATGTGGTCCTGGCTCTCCGCATCCCTAGGGATTGTACCTGGGCAGGGGACCCTCCCTCTGCACGGGCACATCCCTAAAATCAATGTCCCCGTGTGCTTCTCCCTTCGGACCTGGAGAAGTGCCCTGCTCCAGTACCTCAGCAGGAGTGTTCTCCTGGGGATGCTGAAGGCCCAGCCCCGCTGGAGGGGAGGAAAGAGTGAGTTGGGGCAGGACACATCTCGGGGGGCCAAGGAGTGAAGGTGCATCCTCTCTTGGTCCTGCCTGGAGATCATCCATGTACACAGAGATAAATTACAAATAAATAAAACCAGGTGCTCTGCCGTACCCGGCATGGCTGATGGAGACAGTGATGGAGGCTGGCTGCTGTGGCGTCTGCGGGGGCCTGGGAAAAGCAGTGCCATGCTGGCAGGGTTGGGAAGCAGGGCCTGAGCGGGGCTCGCTGCAGGGAAGGGCAGGGATGACAGGATTACCCTGCCAAGCCCCAGCCTCTAATCCATGGTACCGTTCAGCCGGCCACGTTTAATCCCGTTACTTGCCCGGCTGGTGTCTGTAGGGCAGGCGCTCAGCTGCGGTGCCAGTGGGGCACAGGGAGCTCTCCCGGGGAGGAGCAGGGACTCCTGCCCTTGTCCCCATCGCTGGTGGTGAGTTTGGGGACAGTGCTGTGAGCCACTGTGCCAACACATTTATTTTTTCCTTAAACACACTGGCCGCATCAGTGTCCCCCCTGCCGGGGCGGCTTTACTTCCCAGCAAGTGGTGCCCATCCTTTTTTTTTTCCTTTCTTTTCTTTTTTCAATTAGTTCTTTCACAGGGAAGGGAAAAAAAATATTCCCAAGGTCTCTTCAGCTCCATGTAGGCACTCCTGCATGCCAGTCTCGGTGACCTTGGCTGGCGGCTCCCAGCTCGGCCTCGTGCCGCCCAGTTGGCCAGCTGCCCGTGTCCCTCCCTGCCAGCCGGGCTGGGCGATGGGGGGCTCGGACCCCCACACCCCCATTCTCCTCGCTGCAGCCTGGCTCCCGCTGGGCAAACAGGAGGAGCGGGGCTGTTTCTCTGGCTGCTTTGAGCAACGGGGACTCTCCATAGCACCCCGGTGCTGGTGCTGCACTCCAGGCGCACGCCGCAGCCGGAATCCCACGGCACGCGTGCGCGCTGCGCTCCCGCCCCATCCCCGGCACCGTCAGGAGCTCGCGGTGCTCTCGCGGCAAGCTCCGGCACGCCGGCGAGCTCGACGAGGCATCCGCCAGGGCCGCCGCGCCGGCGTAAATAAAAGCGACGGCGTTGGTACCGACACCGTCCGCTCCCCGCTCACCCTGCCTCTCTCTCGCAGGGCGCCGCGCGGATCCAGGGGACCGGGGGCACCTCGGGGAGCCGCCATGCCCGCCCGCCCGCCACGAGCTGCGCCAAGGCCGCCCGCCGCCCCCTCGCCCTGCTGAGGCCATGGGGCCGCTGCTGCCGGCGCTGCCGCCACCGCGGGGATTTCGGCTCGGCGAGGGGACTCTCGGTGCGTCTGCCATGGTGACATGAAGCGGACGGCGAGGGACGCCGGACTGCTGGAGGGCAGAGAGCCTGCACAGGCGGCCTGCTAGTATTTTAATTTATTAGTAGTATTCAATTTTATTTTGCCTATTTTTTTTTTTTTTGGTTGGTTGGTTGCTTCTTCCCCTCCCCGGGGCTCCCGAGGGGAGGGGGTGGGCAGGGGAGAGGGGCCCCACCTCGCCCTGCGGATGCAAGGATGACTGTGCTGGCCAGGGCCCGGCGGGGTATCCGGCAGCTCTCTCCGCAGGTGGTGTTGCTCCTGCTCTTCGCCTTCTGTCTGCTCAGTGTTTTCGTCTCTGCGTATTATTTATATGGGTGGAAAAGGGGCTTGGAGCCCTCCGGGGACGTGGTGGGGCCGGACTGTGATGAGCCTAAGGTCGCCCCTTCCCGCTTGCTGCCGCTGAAGACCCTCAAGGTGGCCGACTCCTCCCGCACGGACCCCTTGGTGTTGGTCTTCGTGGAGAGTCTCTACTCCCAGCTTGGCCAGGAGATCGTGGCCATTTTGGAGTCAAGCCGCTTCAAATACAGGACAGAGATTGCCCCGGGGAAGGGGGACATGCCCACGCTGACCGACAAGGACCGGGGACGCTTTGCGCTCATCATCTACGAGAACATCCTCAAGTATGTCAACCTGGATGCCTGGAATCGGGAGCTACTGGACAAATACTGTGTGGAGTATGGCGTGGGCATCATTGGCTTCTTCAAGGTAAGGGGGTGCGCAGGGCGAGCTGAGACCCCACGGCCAGGCTGGGTGTAAGCGGGGGGCTCTGGGGTCTTGCTGCCCTGCAGGGACTTTGCCCTCCCCTTGCTTTCTGCAAGCAGCCTGAGTTGATGTGGACCCAGCCTGTAGCCTGGCATGGGGCACAGGCTTCTAGCAGAGGGCACCATCTTAATCCTCTCCTTCTGGAAGGGCTGTGTGGCCCCTGGGTGTTTTGGGGGTAAAAACACACCTCTGGGATCAGTCCAGTTGCTTTTAGCATCCTGTTTTCCAGCAGTGACCCTTGCTGGGGTTCGCCACAAGCATGAGCAGGTATTTTGCTTGGCAGCCCCCTGCCCTTCTCCTGCCTAGGGCTCGCAGCCCCAGGGGGCTTTGCATGTTGGATGTGAGCAGAATTGAGTGTGCGAGGGGGACAAGGGCACCCCATGCTCAGGAGAGGAAGGAGGGGGACCTGGCACTCGGATCTCAGGGGGTAGTGAGCCGCCTTCCCCCTCGCCATGGCTGACGGTCCCCCCTGCCTGCACAGCCAGTCTGGGCACTCGTCCCCAGCGTCCTGTCTCCTTTAGCCCCGTTTTCCCCCATGCAGGCCAACGAGAATAGCCTGCTGAGCGCCCAGCTGAAGGGCTTCCCCCTCTTCCTCCACTCCAACCTGGCGCTGAAGGACTGCAGCATCAACCCCAAGTCGCCCCTGCTGTACATCACGCGTCCCAGCGAGGTGGAGAAGGGCGTGCTCCCCGGGGAGGACTGGACCGTCTTCCAGTCCAACCACTCCACTTACGAGCCGGTCCTCCTGGCTAAGACCAAGTCAGCCGAGTCCATCCCGCACATGAGCGTGGATGCGGCGCTGCACACCACCGTGATGCAGGACCTGGGCCTTCACGACGGCATCCAGAGGGTGCTTTTTGGCAACAACCTCAACTTCTGGCTGCACAAGCTCGTCTTCGTGGACTCTGTCTCCTTCCTGACGGGCAAGAGGCTCTCCCTGCCCCTGGACCGCTACATTCTGGTGGACATTGACGACATCTTTGTTGGCAAGGAGGGCACACGCATGAAGGTGGAAGATGTCAAGGTGCGGCTGTGATGTCCTGGCTGGGTGGGCAGAGGATGTGTGGGGCTGGGTGCTTGTACCTGCTCTGGGATGCTCCAGGGATGAGCTTTCCTGGCCCCATGGGAGCCCCTCCACGAAGCTCTCAGGGACATGGGTCCTCACCCTGGTGTGGCAGCTGTCCCCGTGGCCACGTGCTGAGGACATCTTGCTTTCTCTCCCACTCTCCCAGGCGCTGTTTGACACGCAGAACGAGCTGCGCACCCACATCCCGAACTTCACCTTCAACCTGGGATACTCAGGGAAATTCTTCCACACGGGTGAGGAGGGCAAGGGCATCGCTTTGCGTGTTGGTGCCATATGGCTGGTGTTGAGGCACAAACCAGTGCTCAAAGAGGCCGAAGCTGGGGCTGCAGGAGGGTCCTTGGGCATCCCACCCTGCTGCCCCCCATCACCTAGTCACTGAGAGGGGCTCCCCCTCCCTCTGCCCCGGCTGCTCACACATGGCTCCGTGTGCCCGGTGGTGACAGCGAGCATCATGCCCGCAGGTACCGATGCTGAGGACGAAGGCGACGACCTGCTGCTGTCCTACGTGAGGGAGTTCTGGTGGTTCCCCCACATGTGGAGCCACATGCAGCCCCACCTCTTCCACAACCAGTCGGTTCTTGCCGAGCAGATGACCTTAAACAAGAAATTCGCTGTCGTGAGTAAGATGCCGCCGGTGGGAGTGCTCATGGTGGGGGGAGGATGGGAGGAGGGGGGCGAAGAGGCTTCCCGGGGGACCCAGGTGACGGTCTCTGCTTGCTGGAGCAAAGGGACCTGGTGACATTAAGTCTTGTCCCCCACATTGCAGCTGGGCAGGTAAATCCATTTATAGGCTAGTACCTGGAGCAAATGGATTTATCTGCTCCAGCCAACTTGCTGCTGTGGCACCGAGCTGCCCTGGTGCCTGTTTGAGGGGAGACATCGTCTGTGCATTGCAGCCATGCCCGACCGGCCTGGCACTGTGGGGGATGCAGAGGTCCAATCCAGGGGGATGCGGGTTGGGTGCTCAGCCTGGCACAGTTTGCTGTTGTGCTGGGCAATGATGTGGGATCCTGGAGTGGTGGCCGTGTGCCGGGAGGCTCCAGCTCATGGAAACTCCCTCTGCAGGCCGAGCTGTCTGGGACATGTTTGGTTTATAAAGGCAGGCTCCGACCTTCAGCTTGGTAAGGGGTTGTCCATCCTCTTTATGTGGCCCTGATAAAGCCAGCATTGAGACCAGATCATGTTGTGATTGGTTTTCTCACAGCTGTCTTGAATCCAAACGAGTAAAGCCAGACCCGGTAGTAATAATTGGGTCCTATGGCCTAAGAGAGGGATCTTCAGGCTAACTTGAATTCATTGTCTGATAATTTGAGGTGCTTAATTAGAGAGAGACCAGACCAACCCTATTTGGGATGGGCAGTTGTCAAGCTTAGAATTTCCAGGCTGTTTTATATCTACTGATATAAACCAATTTATAGTCCTGTATAGATGTATCTCCTCGTTATCCACAGAAAAGCTTTGCTGCTGTTGTTTTGTTGGTGACAGCAGAAATGGCAAGGATGAGGATGGTCCACGTGAAGCAGAGGAGCGAGTGTCCACCCAGCACATCTGCTCCTGGGCTCCCTTTCATGGAGACAGCCCTGGTTAGGAGAGGATGTGTGGGCACAACCCTGGCCTGGTTGCTCTCCAGAGGCACGAATAGACAATTTGTAGTTGGGAATGGGCAGTCCGCTGGGGAGAGATTGGTTTGGGACGTGGTTTTGGGGTCTTCACAGTCACTCGCGCCCCGCTCTCTTCTCTGCAGGAGCATGGTATCCCCACTGATATGGGGTATGCTGTGGCCCCCCACCACTCGGGTGTGTACCCCGTCCATGTGCAGTTGTATGAAGCTTGGAAGCAGGTTTGGTCAATCAAAGTGACGAGCACGGAGGAGTACCCCCACCTGAAACCTGCTCGCTATCGCCGTGGCTTCATCCACAATGGCATCATGGTAGGTGGCCAGGCTTTATATCTGGTGCTTCTCTCCTCTGCCTCCTCCACCGAATCCCAGGACCTCGGTGGATGGTTTCTGGGCAGCTCGGATGCTTTGATTTGAGGGGGCTGTGCCCTCTGCTCATCCTGCATGGGGGAAGCTCATGTGAGGACAATTTTTGGCTTCTCCGTCTGTCCACCTAGATCCCTTGTGGGTAGCAGGATTCAAGTCGAGGATGATGAGGGGCAGTGGAGCTAGTCCTGACCTCTGAGGGCTTGAGGACCCCTTTTTAATTGGGGAGGAGAAGGGAACTCAGCCCTGGGTGCCTGGAGGAGGTTTTGTGGCCGTTTCATTGCCCTGGCTCCTCCACCTGCTCCATCCATACCTTTCTCTTGCCCCAGGTACTCCCCCGGCAAACCTGTGGCCTCTTCACGCACACTATCTTCTACAACGAGTACCCCGGTGGCTCCAGTGAGCTGGACAAAATCATCAACGGTGGTGAACTGTTTCTGACGGTGCTCCTCAACCCTGTGAGTACTGCCATCTGGCTGCCTGGGGACGGACGGACAGGCATCTCTTGCAGACCTGTCTCCCAGCGCTGCCGTGGGAGATGTCCCTGATGTCCTCAGCCAGGATGTGAGCCATCTGCATGGGACAGCTGCCAGGGGAGGCTCTGCTAACCCCTGCTCTGTCCTCTCCATTTCAGATCAGCATCTTCATGACACATCTGTCCAATTACGGCAACGACCGCCTGGGTTTGTACACCTTCAAGCACCTGGTCCGCTTCCTCAACTCCTGGACCAACTTGAAGCTCCAGACGTTGCCACCTGTGCAGCTGGCACAGAAATACTTCCAGATCTTCTCTGAGGAGAAGGACCCGTTGTGGCAGGTACCTCCTGTGCCTGGAATGGGGGGAACAGCGGGTGTTTCTCCTCTCTGTGGTTCTGTGTGCAGTGCCAGGAAGGAGTTTGCCCTGTAGAGCTGGAAATAACCCCAGGCTTTGCCCTGCTTGCTGAGCAGTATGGTCTCCCTGCATGTCTGCTCGGGCTGGAGTGGGCTGAGCAGCGGTGTGCGGTCCCATCCAGGTTGCCCTATCTATAATCCTCCCCTCCCTGTGTTTCAGGATCCCTGTGAAGACAAACGGCACAAAGACATTTGGTCCAAAGAAAAGACCTGTGACCGATTCCCAAAGCTTCTTATCATTGGGCCTCAAAAAACAGGTGCTTCCCTTCACCCTCAGTGCCGTGAGCATGCCAGCAGGCTTGCCAGGTCCCACCCACACCCCCAAAAAGCCTCTCTCAGCCGTCCTGCCCTGAAGCAGAGCCCAGAGGGAGGTTTGACCCAAGTCAGCTCTCGCTTTCTGTCTGTCCAAAGGAACAACTGCCCTTTATCTCTTCTTGGGGATGCACCCAGACCTGAGCAGCAACTACCCCAGCTCAGAGACCTTTGAGGAGATACAGTTCTTCAACGGTCACAACTATCACAAGGGCATCGACTGGTAGGTCTCCGTGCTGCGGGGGCTAAGCTGGGAGCGCCAGTTCCTTCGGGAACAGGAGCAGCAGTGCCGTGGGGTTTCCCGTCAGCCTTGCAACTGCCGGGCTCTTGGCAGGGGCACTTGGGTGCTGCAGGGTGGGACGAATCCTGCACGGGCTCTGCCCTGTGCCTTCAGGCCATCATACCACCGTGGTTTATCCCTGAGGTGTTGTCTGTAAGGCAAAGGACACTTGTCAGGACTCAAAAGTGCCCTTGGCAGAAGCTGGGCTTGTGTGCATCTGCTACCCCCTGGGGAATCTGGTGAGGCCTGGGCCTCCAGAATGGCCGGAGGGGATTGTGGAGCCCCAGGCAGCATTTCAGACTGGGGGGACTCTGCAGTGTTAGTGCGTGGTACAGAGTGTTTGAGATGTCACCTGCAAGGGGGGCTGCCAGGGACATCTCGTGGTGCCCATCTGCCTGCCTCACGCTTTGCCTCCCCCAGGTACATGGAGTTCTTCCCCATCCCCTCCAACACCACGTCTGATTTCTACTTCGAGAAAAGTGCCAACTACTTTGACTCAGAAGTGGCTCCCCGGCGAGCCGCAGCCCTGCTCTCCAAGGCCAAAGTCATCACCATCCTCATCAACCCTGCAGATCGAGCCTACTCCTGGTATCAGGTGAGCTGCCTGCCTCTGCCTCTTCCCTGGCTTGGGCAGCCCCGTGGGGCAGTGTGAGCCTTCCATCTTCCCTTGGGCCAGGGGCTTCCCTCCGACAGCTTGGTTTGGGAGGTGGGGTGGCTGCGGGTGCTGCACTTTTTGGCTGAACAAGACATGTGAGCACACGGCATGGCGGGCTGGGAGCTGCAGTGCCTGGTGGGCAGCCCAGGATTTGGGTTGCCCCAGGAACAAACCTGCCTCGCTCGTGCCTGACAGCACCAGCGAGCTCATGACGACCCAGTTGCCCTGAAATACACCTTCCACGAGGTGATAACGGCTGGACCCGAGGCTGCTCCGAAGCTCCGGACCCTGCAGAACCGCTGCCTGGTGCCAGGCTGGTACGCCACCCACATCGAGCGCTGGCTGAACAGCTACCATGCCAACCAGGTAGGGATGGGAGCACCCCACTCCTACAGTGGCAGCACCCTGGGGAGCCCCCCTTACCCAAGCAAGGATGTGGCAGGAAGAGAGCTTGGGTCCAAAGTCAGCTGTGAGGGTGCTCCCATGGGAGCTGCTTTTCTTATACCCTAAAAACCATGGGGGGAAGAGTAAAAGTACTTGGAGAAGGGCCAGAGGGGAGATATTGTGGAAGAAGGAAACCCTTGTAGTGTGAGGTTGGTGACGAATAATGCACTAAGATGTCCTTGTGCCAGTCCTCTGGCAAAGCAGGGTTGAAAGGAGGCCGCAGGGTGGAGGGCTGTGGGTAACTCTGCAGGGGTACTCTTGACCACAAAACCCCACGGGGCTGCCCTGACTGGTGTTACCACGGCATCGAAGCAGGACAAAAATAGCAGGCAAAGCTGCCCATGGTTCAAGCTGCCTCCAGGGGAAATGGGGGCCGGATGCCAGCCCTGCTGTGACCCGCACAGTGGAGCGCTGCTGGCCATCTACAGGCTCAGTCCCTGAATGATTTTTCCACCATCATTTAACCTTATAAAGTCTATTAGTTGTCTGCGGCTGGTGTAATTGCTGTAATGCAATCCTGGCTGGCCATGGGTTGGGCAGTGCTGAGCCGAAGCTCTGATGTTGCCTTGAATGGATCCTGGCCCAGACTTTTATTTGCATTCCGTTTTCCAGCACCCAGTGTAAGTGAACACAGGGGGATGTTAGCATTCAAAAGGGGACCCTGCACAGGCTGGTGGCAAATTTGGCTCCAAGATGGCAAAAGGTGTGGTGAAGGAGTTGTTGCATCCCAGGAGAGCAGGGCTGGGAGCCAGCGGCACCTCACCGCCCTGCCTTGCTCCTTGCAGATCCTGGTCCTGGATGGCAAGCTGCTCCGAACGGAACCTGCCAAAGTGATGGAGACGGTCCAGAAATTTCTCGGCGTGACCAACTTCATCGATTATCACAAGACCCTGGCGTGAGTCCTTCCCTGAGCTTCTCCTTCCTCCAACCTGCTGTTGCTCCCAGTGCAGTGGGTTGCCCCTGGGGACACCCAGCACTGTGCCGAGGCAGCCCCCAGCCCCGGGGCTCACCGCAGAGCTGCTGCTGGTTTTTATGAGACCAGGGTTTTACCTGAGGCCGAACAGCAGCTCCTCATTGCTGCAACCTACACTGGGGTAGCTGCAATCAGAAATAGTGTTCAAACAAGCACCCCGCTTTGCCATGCTTATCCAGACACCGCACCAGGGATGGTGGTGTCACTCTGGGCAGCTCAGGAGCAGCTCTGGGCTCCTGGAGCAGAGTTCAGGCATGCATTTGTGCCGCATGTGACAGTGCTGAGCCCTGGCACCTCAGCTTCTCGTGCACACATTGCAGAGAGCAGCTCTTGGTGCTGGCCGTGTGGCACCTCCACAGGTGTCAGCTTGCTCTGAGCCTTCCAGACATTAAAGCCCACCGTGGGAAGCAGGAGCCTCCAGAGCTCCTAGAAAAATAATAATTTACCTCTGCACAGGGCTTGCCTATATACGTGGCCACTCTGAGTCTGCACCCAGGTGCTGTGGGGCTCTTGAGGGCATCCAGGGCTGAAGGTGCTGCAGAAAATAATAAACCCACATCAACCCCCGTGCTCCCTCAGCAGGGTGATGCAGTGATGAATGAACCTTGGCAGGCTGCTTATTGTGTGGCTGCACGGGGAACCTGTTGTACCAGGGGGTCGATAACAAGATGTTAGCTGGGCTGCGGATTAAGAAGAGGTGGAGAAGTGCCCCTGTGCAGGGCTGGGCAGCAGCGGGGCTTGTTGGGCAGCGTGCTTGACTGTGGAAGGTGTGCGGGGACAAGAGGGGTGAGGCAGAGCTCTCACTTCACAGGTTCGATCCAAAGAAAGGATTCTGGTGTCAGCTTCTGGATGGAGGGAAAACGAAATGCTTGGGAAAGAGCAAAGGAAGGAAGTACCCCGAGATGGATTCGGATGTGAGTATGCAGAAAGCCTCCTGGGACAGTCCCGAGCAGGGCCAGGGGGCTGTGTCGGGGCAGTGGGCTCAGGGCTGGTCCCCCTGACCCTCCTTTCTGTTTTCCTGTTGCAGTCGCGCGCCTTCCTGCGGGACTATTACAGGGACCACAACATAGAGCTCTCTAAGCTCCTGTACAAAATGGGGCAGACGCTGCCCACCTGGCTGCGGGAGGAGCTGCAGAGCACCAGGTAGCTGCCACCCGCTGCCCACCCAGCAATACCTGAGCGGGGCTGACCCCTGCACCCAGCGGGACCTTCCTCAGCAATACCCGGCCGCTGCCTTGGAGGGGACCCCCAGGAGCGGAGGGCTGTGCCGGAGGCTGCCCGAGCAGCGGCCTGACTCTGCGATCCCTGCGCTGCATACCCCATACCCGTTTCTCTTTCATTTTATTTTTCCCTTTTAATTTCCGGGCCTGTCGGTGAGGTCCCTTCCTGCCCCACTCCGACATGGGGAAGTGGCACAAATTCCCCCTTTCTTTGCCCAAAATGGGCTCCAACTCCCCTGGGCCTGAGGGCTGCAGCAGAGCCGTCCCTCACCTCCTGGTCTGAGGGTGGAGGAGCTGCTCTGGGCACGCTGGAGGTGACTTTGCTGAGCTGGAGCAGAGGAACGGAGCTGGTGGAGACCCAAAGCACAGAAGGACCCAGACCCATTCCTGCCATCAGCCCCATGGCAGGGAACAGGAGAGTTTGCTGGATTCCCCCGACACCTCCTTGGAAAAGCTGCGAACAAGACGGATTTTTCTTTCAAAGACTCGGGCATGATTTCTTTTGTCATCTCCGTTCATTTTCAAGCTCCTCAACCTCTTGCTCCCCCTCCGTGGGCAGCGCGGTGGGACTGTGACCGAGCAGGAGAAGGGGCCGGTGTGCTGGCCCTGGTATGCTGGCCCCAGCACGCTCCCCGGTGCTCTCCCGTCCCCCCAAGCCCACCCTGCGATCTTGTACACGCGTGGTGTTTCCTGTGGTAAAGCCGAGCGGTGTCCGGCGTCCCCTGGCACGGAGGAGAACCGGCCCTCGGGGACAGGGTGGACGTTGGGATAACGGCAATTGGAAGGCTGCTGAAACTTCAAACCTCTTGAATATTAAAAGCGAAAGTATTTTAATAATGTTGGGGTGGGGGGTGGGGTTGGTTTGGTTCCCATTTTGCAGGGGGTTGTTTTTCTTCGGTGCCAGAATTTGTACCTAAACCCCGAGGGTTTTACGTGGTCTCTTTGGTTGTTACATGTGATGTGGACGAAGGTCAGTGGGGAAATGGGGGACGGTTTCCCGGCCGGCGATGTGTCTTTATACCGGTGGTGCCGTACAGAGCTGCAGCCCCGGCTCTGCCTCTCCCGCGCCCTGCCGTGTCCCCTGGGTTTTGCTGCCGGGGCTGGCAAACGAGACTGAGCCATCGTGGGTTTACCAGGATAAAGGCCCAAATTTCCCCTCGGATGGAGCTGCTCCGCAGGGTGCGGGATGGCAGCGGTTGCCGCCGGAGGTGGATGTGGTACCTGGGATGCTGCCCTCGCCTCCAGAGCGGGGCCAGGGCAGTGGGGGGGGAACGCAGCGTTTCACCCTGGGTGATGGAGGGGCCCCGCTGGCTGCGGGGGTTCCCACCCGGTTATTTTAGCAGGAGCCCCTGTTGCTGTGCGTGGGACCGCGGGGGGCTGCACCTCCTCTCTGCCCCTCCGTGGGGATGTGTTGGGAGAGGCTCCCGGGTGCTGGTGTAAGGTCCTGTTGAACCAACTGCTAATAAATCGGGGGGCTCTGGTTTTACTTGCTGGTTGTTGCCTGTTTCTCTCTGCGCTGGCAGGATCCAGTCCTCCTCCCCAGGGGTCCCGTCTGCCTTTGGGGGCTTTTGGGCCCATCTTTTGGGGGGATTCGGGGAGGAAGAGGGGGTGTGTGGGAGCAGCCCTCTGTGCACGAGGTGGCAGCAGCCGTCTAGTCCTGGATCCGGCCACGCTGCACAGCCGCCCGCGGCCTCGTGTTCCCGGGATGGGGCCTGCCGTCGGCTGGGACAGCATCCAGCCCCGACTGTGTTAGCACTGGGGCAGAGATCTGGGGGGGGCCCGGGGGGTTCCCCGCTTGCCTTCTCCCCCCTGCCCTATTAGCCAGTCCTTGCCTGCCAGAGCCTGCCTGCCTGCTGCCTCCCCACCGCCTTCCGCAGCCTGGCCCCTGCAAAGTGCTGGAGGAAACGAAGACGGAGCCTAATTAATCCCAGCCGGGTTTGTTTGAACCTGTCGGAGTGACAAACGATGTGCGGTGCGGCAGGAGCCGTCGGATGGAGGAGAGGGGGCTGCAAAGGGGAGAGCTGTGGGCTGCCTGCCTGCCCACACCCCTGGGGCTGCCTGCCTGGGCAAGGAGGCTTTTAATTTTTGGCCCTACTGGAGCAAAGCCAGGCTATGCACCCTACACCGTTACTCTGTGGTTCCCTTCCCGGTGTCCCCCAGCTCGCTGTGCCCGGGGCTGGCCACCAGCCCCCATCGTCCCCATCCAGCCCTGGGTGATGTGCCACCCTCCCAGCTCGGCTGGGCTGCCACAGGTGGGACCAGCTGCTGCCCAGCTTGACCCTGAGTTAATTGCTTAATTAAGAGGGCCAGGAGCACAGCTCAGCCCTATGCAATGGCCCTGAGGTGCCCGGGAGGATGAGGAGGGCTCTGCCCTCCCAAGGCCACAGGAGAGCTGTGGGGGAGGAAGGCTCTGTCCCACTCGCCTTTGGCCCCCCTTGGCACCGATGATGTTTTCTAGCTTCTGTCTCTGCCAAAAATGTGCAAACTCGGCAAAATCTGTGCCGGACTGGGCAAGGGCCAGGGGCTGGGCGGCTGCGGCTGGCAGGTCCCCTGGGGGAGCGGGAGCCCCAGCCAGCATCCCTGCTCGGGGCTCAAACCCTCCGTGCCCCTGGGCTGCTCCCCCTTTGTGGCCAGGGGCTGTCCCTGACGCGGCCTCGTCCTAAAAACTCTCTTTGGAGACCCCAAGGCAGCCCCTGCCTGGCTCTGAGCCCCTGGGGGGGGCTGGGGGCTGCGTGGGGTAGTGGGTGCAAGGCAGCAGCCTCCTGGGGGTCCCGGAGGTTGTAGGGTTGAGCCCGAGGTTGCTCCAAGCCCTCCGCACACCCAGCCCGCGGGCAGGATCGCGGTGGCTGTGATGAGGGCTGGCTTTCCTGCCCGTGACGAGCCACTGCGGGGTTCGGTCCAGCCCCAGAGGCTGCTCTCTGCACCTTGATTCATCCTGCTGCCGTGCCCTGACACGTCCCGAATCCATGTGCTGACACATCCCATGTCCATGCCCCAGCACATCCTTCCTGGCTGCCTGGGCATGTGCTGGTGATTCCCCGCTGCAAAAGAGATGTGGAGCCCAGCAGTGCCCGGGCTGCTGTTTGCATGGGACTGGGCAATGCTGGGCATGCCGCAGCCCGCCTGGCTGGCAGGGAGGGATGCAGGCAGGGAGGGATGCGGGCAGGGAGGGATGCGGGCAGGGAGGGATGCTGGCAGGGAGGGATGCGGGGAGGGAGGGATGCAGGCAGCAGGGTGCAGGGCTTGCCTGGCTGGGCGCAGGGCTGGGGGTGCTGGCCATAGGCAATGTGGTAACTCGTTATCGGGATGTGGTGGTGAATGCAGGTAGCCTGTGGTCCCTCTCCCTGTCCCCAGCAGAGCTGCACAGGACAGGGGCCGAATTCTCCCCCCAGGTGCCCCCCAGAGCAGTGGGGTGGCTGATGGTCCTGCCCCCCCATGCAGCCGGTGCGTGATGCCCCGTCACCCCACAGCCACGCAGAGCCACCCGCACCAGCACTGACGCTGGGCCCCTGACCTCCCCCGGGACCGTGAGGTCCGAGCTGCTGTGCCGGCGGCCGTGCCGTGTGCCGCACGGGTCTCAGCAGGACGGGGATTTTGGCAGGAGGGCTGGAGGCACAGCGCCGTGCTCCCAGAGCTCCTCCAGACGGGTCTGGGGGTTGGGAACTGCAGGAAGAGGGAAAAGCCGAGAGATTCCTGCATTCCTGCCGGGATCACTTGGGGGGGATTATAACCTGGAAGGGCAGATGATTTACAGGCCCCTGCTCCCCCCGCAGCTCCATCTGCTACTAGAGACGGCGGCTCAGCCACGCACGGCACAGCCCTGGGCAGGGTAGGCATTAACAGCCCCCTCCCGAAAGGAGGGACTGGAGGGAAGTTCCCAGTTTCACAGCCTCGCTTGATTTAAAACCCCCGTTGCTTGGCCAGCCCGGGGAAGGAGGGGATGGAGGGGGATTTCACGGTGCGTCCAGCCAGGGAACGAGGTGGCAGTGCTGGCAGTTGGGTGCATTTATTCCCTGGACGGCTCCTCCTGTCCCGCTGCCGGCGATGCCCCGGCTCCGTGTGGGTGCTGGGGGGATGTGGGATGCAAACCCCCGCAGGGGGATGTCATGCCTTCCATCGTCTGGTGAGAAGAGTGGGTGGCGGGACAGGGAAAGAAACCTCTGGGTGACTTGAAAGCCATCTCCTGTGTTGGCTTCCCAAAGCGGGTGGAGGTGGAGGTGTTTGGCAGTTTTTGGGTGGGATGGGTTCCTCCTCCAAGCGCTCCATGCTGTGTCCAGCCTTTACAGCCTGCTGAAGCTCGACATTTAAATCAAGCTTTACAATGAGGCTTAGTAGAAATCAGAATTATTTCAATCAAAAAATGTCTATACCATGGTTTTATGTCTGGGAAATCTCTGCAACCCTCCCTACCAAGCTAACCACCTCCTATTTCTGCTTCTCCAAAGAGGCACATGAAAGGGGCCGAGTCCGGCGAGCGCTAACCTGTCCAAACCCTCGGCTCTGAAAACCCAGCGAGGGGGTCAGGAAGGACCATGGAAACTGTTCTCTCACAAGGAGAGGCAAGGGTGGGTTTGCACCCTATGAATAACAGAGATCACGGACCGCAGAGAAGCCCCTTGCTCCCCCGGGAAAGGCATCCCCAGACCAGATGGCTGGAGGTTAAAACCAGATGATGCAAATATTTCACACCGCAGCAGAATTGCGAAAGCGGCGATGGTTTTGTCTTCTTCCACAGCCCTTTCCTCCAGGCTGGGGACCTCCTCCTGCGGGATATTGTCCTGGAGATGGGTGGGGATGTGACACGGTGGGACCCGCGTGGACGGGGAGGTGGCAGAGGTGCTGCTGATGGGGCTCCGGCTGCGGTCAGGCTCCTGCTGGGATGATGGGACCCTCATGGAAGGTCAGATTAGGGACAGCCAAAAGCCTCCCGAGACCCCACGCAGTGTCACCCAGCAGTGGTGGGAGGCGACAGCCCCACCGGAGAGCCGTTTCGCTTTGCATGACCCCTGCAGCCGCTGGGACATGACCTTGGGTCTCCAGCCCTGGCACTTACCGCATCCTTGTCGTGGGACCTGCGATCGGAGCGGGGACAATGCCTAGGCTGGGAGGAGACAGTGCAAGTCACCAAGTCCTTGAATAAAAGCCATGCAAAATATTTCTTCTAATGCTTCTCGTGATTTCGAAGAGACGTATTTACACTTTGCGATAAAACAATGTTAAAGTCTGGTGTCTGAAAAATGTCAGTGTATTTTTATTGTATGTTCACCCGCCCCTAGATTACAAAGCCTATAAAAATCTTTTTGTAAAAAAGTCATGTGTTTTCCTGTAAACACAGAGAGGTCGTCTTTGGAAGATACAAATCTATAGAATGTCTCCCGTACGTTAGAAGACATTTATATGTAAGATATTTATGATGGCTAAGATTGTAAATATGAATCGCCCATTTAAATGTCACAGCCTAAATCAGAAAATGCTGGAGATGTAAAATAGACTTGAAACGTCAAAGGACAGATGACAAAAAGATGTTTCTTCCATCCGGGAAAATTGTTTTATAACCAATTTCCATTAATCCCAGCTTTCCGGTGGCTGTAGTTAACCCAGTTCTGCGAGTGGTATTTGTTTTAAAGACGAGACGTCGTGATGGGCAGCTGGGGGCTGTAACCCCATGGAGCACCGCTGGGAGCTGGACCCCTCCAGCCCCACAAAGCTCCTGGGCTGATGCCCCTTTAGCATCCCCCTCATCCCAGCCCCACATCCCCGCTCCCTCCCCACCTGCCGGCCCCCCCTGCCATCCTGCATCCCGCCGCCCTCCTGCAAGGCGTCTTTGTCCCTTCCCGCGCCATTTATTATTAAAACCAGGTGTCGGAGCGGCTCTGAGCCCGGGGGGGGGGCTGGGGCTGCTTCCCGAGGGTCTTGGGACAGGGAAGTGGCGAATTGTCCCTGTGCAAGGAGGGGGATAAACTGGGGGGCAGCTCCAGCTCCCCGAGGCATGGGACTCCCCGGGGACCCAGCGCTCGGTGGCTTTCTCGCACCCGGAGTTGGTGGGGTCAGCACTGAAGGGGTGTCCCGATGTCTTCTGGCTCCTAATGCAAGTGCTGCCAGCTGGCCAAGCTAGAACGAGGCGGGTTTTGCACCAGTGGAAAAAGAGAGTGGCTGATAAGGTGGTTCTGGTTTAATAATGCAGGGGACAGCTGGGAGGCAGGCGGAGCGAGGCTGGATCTGGAGGCTCAGGGCAGCTTTAAGATGAGGAAGGGCTGCGAGGTGATGCTGAGCCCTGGAGGAAAGCAGAGGCAGACATTAAACGAGGCTCCAGACGCTGAGGGTGTGCAAAAGGCGACAAGATGGGGATGGCTTTAGCTGTTCTGGCAGCTTTTCGTTCAGCAAACCCAGCTTCTAGCCATGTAAACGCAGATATAAATTCTCTGGGCTCAGGGAGTGACAAAAATTGTGTTGGTACCAGCACACTCCCACCACCGAGGGGCTGGCACTGCTGTGGAGGTGTAACTCAACCCACATAATATATAGGTTTCAACCATTTTAATACTTTTCCTCCTTTTTTTAAGCCCTGTGGGGAACTCAAGGCTGTTTGTTTGCTAGGGAAAAGCTTGCTTTCAGGGTGCTGCTCACCGTGGGCTGCTCGCCTCTCCCCTGCCCGCTGGCGTCAGGCAGGGATGCTGCCTTCCCCAAAAACTTCAGCGCTGCCCAGAGCTGCTGGAACATCCCAGCAAGTCCCTGTCCTAGTCCCTCCCCAGGACAACATCTGCGGCACCTTTGCAGGGCACTTGGGAAGCAAGAGAGGAGAAACTCAGGAGCCAGGGCTGCAAGAGGGGCTTTCCAGCTCTAGGTACAAAGGAGGGAAATGTTAAAGGGTTTCCTGCTGTTGCACATCTGGGTTGAGTTTCACCGCTGGTCCTCCCTGCGCACCGTGGGGGCCGCCGCCGCTGGAGCCGCTGGGGCTTGGAGAGCCGGTGACGCGGATCCCAGCACCGGGGCAGGCGGGGAAGGGTGCTCAGGACCGTCTCCCCCACCTTGCACGGGGGGGCTCAGTGCGGTGGAGAACCCACCTCAGCCCCCATCTTCCCAGCCCTTCCTCCGCAGCCAGGCGTGAGCAGCCCAGTCCTGCTGACCACCCAGGCGTGCTGGGCTTGCCGCAGCCCCCCCAGGACCCTCTGGCTCCTTGTTCTCCCCTGCAACCTTCATCCACCCACCCACACCTGGGTTTGCCAGGATGCTTTCTCCCCAGCAGCCATGAGAGCCGGGCTGGCTCCCTGCCCCCCCTCCAGATGTTGTGCCGGGGAGAGGTCCGGGCATCCAGCTCCCAGCTGCTCACAGATCCCAAAAACCTCCGGCTCACCCTCAGCCCTAGCAAAAAGGAGGGTGAGAGCAGGGACATCCCTGCCTGCAGCCGGCTCACCGGCCGGCACAGCCCGGGCACCTCCTGCCCCTGCCACGGTGCTGCTCCAGGCCTGGCAGGGGTAATGGGGGGGACAGCATCTCCCCCCTTATTTTGGCAGCACTGGGAGAGCATTTGCTGAGCTCCTCCTTGACATGGCTCCACAGCCACCGGCTCTGGCGGGTGTGCCGGAGCGTGCAGTGCTATCACGGCTGGAGCTGAGACCTGCCGGCTCTTGCAGTAGATGTCTCCGAGGTGGGGGTCCCGGCTGTGCACCCCCATGCAGGTGAGCAGCCTGTCCTCAGGGACCGCTCTGGCGCTGGCACGGGGTCCCGTCCGCCAGGGTGGGCTGGGAGGGAGCCCCGCGGCGTGAAGGTGGGTGCAGTCCGTGGGTGCATGGAGGCCTTTGGGGGGGGTGCAGTGGGGAAGGGGTGAGGAGCGACATGGTGAGCTGGACCCCCATTCCAGGCTGCTGCTGGGGTCTCTTCCCTGGGCCACACACATCCAGATGGATATTTATACAGGATGGGAGCAGACCATCCAGCCCCGCATGGCCATGTGCCTCCCCGTGCAACGCCCCCCCAAAAGCCATACGGACCCAACACGAATCAAACGCCTCGGAATGAGCCAGAATAAATATTTTACGGTAAATTACTAAGGCTAATAATTATAAAAATCTGTACTTATGACCCGGAGCCAGGGAAAGATTTCCAAGCAGCTGGTGACCACATGGGTGACGGTCCCCCCCTGCTTCCCGGCCAGGCTGATGGACCCCTCCCCGCTCGTGGGGAGCCGCCGGGGGGGGGGCAGGGACTGGGGGGGTCTGGGGGTGGGTGTCTTCTCTTGGCTCAGGTACCGGGGTTGCTGGGGGGTCTGTGAAGCCCCATGGAAGGGCTAGAGACGGGATTTCCCACTACGGTGATTGCTGCTGGGGTTTGGGGAGGGGGCGGCACGGAAGGGGCTCGGCTTCCCACCCACACAGCCCTGCTCTGAGAGCTTTTGGGGTTATTCTATTGCTGAGGGACTCGGGGAAGGCAGCATTGCCACGGGGTGGGGGAGAGCCTGGGGGAGGGCGAAAGAGAGAGGAGGAGGAGGGTCAGCCTTGGCTAGCTATGGGGTGGGCTCGTTTTACCCATTTGACCGCACAGAGGTGATTTTTTGGGTGCAGTCACCCCTCCTCAGCCAGCAGGAACCAGATCTATGATCTATCCTCACCCCCCTCCAGCTCTGCCCATCCCCAGTTTTGCTGGGACGGGATAGTTCCTGGGGGGATGTCTCGGATCTGGCCACACGCTCGGAGCTGGACGAGGCGTGTGCCGGGCGAGCATCCCCATCCCCGCCTTGATGGGGACCGCAGCCCAGGGAGGGGACCTGGCAGAGGGTGTAGGAAGCTCTCGCTGTTTCTTTTCCTTCTTTCTCCTCCTCCGAGCATTAGCTGGGACGAGCACAGCAAGAGCGCGGGCATGCACTCCCCTGGCATTTCTAAGCCCCTTCCCTCTCCTCGCAGGCTCTGGTGTGACCGTCCCCATCACGGCTCTCCGCAGCCCCTTTCCATCACCCTTGCCACTGCCTTGGTCCCATCTTCCTCCAGAGCAGTTGGAAAGAGGGGAGATTTGAGCAGCCGAACCCCACTCATTTTCTCCCCCTTCCCTCAGCCTTTTTCCCTTCCTCCCTGCCCTGATTCAGAGAAAAAAAAAAAATCAGCTGGATCTCAGGTCAGCACCCGGCTCTCCCTCGCTCGGCTCCTCCGGGCTGATGACTCAGATAGTCGACAGCGGCAGCATCCGTGGCTCCGGCCCTGCTTGGCTCTGCTCCCACCTGGCACAACTTCAGCAACAATGGTGCTGGCCTTGAGCAAATTTACGCAGAGCGGCTGGCTCCCTCCGCACCCGCCGGGGCTTGATTTAGGCAGCGAGTGGGGTCAGAACAGGGAGGGAGAAGCAGGGAGGGAGTGAAGGGAGGGACCCATGGCTCGTCCCCAGCTGGGGGGCTCGGAAGGGGTTGGTGCACACCTACACGCACCAAGGACTGAAGGGGTTGTTGCTGGAAGTGGGTGGACGTTACCGGCCCCGGATCTCTGCAGATGGGTGCGAGCATCCCACCCGCACCCCATTGCAGCAGCATCAGGGAAAGTACCGACCCCTCCGTGCCCGGGGGTCCGAGAGGGGCTGGGGATGCCCCGTCTCACCCGAGAGCCTCGATGTCCCAGGGGAATACAGCCCGCGGCCCCTTGGGACCGTTACCCCCATCCCCTGTGGTGCCCGGGCGAGCTGACCCGGGCTCAGCCCTTCCTCCGTGTTACTGAGACGTGCGCGGGCAGCGGCAGCCCTTGGCTGAGCGCGGACCTTGGCTTCCAGCGATCAACAGGAAACGGGAGATGGATTTCTCGGCAAACTGGGCTTTCCATAAACAGTCTGAGGGGCCGACCCACGACGGCGGGAGCAGTGCAGAGCCAGGGCTGGGCTTTACAGCTGTTTATCGCATTTTTCTGCTCTAGTTTCCTCCCCGGCTCGGCAGCTCGGGGTTCCTCATCTCCCGCGTGAAAACCGGGGCTGAGCTGAGCACCGTTGGATGGGTTGCTGCCATTTCCAACCTGGTACACCCAGGGTACTCCCACCGAGTGGGGAGCATCCCATGGGTCCTGTGCCCCGCTCAGCCTGGGTGTGAGGTGCCAAAGTCCCCCCCCAAGTCCTTTCCAAACCTTAAACCCAGCTCCCATCAGGCTCCCTTTGCTTTGGAGCACATAATCCAGCTCCCTGGCATCAGGGCTCTCTGCCCCGGGCCAGCCGTTAGCTAACCAGACCTCACTGGCACACAAGCCTCCAATTTCTCGGCAATCAGGACTTAAGAAAATACAAGCTGACCCCGAGAGGTGAGAGGGGAGCGGGGAGGCGATGCTGGGCTCTCCGCCTGCTTCTCATTAGCAGCGGCTTGTTCAGCGCCATCCCCGCTCCCCTGTCCCACCCTGGCAATCTCGGTAGCTCCAGTATTTCCCAGTGATGGTTTGCCCAACCATGAGATGAGAGATTTAGTTGTAGAGCATCCTTCCATCCGTCTGTCCCTCCCGGCAGGACAGAGCTGCTCCATACCCGTGCAACCTCTGCAACCCATGCCAGCATCCCCGGGCACTGATCCTGACCCAAGAGGCGGTGTTGGGGGCTGCCCCCGTCCCCGTCCCTGCGCACACCCGGTCCCATGGGACAGCGGGGACTGTGTTTTTGGGTGGCGGAGGTCGGTGCGGGGCAGTGGGGTCAGCCAGCAGCATGGGCCCCGTTTGCCAAGCTGAACAAAGGGGCTTTCTTTCAGCGTGGGCTCAGGGGGAGCACGGCCCGTCTGGAAATGAAGCCGCCCGCGTCAGAAGCAGACGGCGGCAGGATGGGGGGTTCTTCCAGAGGGCAGGAAAAGCGGCGGCGGCGGGGCTGCGCCGGAGCCCCCGGGGAGCTGCCGCCGGGAGCTTTGCTGAGGCGAGACCTTGGGATCCTCATGCCCCCAGCCCCAGGTTGCCCACAGGCGTTGGCAGGAGGATGCTGGGTGCCCAGGGCCGATGCACGGCCACCGTCCTCATCCCATGATGCCACCACGATGGCAGTGATGCTGCCAGTCCACCCCGCAAGCCAAGCAACCCTCAACTTTGCAAAATATTTTTTTTTTTTGGCTCTGAAATGCACAAAAACGCCCCACGGAAAGGCGAGAGCGGGCACATAGACAGCCGTTAAAGCAAAGAGCGAGAGACCTGGCACAACCCCAATTTCGGCAGGTCGGTGTCGATGGCAAGTGCCAGCTCCCAACCCCTCCCCGCCATGCCAGGTAGAGCCAAAACCTTCCCACAAAAGTCAACTGTGCGACCCACCAAAACACAAGCAGCTCTGTGCAGCCATACAGGCGTCGCTGGCGCGGCCGTCCGTGCGTGTTTTGGCACCGAAATGCACATCCTATTTCCACGTGATGGATGTGCAAGAAAATGTGTTTGCCTGCGGAGAAGGGATGTGGATGGCGGGACGGGGTTGGGAGCGGGGCTGGCAGGGGAGGCAGGATGCTCAGATATGGGGCTGGCCAAGGAGAAACGCTGCCTGGAAACGGGCTCGCCTGGACCAGGGCTGTGTTTGGGAGGAAAGCTGGTATGTGGGTGTGTTGGTGCGTGAGGACGTCGGGCTGGGAAGTGTGTTGAAACAGAAGGGTTTGATTTTTCATTTGAAATAGCTTTTCTGATCTCTTGGAATATAAAATGAAACGTTACCAAAGGGGGAAAAAAAAAAGAAGGGAAAAAATCAGCACTAACCGTTCCTTCCCACCCTGAAAAATCCCCTTTGCAGTCACATTTTTTGCTTGCTTGTTTGTTTTTCAGCCTGGGCGCAAAGCTGTGCCTCGGAGGCTCACATGTCCCCGTGCCATGGCTCTGCCGGCCCCAGGCTTTCAGAGAGCCAAGCTGCGGGGATGTTCCCAGCCAGGGATGCACCAGCATGTAGGACAACGGCAGCCACATTGCACAGCGTTTGGAGGAAGGAAGAAACCTCGTGGAGGTAGCTCAGTGCTGAAATGTTACAGGAGGGCAACCAAACAGTGCCTGATCCTGCAGTGAGGGATGCTTGTGCCCAGGGACCACGAGCTGGTGCCCCCAGCCCTGCATCCCAGTCTTCAGCTGGAGCAAGGGGATGATTAGCACAGGGGCAGGGGGGATGCTCGAAGGGTCATTCGTGTCACCGTGCCCAACCTGGCATGACAACACGATTGTGTGGTGGGAAGCTCCTGCAGGATTCACTTTTGCAACTGTAAATCAAAAGAGCAGCTTGTCGTGGGCCAGCTCTCCCAGGGAAGGATGCTTCCAGCCATGCAGGGCTTTCAGGGCTCTACCCCAGCCTTTCTGTGGGTACGGGCATGGGCAAGGGCTGCAGGTGCCAGAGGTGCTAAGCCATGTGTGGGTCCCTGGCACAGCCCATTGCCCTGCTTGTCCCTGAGCAGCAGCCAAGAAGGATTTGGATCCCTATCCCTATTCCCATGGAATTTACCCCTCAGATTCCCACTTTTTATTCTTTCTGGCAGTATTTGGTTTAATTTGACCCTGGTGAGGTGTCGGAGCCTGCGGGGTGGCATGGCTGCAGCCGTCCCAGCTGTAGCCCCTGCTATCTCACACTGGCCACCGCATCCCCCATGCAGCTCTCCCCATCCCCTCTCACGGCACAAGCAGCACCTGGGGGTGCAGGTGCCGACACCCCCTGACCCAGGAGGGCACTGGGCCAGCCTGCTTCAGGCATTGCCCCTTCTCCACAACTTCCCAGCACCCCGCCAGCCCTGGGAGCGCCCCGAGCCCCAGACCCCGCTGATTAGAGACGTTTAACATTCCTCTCAACGCCAAAGGGATATTTTATCAGCGGGTTATTTTTCCTGCAGACTATTTTCTTTTCATGAAAACATTAAATGGCCTGAGAGATAAGGAGCAAATTTATAGCAGTTCACACCAAAGCAGCCAAGACACTGGCAAGGAAAAAATGCCTTCCCTCCTGCTACCCGCCTTCCCTCTCATGCTCCCCACCCCGGCTGCTTCCTCTCATTCTCTCCAAATTCTCCTGACTCCCACGACAAGCTCGGCCGCCCCGTCCCGGCTCTTCCTGCCCCGTGGCAGAGCTCGCCCCAAGGTCGCCCACCGAGCCGGGGGCTGTGGCATGAGGAGATGCTGGCACGGCTCCTCTCCCCATCGCCCTGGGGATGCTCATGAGGACTGCCTGCATTCCAGGGCGACGCAGCCTCATGTCCAGAAGCCCTGGCACGAGGATGGGTCCAGGCTGTGCAAAGCCTTCCTCGCCTTAAAAACGAGCTGGTCTAAAACTGGGTTGATGTTAACTGTGGGTCTGGGTGAGACCTGCAAGCCCCTGCCTTCCCTCCCCCAATAAAGCATCCCTTGTTCCGTCCCTACCGCTGGGAGCTGCTCAGCAAACCAGTCCCGGGGCTCACAGAGCTGTAATGTTTAACTTACCAAAATCTGCAATAAATTTTCCTAGCGGCCCCCAATCAGCTGGCCCCCGTCTGCTGGCGCTGCAGGTTTACGAGCTCTGAAGACCTATAAAGGCCTTTTACTGGCTGCGTTTTTTATTTCAAATTAGAGTGTGACTGGATAAACACCGGACAAAGTACTGATTTACCGGGCACCCTGCATAGAGTGGGGCTGGGGGCTCAAGGACAGCCTGAGCTGCGGACCCGTGGGATGGACAACGTGTCCCTTCACCCCGGCCAAGCTGGGCTCATGCCTTCCCCACCCCGGCCAGCTGAAAACATGAGGGCTGGGGAACGGGAACCCACTTTGGGAACCCCTGCAGGTACTGGAGCAGGGGGTGGGCTTGGCTGAAGAGCCCCAGTGCTGAGGGGTCCACCCAATTTGGAGAAAACAGTGTACCTCGGTGGTCCCCTCAAACCCTGCTTGGAGGTTTGCCACCAGCTGATGTCCTCTCCTGCCCGGGTCAAAGCCAACATCTCTTCTATGGGAATAAGGGAGGGATGCAATGCCAGGGACCCTGGATGCCCCCGTCCCATGTTGAGGTGGCCGGTGGGATCTGCAGGGAGCAGTGCCAGGGACCTGGAGGTGTCCCTTCCCTGCTTGCAAAAGTGGTGTCACCCTATTTTACAGGCACCATGGTCTGTCCCCAGGTGCAACCGAGGGAGATGGAGGGGGGAAACGGGTGAACAACATGAGGATATTTTCCAGCCCTCCCCTGCCAGCACCCTGCCTGCTTGCTGCTCCCGGGGATGATCTGTTATCCTCGGGGTGCGGGCAGGGAGGACACATGCCATCACCCCTCCCCAGCACCTCTCTGCCACCATTAGTCACAGCTCTGCAGGACTGTGGGGCTCTGCTGTGTCCCCAGGATGGGAGGGCTGTTTGGGGTCTCAGACCCCCAGGGATGACAAGTCCGGTTCCCCTCACTTCACGGCAGGGACATACAGCATGTCCCAAAAACAGGGACACCCCTTTCCTGGCCTTGAGTTCAGGGGCTGGCTGCTCTTTTGGAGGGACAAAATCCTGCAGGGGGGTGATCCTTGGGAAGCCAAGTAGTTTTCCAGGCTGTAATTAGGGGTGTCCCCCCCCAAGGAGGGGTGCTGGGGAAGAGGGGCCGCTTGCTGCTGTCTCCAGCCCCCCGGGACAGACACTGTGCCCCGGAGCTGAGCGCGGGGCCATGCTCCCAACCGCTGTGAGCGCTTGAAGCATATAGGTGGTTAATGCCTTCAGCATGTATGAAATATCCCATATGCTGGGAAACAAAAGGGGCTCTGTGCTATTAAAGTTTCATTTCCCCACTCCCCTCCTCCCGCCCCTCTCCCCCCTGTTCACCCTGCCCTGCGCGGCGCGGCTGGAGAAGAGCAGGCGAGGAGACCTGGGCGCTGCTGGCCCCCAGCTCCCACCCAGGACCCTGGGGTCCAGGCATGGCGGGGGGAGCGTGGGCTTGACCCCCCGGGCTTGGCTGGAGCACATGGAGAGCAGCGAGCTTTGCTTCCCCACGGGAGAAAAGGGAAGAGGAAAGAGGTGAGCGTGGTGAGTACGAGCATCCTTGGGTTTACTGGAGTTGCCCTGGGCTCGGTAGCCATCCCAGAGGGATGCTGGCCAGGGATGGCTTTTTGATGCCCGCGGGGGCAGAGCAGTGTCGCAGGACACGCTCCTCTGGCATGACCATCGGCAAACTCTGGGACTGAGGGGCCTCCGGGCAGAGTGGAGGGTGGAGATGGGCTTCCCTGAGACCCCTGGCATGTCTTCCCTGTGACGGGGGCTCTCTTGGCTCCTCGGTCCTGCCCGGGACAGGATGCCTTCCTGCCAGCATCCAGCCTTCCCTTGGCTGGGGTGGGCTGGGAATTTGGCGGGGGGAGCAGCCCTTTTCCCCAGGACCCCCCGGAGCTGCTGGGGAGAGGATGAGCTGCAGCGGGGCTGTGCTGGAGGGGAGAGACGAGGAGGGGAAAGAAGAGGGAGAGCAGCAACCGGTGGGGGGCTCGCTGGTGGCAGAGACAGCCTGGAGAGGCAGCCCCATGCCCAGGGGCAGCCAGGCTCCCCATCAGTGTCCCCTCGCAGGGACAGCCCTTTCTCATAGCCAGACCCCTGGGAATTTGGCTCCAGCAGCTCCCAGGGCTGCTGGTGCTGGTCCCCCAGGCTCCCGAAGGGGTTAAGAGAGGAAAGGAAAAGCGGAGAAAGAAAACAGAGCATTGGGAGAGAGCAGCTCGGTCAGGGGCTGTTTGCACTGGCTTGGATGTGTCCTCGGCGTGTTTATTCCTACCGCACAAGCACTTTTGCCAGAACGAGAGCCAGACTGCTGAGCACACTGCTCATACACACACATGCTGCTTCTGTCGCTCACGCGTGCACAGCCCCATCCTAAAATGCTTCCCAGTCGCACCCTTCCTCTTCCACCTCCTGCCCGTTTCGCCCTGCGTTACGAATCGCGCGGGGACCCCTCCAAGTAGCGATGGCCGGTGGCCGTGCTCCGGCCTCGGGGACTCCCGGAGCCCCCCCGAGCGGCAGGGCTGGTCTCCTGCCTCGCCTGCTCCCACCCTGCCTGTCCTTGCCGGGCTCGCAGCCTTGGGCGAGACGGATGGGAACAAACCTCGTGTCCCAAGGCCACCAGCCCGCTGCGCTGCTGGGGCCAAGGCCTGGGAACGGGCATGTGCTGGGGTTTGGCTGCTTTCCTGGGCTGGAAAGAAAACAGCCCCTTCCTCGGGATGCTCTTTGTTTCCCATGGACAGTCCTCAAGCCCTGCCCGTGGGGCTCAGAGGGGCCAAACCCTGCGCTCGGGTGCACTCAGTCCTTGACTTCTCACTGCGCTGCTAAAAATGTCCTTGATCCTGGTGCTGGCGGTCCCAGGCTCCCTTTCTCCTGTCAGGTCTCATCCTGCCTCTCTGGGATCAAGGCTGGGGACCAAGGGACTGGCCAGGGCTGCGGGTGTAGGAGCCGGCGGAGAGCTGCTCCCCCTCTTTTAGCAGCACGGTCCTGTTCCCAACCGCCTCTTCCAGAGTTTAGGGCTTCAGGGATGCCTGCTGGGGGGAGTCACAGTGGGGACGATGGGGCTGCTGGGGCTCAGCAACCTTTGGCCAAGCCACCGGCTCTGCCATTGACCTTGCATCTATGCGTGGGCAGGTCGTGTGCCGTGATCCCGGCAGCCCCAGGTCGTGGCCCTTCATTTGTCTGCTCGGTGGGGGCCGGGGGGGGCCTGCGACAGCGGCAAACGTGGCTGTGAAATCAGGCAGCGGCTCACACTGTGCTGGCCCCCGGGATGGCCCGGGAGGCTCAGCAGCCCCTGGACCGCATGGGGCTGAGATGCTCCGGCTGTCAGTCATCCCAGCTCGGGCAGCCCCGAATGCGCAGACGTTGCTTAAACTGGCTTTTCGAGCCCCTGTGGGTTTTTCCGCTTAGTTAATGGGTGGTGGTTTATGTCTGCTGAGGCTGAGCAACCTGGGGCCGATGTGGCTGCGGCATGAGCCCCAACCCCGCTGCAGGATGAGTCCTAACCCCGCTGCAGGATGAGTCCTAATCCCACTGCAGGTGGCTGCCCTGCCCTTCCCACCCAGGCAGGTTTTTGGCACAACCAACAACAGGCACCCCGACAGCCAGGGTTGACCCTATCCCCACCATGCTCACCTCCAGGAGTGGGATTTCATTTAATTAGCGAGCATTCGTCATCACCCCCCAGCAAATGTTCGGCGGTATCGCTTGGGGAAGGCGTGAAGGCACAGTTGTGCCAGCCCTCCCTTCCAGCATTTGCTGCTGGAGCTCTGCGAGGAAATTTGGGTGTGGGACCTGCTGTGCCGGCGAGCCGGTGGCTGCACAGCCGGGGCCGTTCCTGTGTGATGGATAACGAAGGCGAGCTGCCCGGGGCAGGCAGGGATGTGTGGAGCCAGGGGGCCGGGAGCTGCCTGTACCCATCTCGCCAAGCCGGCTCGCTGTGGCGTGGCTTCGGTCTGCTTTGCAGCCTCGGTGGTGCCAGCCGTGGGGAGAGCTGTTCCACGCCGCCAGCCGGACCACTGGACTCCAACTGGGGTGAGCCTCCTTGCCCTGCTTCCCCCCCTGGCCAACTGCGTCGGCTCCACATGTCCCAGGGCTGGAAGGACCCCATGGTTCATCGCTCAGCCCCAAGCAGGTTTATAGCAGCAGGCATGGGCTTCCCCGTCCCAGCTGCCACCAGCCCAGAGCTTGGTCTTTAAGGTCGTCTTCTCTCTCAGACCTCCCTGATCTTACATTTTATTTGAGCTGCATTTTCATTCCTGGCTTCCTACAGTGATCTGCCGGGGCTCCAGCTGACCGCCCCGTGTCCCCAAACACTGGTGGCCACGGGTCCCTGGAACAGCCACCAACCTCAGTGGCACCCGGGACTTGCACTGGGCTTGCAACTGGTGCGACCCGGGGTCTGCAGTGCTCAGCAAAGCTGGTGCTTTGCTCCCAAAAACTGCACCGAGAAAGGCTGGAGGCAGCTGTGACAGCTGGGCTGGGGCTGTCCTCAGCCCCAGGGACACAGCAGCTGAAGCTGAAGTCAAGCTCCAAGATAAACAAAGGGCAGGACAGGCTGGGACCTGCCCCACGCAGGGCTGTGCTGTGCAGCTGTGGCACGGGCAGCTCTCAGGATGGTCTGGATGGGACCCCCAGGTCAGACGGTCCCATTAGGGATGATGGCGAGGGGTAGATCGACTTCTGAATCCAGCCAGGAGGGCTGAGCAAGGTCAGTGTCTCTCCGCTGGAGTGCACAGGCTGATGCTTGACGGATGTAAATGGCCGTGGAGCATCGGGGTTTGCTGGAGCCCACCCCAGCCTGGGGCTGGGAGGTGGTCTGAACGGTGGGTGGAAGGGAGCGGGTTTGCTGAGTGCCCTAACCCCACAAAAAGCACCCCTGGGAGCCAGGGCGGTGGAGCGGGTGCAAACACCCGCTGGGGCTTGATATGGGATATTTGTGCCGGTGTACAAAATGCATTTCACCCCAAGTCCAGCCCAGTCCCTCCCTCCAAGGAACCAGCATCCCCCCAACTCCCCCAGCCCCCTGTCCTCCACCCCAGCCCACTCTCAGCCTCCTCAGTGCCTGGGAGTGGAGGTGAGCTGCCCAGGGCAACGGCTTCTCCTTCCTGAACGGTGGAGGGACAAGCCCAGGAGCTGCGTGAGGAATCACGTAGCGGTGCAAAGGGATGAGGAGCAGCCCCTGCAGCCACATCCAGCCCTTGCTTCCAGCGTTGGGTGGAGGAGGGAGAGGACATGGTCCAGCTGTCCAGGATGCGGCTGTCCTCCTCTTCCCTTGCTCTGCTTACCACTTAATAAGGACAATTCCTCTGGTGTCCCGCAGCCCCCGTGCCATCCTCGGACATTTTTCCTGCTGCTTCTCCCTGCCAGCTGTGGGCAGGGAATGAGGGCACAGCTCAGCATGGGCAAACGTGTGCCAGGACTGGCAGCCCCATGTCACCACAGGCAAGCTGGGACATTGGGGACTGTGGAGGTTGCATGGGGACAGGCGCTCAGGAATGTTGTTTTTTCTATCCCGGTTTCCTTCAAGGTAGTAAATCAGCGCTGCAAAAAGGCTTTTGTTTTCCCCAGCACGCTGCTGGCTGCTGTGCCTGCCAGCCCCTGCCTCGCCTGCAGGAGCCAGGATGCGGCCATCCTTGCCCACACTCCCAGGTCTTGCCATGGGGACAGGGTCCGTCCTGGGCTGGCGAGTCTGAGGACTTGTCATGCCAAGGGAGGTGACCTGGCATCTCCTCTCTCATCCTGGTAGGGCTTTCCAGGGAAGCAATCTCATCACATCCCAGTTCCCTTACGCCCCTTCCCTGGGTGCTGGACACCCACAGAGAGCCCTTGGCCCCTGTGGAGAAGTTTTTTTCTCCATCCATCCTGCACAGCCTGGCTGCATCCCTCCTGTGGCCATCCCCTCCGTGCTGCGAGTGGTCTCAGTCTCCCGTGGGAGGATGTTAGGTGGCACAGGGTGACACCGAGCCAGCCCCAGCCCTGCAGGGCTTTGGGGTTTAGCGATGGGGTCCTCGTGCAAGGGGGGGGTTCACCCTGCAGGCACCTCGGCCATGCCTCCCCCCAGCACGTGGCTCGGCAGCACATCCCAGCCAGGTACCCGGGGAGCCGGGGGGGGGATATTGGATTGCAGCAGATGGGAGAGTGTCCGGGCACAGGGTGGCCCAGGCACAGCTCCAAATGCCACTGGGTGACAGCTATACCGCAAAGACATCTCCTGTATCAGCTGCGGAGGCAGCGCTCCCTTAAAGAAACACGGGACCCCCCCCAGGGATGGACGGTTGCCCTTCAGGGATGGACGGTTGCCCTTCGGGGATGCAGCCGACCCAGGGTCCTTGCCCCGTGGGGTGCCACCGTGGGGGGAAAGTGCCACGGGGGGAAGGTGCCCAGCTCCCCCGAGGGGACATTCAGCTGCTGGCACAGGAAAGGTGTGAAGATCCCCAGATGTATATATTGCGGTTGGGCTATTTTGGAAAGGGACGGAACCGATCTTGTGACCGGAGCTGGGGACTGCAAGTCTGGACAGCAGGGTCCTGCCTGAGTGACAGCGACCCGCTGCCTGACCTCGGGGAAACCCGAGAGCCCCCGCTGTGCTGGGGACAGCTTTCACACCCCTTCCCACTCCCGTCCCGCTTATTTCATGATGATGAAAACCAAGTGTTGGGCAGCGATGTGGCTGGGGACAACACAGGAAAATGGGGACAGAGCCCAGGCTTGGGTACAAATCCGACCCCCACTCTATGGCATCGCTGTGGCCGGCCACCCATGGTCCCCAGGGCTGTCCTGGAGGTGCACCCCATTTTTTTACAGCTGTGCCACCTCCTGTCCCTGCACTGTGGCTGGGACAGGACCAGCCCAGGCCACCGCGGTCCCCCGGGTCCCCCGGGCGGATGCCAGGAACGGACGGAGATGAAGACTTTCTGCAGACCCCGTCTCCCCCGGGCTCGGCAGCCTGAATGCCAGCAACGCCTGCCAAAAATATTTGTGTGGGAGGTGGAAAGTTAACTTTAGTTTTCCTTTTTTCAATGGCGGGGGGGTGGCTGGGTGTGAGAAAGGCAGGCGGGGGGGCTGTGCATCACCCGCCAGGGAGTGGGCAGGGAAAGATAGGCGAGCAAAAGGTCTCCCTGCTGCCAGATTTCAGCACTTTGTGAATTGAAGGAGTTTATTATTATTCTTCTTCACTCCTCTGGCACCATTTTGCAGCTTTTTGTAGGGACTCGCTGCTGCTGGGGAGCGCGAGGTGCTTCTCTGGCGATGCACCGTGGGCAGCTACTTGTTGGGGCTGTGAGCTGGGCACCAGTGCCCGACTCAAGCATCCCTTGCTCCCCAGTTTGGTGCTGCACCTCTGAAATACTCCCCAAAATGACCCTCACGCCTTTACAACCTCATTCTGCAGGCGGGGGCCTGCACAGGCGGGCGGTTTTTATCTCAGCCTGGTTTTGTGGATGTGGCTGGCGATGCCGCTCCTCTTTGCTGGTTCAATGATGCACCCAGGGCGCATATACCCATCCTACCCAGCCGGTCTTCTCGCAGACAGGATCAGCCCTGCAGCGTTTGCTAGAGATGCACTTTACCCATAAATATTCCCTTCCCGCGCTGTTTGCAGAGCCCAGGTCTCTGTGCCGTGTCCCAGGGGGAAGGCGGCTCCTCCACCGGCAGCTCCGCCGCCGTTCCCCCGCCGCCGTGCCGGGCTCAGACTGGCCCCCAGCGAGGCAGCAGATGCGTGGCTTTTGGTATTTCGGTGGCGTGGGCGGCCCCATCCCTGCAGCGTGTCCTCGGGGAACGCCGCCGCTCGGGTCTCGCCAAGAAGGGGTTTGCCCGGGGAACACCAGGATCGTGGGCGCCCGTCCTCGGGATATGCCCATCTGCAGAAAGCGCTCACGAAATGGAAGGGGGCGGCTTTGGAAGACGGTTTTCAGGGTGGTACAGGCTCGCCCAGCAAACTGTCAAGGCAGCTCTGGTGTAGGATGGGCGGGAGTCGTGCTGCCCAAGAAACCTTCTCCCTAAGGATGGGTTGAGGGGATGGGAGCGGGAGATGGCAGAGCCACTCCGAGAGGATCTCTGCTGACCCACCCTGGGCTGGGGCTGTTTTCAGCAACTTTCTCTTTGCCCTCGTTTGAGATAAGCCAGCACCCTCCAGCTCCCACAACTTGCCATGTTTCTAAGGAAAGATGTGGGTGGCTTCCTGCAACTACTGAGGCCCCGAATTACGTAAAGAGCAGTGTGAGATTTCTTTTTCAGAGAGAAACATTGAAATTTTCCCCCCAGGATCTCTTTGCAAATCCGTGTTGAATAATTGCAGGCAAGCAAGGCAGGAGGAAGGATTTCAGAAAGGGCAGAAGATTTCCTTTGGGCATTCTCAAAAAAATGCAGCCTTGCTTTTGGGAAATGCCTGAGCGCCTGTTCAGAAGCAAAGCTTTCACTGGCTGTTTTCAAGTCTGCCTTAGTTTCCAAAATAACCTTGCTAAGGACAGCGAAAGTTTTGCGGAGAAGCTGTGAGAGCCCCAGGTGAAGCTGCAGGGTGTATTCCTGTTCGAGCTCAGTATGTGGTGTCGACCTGGTGCATTTTCTTACTTCACTGAAAAACCTTGCAATAACTCAGGGAGGGTTTTGCGTTGAGCAGAAACCTCTTTTCCTCCTCCGCTGGCTGTTAGGCTGGGAAATCCCTCACGGTCCATGTGCTGTGAGCAATGTCGGTCTCCCAGCAGCAGTGATGCCCAGCGGGCACTTTCCTGGGACCCAGCCTTGCAGCGAGCGGGGCTGGGTGACGCTGCGCTGAGCGGCTGTGGACGACTCACGGCACAGGATTTTCCCTCTTTCGCTGTAACCCATATCCTGTCCCGGGAGCGATGACATCCCCCTCTCCCAGCTGATACCTCGCCTCTCGACTGTGTCAGTGCGTGCGTTCGTCATTCAGCAGGATTTGCGCTCGGCAGAAAGGAAGAGGGTCTGTCTGCGCTTGTCTCGGCGCTGCGTGAGTCACGCAATGGTTAAACACAGCTTTGTTAGCTGGATGCTGGGAATTTTGCTTTCCAGCGGGGTGGAGGTGGGAGCCAAGGCTCCTGCTAACCCTGAGCAAACCCCGTCCGCAGGGAACGGGCTTCTTCCCCGAATGCTCCCACCTCCTGAGCAGCAACCGTCCCCCAGTGCTGGCCGCAAACGGGGGTGTCTGCAGCCACGTCTGGGCTGCAAAAGCAAAGGGAGCCGCGCACTGGGGTCTGGCCCTGGGTGCTGTCCCCAGGGTGAGGATGGAAGGGTCAGGGTGCTGGGGTGGTGAGCATGGCACTGGGGGGGCTGCTGCGGTGGGAGGCACTTCCAAATGAGCTGTTAGGGAGTGTTTGCATCTCAGGGGGTCCTTCCTCGTGGGGACCAGTGCTGGGGCTGCAGCCCAGGCTGGGGGTGCCGGGAGCTGCTCCGCTGGCTGCAGCCAGAAGAAATCAGTGCATGCACAAGCATCCATAACGCTCCCTCTTCCCTTTGTACAGGTCTTTAGATGCTGCTCCTCTGCTCACCTGGACAAGAGAAATTCCTGCAAAATCCTCCTTGGTGACGTGCGTCCTCCGGGCAAATCCCTGCAGCTGGATTTTCGAAAGCTGCCTGCTCCCGTGGCATCGCGCCTGGTCCTCCTGCCTGCAAGAGGACTAAAGCTGGGCTCGTGCCCAGCACGTGGCCATCTTCCCTCCTGGACACTGCCCATGACCTGAGGGATGCTGCCGGGGAGGAGTCAGCCCCTCGGCCATGCGGAGCGGGTTTGAAAGGCCGTGGAGTGCCAGCGAAGGAAAGTGGCAAAGATGCTGAAGGCAAGGCTTCGGCAGCCCTGTCTGCAAATCCAGCCCGGCTGCCCCGCACCCGGCGAGGCTGCACAAAACCCGTGTGTCTGCGGGACGGCCAAGGGGGACACCGAGGGGGACGCCGGCTGTCGGCAGGAGAGGGGGAGCAGAGGGGGGCAGAGGTGCCGTCAACTCCGGGGTGCTCCTGCCTCTGAGGCAGTCGAGCAGGAGGGATGGACAGGACCACCGGGAGGGAAGGCGAGCGTGAGCTGCCAGCAAGAGCCCAGGGGGCTCAACGGGGACATGCCAGGTCCCTCGGCAGACAACGGCAGCCTGGCCTTGGCCACTGAACCTGCAGCCCCAACAAAATGCCCCGGCTCTGCCCCAGAGCTGCCCCATGCAGCAGCCAGCCCCACGGCTGACCCCAGCCAGGAGTGGAAAGTGGTGAAGATTCAGCGGGTCCTCATCAACCCTGCCGGCGAGCCAAGGAAAGCAGGTAAGAGAAACCCCCTTTGGGCACCGTCCCCCACCCCAAAAAGCGCTGGTGTGCTCCTGGGGCCAGGGCTGCCACAGTGGTGGGAACACCCTGCTAGTCCCAGGGCAGGACCTCCGCTGGGTTAGAGGTCCCAGGCTCCCGGCTGAGCTGCTGGGACTTTTTTAGCTTGAGATGATCTCTCTGGCCTTAAAAATAAGGAGGAATCTGTGGCTTTTCTCTGGAGGGGGGTGGGAAGGCAGCGGGCGGGTTCCCGCAGTCTCCAAGAGCTGAACCGAACCCCGAGCGGGGCACAAGCGGCGTGGGATTCCTGGCCCTCACCCTGGCCTTGGGGCTTGGTGGGACCCTGCCAAGAGGGGGGTGATCAGGACCAGCTCCTGGGGTGCTGCCTGGGACAGGGACACCTCTCCCCGGTCGGTCGGCCAAGCATTTGTTACGTGGCTTGGGGCCATCTCTCTTTCAAGTCCCTGCTTTAAAAATTAAGCACTTTATTTCAGGTCGGTTGGCTCCTACAATGTTCTCTGCCATCGCCTCGCTTCACAGCTCTGTTTCACAGCCGTTCCCCTCTGTGACTGTCCCTTCGGCTGTGGTGACACAAATACAGGCACATATCTAGGGTTACCACAGACCTCCCCACCCAGGGGAGATGCTCCCACAGGATTAGACCCATCCTCTTACAGGCATCAGACCCATATTTAAACCCCGCTTCCACCCTTCTTTCTATTTTGCTCCTGCCCAGCTGCTATCTCAGCTGCCACCCGGCGCCGAGGCAGGTGTGTCACTGTCCCCATGGGATGGCGTTATCGGATGCTGCCGCTCTGCTCAGAGCCTGGTTTTCCCAAAGCAGCCCCCAGGATGGGGAGGGACGGGACCGCCTGGGGATGCTCAACGTGAACCCGGTGTCCAGAATCCGTCCCCTTCCTTTTTGGGGTGTCAGACGTCCTCAAAGCCAGCAGCTCCCCGGACGGGATGAGGGCTGGGAAACTCAGCCAAGCTCCTTGGCTCGCTGCTGCCCCAGCAGCTCCCCGGGCCGTACGGGCGTCGTGTTTCAGGGCTCAGCACACAAACCAGATGGACCCAAATAGTCTTCCCATTTCTCACTCTGCTCTGGGACTGCAGATCTGCGGTGGGGAAAGGTCAGGCCTGACTCTGTCCAGGCTCAGCATTTTCCTAACCCGCGCCGCCATCCAGCACTTTTGCTGCCAGCCTGGAATTTTAAAGTAACTCAACAGGTTTGTTGGAAAGAGTTTGTCTGTCCCGTTTCCTCCCCCTCCAAGTGAGATCACCACCAGCCACTGCCTGCGGGACCCGTCAGACTTTCCAGAGCCTCCGGGCAGGATGTCGCTGAGGGTCCTGAGTGCCGGCAGCAGTGCCGGGACCTTGCAAAAACCCTGCAGGTTTGCAAAGGAGAGGTTTGGTTCGGAGCAGGGACGGCAGCGGAGGAGGGAGGGAAGGGCAGGTCCCCACGCAGGTGACGTTGGGACTGCCTCTGCAGCAGGGTGTTTGCAGGAGCCCCCCCGGGAGGTGTCGGGGGTTTGCTCCTCTTCTCCTTAGCTGGCTGGGAGTACAGGAACCCCCACCCCATGCAGCTCCTGCAAGAAAAAGGGGTGCAGCCATCTGCACCCAAAATCGTGCGGGGGTGGTCCTGAGAGCTGGGAGCCAAGCAGGTGCCCCCCCCACCCCCAAGCGGTGCAGACCCACCCAGGCAGGTCCCAGGTGCCCCTTTGGTCCCCGTCCAGCAGCCCAAGGCCAGGCTGTCTGCTCCCATATATCCAGCACAGCGGCCCGAGCTGGTTGGCATCTCTCGGGGCAGGCTGGGGAGCACAGGAGCCCGGGGTAGAGGCAGCGGCTGGGAGATGCAGGAGGCGGGACTGGTTTCTCTGTCTGGTGTGCAAATAAACAGAAGGTTTCGCTCCCTGGGGGCTGCCGAGGCAGCGCCAGTCTCCCTCAAAAACCAGAAAAGCACAAAAAAGCAAAGAGGGGCAGGGAGAAAGGAAATTAGAAAGGCAAAAAATAAAGCCAAGAGCTCATCTTGTGGTGCGGACGGGCGCGGGAAGGGGGTGAGGCTGGTCCCACCCGCAGCGGTGCCCGGGAGCTCTGCAGCCCCAGCTGGAGCGGGGTGGTGGAGGTGGGAGGTGATGCTGGCTCCCCAGGAATCACGTCACCCAGGGCTGCGGTCCCCCCGTCACGGGGAGCAGACCACCCCTGGCAGAGAGCTTTCAGTGCTCTTCCCAGAGGGTCCCCAAGGCGGTGACACCCGTGCTGGATTTTTGCCCAGCTCCAAGTACCCCAGCTCTTTAGGCACTGGGGAAACTGGCAGCAAGGGAAGGCCCTGCTTCCCCGCCAGTGTCTGAAACGTATGGGGCTGCAGGTCCCCAGCAGGGCTGGGAAGAGGGCAAGGGGGCGAGGGTTGGGGGTAAGGCGATGCGCAGAGCTGGGGAAGGGGCATGTGCGGGGCTGGGGAAGGGGGTTGTCCAGGGCAGGGATAAGGGGATGCCCCAGGATGGGATAAGGGGGATGTGCAGGGCTGGGTAAGGGGATGTGCAGGGCTGGGTAAAGGGGTTGTCCAGGGCAAGGATAAGGGGGATGCCCCAGGATGGGATAAGGGGGATGTGCAGGGCTGGGTAAGGGGATGCACAGAGCTGGGTAAGGGGATGCACAAGGCTGGGTAAGGGGATGCGCAAGGCTGGGTAAGGGGGTTGTCCAGGGCAAGGATAAGGGGGATGCCCCAGGATAGGATAAGGGGGATGTGCAGGGCTGGGTAAGGGGATGCACAGAACTGGGTAAGGGGATGTGCAGGGCTGGGTAAGGGGATGCACAGAGCTGGGTAAGGGGATGCGCAGGGCTGGGTAAGGGGGTTGTCCAGGGCTGGGTAAGGGGATGCGCAGGGCAGGGATAAGGGGATGCCCCAGGATGGGATAAGGGGATGCGCAGGGCTGGGTAAGGGGATGCCCCGGCTGCTCTCCCCCCGCCAGCAGACCCAGGGCAGACCCAGCCGGGACGGGAAGCAGCGGGGCAGGGCCGCCGGGGGGCAACCGGGGCGGGGGGGGGGGGGGGGGGGGGGGGGGAGTGGGACGGGTCCCGTCCGTTCGGTCGGTCGGGGCAGGACCAGGACCGGTGGGACCCGCCACCCCCCCCTCTCCCCGGCCCCGGCCCCCGCCCCGCCGTCGTCGTCCCCGTTCCCCCCCCCCAAACCCCCCCGAGGGCGGAGCTGCCGCAACTTTCCTGCCCGCCGCCTCCTCCCCGGTGCAGTCGGGCTGCGAGGGGCGGCGGCGGCACCGGCACCGGCACCGGCACCGGCACCGCGGGTAGGGCCGGGGCTGGGGGGGCGGCGGCTGCCCCCGGGAGGGGCTGCGGGGCTGGGGGGTACCGAGGGGGCTCCTCGGGTTGAGGGCGGGGGGGGGGGGGAGCCGGGGCAGGGAGCGGGGGGGGGGGTTTGGGGGTGTCACTGGGATCCCAGTGGGAGGGGAGGTGGTGGATGGGAGAGCAGATGGGGGGGGGCGAAGGCGGTGGTGGGATGGGGGGGTGTCAGGGGCTGGTAGTGCACGGGGGGGGGTGGGGGGGCTATGGGGTGCATAGGGGGTCCTGGGGTGCTTGGGGGTCCGGGAGTGCACGCCCAGAACCCCTCCGTGGGGTGCTGATGGTGGGTGAAGGGCAGGTGAGTGGAGCTGCACGCAGCCCGGGGGGGGGGGAGATGGGGGCTAAGTGGGGTTTCTCTCTCTATAAATTAGCCGGGAGGGTGACGGTTCCCTCTGCCCACACCCGGGGGTCTGGTGTGGGGCATGGGAGGAACAGTGGGGGGACGTGGGGGGACGTGGGGGTCTTGGCAGGGTCGCACCTCCCAGCTCCGCGGAGTGTCTTCCCAGGCAATGTCCCCCCGTCCCCTGCGATGGGGACGTGATCTCCCCTGGCCATGCCACCCCGTGCTGGAGACACGAGGTCTGTCCCTCCGGCTTGGCAGCCAGCGGGATGGATCCCTTACGGGTTGTGCAAGGGACAGGCGAAGGCCCCGTTTCGTCCCGCTCCCCTCCCCGCTCGGTCCATCTGACGGGGACAAGCCAAGCCAGATGACCTTCTCTCACCAGGCCAGCACCTTCGGCTCGTGGCACCAGCCCGGCGGGGCTGTCACTGGGACCCCGGCAGCCTGGGATGTGTCACAGCGAGTCCGAGCACCGGCGGGCACAGAGGGGCTGGGACTCGCTTGCCAGGCGGGATGGGGTCCCCGTGGTACCCGGCCACGGGACGGGCTGGCTCTGCTGCGTGCTGGGCAAATGGATGGCAGGGCAGCCTGGAGGAGGTCTGCCCAGCTCCAGCCTCCTTTTGCAAAGCTAAAAGCTTAATTTGGGCTGGCTGGGGGAAGGTGCTGCCTCCACTTCTGCGGTAGCAGCAGCCTCTTCTTCCCCAGTGCGGATGCACGCGGGGCTGGGGCTGCTCGCTGTATCCCCTCGGCTCGGCGTGCCCCGGGGAAGTGAGGCTGGGGCAGGGGCAGCCAGTCCCCATTAAAATTTAACCCCCAGCCCCTTCTCCTCCTCCCCCCAGGTGGGAGATGGGTGCCCCAGGGCTTGCTGCATGGAGACCGCGGGGCCATTTTCGGCAGGATTTGGGTGCTGAGCGCCGGGCAAAGCAGGGGCATGGCTGCGAGCCGGGAGGAGCGTGGGGAGGCAAACAGCTCCAAATCCAGCAAAGCCCTTGCAAACAGAGCGCAGAGAAAACTTGCAAGCGCATCGAATTTTCTCGCTGTGCCAGATTTTGTCACTGGCAAAGGCGCCCGCGAGGAGAGGCCCAGCACGGTGCGTCCTGCCAGGCAGGCGAGGTTGCTCCCACCACGGCACCCACCGCTTGAGCCGGGGCTTTTCGGGTCTGCAAGGCCAGCATGGATAAAAACTTCATGGAGGTTTTATATCTGCGGTACAGGAGGGTTGGAAGCTGGGAATGAGGCAGAAAATAGTCATATTTTTATCCGTATGTTTCAATCGTATCTGTTTCTAGCTAGCTCGACTGCCTGTCTGTGCTACCCTCCTTGTTTTCCTAGCAGCAGATTATTTGGGATAACTGGGAGCTGGAGGGAAGCGCAGACTTAAATGTGTGCGAGTTAGTGTGCATTGTAAAAAATCCTGCACAGCTGTAGTTGGGGCAAAAGGCCAGCTGCCTTCTCTGCCAAAAAACCTGCTTACATTTCCTCGGTGTCCAAAGCCCTCAATGTTTGGGTGAAAACACTGGATTCCCCCTCCCCAGCACCGCCCGGCTGTAGATGTGTGTTCGGGTTTGTGGCAGGGAGGTGGCACAGCAGCAGCGTGTGTCCCTCTGGAGAGATGGGGTTTCTCTCAGTTTAATGCTGGGTTTTGCCAATGGGATTTTGCCAGTAAGAGGCACCATTTGGGTTGATTCACCGCAGACCAAGAAATAGTCGGAAAGGGGGAAAAGCGCCGGCTTGTTATGGATAGCGGCTGTTGCTCTGTGCGAAGGTGGATTTGGGGTTTCTGGTCCGTGCTGTGCCTGGCCCAGTGGGACATCGTGAGCATCATCCTGTGAGCTGGCCAAGGTGGGCTGCAGCGTTGGGATGGGCGAGCGTCTGACCCAGGAGCAAGCTAGGGACAGAGAGCCCAAATCAGAGGTTTTGGAGTCGCCTGCCAGCCCTGAGTCCAAGATTTCACATGGCCTGTTGCATCCCGCCGGCCCCATCGGGACTCTGGTACCTCTTGGCTTCTGCGTACAAGGACTTCTCACCACCGTGCCCCGTGCTCGCAGACACCCATCCCTGCAAGGTGACAGCTTCCAAGTCGCTGTTTTCCTTTTTGTGACATCCCGGCCACGTCAAGACCAGCAACTTCCACTGAATCTGTCAGCTGAGAGAGCCCTGGGGTATCTCCCCTCCCTGCAATTTGGGGCCACATCCTCGTCTCATCCCAGCTCTTGGAGTCCATGTCAGGGCAGGGTGGGCCACAAGCAGGGTCTGATACATCCTTAACCATCCATTTGGGGTCAGATGGTGACTCCAGCCTTTGCTGGCTGGACTTCAGACACTCTGCAGTAGCACTGTGCGGGGGGACCCATCTTTGCATGGAAAGTTGAGCTGGAAGGAATTTTATTTTTCCCATCTGACCAAGAGGCGAGAGCAACAAAAATGCCTTTCATCACCCTCGTCATCCTCACTCTGGAGGAGAGAGCACAGTACATGCTGCGGGAAGGATGACTGACAGCTTGGTAAGAAGCTGTTAAGCTCTGCATTTGGGGGATGTTGCTGGAAGTCATTCCTGGAGCTACAGGAAACCAATGGAGCAAGTGCCTATATAAATATATAGATAGAGATCTATAGGCTCCTCTGTCTGGAGCTGAAGTGCCTTGCACCAAAATAGCAGTTGGTGGCCAGTGGCCGGCTGCTCATATGTGCCAGGAGTCCAGCGGTCCTGCACGGCACAGGGAGCATCTCCTTCCCCAGTATCCCTGGACCGCAGGGCTGGGGGCTGCCAGGGGACCCCCCAACAGAGGGAGGCAGCAGCGGACAGGGCTGGGTTCATTGTTCTTGGAAGAAGCCGGGACATTTGGAGAGGGGAGACGTTTCCTTCCCGAAGGGCAGCGCGGTGGCAAGCCGGTGCATGGCGTGGGAAGGAAGGAAGGAAGAGTGGAAGAGCACGAGAAGAGCCAGTCACCCTTTGGATTTTGGACTGGACTCCTGTTAATGGGCGGAAGCCGGTTTCCAGTGCTGCACGAGCCCCTGGCGCCCTCGGCTGCGCATAGTTTTGCTTTCTCCTCCTCCCTGCGCTGCTTGGGCTGCCTTCGGCCCTGCGCCCCTCCTCCTCCTCCCCAGCACCTGGACATTTTCAGTGCATTGAGCTCCCTCCCGTCAGCCTGGGGCTGGGGAGAAGCACCCAGCCGGAGCCTACCCGAGGCTCCCCGGCTGGCAGGGGATGGCGGGGAAGGACGAAGAGATGTTCCCTGCAGCTGGGAGGGAAGCACGGGGTGCAGGTCAGTGTGGCAGATGGGTAAAAGTTCTCACACCAGCTCGAATAACCTCATCCTGCAGCTCAGGCCGGAGCAGAGAGGGGAGGGAGGTGGTCCCTGTCCTTTGGCTGGGGATGGCACGTCACCCTCGGTTGAGCGATGATGAGCCACATTTGCAATAGTGCCTGCAGAACCGGGCTGCAGGGTCCGTCCGTCTGTCTGTCCGCTGGGCTGTGTGCGGCTGTGCAAGCAGGGCGGTGTACAGGGTGGTTCTCTGCAATTTCCTCTGGCCTGCCGGAGGCTTTGGTGCTCTCTATCCGTGTGATAAACAGTGGATGTGAAGAGCAATTATTACCCCCAGTATCCCCATTAGTATCCTGAGGGATTTGTTTCCAGCGGGCTTGGGTGGAGCAGCCTGGGAATGGCGGGTACCGGGTGGGCAGGGGCAGAGGGGCTGCTGGAAAAGCGTAGGGGATGGGGGTCCACAAGGCGATGCTGGGAACAGATGCCAAGCGGGGGATTTCAGGCAGGGGGCTCCCACCCGGCAGCACCCCCTGGCCTGGAGTGATGCCTGTGCCCGGGACGGCAGCAAGGGATGGGGATACCTGGGGGCAAAATCCCGGGGGACAAATCCCGGCACTGGTCCTGGCTATGCAGGAGTGTATCCGGCGGCTAGTCCAAGCAGGAATGGGCTGGCCAAGAGCTGAGTCATCCCTCCAGCATGGAGGAGATCCCCCAGGGCCCCTCGGTTGCTGTTAAAAAGCAGTAGCAAGAGCGAGAGGCTGTGAAATGGCTCCGCCGAGAGCTCGGCTTCTTAGGCGGCCTCAGCCTCCGAGGAAGCGAGGATGCTCGGCTTGGAGCACAAAATTCACAGACATCTGGAGCCTGTGGCTTGTTTCTCAACGGCTCCTTGGCCGTTTTTCTCCTCTGTTTCGAAGATAAAGGCGGCGAGGGTGACCCCGTGGAGTGGGAGCCGCGGTGCTGGCCGCCCTCCAGCCAGCCCGGCCGGAGGAAACCACGGCCCCGCTCTGTGCCGCCGCCAAAACAAATAGAAATGGGGCGTTAAACAATGCCGGGCGCTAACTGGGGGAGATGTTGGCCGCCGGCATCGCCACTGCGGACGGGCTCCTTGTCTCCAGGAGAGAGTTTCCACTGGCATCTGTGCCTCCTCTCCCCCGTGCCCAGCCAAAACCCTCCTGCCGGGCAGCCCAAAGGCTTCATCCACCCTCCTCCTCCTCCTCGCCAGCCCCTCCAGGGAAGCAGGGCCATCCTGCACCCCTTGGCGGTGCTGGAGCCAGGGCAGGGACTTGCTGGGTGCTGAAGGAGGTGGGAGGGATGAAGGGTGAGGAAGAGGAGATGCCCAGCTTGCAGCAGCCCTCCTGCTTCACCGTGGGCTTGCTGGAAGGATTTGGCTTAGTCATCCATCCCTTCCCTCACTGGTAGGCTGAGCCACTGCTGAAAATATCCTGGAAGGCTCCCAAGCGGCACAGAAGGCAAGAAAATGAGAAACACATGAAGGGAAGGGATGGGAAGGGAAGGGAAAGGATGGGAAGGGAAGGGAAAGGATGGGAAGGGAAGGGAAAGGGTGGGAAGGGAAGGAGAGGGGGCACTGGTGGTGCCTGGAGGAGCGGGGCTTGGGGTGGGCAGCCCTGGCCACCCACCTCCCTGCTGAGCCCGGAGTGGGGCCACCCTATCACAGCCATCCCAGCAGCACCTTTGGGGAGGGGGCTGCACCCTTGATGAGTGCTGGGGTGATGTTGATGCTTTGCACCGGTGTCTATCGCCGAGCAGTGGCCTCGGCGGGGCCGGCGACGCTGCCCTTCCCGCGGGTGCTTCAGGGCAAGCTCGTAGGAAATTGCTCACCCTGAGAAAACGCGTTCCCGGCAGCTCCACATCCTTTTGGCCTTCGGGAAGGGCTGGTGCCCTGACCTTTTGGCCAGCACACAAGAAGCCCAGCAGCACTCCGGCTGCTCACCATGGGGCTTTCGCCGGGCTTTAGCACTTTGCTTTTTAGCACTTGTATAGGCTCCCAAGGCATGAGGTTGGTTCCTTGCTGTGGGCTGTGTCTGTGTCCGGCGGGTCAGGATCTGCACAGCTTCTGTCGGCTGCTGCCATCTCGTGTTGCTCTATAAATCAGTCCCCAGATGGGGCTGGCCACCGGCCTTGCCATGAGGTTATGGTGGGCTGGCATCTCCCAGCTGACGCTGGGTTTGCTTTCCTGCCCTCTTGGGGCTGAGTGTGCTGGGATTTGGGGCGAGGGGCCAGGGGACACACACTCGCCCCTTCCCTGCCCACTGCCTCTTCGAGCCGGGGGCCAAAACCATGTGAACTGCAACCTGAGACCTGCCGAAGCCCTTGGAGAAATTCCTTTCCCATACGGTCACTGGTCACCGTGGTGGGCGTGCAGAGCCCAGCCAAAATATGGGGTGGGACAGGAGGAAAGGTCCTGGGTGCCCCTGGGTGTCCCCTGGGCTTTGCCATCTGTCCCCTCGGCACACAGAACTGCAGCTTAGCATCCCGTCATCCCTGGACTGCGTTATCCCCCCTGTGTACCCCAGCCCCCGAGCAAACCTCCTGCCTTCCCCCAGCTGCCGGGGAAGGGGTTGGGATGCCAGGGGATACCTGGAGAAAGGGCTGCTGGTCCTGGGTGGGGAGAGCTGAGATCCCACATCCCCGCTGAGTCTCCCCTAATTCCCCTCTCCCCTCTGTCCAGGTCTCTCCCGCAGCGCCAGCCTCTCTGAGAAGGAGTTGAAGGAGGCGAAGGCGCGGAGCCGGAGGATCGCGGCGCAGCTCACCACGGCACCCAGCCCCAGCTCCAAGGGCGTCCTGCTCTTCAACCGCCGCAAGCAGCGCGTCGACGGGCTCGCCGGGGCCGGGCATGGCGGGGGGCTGCCACTGAGCCCCGCGCCCCGGCCTCGGCAAGCAGCCATGGAGGAGGGTGAGGGGCAGGGGACGAAGCCAAAGCCTGACCAGCCCGGCACCCCGGGAGAAGGGCTGCAGGCGAACGCCTCCCCGTGCCGGGAGTCGCCTGCCGAAGCCCAGCAGGTCCCGCTTAGCATCTACCTGAAGGAGAACATGGCATCAGCTGCCACCAACGGCGTGCAGGAGGGGATGGCCAGCAGGATGGAGAGCAGGGCAGGGGGGCTTGGGGTTGCGGGAGCCCCTGCGGGGCTGAGCACAGCAGCGGCTCTTGCCCTGCCACAGAGCCCCAAGGAGGGGAAGAACGGCGAGGTGCCCGGCGAGGTGCCCAGCAAGGTGCCCAGCGCGCCAGTGGGGACGGCCACCGGGGCGGCATCCCCGGCCAGCCAGCAGCAGAATGGGGTGCAGGGCCGGCAGTACTACGAGGTCCATCTCACCCTGGCCAAGCCCAAGCCCGTGAAGAACCGGACGGCCAGACCCTTTGGCACCCAGTCATCCCCCGCCAGCGGTCAGCCGGCGGATGGACTCCCCGCCGCCGAGCTGCCCCCGCCGCCCACCTACGCGGAGACCCTGAGCAGCCCCCCGCCGCTCACCCGCGTCCGCTCCCCCCCTGCCTATTCGGCTCTGTATCCCCCCCGGGAGCAGAAGATGCTGCCAGGTCCCCCCCTGAGCTGCGGGGCGAGCGGACCGAACCCTCTGCCCAAAACAGGGATCCTGGAGGAGTCGGCCGCCCGTAGAGGCGGCAAAAAGTCCATGTTCACCTTCGTCGAGAAGCCGAAGCTGGGGCCCAACCCCGACCTGCTGGACCTGGTTCAGAGCGCGGACAGCAGGAAGAAGCAGAAGGAGCAGGGGGAGCCCGGTGCCGAGGACGAGCCCTTCGCTCTCGGGGCCGAAGCCTCCAACTTTGTCCCCAACAGCGCGGCCAGGGGCGGGCAGCACCTCCTGCCAGCCGACGATGCTCCGGCGTGGTCCTCCTGCCTCAAGTCTCCCACCATCAAGCCCAAGCCGAAGCCGCAGCCCACCCACAACCTCAGTGAAGCGAGAGGGAAGGGGGCCGAGCTCTTCGCCCGCCGGCAGTCCAGGATGGAGAAGTTCATCATCGAGGCTCCTTCCCAGCCCGAGCTGCTGCGGTCCCCGTCTCCCACCATGTCCCTGCCTCCCTCCTGGAGGTACGACGCCAACGCTTGCCTGTCGCCCATGGTCTCCAGACACGCCTCCAAAAGTCCCTCCAGGCCCTCCAAAACCCCCCCAGCATCTCTGTACGGTGGCAACCTGATGGAAAATGAGGTGTCCCAGAAGGAGTTGGAGATCTCCAAGCACCAGCCCTACCAGCTCCAGTCTTCACTCTTCATCCTCTCTCCATCCAAGGGGTCGGCGAGGTCCATGCCCCGGGAGATGCCTCCACCCAGACCCTCTCTTCCCGACGCCTACCCCTACTCCCAGCAAACCTCCTGCCCGACCTCTCCGTTGCCTCCTTCCCCCGTTTGGCATCCCCCCGCCGTGCCCGGTGCCGGCCAGACCACCTCCAGCCCCTTCCCCGGTGCCGCCGGGGCTCTGCCCCTGACTCATGACAGCCGTGCCGGTCCCGGAGCCCCGAACGAGGTGCTGCTGGCCTCCCCGTGCCGCCTGCTGCCGCCCCGAGCAAAGGGAGGCTTCCAGGCGCCCCGGCCCTCCTACTCCACCAGGAACGCCGGCATCGAGCCGCAGGTGTGGAAACCTTCTTTTTACTACAAGTAGCGGTGGTGGAGAGAAAAACACGGGGGCTTAAGGCTTCCTTCCGCCGGCCAAGTCCTCCCTAACTGCTCACGGGTGTTCCGAAAGCCGAACCAACCACAAAAAAGGGGGGAAAAAGAAAAGGAAATAGAAAAAAGAAAAGGAAATAGAAAAAAGAAGTAGCTGGGAGGCTGCAGTGCCAGGACAGGGGCGAGCTCCCCGGTGTCATGGGAGACGAGGGGTCCCGGGGTGGCGGCAGGAGTTGGGGCCACGGAGCCTGCGGGATCCCGAAGAGCCTTCGGGAGCCTGCCCGTCCCGAGGGGCTGCCGGCGCTTGCTTTCTTCTCTCGCCTGGAAACTGTATGGAGCATTGCATCTCTGGCTCCGTCCTTTCCTCGCCTCCTGCCTTTCCAGCTCTCATAACCGGCAGCTGCCGGCTCTGCCCGTTCACCTGCAGCCCCTCTGTCCTGCCGGCTCCTCTCGGCCTCCTACCAAAGCAAACCCAGAGAGGACACACCGCCTTTCTGCCTCACTGTGCCTGCTCCTGTTTCTTCTGCTGCTCCTTCGGGATCTGTCCTCGTTTGCTTCCACACTGCGGAGGAAGAGCCACATCCCCCGGGAGAATGGCAGAGCCCCATGGTGCCGAAACTGGGGACACCGCGGGGTCCCTGTCCCTCCCCGTGCTTGGTGCTGGAGCTGGGGACAGGCAGCGCTGCTTGGCACGGCCAGGAGCGAGGGATGTGCCGGGCAGAGGAGGGCAGGGCCGCTGGGTGATGCTCAGCCTGATGCTCGTGGTCCAGCCATGCCTCTGCCCATCCCTCGCTCCTGCCGCTCTCCCCACGGTAACGAGTTGCCTTTCAACTGTGCTTTTATTTCTCCTGCGTTTTTCTCTCTTTTTTTTTTTTTTTTTTTTTTCCTCCCCTCTTTCTGAATACACTCTCTGCGCTGTCAGACCTGGCTCTTCTCTTTCCCGCTGGCTGGGGAGCAACTGCCGGGTGGAGGACCCCTGGGGCGGCGCGGGGTTGGGGGGGGGTCTCCGTGTGTCACCCAGAGGGAGGCTTTAGGAAGCTGCAGGTCGTGAGAGGTCCTGGGTCCTGTTTTGGGCAAGGCTGACTAATTGCAAGCTCAGCCTGCCCCAGCTTCCCCGGCTGGTGAGGGGGGGGGTGCAGACACAAATGCATTTTGGGGGACCTTGCAGGGGGCGCAACGCACGAGCAGGCAACCCCAGTTCCCACGGGGCTGAGCCAGCATGAAGCTCGCCCCGGCACCAATCCTGCCCCGAGCGGTGCCGGCACTAACCCGCTCTCTGTCCCCCTCCAGGAAAGGCGGCCGTCCCTCCCCGCCTCACCCACCTGGACGCCCCGGCCAGTGCGGCGCCCGGGCAGCCTGGACGGTTGGGCCAGCCCGGCCTCGGTGCCTGAGCTGGACGAGGGACCCCCCACGTCCCCTCCGTGGAGCGAGAGGTCCCTGTCCCCGCTGCGGCAGGACGCCGACGCTCGGGCCAGCCGGCAGATGCAAGCGCGGCTCGCCAGGAACATCATCAACGCTGCCCGGAGGAAGAGCTCCTCTCCCAAAGCTGTGGGGCCGGAGGGGTCCCGACCCTTCACCCCCATCCCTGCTGGCCCCCCCAGCCTGCCCCAGTCCCCCCGGCCAGCGCGGCCGGAGAGCTCCAGAGCCCCGGCGCTGCAGGCTGCCGGCAGCGTGCCGGGGAGCCTGGGCAGCCCCTCGCCCACCCGCAAAAGTCCCCTGCGATCGCCCCGGGTGGATGGTCCCCAATTTTGTGTCTCTCCCGGGATGCCCCGTGCCTCCTGGGCAGAGGGTCGCCGGCTTCTGCTGTCACCCAGCGCGTCCTCCTGCCCCGTCCCCGGGCTGTCCCCCAGCCCCAAGAGTCCCCTGCCGTCCCCCGTGGTGGGTGGGCGATCCTCGGCCAAGCGCTGCACCTCCCGGTCCCCGACGGACTCGGACGTCTCCCTCGACTCCGAAGACTCGGGGGCCAAAAGCCCGGGCATCCACAGCTTCAACCTCTGTCCCCGGGGCTGGACCAGCAGCCTGCGGCTGAAGCAGGGGGGGCTGCCCTCGGGGGCCCCCTGCACCTCCTAGACCACCCAGCCCCGGCCAAGCCACCCCTGCCAGCCCAGGCGATGCCACCCACTGACTCGCCCGCTGGGAACATCCCAACCCTGGGGGCTGAGGTCCCCAAAAACCGGCGTCCCCGTTCCTCGGCAGAGCTGCTGCAAGCCCCTCGACATGCCAGCGGGGTCAGGTGCCTCCCGCCTGCCCATGGCCCCGCTCTATTTTTACCACCCTAACCTTTCGGGGCAGGACTGCGTGGTCAGCAGGCAGAGCAGGCGGTGGCGGGGGGGGGGGGGGAAGCCAGCCCCCAGCACAGCCCCCTCCTTCTGCAGCTCCTGCCCGCCAGCCGGCCCCCTGCCACATAGCCAGGATGGGGATGGACTCGGTGGTCCCCTGCGAGCCCCCCTGTCCCCAGTGCCGAGGTGTCACCCCGGGGTGTCACCGCAGCTCTGTTTTCCTGGGGTGGCACAGCCGGTGCTGTTGCCCACGGGGTCACGGCGCACCCGGCATGGGTGGGCAGTGCCGAGCAGGTGCCACAGCTGGGCACGCTGTCCCAGCCTCCAGATCTGGCTGGTTTCAGCCGAAACCAGATTTGGGGGAGGAAAAGTTAATTTTTTAGTCCAGCCCCCCAATTCTTCATTGCTTTTTTTTTTTTTTTTTATTTTTACTTTTGACGCCTTCTGAAACAAATTCCCCCAAATCCTTCCCTGGTGACAAAAAGAGAGCCAAAGTTATTTATTGCCACATCAAGGGGACCGTTTACAGCTGCCCTCCCGCCCTGCCCAGGCAAAGGGGGACAGCCCCATCCTGTACCCTGCCACTGTCCCCATCCTCAGGCTCACCCCATCCCTGTCCCCACCCCTGAAGGATGGAGGGACACACAGGGACCGGCGGGTGCTGTGGCAGCCAGGGCGGGTGGGAGAAAGTGGGGGGGGCTGGAGGGAGGCAAAGCAAGTGGTACAGGTTGCAGAGGGTTTGAAGGAGGTGTCAGTGCAGGAGGGGATGCTGAGAGTGTCTTGGGGACAAGCCAGTGTCCCCACAGGGAGCCCTCCAAGGGGCTGGGGGGGCAAGCAGAGGCCCCCATGATGGCAGCAGTGTCAGAGGGAGGTTTGGGGGGGGTGATGGGGAGAGGAGGGTGTCAGGGTAGACACAGTTACGTGGCAGAGCCTGGGGAGAGCAGTGGGTGCCCAGGAGGGCGATGGGTCCTCAAAGCACGTGTCCCCACCCGGGGGGGAGCAGGAGCCGGTTGGGGTGCCAGGAGAGGCTACGGCAGTGACCGCAGCCACCCACCCCGAGGACACAGCCTTGGTGCTGGTAAGACCAGCACCGAGAACGGAGACTGTGTTTGGGCTGCTGGGGCTCTGGCACATTCCCTGTTCAGGGAGACCCTGTTACCCCTTCCCTTTTCGCAGGACACGCTGTCACAGCCAGCTCTTCCCTGTCCCCTGGGGTCCCCCCACCCTGCAGCCTGCCCTTCCTGGGACACAGCCCCCCCCCCGCCACCACGACCTGCCTTCACCACACAGTTGTATACCCAACTCACAAATAAACTGCTGTTATCCCACCCGACCTGGCCTGCCTGGTTCCGATACGTCCCCAAGGTGGCCTGGGCACACGTGGCACATGGCCACCTCCTCCTGCTGCTGCTGCTGCATGGCCACCATCCCAGTCCCTAAGCATCAGCCTTGCTCCGTGACAGCATCCCGGTCCCCAAGGATCAGCCCTGCTCCGTGACAGCATCCCGGTCCCCAAGGATCAGCCCCTGCTCCGTGACAGCATCCCGGTCCCCAAGGATCAGCCCTGCTCCGTGACAGCATCCCGGTCCCCAAGGATCAGTCCTGCTCCGTGACAGCATCCCGGTCCCCAAGGATCAGCCCCTGCTCCGTGACAGCATCCCGGTCCCCAAGGATCAGCCCCTGCTCCATGCCAGGGTGATGGCATCCCAGTCCCCAAGGATCAGCCCTGCTCCATGCTGGGGTGACAGCATCCCAGTCCCCAAGTGTCAGCCCTGCTCCGTGACAGCATCCCAGTCCCCAGGGATCAGCCCCGCTCCATGCGGGGGTGATGGCATCCCAGTCCCCAGGAACCAGCCCCACTCCGTGCCAGGGTGATGGCATCCCAGTCCCCAGGGATCAGCCCTGCTCCATGCCGGGGTGACGGCATCCCAGTCCCCAAGGGTCAGCCCCGCTCCGCCCCCTTTCTCAGCCAGAAATAACCGCTGTCCCGCGGCCGGACCTTGGCATCTGGGCTGGAGCCCAGCAGGGGTTGGGGCGAGCAGCAGGGAACCCGGGGTGCCACGGAGGGCCAGCCAGGGCCACTGAGCACTGGTGGCTGCAGCTTGGCTTCAGCCTCATCCCCAGCACAGCAAGAGAGAATTTTCGGTCCCCGGCATCTGGGGGTGTCCCCTGGCCAGGTAGGGGAGGTGAGGTCCCACGCTGGGGTCGGTGGGAGGGTGGGTGCGTGGGGCTTGGGGACATCCCAGCCTTGGCGGTGGGGACATCGCCACCGTGGGGGTCCGGGGATGGTCTCCCCGGAGTGGGGTGGTCGAGGAAAGGAGGGGGCACAAGTCCCATGCTTGCCGTGCAGATGGTTAATGTTGAACTGAGAGCTGGCAGGGAGCTGCGTGCCGGGCACCCGTGGTCCCGCAGGGACCCCCTGCTCTCCAGGGCTCTTAGGGGAAGCTGCACAGCATCAGCCAGAGCTGGGGGATGCCAGATGCACCAAACACGGCCGAGCCTTGCGCTTACTGAGCCGAACGTCCCAGCCACACGGGAGGCTGCTGCTGCGGGTGGGCAGCCCAGGGGGGCTCAGACCAGCGCTGGTCTCCAGCCACCTCCCTGTGATGAAGCTGGAAGCTAAGAAGCGACCCAGCCCCATAAGTGGGGACAGTGACCCTGCACCCCCTCTTGCTGCTGGCTGGGCTCGCCAGCAACCCGGCAGGGTTGGGTTTGCAGCCCCTGCACCCTCAGGGCCAGCAGCTGAAAATAGCTCTGCTGAGGCGGAGGTGCTGGTGGGGTTGCAGCCAGGGCCCCGGCTCACCCAGCAGGCTGCGGGCAGTGGGTGCTGCTCTGAGGGGGCTCCGGACACGAGGACACCGGCTCACTGCAGGGAAGAACAGAACTGGGGACATTTTCTGCCCTAAAGAAAGGCAGAGAGGAAAGATGACAAGCAGGGGCCGAGGGGTGGCATGTTTGACGTTTCCTTGCATCCTTTGAAGGGAATGGAGTGTAGTGTGGGGATGATGGTGGCCAGGGGAGGTGTTCAGGGGTGATGCTGTCTGGGGGAGATGCTGAGCCAAAGCCTGGCTCGTCCCTGTGGCACGCCTGGGGCTGACACATCCCCGTGCTTGGTGTCACCCCAGGGCTGCCTCTCTCTTCCAGCTGGGCAGGATCCATCCCTCTCCCACAGAGCTGCCCCAGGAGCGTGGCAGCAAGTGATGACCATCATGAGACCGGGCCCTGAAGACGGTAAGGGGGGCCGGAGGGTGCCACCAGTCCCACAACAGTGCTGCCCACCCTGCCTAGGGGCCAGACCCAGCTCTGGTTGAAACTACTGGCCCCATTCCCCGGGGCCTCCGTGCCTGCTTTCTTGGTCCCCTCTTGCACTACAGCCCCAAGGGGTAGCAATTGCCTGTCAAAGGCTGGAGGGGTCCATGCACGGGGGCAGGAGAGGCTGTTTGAGCCTCTGGAGCTGAGCTAAGTCCCTGACAATTCCCCACACCGAGGAAACGCCAGTCCCTGGCGCAGATCCCGGTGCGGGTGCGTGGCCGAGCCACGCAACAGGGACCCCAGCGAGGGGATGCGGTGTCCTTGCGCTGGGCACGGGGGTCCCCAGCACTGCAGCAGCCTCAGCTGTGGCTGTGCTCTCCCCTCGCCTCCCCAGTGCCCCGGCTGGACCTGGGCAAGAAGATGAGCGTGGCGCAGGACCTGATGATCGAGGAGCTCTCCCTGCCGAACAACCGCGGCTCCCTGCTCTTCCAGCAGCGCCAGAGGCGGATGCAGCGCTTCATCTTTGAGCATCCCAGTGGCTACAGGGAGGTGGGTCTGTGGCTCATTCCCCAGCTCCGAGCGGGACAGCCCTTCCCCAGCTCTCTCAGCCTTTGCAGGGAAGCGATTCCTGGTGGGTCTGGGGGTCTCTCAGCAGGAGAGCCACACTCAGCTGCCTGCTACGTCGAGATGAAGGGAGAAGAGAGATGGCTGGGTGGGCTGGGCACGGAGATGGGCAACCATCAGGTTCAGCATCCACCGAAGAGCAAGAGGATGGTCCCCCTCTGCACCCGCTAACCCCTCTCCTCACCTCCTGCAGTTCCCAGGGCCAGGGGCGAGTGGCTCACAGCGTACCGAGAAAGGTGACCTGGAGGGAACAGCAAATGAGTGGACGGTGAGTAGGTGGAGGAAGCTCCGAGGTGCTTTCAACAGCCTCCCGAGTCCTGACCGGGGCAGGGCGAGCTCCCCGTGCCCGCTGACTCTCTCCTCCACAGGCAGGGGAGGATGCTGAGGGCCAGCAGAGTTATCACTCCGAGCTCCACGTGGCAGCATCACCCCAGGGCGGCCCCCCTAAAGTGCCCAAGAAGACAGAGAAAGTCTTGCAGATGAGCAAAGTCCTCAACCCCGACGCTCTGGCCCCGGGTAAATGCCGCCTACATCCCAAAGCCGACACCGTTGTAATCTCAGTACTGGGGGGCTGGAGGCAGCGAGCTGCTGCCTGCCGAGGCGTCCTCCCCAAAACCCTCTCCCAGAGTTTTTATACGTATAAATGTATCACAGTTATTTGTTATATATATGTAAACCCAACCATGGGAAGGCAGGGCTGTTCCCAGCCCCCTCTCCCCTGCTCGGCACGTTGCCCCAGCCCGGCTGTGACTGCAGCAGCCCACGCCGTCTCTCCCCCTGCGCAGGGTACTCTGGCCCCCTCAAAGAAGTCCCCCCGGAGAAGTTCAATGTCACCGCCATCCCCAAGGGCTACCGATCCCCGTGGCAGGAGCTCCTCGGTGACAAGGACAAGGCTGCGCGTGGCGAGAACAAGCCGCCCGTGAGACCCTTTCTGTGGGACTTCAGGAGCTTCAACAGGTAACACTGGCCGACAAGCAGGCACCGCCAGCCTGTCCATCCCTTGGCCAAACCCTTCAGCCTCAAGAAGCACCTACCATCCTGCCAGGGAAACGCAACGGTCCATGCCCTCTTTATCCACCACGGGGGAGCAGCAAGGGCTCAGGTTGCTCTTTTCCTGCTCAGGAGCTCCTCCATGGCTCCTCTGCAAAGGTCCGTGCCTCCAGAAGCTCCCCAGATCTCCTCTCAGCCCCACCACCAGGCTTGCACAGTCTTAAGCAGCTTGATCTCACTGGGTAGCCTCAGGGATGAAATTTGGGAGGACTAATGCTCATGCGCGTGGTCCTGGAGAAGGAATTGCTGCTTCCCAGCTGGGCTCAGCTCCGGGCTGGGTGGAAGAACAGCACAGACACTGCCAAGCCGCTCTCCTAATTTCCTCAAGGTATCCAAGCAGCTGCTGGAAGCAGTGGGGGTATAAGGTTAATCTTCCCGCAAGGTGCTAAGAGGTCACCAGATTCCTTCCAAACACCTGCTTGAGACTGAAGTCTCCAGGCCAGGGATTTCTGGTGGCTCAGCCTGGCAAGCTCCATGCCCTGCGGCTGCTTCCAATGGAGCATGGCTGCTGTGCCTCCTCACACCTCCCAGTTACACCGGGGTCGAGGTTGGGACCCTGGAGCAGACACTGCCAAGGAAAATCTCCTTTCTGGAAAGGTGCTCGGTGGGGATTCAGGAGATGGTGGTAGCAGAGCACCAGCAGCCAAGGTAGACTCATGAGAACTGAACTTTTAAGCTGCAAACCAAGATCCTGGCTCTCCTCCTCACTGAAAGCCTCCTTTAGGAGGATGAAAGTACGTTAGCCTCAGTGGCCTGACAAAAGTCACCTTCCCATAGGCAAGCTCCCACCGGAGCTCCCTACCAGGACACAGCACTGCTCCCCATCACACCACCTGCCATGGTGCTGGACCTCTGCAGACGGCAGCTTTCCTGAGCCCCCACCGGGGTTGGATTTGAGTCGGGGGGGACAGGAATGCCACGCTTTGAACGCTTGGCAGAAGGGGCTACAGGGGACTACAACCCCTCTGCGTGGGAACGGCGTCCCAAAGAGCAGAGATCAGCCCGACCGCCGTCCCTTTGCTGCTCTCTTCTCCCTCAGCCCTGGGGTTTGGCGAGGTGCACAGCACAAGGCTGCTGCACGCTCAGCCCCACTGCGTTTCCCTTCCCACACCAGTGAAAGCATGATAATGTACTGGTCTGCACTGGAGGGGGGCTGAGGGAGAAAGGGAAGAGACAAGAACCCACGGGCAGCCACCGCAAGTGTGGGGAAGCAAAGCGGGGGCTGCATTTGCTATTCCTTCAGGGTCTCCTTCCCAGTTACTCAGCCTTCTTGAGCTTCCTGGAGCAGTAACATCCAAGGAGGTGCCATAGGGGGAGAACGAGGAGCTGCTGCAGTCACTTGGCTCTTTTCTTTCAACATTTAGCCATGTTCCTGCCTCAGCATTTATTTACAGACAGGGACTTAAGCAAGGGCATGTTTCTGAATAATGCCTTACCCCGTACCATTTCTCCCCTCTCACATGCTGCCTTTCTATTTAAAGTCTTGAACTGTTATTTAATACAGATGGATGCTAATTTAACACCAAGCCTCTCGCCACCTCCTCTAATTCTTCACTGAGGCATGAAGATTCAGAGAGCCAATCTGCTTTTAACTGGGCTTTTCATAATCTTCCAGGCTGTTGGCTTTTAAATCACTTCTCAGTTCATCAAATACCAAACTGCAGAAAAACAAGCTTTTTGGAACAAATCAGCTAGCAAAAAGCCAGGGGTCTCGCCTAAAGCTAGGTGAATCCCAGCACAGCTCACATGGGTCACAGGGCAAGGGCAAGTTCACCACCTCAACAGCAACTGCACTAAAGCAGACTGATTTATTCCCAACTTTTAACATTCAGGCTGTGACGCAAAGACCTTTGGCTACTTTGCTAAGATGTGCTGCCTTAAAAGAAAGTGAACACCAATCTTTGAAAAGGACTGTCTTTTCCCAGAAGGGAGAGTGTTTCTGGAAAAAACGTCTCCCATTTACCTTTCCCCCCTCTTATTTCTCCTCTGTTGCAAAACAGTGCCATGTTACTCATGTTCAAGCAGCGACTCCCAAAGCAAACATTCCCAGCTATGCCTCATTGATAGCTCAGCCTCCATGTGCTGCTCCAAAACCAACATTCTTGGCTTTTCAGGGGCTGGCATTCTCTTCCCTGGTCCCTTTCCACATTTCTCCAGGAAGGGATGACAGCTTTTGCCCCCGCACTGCTCCTCCTGTTAGTCATAGTTCAAGAGAAGCTGTCCCAAAAGGCAGACTGGAGCCAGGGCCAAGAGAAAGACATTTGCCTGCACATGTGCTAGAGCGATCAGGAGGCAGCACTATCAGCCTCAGCCCTCTGCAGAACACATTAGCTGCGGACAAGTCACTTTCTAAAGACCAGGGGGTTTGTCACCGTCACCTGCTCTCTTAATCTAACATCTTTCACACACAGCACATCCCTACTGCTGTTGGCAGAGCCGATCAAGAGAGACCAAGGTGAAGGTAACAACACGGTCCCTCCCTCCCCTGCACAGCCACTGACGCTCAGGCACCAAACCCCACTCTCCAGGCCCGCCAAAGCTTGAGTTGAGGCTGGCTCTGTACAAGAGAAGCACCTCGCTGGGCTAGCAGAGGCTCCAACAGCATCCTGGGGAGGAAAAGGAGGGCTGTCATTTGCTACAGGCATTGCTAGGTTGCTGCTGGGCTCAGAATCAGTAAATCCAGACCTGCTTTTTCTATCACCTTTACATCATGCACAACCTCTCCTCGTGATGTGCCAAGTCTGCTTCTTCTTGTGCCACAGGACTCCCACCCCATTTGACAAAGCACTGGTCAGCGACCTGTCCTTTGTGCCTGCCATGGAGCTGGATAACTTGAGTGTTCTGGAGGTGATTTCCCACAGACGCAACTTCAACAGAGTGCCGCAAGGTTGGGTGCGGATTCTACCAGAGAGCGATGAGCTGTAGTACGCGTGCTCCCTTCCCCATCACCATGGATGCTTTTCTCGCTCGACTCAAGCATAATTTGCACGGTAAGGGAGAGGGGAGTAAGTATTCTTCGTGAAAGCTAAGCCAGTGGTCTCGGGTTGTCATCTTCAACGGGATGTGAACAAGCTCAAGTCTGGGACCATTTTGAACTGCCCTTGTACCAGCCATTTTCACAAGGGCATTTAGTGCTAAGCTAACCAGCCAAGTTCTTGTCATTAATGCAAGCAGATCCCCGTAAGCTCCTGTACAGCCTGTCCTTTTCCCTGCCTCATGGAAAATGGCAGGACCGCCAGCTGCAACACACCAAGCTGTCTCGGTGCTTCTCCACCGACACACAAGACCTGCTCTGACAGCTGGTGCCTTTGCAGAGAAATTCCATCTTCAGGACAACTCTACATCTGTCATTCCGGTCAGGATGGCGAGAGGAGGTGATAATTGAAGAGTATCAGCAAAACAATTTACCAGAGGCATTGGCATGTTAAAAGCACTTACCTTGGGCTTGGCTGGACAACAAAAACAAATGAGGAACTGGCATCTGCCTGTTTACCAACACAGCACAACCAGGATATATGAGAGAAAAATGTTGGGAGTTGGAAACTTGTGCCCTGTTTTCCACAAGCTACTGGCTAGCACTTGGCAGCTGATAATTTCCCCTCCCTACTGCTATTTGCATGCCTTGCTTAAACACCTAAGCCCTTTGATTGACTTACGCCAGGTTTGCTTCATATAGTTGGTGAATAAGGATCAGGCCTTGCCTGGACCTGCTGCACTGTAGAATTGCACCGGTCTGAAGATACTGCCAGGGTATTCTGGTAACTTCAACATCAGTGGGAAGGAAAAGCAGCACAGCCGTGACTCCAGAGCAAGCACGGGCTTCTCCATGAGTGCAAAAATCAGCAGAGAGGATTCAGCTACACAAATATTTTCAGCAGTCACACACAGTGAGACATGCAGCTAACAACAGCCTATAGGACAGTCATCAGAACGTCTGGAAAACCCTGCTAACAAAAATCTCTTAACACAGGCTTTCTAGAATTGCTTTCGTCAGGTTCTTAATGCTACCCTTATTTAATCTTGCAAAAGCAGGAGCATCAGGATAAAAGTTTCTTTTTCCACCACTGTCGTTAAATCAGGCAAGTAAATTTTGTGGTAAAAATGCAGTTAACAGCTGCTTCACTTGTGAGGTGTATTTGTAATGCTGTGCAGACAGATGCGCAGAGCAAATCCCACACAGGGATTCTGCTGCTGGAACACACCGTTCAGGCAGTAACCTTCATTGCTCTGTTCTACCCACAGAAGCAGGAGGGGACAAGCAAATGGAAAGAAAAAGGGTCTGTTCCTTAAACATTAAAAATTTATGATGCTCAACTGCTGCCCTGTTCCAAACCCATCTCTCTCCTCCTTTGTCCATCAGCTGAAGAAGCCATGTACCCCTGGGGACCTGGCTGGAAATAATAAATAAATTGCGATAACGTAAAGCCTGCTTGCATTTGAGATCTGTCTGCACAGCACTCATGGGCCCCGACTGCAGAGACTCAGGGCCAGAGCAGCGACAAATGCTGCAGCCCTCCCCTGTGCACCAGCAGGCCTCTGCCTGTCCCCCAACACTGCTCTGGGATGGCTCTTGCCTGACAAGAGCTAAACTAATTACCTGTGCCCAAAGCCCAGCTCTTTCTGCAGAGAAAGCCATCTGCCTGCCAGCCATACCCCTGGTGCCACGTGTGCTATGCCACCTCCAACAGCCTGGCAGCATCAGTGGGACCCAGTGGCATCGTACAGGACAGCACATAAAACTAAAAGTGAACCTGCTGTCACTGCCCACTCTGCATCTTGGCTTTGGCAACAGCCAAATAAAAAAATCAAAGTCCTCAGACACTGTGCTCCAGGAAGCAGGGTCTAAGCAAAGTGTTGAAAAATTCAAATATTTTAATGTGTTTGGTTTTTTTTAAACAAGCAAATGAAGCTTCAGAACAGGTCCCATCATGTTTTGCTTTACAGAAAGATGTCCACAGATCCATTGCCTGAAAGCAGCTGACATACAGATACACTCAAAATCTCCAGCCACACGTACATACATGTTACTCAACGCCAGGCTCCATGCAGGACACAGTTGCTCCTGGGCAAACACTATAGTTGGAGCACAGAAACAAAAGTTTCAGGTCTTATCAAAGCAGGACGAGGTGGGATCCATCTCACAGTTTAAGAGGAGACTGTATCCACAGGCCTCCAAAGCCCCAGTCATGCTCCAAATATACCCCAGACAAGCTTGCAGCTGCACCACATCCTCCCCTTGCAGCTGTCAGCAACACCAGCCCAGCCGCTGGGGACCACCGAGGGGGCCTTCACCAGGCTAAAACTGGCAACTGCTAAACGGTCACTCTACGTCACACCTGCACTAGCCAGGGGCTGCTCATGTGACCTAACACTTATCTTGCTCTGGCCGTGCAGGATTAGAAGTGAAGCATCAACAAAAGTTTTGTTTTGTTTTTTTTTTTTTAAGCAAGAAGTCAGGAAAAAGGAGGAAGGAAAATTCTGTGACAATAGTAAGGCAAAGCCATGGGTTTGGCACATCTGATAAACTTGTTTTTCAGCTCTTATTCAGTCCTGGTGTAATACCTCATTAGAATAATAAGTCATTAGTTACCTAACAGAGTCTCTGGTTACAATTTAATAGTCCATAGTGTTCAGACTGAGCATATCAAATGGGCTTGAAAAGGGTTTGGTTTTGTTTTTCCAGAAGTTTATTTCAAAAGTGTGCAAACGGGATACACGGATAGCACTGTAATTCTGGTACACCTGATCCACAGACCCCTGACAGCCCTTCTGTCTGCCCCCCACCCCTCCCAGCCCTCCCCACACTAAATGAAAGATCTGGGATGTATCAACAATCCGATTAGCTAGCGGAGACACGGAGCTCAGCTTGCCCAGTGTCTGCAAGCAGGGAAATAAGGCTTCTCTAGCTCACCCACAGCTCAACATATGGTGCTACCATGGTAACTAGAAAATAACATTTACTTAAATGATGAGGGTGGCACGGCCTGCTAGGGGCTGCTGTGCTTTCCCGCGTGGGCACCCATCCTCTGGGGATCTTGAGACGGGTAGTGAATGGGGCCTGGGGCTCTCATGAAGGGAGGCGGGGGCCCCATGGCGTGGAACATGTGTGGTCCGAAACCTGCTGAAACAAAGTTGGCAGCTTCAGACAAAGCAACAGAACAACCCATGCAGATGTACTACTGCCTGAAACTACTGACAGAAAACAGCTGGCTCACAGCTGTGCCTTAGAAAGGTGCACATCTCCCCTGGTTCTTCAAATCCCCGAACACCTCCCCCTCTTTCCAGTACAACTGCAGGCAAACCTTTCCCAACACACATCCTTACTCGCAGATAAAAGCTAGTTGCGTGACTGGACAAATGTCTGTAATGCCAATCTAAATGCTCCCTGCTCAACCATGGAGCAAAGCAAATACATCCACAAGAGTTGATGTCCCATTAAAAAAAGGGTCTCCAGACAGATATATACACACAGCCAAACACAGGCTGGCATTCAACCAGCTGCAGAATTACCTTTTGAAGTTCAGGTTAATGTGGGATTTACACAGCCCGCAAAAGCACTGAGTAGGTCTCAGTACCAGTAACGGGGATCTCTGACATGCCTGAGAATTTGCAAGTGAATACATACCACAACAGGCAGCTCAGTTTAATTAAACTGTGCTGACAGCTCATTTTAGATCATCAGTTTACACTGTATGACCAGGGATGAGGAAAATCAACTCAGGGCACGCATCAGCGCTACAGCGCAGCTGAGCAAGGAGAACTAGGGGGACTAGATGGTCTAACACCAAGTTAGACACCCCCTCTTGAAGGGGAAACACAAGTACCTGGAGGTGGTGGCGGAGCAATGCCAGGAGGAGGTGGCAAGGCAATGTTAACCACGGCTGGAGGGCCACTTGGAGGTAGGTTGAAGTAATTTGCAGAAGCCTCCTCTTCTGCAGCTGGAGGAGGGGGGAGAGCTGCAGAAAAAGTACACAGGGGTTACAGAAAATCTCTTAGTCAAGATATGCAGAGTTATCTGCCTTCAGAGAGGAGACGCAATCAGTTCTTTCACAAGGGCAAACTGCTGCTACTATCGCACCTATGAACTGGAGCAAGAAGCAGGACTGCACTGCACTCCAGAACAGTCACCATTTTTCTTCACCTGAAACCAGCTTTGCTTTTTCCATCATACAACGCTCAGCGGATTAGGAAAACATTAACCAAGCCTTGAAAAGCGTGGGTTGACAGAATCTGAGACCTATGTAACTTGAATTCGGCTTTAACTTTTCACTCATCACATAAAGAACTCTCTTTTCATCAACAATTTGCTTCTAGACAAAGCTCACCTCCCATCCCAGCTGGACCTGCTGCAAATCTACTGTAACTGCCTGCTCTGGGCTCACCAGTGCCTCTACAATCCTGAACTCTGTTACTGCTCTCAGAGTTTAACTCCAGCCAGCAACTAAGCACCATGCAGCCACTCACTCACTTCCCACCCCCCAGTGGGATGGGGGAGAGAATCAGAAGGAAAAAGGTTAAAATTTGTGGGACAAGGTAACAACAGTTTAATAGAACAGAAAGGAAGAAAACAACAGTGATGATAATAATTACAGTAATAATAATAAAAGGATTGGAATATGCATTGTGCATCACTTGTTTTGTAAATGCTCACCACTTGCCAACCAATGCCCAGCTAGCTCCCGAGCAGCAATCCCTCCCAGGCCAACTCCCCCCAGTTTATGTAGTGGGCATGATGTCACATGGTATGGAATACCGCTTGGCCAGGTTGGGTCAGCTGTCCTGGCTTTGCCCCCTCCCAGCTTCTTGTGCCCCTCCAGCCGCCTTGATGGCTGGGCATGAGAAGTTGAAAAATCCTTGCCTTAGTCTAAACACTACTCAGCAACAACTGAAAACATCAGTGTGTTATCAACATTCTTCTCATACTGAATCCAAAACATAACTCTATACCAGCTACTAAAAAGAAAATTAACTCTACCCCAGCCAAAACCAGCAGAGAGGTTTCATACCAGCCTCTCTCATGGAAGCGGGTCAGCATTAAGTGTTTCAGAGATGAAAACAACTCCCTTACCTCCGGGAAGTCCTGGAACTGGCTCTAGCTTTATCCCAGATTCTGTAGTACCTTCCTTGTCCTTTTCTTTTCCTCTTGCTGCCTGGGACCTAAAAACCAGACAGGAGTTTGAGAACAAGGATGAGAAAAAGCAGGATAAGCAGATAGTCACACTACAATAGTTTCACATTATCTAATCCAGATCCATCGCTTCAGGCCAAAGATGAAAAATTCACAGAACGTCAGAGACAGCTGGTACAAAGTGTGCAAACAGTGCTTACAGGAGACAGATTAGAAGCAAAACCACAGAAACTCATCCATAAGCCTCAACCAGGAAATCCTTTACACAAATTGTGCAATTTGTGTAATCTCCAATCCAGATCCCACTGCTGAAAGAAAACCAAACTGTAAGATGACCTCAACTATTTACCAAATCAGTATCTACTCCAGCATAATACCCAATCCTGTTCATCAAGACCACATAAAATAAGTGAAGAACCTTGTGGCAGTATCCTCAAGGCTTCCGCCTCCGCACTCACCTTCCCCATTTGACATTGAGCCTGCGACCATTGACAATGAGTTTGTTGAAGGATTTCTCAGCAGCCACTTCTGCAGCTTGCCGGGTGGCAAACTGGATGAAAGCACACTGTTGTCTCTGCACTACAGTTATTGTCCGAATCTCCCCAAACTGGTAGAAGTGATTTCTGTGTGGGAAAAAAAAAAAAAAAAAAAATTATTATGAAACCCCATTCCTCCTAGCCGCAGGATCTCATCACATGCTGAAACAGGTATGCTCAGATCCTTTCTTTTCTCCATCACCAGTACAAACTAACCATTAGAAATCAAGTCTCTTGCCCCTCTGTGCAATTATGGAGTAATAAGAACTCTGCAGCAGCTTTTCTCAGCAGCTAGCTAGAGAGAGGCTATAGGACTTCCTTGTAAAAAGTGTAACACAGTATCCCCAACAGCTCAGAAGGATGACTCATCTTTAAAGAGAGAAATTTTAATCAAAGCATTTGAAATGTGCCTGTTTATCTGTTCTCCAACAAGCTGGCACTCCTCTGCACTTGCCCACCAACCAGTTCCCCATTAAAGAAAACTAGGTTTATTTTTTTCCTTGCAAGAGAGATTTCCTCACTTGAAGATGAGCAGTAATCAAAGCATCAAATAAAAAGGCAAGGGCAATACAAATTCACCACGCACCTGAGATCTGATTCAGTGATAGTATCTCCAAGCCCTCCAACATACAGTGTAGTAATAGTCTTGTCATCAGGGGGGTCTAGACGAGGCATGGTTGACGCTCGTTTCAGAAGTTTATCAGCCACAGGATCATTAATTCCATAGTAACGATCTTTGATGTTCTGATCAGCCAGAGGATCATCTGGATCTGTAGGTTTCTCATGTCTAAAGTTCAGCAAAAAAAGCATAACACCAGTCACAGCTGCATCAGATTAAAATGACTATAACTGCAACCTTCCCTTCTAAAGGCCCCTGGTCACTTATATGCTTAACCCTGTTCACATAAACATGCCAAAATGGAACAAAAAGCCCTGAGAACTTAAAATTGCAGCCAGGACTGCCTCAAGTTCTGAATGAATGGCACTTCTGACAGCTCAGCATTCAACACTACAAAATACAAGAGCTGGATTTCAAATGGCCTCTTGTTCAAATACAAAGATCTCTGATTGAGGGGACTGACGCCATGAAGGGAAAAAATGAACTATGCAAGAGAAGAGCTGGAGTCACCGCTTCAGCAAAACACTACGACACCACGCAGCTAATTCCTCACAAACGAACTTGCCACAACAAAGATTCATTCACTGGCCCTGCGTGCCAACTGAATGCAAGTTTCACACTGACCCCAATCACAGTGTGCGTCTCCTGTCCACTGCAGCATTTCCTGCTCTTCAAACCCCAAGGGGAGCTGTATCTGACCGCGATGAAGAGATTAACTGTTCAAGCTGTATCGGTACCTGTAGGGACACTCTTCTCCCCTCTTGCATTCTCCTTTTACCCAGAAGGAACAGATGTGAGGACGGTTACGTTTATAGTAAGGAGTGGTCCGAGCCAGCTTCAGCAGCATGTCGCTGGTGGAAGTAGCTTTTCCTAGTGCACCAACTGGTCTAGTGCCATCAGAATTGGATATCTAAACGGTAGTGAAAACACAAATAATTATGTATATATCACCACTGAAAACTAATGCACAGAATCAGAGCAAGCAAATGATTTTAAGACAAGCTAGATCATTCCTCCCCTTTCTTCCCCTATACACACCCACACACAGACAGCATGATTACAACTACACTTTCTTACCTCTCGTTCCATGTTTTGGGTGTAGTACTCTTTATTGACGTCAGACTTAGGCATTTCATCCTTAAGGGAGAGTCCTGCGTCCCGGACTTGAATAGGCAAACCTAGAATGAAACAAACAAAAAAACCAACCCCCCAACAAATCTGTATGAAGCACAAGCTGAAAGAGCAGAAATAGTTACTGCAACCTGCATTAGCCAGGGATAACTCATCTACTGCTCAGGTATACCACGCTGCCCCTGAACCTCAGAAGAGGTGTGATCATCAAGAGTTATTCTTCCCAAAGACTGTCCAGAGACAACCGTGCCAGTTACATGCACACATTTAAAGACATTTCACCAACTTTCATTTCAGAGGCAAGTAAAGCAGCTTCTTCTCCTAGTTTACATTTTCTGGTACACACCATATTCCAGGTCAAGCAGACAGGTCTGACAGACGTTCTTCAGCTTGCTGCATGTCTGGCATACTTCTGTTTTCTTGAAACGCATACGAACACCAGGGCACCAGCGGAATACTGTGAAAGGCCTGGCACAAATCTGAAAGACAGAAAGTTGACGCTTGTATCACTATCACACAGCAATGAAGTTACCATTCTGGTTCTTGGACACAACTTGAAGTCCAAACACATCTAATCTCTTTAAACCACAAATACAACTTCTTCATCTTAGTGCTAAGATTCAGACCTTAGGAAACATTTGTTTCTATTTGGTGCCTTACTTTGGCAGGAGAAAGTTTTAGGAAGGTTTTTTCTTCTTCTTTTAATTTATTACAATAACCCAAATGCTGAAAGCAGATCTACTCAAAGGAAAAAAGAAATTCTCCTTCATTCCAGGTGATGTCAGTATAGAGCTTTAGAGACAAATTACCAGTTATCTGTAGATCAGTCACCAGCATAGCAGCAAGCCCAGTGAGAGGTTATGAGACTTTTGGTCCAGAAGACGACTATTGCTCTCTATCTTATCTGGTGGAATGATGCATCTGCTTCCGCTGCATGTACAGTTTGAGGAAGGGAAGCAAGATTTCAACACATACCTTCTCCTTACCTCAGAGGACAACTGATAAGAGGGGGAAAACCCCCTCTTTTAATTTCCCTCAGTCACCACAACACTAAATATTTCTTGCTCTCTCAGAAATAAACGTGGCTTATTTCTTAGACAGCTATGACAAATCACCACATAGCCATAAATAACATATTCATGGCAAAACCTAAACTCCAATTATTTATGCACCACTTACGAGCCAAAAAAAACCCAAACCAAAACTTGCAAGAGAAAATGAGATAATTTAAAATGCTGAAATACCTTCAAATATAGTACAACAATATTTGCAAAACCTAATTCTGAAACACATGAGCAAATCCTAAGTCTGTCTGAATAGTCTTCAATAATTTTACTTAATTTTTTTAAGACCAACTGACTTTGTCTAACAAAGCACACAGTAGACTGACCTAAAAATTTATATAGTTACATAAACATTTTAAGTTGTTAACCTAGATAAGCACTTTCCTGAAGCTGACAGGTTTTTTAACATTAAAATCGATTACTCCTAGATGTGCGCCAATTTAGACATTCATTCTTTTAGACAACAAACATACCTTGCATTCTTTTCCATATTTTTCTTTGGTCTGAAATATAAATCAAAAACAATAAAAGAAAATATGAAATATCATCAATTCAACACAAAACATGAACCATATCACTGATGCTATAAAGCACAGTGCTTTCTTCCTAGTTATGCTGCATTTAGACTCACCCACCCTTGTGTTTTGGGCCACTACTTGGCTGGTCAACAGGACAAAAAGAATCCTAAAAAACTCTCAATCCATTTTTGTTTTAGAAACATTCATTAAAAACACAGTACCATTAAGTCCCACCTCATGTACTGATGAAAGGCGAGAATGAAATGGAATATTAATAGCTATTTTTAAGCAGAGATGATGATATGTGAAATAAGTCCATGAAAATAGGCAGGTTTTGAAACATCACCTATACCAGCAGTAGTGTTATGTTTCACAAAAATATTGTGATCTCTCTCGGCAAACTTGGTGGAACAGAAAAGTGAAGGAAAGATAATGTAAATGTAGGTCATAGGCAGCTGGACTGAGCAGAGAGAAAAGCAACTTAAAATGGACTGACTCATCCTGCACAGAGGAAACCCAGGTAAACAAAGAAGGATTTAAATTACCATCAGGCAGCCTTCATAAGACAGTTTTAACTTATTTTTACAGGGGCATAGTCTCTCATTTTAGAAATTGTGCTAAGCTATTTAATATTTCAGCACCTCACTGTTCTCCATGTCGCACGATTTACCAGTACCAAAGCTTTGTTTTCTACTATGTCCTGCACTCTAGACATTAGACTGGATCATCTTGTTCTCCTTTTTGACTGATATATTCTTAAATCACATACTTAAGGCCACAATACCACATACCAACAATGGCTGGAACCAAATCCTGTTGTGCAGAACCAACTAATTAGGAGGGCACGTCCACCTCAACATCTCCTCCTGTAACCACGCTTATTTTAGTCCCCGAAACCCAACAGTTCTAGGGCCAACACAGAGAAAAAGACTGCACAGTCAAACAGGCACATACCATTCGAATATATGGGTTTTCTCCAAGACATGTCTGACAGAGAATAGGGAAGTCCTGAATTGAGCAAGAACAAGGAAAATCAGGAATTTGCACAAACTGCATCATCACAACAGCACTCAAATCACACTCTGAACCAACACTACTGAGTTAAACTAATCACACCGTTTGAAAGATGCAAAAAGACTCACTCAAAAAGAATCACTGGGAGAGCTGCAAGCCACCACCCAATGCCCATATTATGAAAGAACCATGACCTGCTACCTATTCCAATTCGAAGTAAAATTTAGAGCAAACAAAGTGTGTATTTTTGAGGTCTTAACTCTTCAGCGACCTGACGGCAGCAGATGACACCACCACCCCCCCGTTATCCCTCAGCACCTATTGTTTGCACTGGGGCACCCAGAAAAGGCCTCAGCTCTAAGGAACGCGGCCACGGGCACACGACGGGCCCAGCTCAGCCCTCCCGGGTGCCAGGAGACCTCCCCGGCTACCAGACACCCCAAGCCCCGGCAGGGAGACGGGGGTCGCCCAGACCATCACTCTCCCTTTTCCAGCCAGAGCTGCCCATGAGGAAGGCCCAGGTAACCGCGGCAGCCCCCTCCCCGACGGGGGGCGGGCACGACCGCAGGGACGCAGCTCCCCAGGGCAGGCCCCCCCCCGCCGCCCAGCCCCGAGGGCCGCCTCACCGCGCACCCCTCGCCCTACGGCCTTGCTCCCCCCCCCCCCCCCCCCCGCTTCTCCCCTCACGGCAGCGCAGGGCCCCGCCGGCCAGGGCCCGCCCCGCCTCTCCCCCACCGTCCTCCGGGCTCACCGCGTCCTCCCAGTTCTGCCGGTTGTAGGTGTTGGAGCCCAGCGATGTCGACATGGCGGCGGCGGCGCCCCCGCTCCGCTCCCCTCAGCCGCCGGAAGTCCTCCGCGCCGCTCCGCCTCGATCCCGGCAGGCGGCGGGAGACGAAGGTGACGCCACTTCCGCTAGCGACGCGGCGGGGAAGAGCGAAGCGACGCGATGACGTGCTGGGCACGTACCGCTGGCGCAGGGCGCTCTAGGCACGGCAAACCATAGAGCTCAGCCAAAGGGGAGGGAATGGGCGGAGCGAGCGAAACCACCGGGAACAGGGGGACGGGCGAAACCATTGGGAAAACGGGGGGGGGGGGGGGGGGGGCTGGGTGCTTAGCGCTTTTTTTTTTTTTTTTTTAAATAATTATTATTTTCTAATGAACCGCAGCGTAAGAACCAGCGCAAAGAATCCGAGAGCCACGTTTGCTTTATTGAAGGTCACTACACGACGTCAAGCAGTAAGGCAACAGTCGCCTGTCAGGGAGGGGAGCAGGGACACACCTTTCCTATCACCTACAAGCACCTACGGGGAGGGGAGGAAAAAACAACCCAAACCTCACCGAGCTAATTAGACCGCTCAGAATATCATAAATCAACGCAGCTTTTTGTTTTCAGTGAGAAACCGAGCATTCATGAGCAGGTCGTGCAAACACCATCCCAGCGGCGGAGGGGGACGGCAGCTCGAGGCCTGGGTCAGCCGCCATCTTGTCCCTGGAAGGCTCTTTTCCACATTAGTGTCACGAGCGTGGTGGCTATTTTGGCTACTGAAAAGAAGTCACAGCCAAAGGTTGAGTGCTTTGTTATCTGGACAGGTAAAGCCGCAGCAGGCGCTAGCACTAGACATGAACGACGAACTACAAGTCTTAAACTCATGCTGTACAACTGTGTGTAACCTACGCGAAGTTGTAAACGTGATGCCTCGGCCGCTTCGAGACCCGCTGCAGGATCTAGGCTGTAAGGCGCGCGGCCCCCCTGGGCACACCAAGGCAGATTTCTCGTGCTACGGGAGATGTTTTTGGGTGCTGCACCACCACCTCCCCTGGAGAGTGGGCAGCCTCGTCCCGCCCTCCCGTGCAGAGGATTTGCAGCTCCAGGCTGGCAGAACCATGGCACAAGTGTCTCGAGCAACACAGCCGCGGCTGGCTGGGATTCAAGCCTTTCCCAGCACAGCAGCACATCAAAGCCCATCAGAAATGTTTAACGAAGGTCAATGTCTGAACTGGGAATGCTCTGCAGGAAGAGCGATCTCACCCACTTGCACTAAGCTATGGAGTTACTGGTAATTCAGTATCCTGGATACACTGCTCTTAATTACTGATTTTAGCTTGGACTACAGCCAAATTACACCCCAGATAAATTACCTCATGGTACAGTGTATGCTAGTTAATGTATAACTGTCTTCCTACCTTTATACCTCCCTCCCACCCACCCTAACTGGAAAAAGACAAGAGTATGAACTCAAACAGCCTCTGTAGTTTTACATATACCAGACCTAATCTTAACTCTCCAGGTTTCATACTCTGATCGCTACCCCTATTAACACACATTAATTGATCTGAAGACTGCCAGGCAGCCTCTCTGGAGCATCCCTGCCTCAGTCAAGAGCTGTGGCAGAACCTGAATTCCCAGCTCGCAGCACGTCATGCTACCACATCCACCTGCAACGCAGCGGGCTGACAGTGGGCTCGGTTGCCAGTCAAATCCATGAACACTACAGTACACTATATTTTCCGTTTAAAGGCAAACTGATCATTTCCTTTGTGAAAACAGATCTATCACCTTGGCTACGCAAGCTACGCATGCCAGAGTGGTAGGGTTGTACATCCCAATCACCCACAGCTGAGGTATCCTACGAGGAAGCAGAAAACCAAAAGAAAGCATCACGCTGCTGCCAATAACTTGCCAATAACGCAGCAGATGTGGCCACCTCTTAAAATGTTTCTTTGGGAAGGGCATAGCTCTGTGTGAAAAAGAAGTCATTCACTATTGAGTATGTAACATCAGGTTTGTGGGCTGACATGAAGAAAAACCAATATGGGTTCTTTTCTGTTGATAAAACCAAATTCAGCCAGGTGTAGTGCGAATCTGGAGAAAGCGACATCTTTCTCTGTGCTGAAACACATGCTGCAAGTTAAACTAGCCTGTGGCAGTGTGGGGAAGCAGAGCGGTAGTTAGTGGGCACTACGACAAGAGGAGAGAGAACAAACCATCCCAAACCACGGCACCCTCAGCTGCCTCTCGCGGCCCGGCTGGGGCCCGTGGCACACACCCACACATCACAAAGGAGCTCTCACAGAACGTTTCACCAGGTGCTTTCCTCACTGTGACAGTCCATCCTGCGGCCAGCCATCGGGGCGCAAGCATTGGGAGCGTTTATGGGAGCACTGGACCGAGGCTGAGCTCCACATGATGGGTGAGCCAGATGACCTCAGAGGTGTGATCGCCTTCCTCACTGGGTCGGATTGGAGCAGTGAGGTTTTTAAACTCATGCTTCATCTTGAAACTCACGGTCACTTCACCCTCTTCTTTCTGTGGGGTGACCTTGATGAAAACTCCTACCTTATTGGCTTTTCTGAAGGCAATAACGCTGCAAGGCAGAAAACAAAAGAACACTTGGTCAGCCAAGTTCTCCAACAATTGTTCTGAGAGATTTATTCTAACACCATGTAAAAGGGATGCTCAGTTTACAGCCCATAGGCTGAATACGCCCTGCTAGAACAGCTGCCCTGGTTTGTAGCTTACTCCCTGCTTTCTTTTTCCAGGGGGCCCACAGCCCCTCCTGCCCCACATTCAGAACGTGGGTGCCCCCCTTTATGCTGACAGCTGCTGGCACATCTGTCAAACAGAACATGCCTGCTTTGGCCATGGGAGCTATGTACCCAGCAGTGCAACAAAGAAGGGCCACAGCATATAGCTCAAGTTGCTCTGTAAGACGCTGCAGAACATACTCCATTTTGAAGGCTGGAGGCAGCTCTCTCACACACCCTACTGTGTAGTTCTCACCGCTACCATGAACCCTCTGCTTGCAAAGGAAAGGATTACACAGAGTATTCTGGAGAGAATTAGTACCACCACCTACAACTCAACTGCTGTAACAGCATACCTTGCCTCAAAGGGAACAAAAGTATCCTGAATAGTTCAAACCACAAGCAGAAAGATTTGCATTGCTGATCTCTGACTCCCCCGAAAACCACACCCCACTCCCCCCGAGGAAAACCTGAAAAAGAAGCCCCCAAACATGCTGAAGACACAGAGGAGTGTGAGTTACTTGGTTGAAGTGCCAAGTTTTTAAGGGACAGGATCCCCACAGGACAAACAACACTCACTCAGGGTCATCCTGGAAATCTTGAGGCTCTGCCAGCTCATCGTATTCTGCCGCAGCATCTTTACCAGCCAAAATAAGCTCCTTGGGAGGAACTGTCACCTGAAACAGAACAGGAAGAGAAGAAGCCTTTCAGCACTGATCACCACCTACACTGTGAGCAGGAGAGAGCCCTCCCCTTCTGAAGGCTGCTTTACTATGGTTTAACAGAGAAGTGATTCATCCTGGGCTTTTGTGGAGGAAACCACACCAGTACCACCTGGTTACCACTCTACCAGTGAAACTGTGGATTTCTCCCTTGGGTTCTGGATCTGAATGGAAAGATACAATTTCTAAACACTTTATGATCTGATGTTTACACTAGTGACAGTCATTTAAACTCCAAGGAGAAAAATGCAATGCAGTTAGCAGACACTGAAGGACATATGAAAAGTGTGATCTGTGAAAGGATAAACGGGAGTGGAAAACCTTGGAAGAGGCTTGGGCTTGCACAGCAGGAGGGCACAATACCTTGGCAGTGCTGTTGATGTTGTCAGGGTCTCCCTCCTCACACTCCAGCAGCGTGACATGTGTGATGTTCTCCACTGGATTGGTCAGAGTCAGAAGGACTTGGCTCTCCTGGGGAGATTCAGGAATCACAGTTTAAGACGCAATTCTCTAAAATTCATTGTTACTGTTAGCACCTCCAACTTCTGTGACTGATCAACACCTTCAAAAATTGCACTACATACACTCAAGGGACGGATAGCGAACACCCCCAGTCTCTAAGAAAGGTGCCAATGCCATGCGCAGCACTCTTTCTTAATGTAAGTAATAGACATCTTTGGAATCTAGCCAAGATCTCAACTCCACACCTTTTATTCTTCAGATATTGGTGTATGCATGTGATGCCAGATGTCACACTGCACAGTAATCTACTCATTCAGAGTGACAAGTACATGCAGTGTAATTCCGACCACTCCCTTAAACCCTGCACCCTCTCTAAATGGAGAAAGCGAAGCCCTCAGGCAGCAATCATCACACCATGTCATCTTCCAGAAAGATCCCACATCCACGCCTCCCGGCTGCGTCTCATGCTAAGATATTTCCGGAAAAAAGTACTGACCTTCATGTAGCGCAGGTTGGGAATAGACATGATTCTCACTTCAGGGATATAGTTACTACAACAAGAACAAAGCAAATGACCATGATGGACTGTGTTGCTGTCTATAACCTACCTCTTGAAGTAGAGGGATGTCTTCACAGACATCCAGCTACCTTGTTCAATGCTATTAGAGCTTAGCTTACATTAAAATGAAGTGTTCTTTTGCTATATAAGCCTAATCCTACAAACTCCTGATACTGTGCGGGGCTAGCACAGCATGCAATGTCTTTTTCAAACTGCTGAAGTCTTGAGCAAACTTCTTAGAAGATAAGGGAGCAAACTTACTATGGATAAGCTGCATAAATTAAAAATGTGATTACGCCATCCTAAGAGATGGCACAATCACACAGGAGGTCAAATCAAGACAACAAAAGAAATGAAAATAGAAGGCATTAACTACGCATGGATAGGTGGCTGTTCTCCCCAGTCCCATATCTTACTTACACAGCAACCAGCTGGATCTTGAATTTGATAGATGTTGGATTGAATTCTGGTTTGCTCAGGTTATGTTCACATTTCTAGAGACAAAGATATTTTAGTCAGCACACAAAGACAGTGTGCAGTCCCAAACCAAAGAATCAGAGCTGCAAGCACTGTGCCACTAGCCATGGCACTACTGGCCTCTAGCACAGTGCAGACAAAAACTACCCTGGCGTGCATGTAGCCATTGTTTTGTCAAGTTATTGATACTCTGAAAATGTCGTAACCAGCAACATCAGTGCAATCTCAGAAACATCGGATTTGGAATCTGGCTTAAAAACACTCAGACACTCACTGACTGCAGGAGGAAGAAGGCACAAATAACTGCAAGCCCTTTGACTTATGCTCCAGGATCCATTAAAAAAACCAAACAGCTGGAACTCAGGACTGACCTCCTCACACGCTACTTTCAAATATAGGCTCAGTCTCATACTACATATTTCTGAGAAAATATTCTGCATTTGCAAACCATTCTGCATCTTAAATACTTACAAGAATATTGCTCTATTACCCTGGGAACTAGATAAATATCCCTGTTTCACTGAGAAAACAAGCAGCTTTTTGAAGACCACATAGTAAGCCAACAGCAGAACTTGGATTTAATTCTTGCCTACCTTCACTTCCCAGGTCTCTAATTTTCTTCTCTGAAATGTTCTCTTTCTGCCTTCACTCTAAGGGCATCTTCAGTATTCTGCACTGCCTCTCACTAGTATTTTGTTTGCTCACTTTGATTTTTGTCTTTACTAATAGCAGAAATTTTAAAATTCTGACTGTACTGGCAGACTTCTACGATTCTTTGGCTAGGCAGAGCACACAGACCCTTACGCAAACCCACCTTTCTATCTTTATGCATCTTTGACAAAGTTGTCCCCCTTTCACAATCTTCACCATGTCAGAAATGCGACAGCCTCCCTCACCTCCTAGTGCTGTTACCAGTAATTTGGTTGAGAACTTCCAACACCAGAAGCATTTGAGCAGTTTCTTCTAAAAAGAAATACACAGCCCATTTCCCACAATCCAAGTTCTGTGAGCCTAGAAAAAGCACTTTTTTGTACTTAATTACCTACCCGACAGCGCAGTGAACGTTTGATCAGGAGGTGCTTATGACGTGGGTAGAGCTGGGAAGCGCAGATCGGCTGGAAGTCAGGCTGCAGCAGACGCTGACGCAGAGTCGTCACTGGGTGCACAGCAGAAAGCAAGACAAATTAACGTTGCACTCAGACACTGGAACTTGAGCTAGATTCTACATATGCGCTGGCTCAAGAGCAAGCGTGCCGCGCACTGTGTGCAGACATGCTACAATCTAAGAAACTGAATTTCACCCGCACCCAATAATTCAGAAGCCACTGGCAAGTGTCACTGTTTCTAGCAGTGAAAGAATGGAAGTATAAAGGGCTGCCCTTACTGGACACGGTAACACGACAGCAACATCAGTGCCAGCCCAGGAGAAACAAGGGACCCTGATCTCTATTCAAAGCTCAGATGAGGTGGAAACAGAATTTTGTAATCATCTAGAAAATAAGTTCTTTCCTCCCCCAAGGGCTAATGCATTTTCATGGCTTTGTTACCCTCACAGCTGGATGCTGCACGAGTACAATATACAGCTTCTCAGCAAGGAGTTTGAGTAATTCAGACTCATGCAGAGACTTGGTGACTACATAGTTCCTGAGGCAAAGAACTCCCAGCAGCCAAAACTCCCATGGGTTTCTCCAAAAAAAAGAGGCTCCTCACTGTTCCCAGTGTCTAAGAGGCAGTGAGCCACCTGGCAGCCTCTGCCTCACTGCGGAGAATCACAAAAGTTGTCTTTACCAGCATCATACTCTCACAATGCTGACAGTCTCATGAGAGAAGGAGACGAAGACTATCTACTCCTTTCCATAAATCTTTCATGAATTAATTAATATTGGCGGACTTTGTAGGCCTGCAGGACTATCAAGAACATCTATCCTACTTAGAGCCAGCTCAGCAGAAAGTCCACATTGCTTTCTGTACCTGCTGTTTTATCCTGTTCTCTCCCAAGTTTAGTTGACCATTTTACAATATTTGCTGATTAAATCACGAGCCAGCTAAATAACTGGCAAGCATATGCAAGCTGTTGTAAGCTGATGTCAAAAGTAATGTGCAATTGTTACTTCACAGGTCAGTTTTGGCTCCAACTCCTCAGCAGCTCAGCTACCTCGTTATTTCCAGCTATTACTTGAACAAGGACATCAGCTCTTTTCTCCATCCAAAAGCTGACACTTCACATGCAGAGAAATTAAGGTCAGCAAGAAAATGAAACAACCGTTAAGAGGCCTGATGTATTTGGCTCTGAGCTTTCCATGTACAACATGAACCTGAGGCTGCATTCAAAGTTACCATTTTAAAAGTCACAAATTTCCCACCATTTCAATCCCAGCATAAAAATTACTAAAATCTTGGGCCAATAGGAACCCCACAGACAAGTTTCCAGGCACTGCCTATGTTATAAAATGTAAGGGCAAAAAGTGACAGAATATTAAGGTATTACCTTCTGTCAGATTGATGGGTCTTGTGTAGTAATCCTCAGGAAGAGGTTCCACTTCTTCCACTGCATCAGCTGGCTCAATCTTGATCTCCTTCTGGTCCTCTCCTTCTTTCAGGCTGAAGCAAAGTGAGGGACAACTCGGTCATAAAATATAGTACGTGTGCTCTGACAGACAGCAACAGCACTAACTGCATTATAACACAGAAGGCAGTGAGAGCTAAGACTGCAAGACAATAGTAACTGCATAAGGATGTGAGCAGTCACTTGTTTCTACTGGGAGAAAGCAAAACATCTGGAGCTGCTGCACAGAGATGCCTGAGGATTTGACATCTCTAATGCTGCAAAGAAGAAAGCTCCTTTCACTGCTATCCGCGAATAAGGTTCATCATCCTTCTGAAGCTGCTTTATTGCTCTGTTGCCTACACCTCTTATCCTTTCCACAAAGGTAACCCCAACCCTGAGACTCACGAGAGTCCAGCGAGGGCACTGATCGGTGCTCCGGGCCTCTGGCGCTGTAGTCTGGTTCCAAGACCATATTTGTCCTACAAGGAAAAAAGGAACTGTCAGCTTCAGGTCTGCTTCCTGCCAGGACAAAAAGACCTACTGCAAACTCATCCTTTGAGCTGCATGACAAGCATAGGGAGACAAGCAAAGGAAAGCAAAAAATGAAAGGTATTCAGTGCTTCCCAAGATTTTTTTTCTGCTCAAACTGTTAGTAAGGAGAAAACAATTACCACTGCACTGGAGACAGGGAGAGACAGATACAGATGTATGTGTCTACTGCTTATAAAGCTTTTGCTCTTTCCTTAAATCACCAGCCTGCACTACTGACACATTTTCCCTTGATCTTCTCTTCAGAGCAATAGCATATCAAGCAGTGCAGAATGAGAGCTCAGCTGCCAAAAGAACTGAGTCTCTGTGGGTATGCATCCATCTGAAATGCTCTGTAGCACTACTAGAAGCAGCTGGAAGGTTCAGCCTCCTACAAGCCTTGTTATCTACAGGTCTATCTCACCAGGCACCACCAATTGGCAGGAATAGCTGAGCTACTCCTCAGCTTTCTACAGCTGAACTGTACACAGGGTGCTTCTGGCCACAACTGAAAACCTGAATTCTCACCAAACGAGAAATCTGAGTACCAGCCTACCCTGGTGATTCTTCAAGGATCGGAAGATTCACGTTAGCGCCATTTGCCTTGGGCAGACAGATGGCTGTGTCTGAGCCGAGCTTTGTGAAGGACTGCTTTTCAAGCATATGTTACTTACCCAGACACTGCCCCATTTGTAAGCTAACAAAAAATAATTTTCTTCGTAAAAAATGTTACCCTCTAACTAGTTAGCCTTCATGTGTGTTTGTTCTGGGCACATCCAAGTCAGAGGCCCTGAGGCAAGGTGAAGAGTAGGATCTGTCACTCCCCTTCAGTTGGTATCATGAGAGCTTTAACACCAGCAGAAACTGTGAAAAGACTTACCACTACGTGTATAGTGTGTTGCTGTGGAGAGCCCCCAAAATAGCAGCAGGTAGCAACGGAGACAAAAAATGCAGCCATAAGACACAAGCAAGGGCACAGAGCAAGCACAGTTAATTGAGAAGTAGCAAGCATATGCCGAGTCACCCAGCTAAACAAAGTAAGCATTTACCTGCCAGTTACAATAAACAAGTCATTCAGGCCACAACCAAGTCTTAAGGTTAATTTCAGTTGAGACTTCATGCAGAAAAGTGCCAGACAATGTTGATCTAACTGTTACTGAACCATGGTATGCAACTGTCCTGAGAAAGAGCTACCACTATTGTGACTGCGGTTGCACTGCATTTCACTGCTGGATAACATGTTCCTTTGCATGGCAAGTGTAAACCTTTCTGGCATTATCAGAGAGGACTATTAGAGAGAGAGGCAGTATAATGCACAGTAATGGGTGTAAAACTACCTGTCCCTAAAGAAACCCATGTGCCCTAGCACATTTTCTTCACGTTCTCAATAAAAAAAACCCTGAGCAGCCCTATGGTGCTACCAACTATCTAATCTTTGAAGATGAGGCTGTTGTCCATCACTTGTCCTGCTCTGAGAGCACAGTACTCCCAGCTCACCGAAAAGGCCAGGGGCATGTAGTTTCGGCGTCGCACCAGCTTCTTCCGGTCCCGCTCGATCTTCTCTTTCTGAGCCAACTGCTGGTAGTACTCAACCAGTTTGTTAATCTAGAGGGATGAAAAGGAACAGATACTCAGTGAACAAGGAACAAATGCCAGACCAGCTGCAGTATTTATCTGTGAAGAAGCTGGGGCTCCGGCTACTTGTTTCACTCTGATCCTAGTACTAGCTGTGTTTTGAAGGATATACATTAAAGAAGCCTGTGTGTCTTAACTCCCACTGCGGGTGACAAACTGACCCTCCTTTGGGATTGACGTCTATCAGAAAGCAGTGTCCAACTCTCACTGTGCAGTTAGGCAACTGAGACTTTGTTCACGGATCTGCCATGACTGGACACAGTAATGTCACATGGCCAAAACCAAGCAATTTGGATTAGTGGAGCAAACAGCATCTTTCCTCCCACCCAAGGCTGATCACGTTTAGTGTAGATCCCTAACTGGTGACAGGGAAGGACAGTAAAGGTGTAGTTCTGTTTTCCAGATCCTAAACACCCTCTTGGTCAAAAAACAGCTTTTTTTCACATACATATGTAGCATATTCATTAGTGTCATTTTAACAGCACTGTTAGATATGATTTAATTCAGTCAAGGTGGAGATTAGGAACTGGAACTGGTATCTGAAGGATTACATAGATGCAGAAAAAGTCATTGAGAATGCCTGGCGCCTCTAACAGTTTTTTCTAGCTGATGCGTCTCAGCCTAAGCACGGCCTTCCCCTTCACTCACCCTCTGTGCATGAGGATTCTCCGGCTCCTGCCAGCCACCACTAGCTGCACGAGAAAGAGAAAAAACAAAGTCCTCAGGAGAAGGTTTCCAGACTCTGCAAAGAAATCACACCTAACACCCAACTATCTCAGTTTTACTCAAGAAATATGACATTCCCTATTTTTGCTACACTTACCATTGCAACTCCTTAAGTTCAAGCCTGCACAAATGCACACGTCTGAAAGCTTTTCACAGGCAGACTTGGGCTGAAGGCTCTTTACCAGCTTTTATACTGTGTTTTTAAACAACTGCTGTTTGAGAAATAATCAGGACAGCACCTAGGAGTCACTTCAGCAGCAGGTACATCAGTTTACAAGAACCATCTCTTACTACTGGCTGCCCATGTCCCCGCATCTTCAGCTCTCATTCTTCAGTCACATCAACACTGGAAGTCAAAGGATCTGCTTGATCTACTCAGCCCCATTTCTGGAGCCCGACAGATATTTTCTGCATGTCTTATGCACCAAGAAATAGATGAAAGCTTTGTTCCAGTGATGTCACGAAGAGAAAAACCAAGTACAAACACTGCCTAGCAACTCTGGAATAAGTGAACATAAGTGACAGAAAGTAAATTAGATGTTTATGCTGTCAGACTGAGTGGCTTCAAAGTCTCTGAAGATACACAAACAAGATCTCAAGTGTGGGGAGAGCGCACCAACTAAAAATGCCCCTTGTTTGACAGCTTTCTCACTAGTCAGGTTAACATGAGCATGGAAGTGGGTCAAACGTTCCCCTAACTCATCTCAGCTCTTCAGAGGAGACTTCAGCAACAAACCATTTTCCTGTGAATCTCCAACTCTGACTCAAAACCTGGACAGATATTACGTATATTGTACAGTGAGAAACTAATTTGATGATCTGTTACCGTCAAAACACAATCTGGGCTCCTGATGTTATTCAGTTTTCTGTCTTTGGCTGTCACTTACCGACAGACTTGTCTGCCATGCCCACATCTCGGGAAGTCCAGCGGCAAAATCCACAGGCCAGGTAATACGCTTTCTTCATGGTAGTCTTGGCTGGGTCGTCAGGGAGTGGAGCAGGAATGCTTGTGGCCCGGGTGGAAAGGGTGTGCATGCAGCAGGGGCAGTCAAAGCAGTTAGCACACCTGTAAAGACAAAGGCCTATAAGACAGTGCTCTGACAAGGGTCCCAGGCGAAGGAAAATATTCTCAACAAAAAAATCAAGATTAAACTAACAGACCTTTTCATCTTATGCAACAGTGTTAGGGAAAGAGGGCAACAGAGCCATCAATGCAAACAGGAGGGGTTCAAAGTCAACGTAAGAATCGCAACAGTGAGAAATACTGGGTGATACTAAAAAACCCTTTGTATTATGAAAGCAGGTCATCAAAAGAACTAAAATGTGAAGACCACATGATACATCATGGAAAGACTCTTATTCCCCAAAACAGACTAACAGGTAGCAAGAAGCGATGTAATTTTTGAGGAGAGTTTCAGATACACATGGTCAGGTGTTGATTAAGGAAGGAGCTGCTTAAAATAGGGAGTCTTGATGAAAAAAGCCAAAGCAACCTTACCTGTTCTTTTTCAGCTTGGCTTCAGCTGAAGGCATGTTTTCCAGGCAGCTGGGGCAGTAGTGAGAGTCCACCTGATGAACAAGATGGTCACATCACACTTCCTGGCATGCTTTTGTCTAGACCGCATGCTGGCAGCAGCCTGAAACTCTGCCACACGATTTAACAAGGCTTTGTGTCTGGCAACAGACAGGTGAAGTCAGGGAAGACTTGAGACATTTTTTGGTATCTGAAATCTTGACCCGTATCAGCTGGATTTTGATCTTTAATAATGTAAGTCAGAAGGTTTCTTAAGTCAAGATAGATTAAACTACTCCGCCTAGTAAATGGGAAAAGGACAACTGGGTGTTGACCTTTTGCAGTTACCACAACTTCACTTTTCAGCTGAACAACATGGTATTTTCCATTTATATCTAAATTTATTCTGACCTTGTACTTACACTGGTCAGATATACATACATTTCAGAAAATGCTTTTTATCTGTCTGCTGTCACAAACTCATTTTGTCCATTAAAACAACAGTAGCAAGAAGGGGGTCCCCTTCTTGAAGAGGAAAACAAACTTATCATTAAACATGGAAATGCACAATGACTGCACTTGTCACACTATAGCGAATTCATGATGGATGCAGCCTCGCGACAAATCTATTTTCCACTCTTCAGAGGCTTTAACATTTCTGAAGAGATACCTCTTCTGAGATCTGGGTTGCACAGTCACTCTTTTAAGGCTTTTCAAATCTATCATAATTTCTTAATTCACCCAGACTTCCACAAAATCAATTCCACCGATTTTATTATGATGACTTGCGAAGTCACACGAGCAGCCCCAGGATCAGGGCCTGCCCACGTTCTGCTCTGCACAAAAGCAGTGCTCCTGGCAGGCCCCCACGCACCAGCAGACTATCGCTCCAGCCTGGCGATAACCCACAGCTTAAGGCTCCAGCCATTCCTGGACAAAGCACAAACTCTCCACAGCAGAAATCCTACTGCATAACGTGGGGGAAAAGCTTGTCCAGGAGAAAATGAACTCATACCAAACACTCCCAACTGTTCTCAAATCAAGGACGGTGCTCTCTGGTCTCAGCACACCGCCTTTGTGGGGTTTGTTACTTTGATGCTGCCAACGCCACCCCATCCAGCACATCTCGGCGAGCCCCGGGGGCCGCGTCCCGGAGCAGCTCTCCCCTGTGAGAGGCACCAGCCCAAGCCCGGGAACGACTCGGTCTTCACCCCGGGCCGGGCCCCGCGGAGGGGTGTGGGTCGGTGGGCGTCCCTGCCCCTCCCCGGCCGGCCCCGGTGGGGATGTGTGTGGGGGAAGGGGTGCTTGTCTCTCCCTGCCGTGCCCCACAGCGGGGTGAGGGTCCCTGCTGCCCCCGCCGGGCCCCGCCGAGGGGCCGCTCCCACCCAGACGGGCCCCATGGCGGGGGGGGACGACACGACACCTCTCCTACGAGGGGAGGCCGCCTTCTCGCGGCAGTCCCCACCCCTGGTACGCGCGCCTCAGCCAATCACAGCCCGAACTCCGCCGACGGACAGGGGCGCAGAGCCAATCCAAAGCAAGTCACCGCCCTTTCCCTCATCCGCCGCCAATCGCCCCTCTCCATGCAGGCAGCGCTGCGCGCACCCCTCAGCCAATAGCGAGGCAGACAGCGAGTGAGCGGCGGGAGAGCCACCCAACCGGCGCGCGCAGAGAGGGCAACGTCCCGCCCCCTCCCCAACCGGTCTGCGGGCGCGGCGCGGCCGGGCCGCCGCTTACCTCGTGCGAGACGCACTCCAGGGAGCGGAGCTCGCTGCAGTACCGGCAGAAGTACAGCTGCGACAGCGGCGCCCGCATCTCCTTCTCCCCGCGCACCAGGTACAGCACCCGCTCCGACTGCAGCAGCGACGCCATCTTGGGAGGGGGGCGGCTGCCGGCCAGCCGCCGCACGCCGTCAGACGTCAGCGCCGCGCGTCACCGCGCCCACCCGCCCACGTGACCCCGGCGGGGCGGGGCGGGGCGGCGGCCGCCGCGTGGTCCGCCCGCCCGCCTCCCCCGGGGCGCCGTGGCCGCCTGCCAGCCGGAGGAGGAGCAGCAGCAGCAGCCCCGGCTCTGCCCGCGGCGGGGTCCCGGCTCAGCCCTGCGTCGCCCGGCGAAGCCGTCCGCTCGCCCCTGTGCTCCTCCGGGCTGGGTGGGGGAGTCTGGGGGGGGAGCGGGGCCGAGGCCTCCAGCTTGGCTGCTTCACGCGTGCCAGAGCGCTTGGGAACACGTTTTGGTGCGCCCTTCGCCGCCCACGTTCCCCTCTGAACCCGCAGGGTGCCGGGCTTCCTCATCCCCCGAAGGTGGTTTCTTTTCAGTCTCACGGTCGCTAAGACGGGGGATCCCGACAAAAACAAACCATCCCCGCGTCATGGAATCAGCGCAAAAGCGTGAGGTCTCCGAACGCCGCGTTGCGCTCCGCGTCCAGAGCTTGCATCAGCAAACCACCTCCGGTTTGCTCCTAGGCACGCCGCCCAAGCATCCGTTGCGGCCTGGCCTGCGGCATCGCTCCCCCGTTCTCACCCCGGTTCGCCCGTCCTCGCGCAGCGCCCGGTGTCAGCCCGTGGCCTCCGCCCGCCGCTTGCCCGTGCGGCTCCAGAGGAAACCCCTGCCTGCGAGGATCCGCCGCTGCTCGTGATAAAAACCCCACGTGCTTTTTATCCGACGGCAGCAGCTGGAGGGAGACGTGTTCTTGGGGAGGCAGGGAGGAGGCTGCCCGCCAGCCGCCTGTGTGCTGCTTCTGGGGGAGCGGGGAGCTGTGTGCCTGGAGGCTGGGGTGTCTGAGAGCATGTGGTAGTGGTTTCCACCACTGGGAATGCGGCACGTTTCCCCGGGAAAGGTGCGTATGAAGGGTGCGGTGCATGGGTCCCAGTGTGGGTGACACCAGGCTTGTGTCCCAGCAGGAAAATCAGAGCATCCCACCACCTTGCTTCCCGTGGCCGGCCAGGATTAGCTGCTGCTGGCTTTGCTCTTCAGCATTTGCCAACGGAGCAGAATATTCCACTGGGCAGCAGAAACGCCATTCCCAGCTGGTGGGCCGAGGTCTGCCGCCTCCCCGGAGACGCTCTCTGCTTGTGTCTATAAATCAACCCTGCCCCGAAGCCCCGGGGAGCACTGGCTGGCGCCTCGCTGCTGGGGTTTGACAGAGGGTTTCGGTGGTTTTGCTTTTCCCTCTTGCCCCAGGCGACAGAGGCAAGTGGGGGCACGTAAGCCCTGCTGTTGGCGAGGCAGGAGGGGAAGAGGAACGGGGAAAAAGCCCTTTATGAAGCTGTTCTGCTATGAAATATCCCCAGGGTGCCTCCTTGACACCTGAGACCTTCGGGTTTGGCTCCAGACGGGTCTGACCCCATCCGGCGTTGGGGTGAGCTGGAGCGTGTTCTATGCTTTATCCCGGTATATAAAAAAGGTCCTGCCTGCCTTGCCCTTCCTTTCCCCCACCCTCTCTTCCCCTTCCCCTCCTCTCCCTCCCCTGCCGCCCCCCGCGGGCCGGGCGGGGCCAGTCGGAGGCTCCCTCCCCCGCCGGGGATCCTGCCGCTGCCTTTCGCCGGAGCCGGGCTGCAGGTAAAGGGGGGTGCGGGCAGGCAGGAGGGCAGGCAGGGCAGGCTACGGCCGCCACCTCTTCTGCCCCGCGGTGGAGGTTCGTCCGGGTGTGTGTGTCCCCCTCCCCGGGGTGCTGGAGCCAGGGGCGGCTGCGGGTGGGACGGATTGGGGGGGGGGCTCAGCCCGGTGCTCCGGCAGAAGGCAGCTGTGGGGTCCATGGAGGGATGGTGACCCCAGCCCTGCTGCTAATTAAGCCATTAACTCCGTGAGTCAGCAGGAGGCACCGCGGGGGGGTGGGGGTCCCCTGAAGCGAGAGGGGCTCCGGCTGCCCTGGTCCCACCGTTTTACCACCCAATGACCCACTCGTGAGTGACCAGCAGGACGTCTGGTTGTGGCTTTGCTTTATCAGCTCCTTTAACAGCGGTAGCAATTAACAGGGAATTTTTTCCCTGGGCTGTTAATCCAGCTGCATCAAAGCACGTGGTAAATCCTGGGGCTTCTCAAAGGAGTCTTTACCAAAGCCCTTTGCTCTTGAAGAAGGCCGAGGGTGGATGTGGCCACAGGGGTCTCCCTGGAGAGAGCACTGGGGTGCTTAGAGCAATGGGGGGGGATTCTGGCTATGGGAGGGGTGGAGGGTGCTGCCCCATCACCCCTCTGCCTCTCCCTTGCAGGATGGACTTCACTGATCCAGCAGATCTCGTCACTCTCCCCAAGCACATCCTGGACATCTGGGTCATCGTCTTGATCATACTGGCCACCATCCTCGTCATGACAGCCCTGGTGCTCTGCCCGGCCACTGCCGTCATCATCTACCGGGTACGGACTCACCCCACGCGCAACGGCATCGTGTGAGGCGGAGGCGACGAGAGATGGCCGGCTTGCCGGGCAGGGGGTCACAGCCGTGGGATCCTGTGCCAGGGACCCCGTAGAGCCCGATGGGGTACCCCAAGAGCTGGGGAGAGATGGGCAGGAGCCGGGGTGGGCCAGCACCCAGGCGCCTGCCCCTGTACCTGGCTCTTGCCGGGTGAACCCACTGCCTCCTGTTTACCCACTGAACTCACGGGGACCCGTCGGGGAGATGGCAACCTGGGCACCAGCAGGGAGATGTGTGACTTTGCGGATGTGTCCAGCTAGAACCGACTTGCTCCCATGAGGCAGGCAGGCTGGTCTTGCCTTTGCTGGCGACCCTGTCTCCTCCCAGGCAAGCAGCAAGGAGTGGGAATGCCCAGCAAAGTTTTTTCTTCTTTGGAGTCCCAGCTGTCAGGATGGTTGGGAAAGAAGGGTCAAAGCAAGATGGATATGGCTTCTGGTTGTGCATTCAGAGACTCAGCTAAAAGCATCGGTGACAGAGCCCGTCCTGGCTGCGCAGCAGACATGCAGCTGGCACCAGCTTCTCCTCTATCAGATAACTGCTGAAACTGTAGGAAAAATCTATGGGGCGCTCGGTTCCTCTGGGTCTAGCAGGGCAGAGGGATGCGGGCAGCTTCTGCCAGCCTGCCTGCACGCTGGCTGTGCTTGGTGCTCCTGCCACTTGCCCGGCACGCTGGCCCTGTTGGGGGGGGGGTCTGTGCACCCCTTGCCTGGGCTGGCAAAGCGGGAGGAGCAGAGGGATTCGTGCCCAGGCAGTGGCAAGGGACCACATAAGCTCTTATATTGCCCCGGCTATGAAATAAATGGACTTTATACATGGGCGTGTTGTGCGGCTCTGTCCACACTACAGATGGTGTCCGGGTGCCTGTGCACAGGATCTGAGATACTTTGCAGCCTCTCCAGAAACCTTCCCTGCACTGACCTCCTGTACAGCCTTGGCTCGAGGTCCCCAGGGTTCTTGCCCAGCCTCTGAGCCCAGTGGCCGCAGCCCCGTGGGAGGCACACTGCTATCCTCACCCCACGCTCCGGGGGTGGAAACCCAAATTTGGCTGCGATAGCAGCAGCGACCATCAGACAGTGAGCAGGAAGGATCTCCAGGAACTTTCTGACAGTGGTGACGGCTGCTTTTCTCCCGCTTGGGTGATCGGCATCGCTCCCTCCCTGTGGCCTCGTGCCAGGCTCTGGCATGTGGCAGAAGTCCTGGGGCCGAAACGGCATCCTGGTGACTCACAGCGAGAAAGGTCGTGAATAATGAGATGAATCTGTCTGGGATATGGGGAAACACTACGGTGATGCTGGTGGGAATTGTTTAAATCCCATTTTCTCTGCTGGAAAGAGCAACCAGCCTCATGGTGTTGGAAACCCTGTGTCCCATCCCCATGCGGCTTGGTCCACGACAGCCAGCATCGGGTTTGCTTTTGGTGTTGGGGCTGGAGGGGCAGGCAATTCCCAGGGAAGCAGGACCTTGGGCGAACACCTCCCTCCCCAGGGAGAGGGCCCAGCATGGGGACACAGCCCCCGCGGAGCGGAAACGCCTGCGCTGGAGCTGTGGGCTGTGGTTGGGCTGGGAAGGGAGCTTACATGTATTCCTTGCCTGGCCCAGAAACAAATTTCTGTTTTGAGCTGTTGTCTCTCTCTCTCCCCTCTCAAGTTGCAGAATTTGAGACAAAAAAACAGAGTTATTTTCCTGTTGTTCTCTCTCTCTTCCTCCCTCGCTGGCATGGCACGGTGGCGGCAGCTGGAGGAGATTATGGCTGTGCTGGGTGGGAGCAGCCCCGGTTCTGCCTCCCCCTCGTGCTCCACCCTGGTGTCCCTTCCCTGGGGACACCGTCACGTGTGGGGACGGCCAGCGGCATCTGGCATCAGGAACTGGAGCTGAGCAGCTTTGCTATAAGAGGAATAGGGAAGAAGCCACAAATATTGGAGTGGTTTGAGAAGGAAGCCTGGTTTGGAGCCAAACACCTGAGGAGAAGCATGCAAACCCCCTCGTCCCTGCAGCCATGCCTGGTGGCTGCTCCCACCTCCCCGTGCCCCTTTTTGTGAGCAGCCAGGGGGTACAAGAGGTTTCCTTTCATGGTAGGAGTTTTCTGGGAAGTTTCAAGCCCGCGGCAAACATTTCCAGGAAAGGCATTGCAAAGCCTTGGAAAGACATGACAACAAACAGCACAGAGCAAAATGGCGGTGGGGGGAGAGCAGGGAGAAGCCAGGACATTTTTAAAGCATGCAAATGGGAGGGATGGATTTAGGCTGATGTACACTGTCAAGTCGGAAATTCCTCCTCCAGCACTAAGCAAGACAAGCAAATCCCCCCGCGGCCCTCATTTCAGTGCCTGAACAGCATTGGAGCTCGGAGGCAGCATTTGCGTGGTGTTTTGCCGAGGGAAAAATGCCTTTTCCTGCCCGTTGCGGAGCGGGCCCTGCAGTGGTGACACTGTGGCAGGCAGGCGCGATGCAGACGCCGAGGTGATTCAGCATCCGCCGGGGATGGTTCCCTGCCAGCGCCAGTGGAGCTGGAGCGTGGCGGGAGCCGGCTTGTGGCCCGCGGGGGCTGCTGCTGGGGGAGGTGGGTGCTGGCAGCCCCGGTGACGAGGTGATGTAGGATGCTGGCTCTTGCCTCGCCTCTGGGCAGCGGTGAGAGCCATGCTGGGGATGCAAGCACCCGGCTCGGCTGCCTTATCCCTGCCAGACAGGGAATGGTGGACCCTGTGGCTTGTCAGGAAGGTTGTGGGGAGCCCCAGTGGCAATTGGGCAGCAGGAGCTGACTCCGAATATCTCGGGTGATGCGGGGGAAGCATTGTCTGGAGCAACTGCTGATACAGGACCCAAACACGAGCCCCGTGGCCCCAAAGGGAGGCTTATGGGGTCTCAAATCACCCTCTGCGCTCCAGGCTGCAGCAGGGTCTTCGGGAGCACATCACAAACGTCACGGCCGGTGGGCTCATCCTTCCCCAGCCTTGGGGCTGAGCAAATCCCCGCAGGGTCAGAGCGCTTGGAGGGGCTCCTCATGCAGGAGGGGACAGCAGCAGCGCTCGGTGGCCACCCGTCTCCCCTCCCCTGCTCAGCAGCAGCGAGTCACTGTGTGCCCCTGTCCCCTTTGGGTGGGGGGCAATGGGCCAGGGGTATTTTTGCAGGGGGCAAATCTTGGCCTGAGAGAGGAAGGGATGGGGATGCTGGAGGGGGCAGCAGCCACAGCCATAGCTCTGGGGGCGTGGGGGCACTCGGGGAGCGGGGGGTCTCTGTTCCAAAGGGTGCTGGGCACCGTGCCCAGCGGGGAGGCTGCTGTCGAACCCTGGCAGCACCTGCGGAATCACACGGGCTGGAGCAGAGCGGTGAGATCTGGGCGAGCTACGGAGACAGCAGCATGGGGGAAGCCTTGGCGCTGGGGGAGCTGGGGCCTCTCGCCTGGCAGAGCTTGTTTTGCTTGCGCCTCCCGTTGCACACCTAGAACAAAAGTTCAGAGGTTGCCCCAGCATTGATGCCGTGCCAGGCTGCCAGAGGGAAAGCAGCGCCGCCGCCAGCCGGGGCGATGCTGCCTGCTGCTGCCCGAGTCCCTCGCCACCGTCCCCGGCACGCCGCTGGCACCGTCCCCGGCACTCTGCGTGGAAGAAGCTCCTTGCTTGGCTCTGGGACAAGCTCAGCCAGCAGCAGTACGTGGTTCCCCGCCTCTGGTTTCACATTCCCTGTGCTCACCGTGGCCCTGCAGCCCGGCGTGGAAGTCTCGGCAGCCCCCGGCCCGTGGTTCTGGGACAGCTGGGGAGGGTGGTGGCAGCGGCAGCATAGCGGCCAGGGGGCTGGAAGCTCCTGGCCTCCTGCCCCCGGACTCCTGCCAAACATCTGCAGCAGGCGGGAGCCAGCTCCAGCCCAGCTCTGGTGGAAAAACAACAGAGGAGGGAAGTTCGCGTGAGGGTCAGCCCGCCCAGCATGCCTGCCATTTGGGGTGGGGGACCCCGATCTGGCAGGGTGGAGCAGCACGCTGCCCTCAGACAGTCTCGCTGGAGCCTCCGGCACCCTCGGCTCTTCCATGCTGCCTCTGGCACAGCGCGGCACAGCAGGGACGCTGGGTGACATGCCCAGGGTCCCACGGAAGCTCAGTGGCAGAGATAGGATCCATCGACTGCGGCTCATTAAATCCTCCCCTGTTCCCCACCTCCACCGAGGCCGATTCGGTGCCAGGACCCGAGGAGAGGGGACTCGGAGAAAGGCGTCCCTTATTTTTATTTTGGCTTTAGGAAAACGCGGTTCAGGACTGGCTCGGCCTTGCCCTGCGTGTGGCGGGGATCAGGGACACAACCACGCTGTGCCACCACTGCACGTGCCGCACCGCTCCTCCCGGGCCCCAAGTCCCTGTTAACCACAGGAAAGCCACCAAAGCCCCACGCAGTCAATTAGGGGATATAATTAGAAGTGAGTGTCTGTTCCCATGGTGGGAACTAGCGGGGCAGGGAGCGCAGCCTCATGCAGCTCCCTGGCTCTGTCCCGGGGGGTTGGCTCAAGCCCTGGCCGGGGTCAGCAGCGTGAGCTGGCTGGGGAGCGTGGCACCATGCCGGGCACGTACCAGTCCCTGTCGGCTGCAGGATGCAGCGAGGTGCAAGCAGCGTGTCGGCCAGGAGCTGCAGTCCCATGACCCTGTGGCCCCAAATCTCCCCAGAGCCTGGGAAGTGGGTGGGGAGGGTCGAGCCCCTGGTTTTGGCTCCCACAGGCTCCCCGGTTTTGGGAAGGAGCCGCCTCGTGCCACCCATGGCCACATCTGTGAGGGGTGACCGGAGCATCCCTGCGGCCAGCCCAGCCGTTGGCACGTTGTGTTGGGCTCTGGGCCGTCCCCAGGCAGCGGCTGAGCATCTTGGGGGTTTGCCTGGACCCTGGGGAGCACCCTACACCGCTTGGGGACCCATGCCAGGGCAGGGCTAAGCCACTTCTCCAGTAGCAGTGCCGGTTTAAAGCTTTGGGAAACGCTGCCCATGACAGAGGGAACTGCAGCTCCCCTGCTCTGTGGGTTCCCCGGGTGCCTGGGGGACGTACACGACCCCCAGCCCTCCCACGCCAGCCAAGGCTGCACGTGGAGCCTGACAACATCAGCCTTTCCCAGGACATGGTGTTCCTGCCGGCGAAGAACATGGGATGGGAGATTGCTCCCAGCCTCCCCCAAGCCCACGGCCCTGCTCTCCTTCCCTGGTGGCATCTCTGGCAGCCGGCTCAGTGACAGCACCCTGGCAGGGCTGCCCCTGCTTTCTAGTAAAGCCAAACCTCGTGCTGGCACCCACGGTCCCCCTGGGGCTCACCCGCTGCCACCCTGTCCTGCCCTCTGTTCCAGGCCAGCCCCCACCCCAAACCGCAGCACCCCCCAGCTAGTTAATTCTGCCATCAAATAAATTTTTTTTTGCAGGATTTCGGGGAATTTACACCTCACCACGGATATTTCCCTTGGAGCCAGCCCAGGGTAAATGTTTGCATTCCCCGGGTATGCAAACAGGGCCCTGGAAACGCCTGTCCCCGGGGATGCCAAGGGCTAAAGGGACAGGCTTGCCCTGCCCTTGGCCACAGTGGGGTCACTGTGGGGCTACAGCCCCCCAGCCCCGGCACAGCCCCCCCCCCCGTGAGGGACCCTGCTGCAGGCCTGCTTCTAGGAGCACCCTAATTTGTTGGGTTGCAAAAAAGAGAAGCTTGACCAACCCTTCCCCACGCCTGAGCAGCCCAGCCGTGGGACCCCCAGCCCAGCCTCCCCGCGGGGACGCTGCTGGGGCGGTTGGGTCCCCGCTCTTCGGGTCCCAGCACCCCACTCGGGGCTGACTGTCCCCTGGGTGCCCTGCACAGGTTGGGGCCATTACCTGCCCCCCCCCCCCCCCCTCCCACACCGAACGCCTTTTAATCCCCAGGTCCTTGCTTCACAAGAACGCGTTGCACAAACCCTGGGCACACGCGGCCGCCCCGTGGGTTGGCGGCTGTCCCACGTCCCCGCCACGCCGAGGTGGCACTGCCACCCCCCCCCCCCCCTTTTTCCCCCGATGTCCGTCCCAGGGACCACACGGTTAACGCAGCCCTCGGCCCGTCCTTCCTCCCGGCGATTGGCTCCCCCCCCCGCTCAGCCCAGCAGCTATTTCTCGGCTGTCGGGCTCGGAGGTGGCAGAAAGCGACAGGGAGAAGGGGGGGGTGTGTGTGTCCCGTGTCCGTCCCCCCCCCCTGCTCTCCCCCCCGGGGCTGTGAGGTGGGTGCCCGCACCCCACGCTCGCCCCGGCCATGGGGGGCTGGTCCCGCAGCGCCTGGATTTTGCCCTTTTTCTTAGCTGGGCTCGTCCAGCCGGGGCAGAGTCAGGAGAGGGAGAAGGTAAGGAAAAAAGGGGGGGGGGGACACGGGAGGGAGACCCCCCCCACGGGGGCTGAGGAGGGGTGGCACCCCGGGGACCCGCTTGTCCCCAAAGCTTGCTGCTGAGCTCCCAGGGGCAGGAGTGGGGCACGGTGGTCCTGTGACACCCCCCCCCCCCCCCACCTCAATCCTGGTGCCTGGATCACGGGGGGGGGGAGGATTTTTCTGAGCTACTTCTTGCAAAGGGGGAATTGCTGTCCTGGGGTTGGGGACAGAGCCTCATCATCCCCCACCCACCCCAAGTGACCCCCATAGGGGCAGAGCATGGGGCTTTTGTGCTATGCAGTGTCCGGGGGGGTGCACCCATGTTTGGAGGGTGCGTCCCCACACCCCGGTGGGCAGAGAGCAGTGGGTGACTGTCACCCCCAGTGCCCAGCCAGCCTCCCCACCCCGGGCGGGCGAAGCAGAGCCCTGCTGCCAGGATCTGGCCGGCCCCATGGAGGCTGAGCTCCCTGAGCAGAGCCCCTGTGACTTTCTCTCCTGCCAGCTCCCAAAATAGCCCATCGGTGGCACTTGGGTGAGTCTGGGCCCCCTAACGGGAACAGGAGATGGGCTCCCTTGGGTTAAGCCCTGCAGCACCGCAAGCACAGGCTGCTACACCCCAACCCTTCCCTGCATGGGTCTGATCCAGCCCTGATCCCTCCTGGGCTGCCCCCACCTCGGAAGGGTGCATGCAGGGGTGGTGGGGTCTTGCCCACCCACGGCCCCCGGGGAGGCTGGGACTGGTCTCCCCCTGTACCGGCAACACCAGCTCAGGCTGTTTTCCAGCTTCTCGCCTTCCAGCCTGACCCTGGCCGGGTAAACATCCCTCCAGCTGCAGCCAGCCCCGCTGGCCGGGCGTGCACACGTGTGCATACGCATGTGCATGCACAAGCCAGCCTGTCCCACTGCTGCGACCTTGGCATGCCGGAGCCTGGCTGCTGCCAGCACCATTCGGGGCAGGAGACACAACGCTGGCAGCTGCCATCTCAGCCGGTGCCAGGGTTAGACCCGCTGCTCCGGTGGGCACGGGTGGGCACGGGGCAGGTGAGCGGGGTGGGTGGCAGCCCCCGCTCTGGTCCCATGGGACGTTTCTCGCCCCACAGGTGAAATGCTACAACTCGGTGCAGGGCACCATCTACGACTACGGGGCCCTGACCCTCGACGGGGACGAATACGTCCCCTTTAGGAACTATGCGGGGAAGATGGTGCTTTTCGTCAACGTGGCCACGTACTGAGGCCTCACCCTGCAGTACCTCGGTAAGGGTCCCGCGGGGCACAGGCACCCCAGGGGACAGGGCAGGCAGCCCAAAAGCAGACGGTGTCACCCAGGGGCGCAGCCCTTGGCAGGTCCCCACGGTCCGTCCTGCCGCAGGGAGCTGGGGGAAAAGGGCAATGCCTGCTCCGCAGGACCTGGCCCGGCTGGGGATGCTCGGAGGGGGGGGGTTGGTGTAGGTGTGGGGGTAAGCCCTGGCCCCTGCTAACCCATCCCTGGCTCTGCTTGCGTGCAGAACTGAATGCACTACAAAATGAGCTGGGGCCTTACGGGCTCGTTGTCCTGGGCTTCCCCTCCAACCAATTCGGGAAGCAGGAACCCGGCCAGAACTCGGAAATCCTCCCTGCGCTGAAGTGAGTACTTCGCTTTTGGGGTACCTAGCCAGGCAGCGGGTGCATAGGCTGCAGCTCCTACTGGCTGTGGCCCCCAAAAGCACAGGGCTTGCTACCCCTGTGCAGCACTGAGCTGCCCATTGCGTGACACCCTGCCCACCCTCCCCTTGCAGGTATGTCCGGCCAGGGGGTGGCTTCGTCCCCAACTTCCAGCTTTTCCAGAAAGGGGATGTCAATGGGGCCAAGGAGCAGAAGGTCTACACTTTCCTGAAGGTGGGTGCCACGGCAAAGGGGGACAAGGGGGCAGCATCCAGGTGTTTTTGGTTTTTTTTGGGGGGGGAAGGTGCAAGGCAGTAATGCCCTGGCCCCCATTGCAGAACGCCTGTCCGCCGGTGGCGGAGGAGTTTGCGAACCCCAAGAACCTCTTCTGGGAGCCTCTGCGGAACCACGACATCAAGTGGAACTTCGAGAAGTTCCTGGTGGGCCCCGACGGCGTGCCTGTCATGCGCTGGTACCATCGCACCAACATCGCTGTCGTGAAGAACGACATCATCGCTTACATAAGGCAGCAGCAGCAGGAGCAGCAGCAGCCGCAGGAGGAGGGCCAGTAGAGGCTGGGGCTGCCGGCCTGAGGGGTGGTTTCTCCCCCTTGCCGGCATCCCCCCTGGCCGCTGCAGGGCCGCCCCCCATCTCGTCCCCTCCCAGGATGCTCCCCGGCACCAGGAGCCGAACGCCAAGCCAGCACGCTGCTCCCTCCATCGCTCTTGTCTCTGACACCCCCCAGCCGGGATACTGGGCTGGGCAACCCGGTGGCAGAGACCTCAGCGATAGGAGGGGGATATTTCCCAATAAGCCCTTGTCCCACCTCCCATTCCCAGCAGTGCCATCTCCTCCTGGCCCCCAGCTTGCCCCCCCCTGCTCCGCCATCCCGCCTTGCCGGGCAGTGGGAGGATGCAGGGGCCAGCCGCCCCCGGAGCAGAAGACCACGTCTCCATGAAGGCTTGGCCCGAAAGCCCCCGGTGTGGGGCGGGCCTGGCCTGATCCTGCCGGGCACGGAGCAGCTCTTCAGTGCATTCAAGCTGCCCGCAGTCCCGGCGTAGAGACGTGCTCCTCTCCCAGCCGGGGGCGGCCAGCCCCTCACCCCCTGCCGTAAAAAATGCCAAATAAAGACTCTGCAAATGCACAGCCCTGCTTCTTGGCCAGGGGTGGAGGGAAAGAGGTAAGGGCATGGCAGCCAGCCTCGGGAGTACCAGCAGGGAAGGATGGCTCCCAGCTAGAGAAACTAATTTTTTTCAGGATTTATCATCACAGTCCAGCATTTGGGGAGAGGATGGGGCAGGGGGGGAGTCAGTGCAGAGCACAGGGAGGCAAAAGGGGCTGGGAGCAGGGACCAGCCCCCAGCAAGGAGCATGTCATGTGCACAACAGCCACACTTACAGAAATAGCATTGGTTGTGGTTGGGTTTTTTTCCCCTTCCAGACTTGTTTTCCTAGAGCAAGATTTGCTCTGTGCAATGTGGAAGACTGGCCCCAGGGCCACTGCTGCAGGGAAAGGCAGAAGGGGGAGCAGGGGAACAGGGGTTTCCCTGCTCTGGCAAAGGTGGGGGGCAGGAGAGGAGAGGGGCTGAGCCCAGCACCGAGGGGAGGTGGGGGGCATGCACTTGGAGCAATAGATCCTGGGGTGCCCACATAAGGTTTAGGTTCCCCTTGTGCTCCCTCTGGCCCAGCAATTGCACCCGAGCACATGGGGAGCAGCAGCCCTGGCATCCCTCCTAGTCCCCACACAGAAGCTGCCCCAGGGGAAGAGCTTTCAGGATAAAACCAGAGAGACTCAGCTACACTTCAGTCCTTAAATAAATACAAAGACACCAACCACCCTCAGCCTGGGCCATGGCTGCGACAGGCACCCGCCTGCGAGCACAGGATCTCCCACCACCGGGAGTCCCCGCCGTCACCCGCTCCTCCTCCAGGGCCTGAACCGAAGCCCCTGGACCGGGGCAGCTCCTGGCACGCTCCTGGGAAACGCTGGCTCCTCTTCCCTTGAAGACCTGGCTCAGGTCTACAGCAATGCCAGGGCTGACGCCTCGTGGGGAAGGGGATGGCCGCAGGGGACTGACTCTGCGTTGGCCACCACCACGACGGCACCTCCGGTCCCTCCTTCACACTTTCTTCGCGGGGATGCGCTGCCGAGCCGCTCCAGGCCACGGGTACGGCCACGTCCACCGCATGTCCGCGCACAGGGATAGGCAGCCGGAGGAAGCTCCTAGATATATACACACGGGCACACACACACACCCTACTCCTCTTCTGCTGGTATCGCAGCGCAGCTGGTCCTTGGCGTTAGGGCAAACCGGGACCTGCCTGTTCTGAGACACAAGAGAGGGGTGGCACGGGGTGAGCACAGCTCTTCGTGCCCAGACGAGCCCCACAGGAGGGATGCCAGCCATGGCGTGGCCGTTATTCCTGAGCACCAATTGCCATAACCCCACGGGCTGCTGGGGCTCAGGCTTGTCTTCAGATGCTGTGGGGATGATGTGGGGGGACGCAGCAGGGTCCAACCCTACAGCAGAATCATCCCCTCGGCTGATCAGAGGTGGGGGCTGAAGGGAAATGGCCACTGCCTGGCAAGCTGTCCCCCCATCCCTCCCCCAAGTGCTCAGCCAACCCCCCAGGGTCTCAGGGTGAAGCACAGGGTACCCCCCTTATCGAGGGTCCGAGCCTTACCCAAGTCCTTGGGGACCGGTTTCACCCCGGCCACTGCTTGGGCGTTCTGGCTGCGAGCCATGGCGCAGGGCGGGCGCCAAGGGTACTCGGGCTGCAGGAGGAGATGGAACAGAAACGGCGAATTACCAGGGATGTGAATCACGAGGCTGCGCTCCGTGTTCGATTGCCAGGGCACGAGGAGGAGGAGAAGGGAGAGGGAGAGGAAGAGGGCTGAGCATTCGTGTGCCAACAGGACACGCGTGCTCAGCTCCCTGCTAGGTGATTCAGTGGCCTTAGAGGAGCCACTTGCTCAGCAGCGAGCCCCAGAGCCGCTCGCATGGGACCCTCTGCTCCCCCTTTGTGCTGGCACAGGTAGACACTCACCGGGGAAAAATGGTGGAAGTTTTGTCCCGGTGTGTGCTCGCCCGGCATCGCTGGCGGGTATCGGATCTGCTGCCACTCATCGAAGCCGTGGTACATGGGGTGAGCCATGGGGGGACTGTACTGGTACTGGTACATGGGGCAGGCAGGGCCCAGTGGCCCCGGCTGTGGCTCAGGGTGCAGCCTCTCTCCAGAAGCCTGCAAGGAGCCAGGGGAGATGCTGAGGAGACCCCCAGGGGCAGCCCACCACCACCCCCCATCGCCCGGTTCGGAGCTGCCCCTCCAAGGGGAGACAAGGGGCTGGGGTCAGGGCTGCAGCCCCCAGCCCCTCTGCCCAAGAAGGGTTTTTTCCCCATCCCCACCTGTTTGTGCTGTTTCAGCAGCTTCTTCAGCTTCTCCTTCTCCTCCTTCTCCCTCTGGCAGTCATCCTTGGAGGCTCGCAGCTGGGAGCAAGGCGGGTTAGTGCAGAGCCCACCCTGCCACCCTCTGTGTCCGTGGGGTGAGGGTTGCTGTAATGCCCTGTGGGAATGCCCACACCAGTCCCCCCCATCAGATCCCCAGGAGAGGGGCAGAAAGAAGAGACAAATGAAAGGAGATGCTCTGGCAGGGACAAGCAGCAGCAAAACCACCTCTCTGGCCTTTCTGTCCCCCCTCAGCCCCTACTGTGAGATGGGTACGGGGGCTGTGACACTGGGGATGAGCACCTCCGACATACCCAGGGTGGACACAGTGCTCCCAGTGCTGCTGGTGGCACCCAGCGCTGCTCACCTGGTTGTTGGAGATGACCAACTGCTTCTGCAGCTTTTCCAGCTGCTGCTTCAGCTCTTCCTTCTCCTCATTCATCCTCTCCCTGTCGCTCCGCTCCCGCTGGAAGTCCTCTTCGAAAATCTTCACCTGGCAGGAGGGAGGGATGTGGGTGAACCTGGCTGAGGGCAAACACCTTCCCCAAGCACTTGCCGTCACCGCGTTGCCATCCCTGACCTCACCAGCTATGCCAAGCCCCAGGCACGTGGGTTGATATGATGGCCCATGGCTGCGGTCCTTCCAGCTGAAGGGGCCTGGAGGATGCTGAGCTCGGTCCCCCACTCCCCACCACCACAGCACTGACACCCACCAGGGCTGCTGGGGCAGCTCCTGGCCACACCAAGCTCCTTGCCAGGACATGGAGCTCCCTCCCTGCCTCCAGTAGCTCCGTCTCCTGCCCTACCTGCTGCTTGAGTAGCTCGTTCTGGGTCAGCAGCTCCTGCTGCGGCACCTTCCCTGCTGGCTCCATGGTACTGGCAAAGATGGGTGGTGGAGAGGCCTGGACATTCAAGGCCTCCTCTAGCGCCTAGAGAGGAAGAAAAGAAACAGGGAGGAGAGTCAGAGCAAAGTAGTGTGCCCATGACGTCTCTGGAGGACCACAGGCATGTGCCCAGCATGGGAAGCAGGTATAACTGGGCAAGAGCAAGAGGGACTACAGACCCACCCCAAACCCCCTTTCCTGGGAGCCTAGAGGGATGTGGTGGTCATCATCTGACACGAGCTCCTGCCTGAGCCAGGAGCTGGGCAGGAGGGGGTTGATCAGGGTCAGTTTTGAATTTGAAAGAGGAGAAGAGGCTGGAGAACAGAAAAGACATTTTGCAGGGAGGGGCTGTGCCCTGGCTCCCACCTTGTTCAGCCTCTGGATCTCCTTTTCCTGGTATTCCCGCTGCCTGGTGACCGGAGCCAGCTGCTCCTGCAGGAACCGCATCCTCTGCTGCAGGTCCCTCACCTCCATGGCCAGCCTCTCCTTCTCCGCCTGCAGGACCCGGCAGGGAGATCAGCTAGGGCAGAGCGATAGGGCCAGCAGCTCCCCATCACCCTTCCCGAGGGACTCGCCTCCTCTGTTTCGATCCGGGACTTGGCTAGGAGCAGCTTGCGGTCGAAATCCCTTTGCTTTTGCTCCCGCTCCGACTCCAGCTCAGTCAGTGCCCTGCGGGCTTCGGCCAGCTCCTGGTGGAGGTCCGTGACCTGCCGGGAGGGAGTGGGGACGTTGGCCTGCTCAGAAAGACCCACGCTGCGGGGGAAGGAGGCGCAGGCAGCCCCAAAAACCTTCCCCTGCACCCGGTCTCTTCTGAGTCCCCCCCCAGCCAGCAGCCAGAAGAGATGTGCCCCCCAAGCACTCAGCCCTACCTTCTGCTCGTACTTCTGCTTCATGGCTCGGAAGTGCTGATCCCATTGCTTATTCACCTCCAGCAGCTGTGGGGAGAGAGGGGTGGCTGAATGGGAGCCCAAGCCCTGCCCCAAGCCAGCCATGGCAGTCCCCAGCAGCCTGCCGTCGCAAAAGCACCTCGGGGACCAGCTGGATGGAGATCCCGGCTCCAGCAGTGCTTCCCTGCAGCTCCGCAGCCCTGCCCCGGTCTCCCCACGCCATCCCACGTGCCCCCGCTGCCCGTTTCCCTCCCCTCCTTGGCAGTGCCTCCCTCCCAGCCTGGTCCTCACCTCCCTGCGCTGGTGCTCCAGGATCTTCACCTTCTTCTCCTTGGCCTCCAGCTCTCCTCTGCCCGGCGCCTTCTCCACCGTGGCCCCGCTCTGCTGGACGCGCACGGGCGGACCCTCAGGGCTTTTGCGGAGGCTGTGCCCAAGGCCGGCTAAACTCTAGCCGGTTCCCCTCCCATGGCTTCCCCCATCCCCTCAAGACCCTGAGAAGTCCTGCTGGTCATACTGGGACAAACTGGGGGCTCGATTAAAATGAGGCCACCTTTGCTGATACGTCAGCAGCTTCCTTCCCAGCCTCCTTCCCAGCCCTCCCCGAGGGCGATGCTGCCTTCTCACCTGCTGCTGCTCAGCAGCTTCCCTTTTCCCACTGTCCTGGCTGCTCAGAGTCACCATCCTCCGGAGCTCCTGGTTCTCACACCTGCAGGCAGGGAGGGATGGGTCAGCGGGAAGAAGCACCCAGAGCAGCCCTGTCCCCCACCTCACCGCCCACCCTCACCTTAGCTTCTCCAGCGCCTGGTTTCTCTGCTCCAGGTCCCGCTCCAGCTTGGTTCGCAGCTCCTTGTTCTCACTGTGCAGCGTCTCACACAGCGTCTGGGGGTGAACGCCGGCAGGATGAGGACTGCGGCCAGCCCCAGAAGCCTGCCTGGCCACCCACCTCCCACCAAGTCCTGGCATGGAGGTAGGTGTCCACCTCGCAGTGGAAAGGAGGGTCTTGGTGGGAAAAAAAAAAAAACCAAACCACCAACAAGAGGAAAACCCCCAAGAAGAGCCTGGCCAGCCCTCACTCACCTGCAGGAACGACGTTCTCTGCTCATTCTTGTGCACCTTCGAGGCCAGGCGCTTGAGCTCGGAGGCCATGTAGCCCATGCGCACAAAGACCTGGTCCTTGCTGGCCTCCTTGGCGCAGCCGCTCAGCGTGCTCTCCAGCTGCTGCAGCTGCGGCAGCAGGTTGGTATCCTCATTCGGCAGCTGCTCCAAGTCCTGGGGACGGGGAAGGGCAGTCAGATCAGTTCAAGGAACATTGCAAAGTTCCCTCTCGGGGCAGGTCAGCCTTGTCTTCCATCCAGGGCTGTGGCAGGGAGCTGGGGCAACACTGAGACACTCTGCAAGAGCCCTTGGTATGCTGAAAAACTGTGTCAGCTTTGTAAAGGTCTGATTCCCAGCCGCTGGACGTGGGACACCATGTCCCCGGGTGGAGGGGGACATTACGGCAGCAGCTCTCCCAGCCCACGTGTTCCACAGGCCCCTCAGCAGTCTGAGCAGATCATGCTCCCAGCTCGTTGATAGCAACGGAGGCATCTCTACCCCGGCCCTTTCTCCCCCTGAGCTCTCCTCCTTGGCACCAAGACTAGAAATCCCAGTTCCTGAGACTGTCCTTTCCACATACAACCCGGTCTGTGCCAGGAGCTGAGGTTTGCCACGTGAGGGGTGGTCTTACCCCAGTCTCCATCTTCTCCTTCCTCCTGTCCTCTCTCTGCAGCTCCCCTGCCTGCGGCTTCCCTGCCACCGCAGCACGCCGGGCGTTGGGAACCCAGGCTCTTCAGCAGGCGGCAGCCAAGAGGGTGACGCATGGGATTTAAACGGTGGCCAGGAGAGCCCAGGCCAGGGCGAACCCACTAGTGTTAGGGCATACCCCCACCCACGCACGAGGGATGTCCCCAACAGGCTCATCCTCCCCTGTTGTGGCTGGTGAACTCCCCCATTGCCTAGGAGACACTGCCGGCACAACAGAGCCCAGCTCGGGGAAGGAGGTGCTCCACTCCCAGCCCCGCTGACTCAGCCTGCCACCCGTGGGAATGCCCCGGGCAGCACCGCGTGGGGCCAGGAGCCCAGTGTGTCCCTAGCCCTGGGGTTCACAGCCCCGAAACTGCCACGGGAGGGTGTGTGCGGGGCACGGCACGGCCAGCTCCTCCTACCAGCGCCAGCCTGGCAAGGGGAAGCAGCGAGGACCCGAGTCCAGCGCCGGGGTGCAAGCACGGGACTGGCACTCGGCTCTGGCGTCGGCAGCTGATTGCCAAGCAGATGTCACCCCATTCTCCATCACCCCATGGCTGCACCCCAGGAGGGTCCAAAAAGACTCAATCCCTCCTGGAGCCTCTCTGGCCAATGCAAACAGGGGTGTGCAATGAGACTGAGTCCCCTTACTGGCACCATGAGGTGCAAGCTACGTTCATCCCCCTTTGGCTCCCCATCCCTCCTCCTCTCCCTTCCAGCACACACAAAAAGCCAGAGGAGGACAGGACAGGGCAGTGCAAGCCATGGGGTACATTCAGGTGGCAGCAAATGGAGCACACGGAGGTGCCTCAGCTGGGGCAGACCCTGTCAGCAACGATGGGGCTTGGAAACCTGGTTCTCCCACCCAGTGCCGGCATCAGGAGGTGAGCATCAGAGCATCACTGACAGCTCCCCGAGCCATCACAGCCCTTCCTGTCCCTGTCACGTGGCATCTGGAGATGACAGTGTCCCTGTCTGGCTGTGGCTGCTTCGGTGGCCCCATGCCCAGGCAGCCCGGCCAGGCCACTTGTTCTCAGGAGCCCTTGTCCTTGGGAAGGCAGCCTGCACATTGTCCCCTCTCCCCACCTTGGCCAGGCGAGAGGAGCGGTACACACCGGGGCTCACGTGCCATCACTCCCAAGCCCTCTGGCCCCAGTGAGACATGGGGAGGACCAGCCACGGGGCTGTGTGTTTCCCTCCTGCCTGCAGACTGGCCAGGTCCCCTCATCTTCCATTGGTGTCAGAGGCCGAGCACTGCAGCACGAGCACCGTCCTTGGGGCCATATGTGGGGCTGGCTCTGCTCCCCTGGGAATGCCTGGGCGGTTTATCCCTCCTCTGCCGTTTGCCCAAGGGCTGCCTTGACTCAAGGTTCCTCAGCCTTGCCTGTGCCTGCCAGCAGCTATACCACCGGGGCACACTGCTGCCTGTCTGCACACCCTCCCATACCCCTGGTACCACCACCACCGCCGCACCAACCGGCTGGACTCTCCATCTGCCGCCCACCAAATCCCACAGGCACCAGGGCCACTCACCGCTCTCCCGCTCTCCTGGGGAAACCCCTGCGCTTCGACAGCGACAACCTCGAACTCCGAGGAGGATCCCTGCAAGGGGAGACGGGCAGGTCAGGTCTCCCCAGGGAACGGCAGGCTAGGGTGCCCACCATGCAGAGGCAGGGACTGCCAGGACGGGAGCACAGCAGGGAAGCTGACCCCTCCTTTCAGATTTATCCCTGTTTCTAGAGGCTAAAGGCTGCCTCCTTTTGCTTTAACTAGATGGAGAGTCTCTCCCTCCAGCCGTGCCAGCACTAGCTCTTGCATTCAGACTCACACTTGGAGGAGATTTCCGTGCTTCTGTGTCCGGTTGGGCGCTGGCCAGGGCAGCGTGTGTGGAGCTGGGATCAGGGCCGACGGCTGCAGAGAGGGGAGAGGAGGTAGCCATGAGCTTTTTGGAGAGCAGGGCCTCTCCCTGCCTGGCACAGGGATGCAGAGAGCAGACACCCTGCAATGTTGGGCACTGATAGATGGTTTCTACCCCAGCTATGGGAATGGGACAGAAACCTCCCTCCAGGACAAGGGAGGACGGCAGTGGTTTGATACACTCCAGAGATGACAGGGCTGCAGGGCTTCATGAAAGCCTCCCTCACACCCTCTCCCTTCCCATAAGCTCAGGGTCCTGAGCCATCAGGTTATGCCTCCCCACTGAGCCTCACGTCTCCTACCTCCGGTTTCCACCAGGTCCTCCAAGGAAGATGCTGCCATCAGCATTTTGTTGTCCTTCACAAGGTCCTCTGCCTTCTGCCGCAGCTTGGATGCCTCCACCTGGGATTCCTCCAGCAGCTCTCCTGTTGGGGGCAACAGAAGGATGCTCACCCTCCTTCCCCAAGTGCCTGCCCTGCAGCAGTCCCATCCACAAACACCAAGCCCCCTGTTTGGGTGGAGAAGTGCCCAGCACGATGCTTCTTCATCCAGAAACAACTTTTCTTGGCCAAATCCAACGGCAAAGCGGTACCAGCAGCTCACTGGCTGCAGAGTCCCCCATGTGCTGACACACAAAGGACTGGTTACAGGAGGCAGAAGAACAGCACTGCATCTCTGAGGGGTCTCCTCTGCTTCCCAGAAAAGATAAATTTAAGCCGGATCTAGGGGTCCAGCCTGCCCGCTTTGGGGTCTGGCACCAGCAATGCAATCCTCTCCCAACCCTGGGTGGCTGCTCCCACACCAGTGGGTCCCGGTCCCAGGTAAGGCTATGGTGACACAACGGGAATCATGAGGCAGGTGGAAATTCGGCTGCAGAAGCGGGACTCGAAAGCGGAAGCTGGGTCACGAGACCGAAAGCAAAACCAGGGGCGGGTGGGGGAGGAGAAAGGGGGTGGCATGACTTGGCTGGACCGTATCAACACTGGCACGTCCCTGCCGCTGCAGGGAGCGCCCAATGCTGGGGTCTTTGAGCAGCACCTGGGAAAAGCCCCTGACCTGACAGGGATCACGGGAGGTGGGGGCTTTCATCAAAAGCAGAACAGATCCCGGCATCTGCGACCTGCCACTGCAGGACTCCGAGGAGCTGACCTTGCTCCATCACTTGCCTTTTTTTTCCAGCCACTTAACCCACTGTAAAACACCCCAGGACTTCAGCAAAAGCCTTGCTCTCTCTGCGTGAAAAAAGCCCAGACACCCTGCTCAGCCCCGCAGGACAAGGAGAGCTTTACTGCTGCCCCAGTGCCAAGATCCCCAGCTTCTTATAGCACCCTTCCTAAACAGAGCAAGAGACCCCCAGGTTTGGTGGGCACAGGCTGAGCTGCCCCAAAGGTGAACCTCGTCCCCCAGCCACGCAGCAGTTACCAATAGACTTGATCCCCTGCATCTTCTCCTTCAGCCGGGCGTTCTCCTCCACCAGCCGCTCAAAGGCCGTGGATCCATTCTCCTCCGAGCCCCCACCGGGGTCGTAGATGCGGTAGGGTCCTCTCCCTTCCATGCCCGCCGTTCAGTCGCCTACCTCCCAGCCAGGCATCCCTGCAAGACAACGGAGCACGGCGTCACCTTCCTCTGGCTCCAGACGGCACCGCAGTCCCCTGGTCCCAACCGTGTTGGGGTTCGGGGTGCTGTGCTGGCAGAGGCAGCCCTGCCTCACTGCTCGCCAGCCAGCGCAGAAGTGTCCCAGGTGAAGGCGCTTCCTCCTCCAGCCCTGTATGGTGTGAACGTGCCGGGGTGACTCACAGCCATGAGAAGTGTCATGCGAGGAGGCATCACCAGCAGCCCTGGGCTGGCTCTCACCCTTACGGGGTGCGGGAGTCCCCAAGGAGGTCGCAGCCGCCCGTCGCTGCATCCTGGTGGGATGGAGACCCAGCCCAGGAGCATCCATCCACACCAGTGTGGTCCTGGGTACTGTCACCGGGGCACCCTGCTCACTGCAGGATATTTTGGGGGAGCAGAAAGGGTCGTGGGGGGCTGTTTGGAGAGGGACAGTGTCTGCAGCTCCAAAAGCTTTAACATGCAGCTGCCAGCTGGTTTGGGCAGCACCGGGGAGCGGGGGACGAGCCCCAGCAGACAGGCAGGGACCCACTCTGCCCTCCAGCCCAGCCAGAAAAACCAGCTGCCAACAGCACGGCTTCCCGAATCAGGGCATAGGGAACAGCCAGGCATGTGCTGGGCCAGGAGCAGAGCACGAGGAGAGGAAACACCTGCACCCAGCACACTATTTGCTTTTTTAATTCCTTGCATTTGTGGGTGGCCTAAGGCCTCCCCCTCACCAAGGTCTGGCCTGGGGATGGCTGGGCAGGATCCTGGCTCCAGGTCTCACCCACCTCCTGGGGGTGATAAAGCAGCTGCTGTGAATTACAGCACAACTTGTCAAAAATATCCCCCCCTGATGCCAGCTTGTTATAAAGTGAAGCAGCACAGCAGCTGAGAGCCCTGGGGGGCGATGCAAGCCAGAGCTGGGGTGCTGCCTGGGGGCACCCCAGGAGCACCCGTGGGCACCCCCAAGCGTTCTTCCACCCAGCCAAGGCAGCTGGGTGCTCTCGAGTGGGAGGGGGCTGAGGCGGAGGCATTCTGAAAGGGGAAGGGGGGTAGCCCATACCCGAAACCATCTCAACCTCAGACTAATGCTCATGCCACAAGCTATCTGGGCTGATCACCGGTTTAGATGACCTGCCTGGCAGGGAGCGGCAGGGACTTTCCAGATGACAACTGCCACCTGGCAGCATCCGCAACTGGAGTGGCAATTAACGCCTGCCTAGGCGGCAGGTAATTACACACGGCCTCAGCAGCAGTCTGTTTTTGGGAGGCGCGTCTGTCAGCAGGTCTCACCATCCTCCTGCTCTGCAGGTGCCACCAAGCCCCCCCATTCCCTGTGACCCCCCCACGTGGAGCCGGCAGCCCCGTCCCAAGCGGCTGGAGGTGGTGACCACCGGGAGCTGCCCAGATGCGGCATGGGGCAGGCTGAACGGCAGCTATTTCTGGAGCCCATAGCAGCTGACAGGAAGCTGCAGAAGAACCAGGACAGTTTCTGTGCCCTTGGTCCCAGCGCCAGGCAGCATCGTCACAGCCGGTACAAAATCCCCCCCTAGCCTCCCACCACGGGATGAGGAAAAATCCCGGAGCAGACCCTGCCGGTGGGCAGGACAGAACCAGTGCGGTGGCACGCACGTGGTCTGGGGACCCGATGGCACCTCCATGCAGGGAAATGCCATCGCCTGTGGCCACGCTACCTGCCTGGTGGAGGACAGAGACAGCTTCACAGGCAGGCTGGGGACCTGAGCCTGTTTCTCACTGGTGTCCAGTCACCACATGCTGCTCCAAATTCCAAACCTGGGTGTCTGGGAGGAGCTGGTCAGCAAAGCAATTTTACAGTGAGCATCTTATGGGGCATCCGTGTCCTCCACTGGGACAAACACAGGTTTGGGTCAGGGAAGGTGGGACAAGCTGCCCTCTCGCGTGGCATCCTTTCCCCATGTGGCTTTGCAGCAGCCTGGAATACCAGATCCCAAACCAGGAGGTTTTCTGCCTTGCCCCACAGTACACACGGGAGGTCCCCTGCCCCTGCGCACTCCTGCATGAAACACTCAAACCCAAGCCAGCTGCGCTGACCACCTTGCCAATTGGCAGAGACCATGTTCTTCCAGCTGGATGGAGCCACTGAAAGCCTCTGCTATTCCCAATTCTCAAGGTTTTATCAAGGATTTTTCTACCCAAGGTCTGCACCCCACCAGGGAGATGACAGCAGAGGGGCCACGGGAGCTGTGTTCAAACAGCAGCCGGGGAGAGGAACTGAACTATCTCCAGCTGACAGAAGCACAGACCAGCCACAAATTCACCAGCAAACAAGACCCCGCAAGAGGGGAGGGTTTCTGCAGCATTCGAGCCCATCGCCAGGGTCAGGGCAGGTTTGCCTGGAGTGGAGGAACAGCCCTTTCTGCAAGGAACCCCTGGGACTAAACTGTCACCCTGGGGAGAGGACCCTGGACCAGGTCACTGTTCCCCATCCTGATTTGGTTTTTGTTCCTTTAGAGTTCTGAAAGATGAGGTTTGCAGTGAGAAATCTCACGTTTCAATAAAAACACCAGGGGAGGAGAGAGAGCACTATAGACCAGAACCTAATGATGGTTAGAAATGCAAAGAAAACACGACTACCACAGACTCCAGAAGAAACCACTGAACCACCAGAAAACACTTCTCTTTTTGCCAATCAACGGTTTCTAAGCTAATCTGATGGTATTTCACAGCCCCGGGGGGGGGGTTGAGGGCCAGCCACGGACCACGGCTGCCCAGCTATAGCTCACCAGCTCTGTGCCCAGCCGCCGGCAGAGGTTGCCAGATGCCGTGGTCGCCCGTGGGTGTTGCTGGTTGCAAGCGGGGCACCAAGACCTTTAGGTAGTAAATTTTGAGGACAACTCAGCAAAAGGAGAGAATGAGAGAGCGAGCGGGCAGGGGAGACTCCCAGGTGAAGACAAAAGCACGGTGGTATTTAAATAGCTGTGCTGTGGCTCGGGAGTGAGCTGGAACTGCGCAGCTGTGGCCAGGTTGTTCCCCCCTGTCCCCCAGGGTGATGTGTATCACTGCCACGGCCACCAGCACTGCAGCCATCGCTGCACCAGCCACACAGAAGAGACAGAAGGAACCAATTCCTGCTTTAAAATTACCGAACAGCTGCAGATACAAAGGTGGAGGATGGGAATCCTGCACAGCGAGCAGGCTGGCACCGCTGGAGGCTTGCTTTCGGCAGCAAGCCCCGGGGTAGAGACCAGCCTCCAGAAGCCACGGGCTTGTCAGCCCATCAGTTCCCATCCTGTGATCCATGGTGGGGGCTCGGCCCAGCCCTTCGGAGAACGGGGTTTTCCTTACCCCGGCATGCAACATTCCCAGGAAGTCTCCTCCCCGCCAAGCTCGCACAAGGCAAAAGCAAATCCCTGCAGGCTGCCAGCACCGCTTTCCCATGACTAGGGCTGCTGGGCCCCCAGCATCCCTCTGCCTCAGAGAAAAGCAAAAGCCACTCAGACACTATGGAGGGATTTTTTTTTTTGTTTGATCATTTTACTGGAAATCTGCAAAATACCACAGCCCCCAGCCCGGTTTCTTTTCCTCTCCAGAGCTTCAGCAGCTCCCCAGACCAGGGACAACCATTCCTGGGCTGCTGGACTGGTCTCATTTGCAGGAAAGCAAAAGCAGAGCTGGCTTTAGGAGGAAGCAATAATAAGGAGACTTTCTGGGCACTGCAGTCCACTGGGCTGGGAGTAATAAAAGAAGAGGAAAGCAGGCATTGCAAGGCTCAGGTCTCAAAGGGAAAGGTCTGAACCTCCACTTGAAGTATTTATCTTCCCAGCCTGGCTGGCTGCAGAAAGAGGGCAGGAAAGGCAGGAGCCCCATCTGAAACGCAGCAGATGTTACAGATGTCCTCTGGCCAGAAATCCCACCTTCGCCTGAGAAACCCACCTCCTGCAGAGGCTTCACAAAACAACCTGCTTCTGATGAGGTTGCTCACAAGAGAAATAAAGCATTTCCCCATTTGGAGCCAGGTTTCCAAACACAGGTAACTACACGCAGCAGCAGAGCTCCTCACCATGGGTCCAAGCTGCAGTGCAGGCAGGACACGCAGCCAGACTTGGTGGTGGTGCTCCCCTGGGCAGCATGGTGGTGTTTTACACAAGACCCTGTCTTCTGCTGCAAACACATCTTGCTTTATGCTGCCTGCTCCGTTTCTTCCTCCTGCTCGGAGCTCAGTAGCATCATGGCTGCTCATCACAGCACTTCAAAGCAGAGCAAGGCACAGCCACCCCTTTCCTTGCAGCTCCAGCCCAACTGGGGCTACTCCTGCCCAACCTGGCGCACTTCAGCCAGGCAACAACCAAGCAGCAGAAGACAGTGGCATCAAAAAGCTACACCAGCAAAGCTACCTCTGCCACCCAAAGTGTGAGAATTGTTGCTCTAAAACGAAATCTGCAATGCCACATGAGTAGATAATTCAGCTTCCTCCACCCACAAGTGTTTTGTACCAGCTGCTGGCAAGCAACAACCCACAGCCCTGTGCTAAATAGGTCTGTTTGGCTTAGGTCAGGCCAAAAGGGCATCGTGGGATTTCTTGCAAAGCCAGGAATGATGCCAAAGGCTACAAAAAGCCTCTCCTCTTTTCTTCTTGCTTACTTCACCTTGCCACTGAGACAGTTCTCAAGGACGCGCCTGGCTGGAGCCTTCCTGCCTCCAGAACTCGCCTCAGTGCCCAAAGTCCAGTCTCCCATCTCCAGCACACTTCGGCTGCCTTTGCCAGCACTCTCGACGAAATTTGCACTCCAAAAGAGCCTGTGGCAGCAGAACAGCTCTTACTCACTCAAGCATATGGAAAAAAACAAGCTAAAGGGGAAAGGTTGCACTTGCCTCCCTGATAACAGGGAGCAATCTGTCCCCAGGGGCACCGAGGAACGGGACAGCCAGTTCTCCGAGGGGCTGCAGGTCCCCACCAAATCCCACCTGCAGCTGCTCTCACCCAAAAGCAGGACACAGCATCTCTTTTTTTTTTTCCCCCTCTCTGCCCTCAGTGGGGGCCTTAGCCTGGAATGAGGAGAGATGGGGAGGCAAACTGTGCACCACCTCCCCAAAGGAGCAGGGGGGGATGCTGCCATCCCCGCTCCGGCTATTCCAACCTCTGGATCCGCACACCGCTGGACCAGCAGCAGGATGGGGAGGAAAAACTCGAAGAGTGGAAAAAAAAAAACCCACCCAGCATCGACTGGACGCTCCTTGGAGCCACGGCCGCCCGCAGCCCCCCGGGGTGGGATCCTGCCGGGGCGGAGGGTGGGGGGGGGGGGAACCGCAAGCCCAGAAATAAATAGTCAGAAAGCAGATGTGTGGGTCTGGGGAAACGCCGGGGTTGTGCAAGGCAGAAGCAGGGGAGGAGCGAGCCCGGGGGACGGCAGCGGTGCGGGGCTGCCCGGCCCGGGGGGGGGGGCAGGAGGGACCCCCCCCACCTCAGCACCCCCCTGAGCCTTCCTCCTCTCCTCCCTCGGGCATTGCCACCGCCGGTGAGCCCCGGCTCCCCTGCAACCAGGCTGCCCCGTCGGGAGCGGCGAGAGGAGCCGGCAGCCCCTGCCCTGCCCCGGGAGAGGGGAAACTGAGGCACAGCACGACTATCGCGACCCGCCCGCGGTTCGGAGCGGATCCCCGGGGGACAGCGCGGCCCCGGCCCCCTGCGGGGTTTCACCCCGACCACCCGAGCAGACCGAGAGCCCGGGAACCGGCCACCTACAGCCGACACGCCGCCCCGAACCCCACCGGCCCCCTTCCCACCACCGGGACCCGGTGCCCAGCCGCCATCCCCGGCGCACGGTAAGACCCCGGTGCCCCAAGCCAGGACCCTCTCCCCAAGGGCGGCAGAACCCCCGTACCGCTCCGAGCTCACCTGCCAGTGCACCCCCGAAGCGGGACCGCTCCGGTCCGGCCCGGCCCGGTCCGCCGCCAGTACGGGAGGAAACGGGGCTGGGATGGGGGGGGGGGGTACTGGTTCCGCCCCCGGGAAATTCCCAGCCTGACGGACAGGCGCCGCAGCCAATCGGCGCGGAGCAGAGAGTATAAAGAAGGAGGGCGGGGCAGGTGGAGGGGGAAGGTGGCTCGTCATGGCGGAGGGGTTGTTCGCTGTCCCCTGGGGGTTCCGTGGGGCTGCCCGGGGTCCCGTGGACGCCCCCCGCGGCATAGTGGGGCCCTGAGGGGCGGAAGGAGCAGGCCCGTCTCTGCCTTAAGGGGGGTTTCCGCTCGTCGGAGAGCGGCAGGCCCGAGCCCAGCAGCGGTTCCCCCGGCTTATCGAGAGACAGACAAAATGGCGGGGCCGAGGGGAGGGCAGGGCGCAGCCGCGGCGCCTTGTTGCCGGGGGGGAGGAATCCCTTGGCGGCCCCGGTGCCGCTTGTGGGGTACGGTCGGGTTGGGGTGTGGAGGAGTAGCTGAGGGGAGGCTGTGCTGAGGAGGCCCCAGGTCCTCGGCCACTCGGGCAGGTGGGCCGTGGCAGTCCCAGGCTTTCCCCTCAGCCCCGGGAAGGAGACTTGCTTGCTCCCAGAGGCCTGCTGAGGCTTACCAGGTCTTTCCTCCTCAGCAGCTGAGGCAGGGAGAATTCCCCACCGAGTCTGTGTCAAGTTAATGTTATACAAGGAAATTACACCCCCTAGCTGGGGTGTTTATTATCGGGGATCCTTTTCCTGTGTGCCGCTGCTTTGATTATCGTGCGTTCGTGAACAACAGAAATCAGCCAGAGGAGCAAGAACCACAGGGAATGCCTTCTGGTTTCATCTGTCTCTTTGGGACTCGCTCCATAGCTACCTGATTTTGTTTCTTGTGTTGGTTTTGCCACAGGGAAGGTGTTTTTTATATATATAAATATATAAAACAACAAACCAAAAGCAAAGAAAGCCTGCTGTAAGCAGACATCCTGCTTGCTCTCTGCCTGTACTGATACTTCCTCCATAGGTGACTGCTGCTGGGCTCGCAGAGGTGTCCTTCACTGACAATTGTGCTGTTTCCAGCTATCCCAGTCCTTGCGTCCTACTCTGCTCTGTTCAGACAGTTCCACCGCTTCTTGGTGATTTGATGTTTTGGGTTGTAAAAATTAAAAAAACCTCAAAGTCCTTTACCTGACTGCCCTTCAACCAGGACGTTGCCCCGGCAGCCTGGCTGGGTTACGAGACAGCTCAGCGGGTGCTGGGACCCTGACATGCTCTTTGGCTATGCTTGTGTCTGAGGTCTCAACGGGGGACAAGAAAGCAGGATCCCACACACAAGCAATGTCCTCCCTTTTGTTCCCCAAAGGGCTTGTTTACCCCAGAAGCCCAGTGCTGTTCTGTAAACGCTTGGAAAACCTGGCTTCAAAGCTAAATGCAGCCCCACAGAACCAGAAAGCATCTTGTTTATAAGATAATGTCTCAGCCTGCAAAAAATAGCCAAACCCTGCTCTGTTTCTGTGAGGAGAGGAGGGGGGTGGCACGGCCCTGCTTCACAGTACTGCACGCTCACAGCCGAAAAGCTGTCTGCCTTCTCCTTGCTCCATCTTGGGCACGCTCGCACCGAAAAAAGCATTGCTCTACTCACCCAGCAGGGTTGCGGAGGGGCTCGGGGTGGGTGAGAGCCCTTTGGGCCACGCGCTCTCCGGCTGCGATCCCCAAATGCAGGAAGGCCAGCCCAGCTGAGCTTACTTTTAGGCATGGAGAAGGGGAATTCCCCATGATGGAGGCCCCAGACAGCCTCTACGTTGTTTTGATAAGGAGCCAGGCACCGCTTAAAGGGCTCTCCTGTGCCGTTCCTTCCAGGGGCTGCTGAGCTGTGTCAGGTATTAGTCAGCAAAAGGAGGAGGGGGGGGGCTGTCATGGAGGCTGTGATTCACTTTTGGACAACTGGAGAGCCTGGTTACATCATTCTCCTCGCCTGGTTTCTGAGCAGCTTCACTGGGTTTGCAAACATGTTGTGCTTCTCCCCAGGGAAACTGCTGCATCTTACAAGAGGCATCATCATTGTCCCATGTGTGTTTCCATCCCATCCTCATCCATCTCTCAAGTCAGAACAGGATGCGTCTTCCCGGGAAAGAGCTGGCTCTGCTGGTGGAGCTGGGCAGGTGATGGTGTGCCAGGGTTGCAGGTAGTCCCTGGAAACTATCCACCAAGACGGGTGATGGTCAGAACCAAGGCTGGAGCCAGCTGGTGCTGGAATAAACACCAAGGATTTAAGTGTTTCTGTTTTACAGAGGCTGATTCCAGTTCCCCAGCTCCTCGCCAGCAGGCACAAAGTTGTACCTGGCAGGGCGTTTGGTCTATACTCACCAGGCATGAACTGCAAGGCCTGAAAAGTGCCCTGCTTTAGTCCGGCTGGTTTGGGTGGTAGGAGCATGGGTGCTTGGCCGGAGGGGTGAGGAGCCACAGGGTCTGGGGCCTGCCTGCAGCCTAGGTAGCTGTGGAGGTGGTCGTGCTCTCACTCAATGCCTCTCCACCTCTCTAGCCAGCTGCTCTTTGTGTTTCTACTGAGGTTGCCAGCTCGGGCTGGCCCAAACGCCAGGATGAATTTCACTGTGAAAACCAAAAGCTCTTGGTCCTGTTGGTCCTTCCTCATTCCTTCTGTCCCACCGTGCTCCCAGGGGAGAAAACTCACCTGACGGCAGCTGTGACTCATGAGCACGCCTGCGTGGCAGTGAAGATGTGTTCATAGCTGACACTTTTACATACTAGGGTTTTTTTTGGCACGGACGGTTGGGTTCAGCACCTTCAGCAGAGGCTCGTTCACGTGAAGGCACCCTGATTGCTTCCGTGTCTGCGGCCACGCTGTGGGAAACGGGGTGAGAAGGAGCACAGGCCATGGGTGGGGGTGGCAGAGCTCTCCTGCCCTCTGCTCCGGCTTGTTTCGGATCAGGTCTAGCCGCCTTCGGGTTGACCCCACTCAGGGGGGAGCAGGGTGGGCTTTATGCATGTCCGGTGGTGTGAATCTGGAGCGGAGGTGGCCCAGCAGCCCAAGGCGCCCGATAAATCCACCCGCCTGCGGTGCTGCTGGGTGAACGGGGCGCATTTGAACCTTAACGGGGCGATGGGGCCAGCCAGGACCTGGCTGTCACGGGCGGCCGTGCCGGGGAGATGGCCCCAGAGCAAGGTGGGAGCAGAGGGGCAGCTGCAGAGCAAGCGGCGGGTGCAGCCGGTTTGGCCCAGCACACCGGGGCCACTCGTGGGCTTAGCTGTGCAGGGGGTTGTGGGGTGCTGCTGCTGAGCCTCTTGTGCCTCTTGGCATCAGCGGTGGGTTTCGCTGGAGGCTGCTGCTTGTCCCATGCCGATCAGATGCGTCCTGGCGCTCCGGCAGTGAAGGGAAGCAGAAGGCCGACAGTGACGCTGTGAGAGCGGGGAGGAAGCTCCGGCCGCAGGAGGGGATTTCCAGAACATTGCGATCTGCTGCCTATGCAAATCAGGAACTCAAACTAACCTGGCAGGATGGGAGGGCTCTGGGATGGAGGGCAAGGGAGAGGCAGGGGAGGGAGCCTGGGAGAGTGGGCTGCTGGGAAGGATGGAGCGTGGAAGAGATCGGGGTGGGCGAGGGGTCAGCAGAAGGATGGAGAAGGGAGGCACTGGGGAGAAATCTTGCTCCCCCAGACCTCCTGCAGCACCCTGCCTTCACGGGGGGTCGGAGTCGCACCGTGGCTTTCCAGGGATGCCAGGCTGCTTCCACTTTGCTGGGTTTACCCTCTTGCTGAACGACAGCTCCCTTCTCCCTTTGCCTTTGGGATGTGAGGCAAAGCTCAGTGTCACCTGCTTCGCAGGAGGAGATCACCACCTTCTGCCTTCATCCACAGCCTCACCATCCTCCCCCTCCCTCCTCCACAGTCAGCATGGGATGGGTTATGGTGGGACCTGGTGCAGCTGCACACATGGCGGATATACCAAGAGCTGTGGGAACTGGGTCCGGGAGCGCTCAGAGGATTTCCTTGCGTGCATTAAGCTTTGAATTATTCAGAGTCCAAATTTGCAAGATCAACAATAGGCACAGAGGGGATTTTCCCCTCTTCCTCTCTTGCCAGGCCGTGTCTCATCCAGTCGCAATGCCTGAGAAAAGAGCTCCTCAACAGTCATCATGTCCTGGAGAGCTGGCTCCAGGGATGATGGTGTGGGGACAACAGCCCCAGCGAGCTCAGCCATTTTCCCAGCCTCAGCTCACCGTGGGGAACAGGCTGCCCAGTGAGACATCCAGCACATGGATGTGAGGGGCAAGGCTACTTCTTCCTCCTTTGGCTTGGGAAGAGGAAGAGCTGAAGAAGAAACCTCTGCCAGGTCCCAAGACTCAATGTTGGGTTTCTCCCCTCTGGGGGAAGGGGAGGATGGTGGGTGGGATGGAAGTGGCTTGCTGATGTTGCAGCATTGGGCCAAGGACCAAGACCAATGTCCCATGTGTCTCTGCACCAGATGTGGCTCCTTCTAGGGTCTGGTAGTAAAGAGGATCTACAATGGCCCCCAGAGCTGACTCAGAGGGAGAGGTCCAAGCCTCTGCACTCCAAATGCGGGCTTGCGGGGTTTTTTGGATGTCGCAACCTGTGACATCTGGCATTGGCTTTGCCTGGAAGTGAGTCCTTGCCCCCGGTATTGCTGGTCAGGGTGCAGAACAGCCATGTGCTGGGTGCTGGTGTGTAAATCCCAGACGCCGGCAGCAGCTTCTCTGCGGCAGCCCTGAAGGCTGAAGCATGGGTGGCCAGCATGGACCTGCCTCCAGCCCTTGCCCTGCTCACAGCCTTTCTAATTCTTCCCCTTTTTTGTGCCCATTGTTTTGTCCTTCCCTTTCCTTTCCTTGCCTTCCTTGAACAGCTTGCTGCCTTGTTGATCACAGAGGCAAGGCATGAGATCTGCTACCGATTGTCCTCGGATAGGGCTGGTTGGAGCCAGTGGATGGAGTGGCAGTGTTCCTGGAGAGCTGTGCTATGAAGTGCATTTTCTCTAGAGACTGGAGTCCTAGAGGGATGAAGTTGCTTTGTCTGAAGGGTCTATGGCCTGCCCATGTATAGAGGGTTTCATGGGCAAAACAGTTCTCGCTGTGGGAATTTTTATTTAATTTATTGTCAGTTAACACAAACTGCTAGTGAGTGATTTGGGCATTAAAAAAACCAGGTGTTCTTCCTTCCACAGACTTGGCTTAGGCCAAACTTACTCTTTCCCCTTCCTAGAGTCAGTGTTCCTTGTTTCACCGGAGGTTACACTCATGCCGTCCCAAATCCTTTGGCAAGGTGCCAGGTCGTGTGTAACCTTCTGGCTGCCACTTCTCTGTGCTTCTTACTGGGTTTCTTCCACTCTTCTGTGCTTCTCCGTGTCCCAGGGCCCACAGCCTGTCTTGGTGCTGCCAGTCCCCAGGCTCCTCTTGGTTCACTTGGAGTCCTTCTAAAGCAACACCCTTGCCCAGTGCCTCCTCCTTTCTCCTGGCTGCTTTTAACCAGAGCGTCTCATTTCTCTGGGCCTGGTGTGGAGTCCTCAGGCTCTCCAGCACAGGAAGGCAGCAGGAGTTTAATTCGGTTGGCAGCAGGAGATGCATTTACTGTGATGCACGACACCAAATGGGAGCAGATCTCCAAACAGGAGCTGGCTGCAAATTCATCAACCTCTGCAAGAAAGCATCAAGCTGAGGAATGGGGAGAAAATGGCCCAGGTGCAGAGTGAGTGCCAGAGGCCGTATTTGTGCTTCTCAAGATGCCGTCACCCTCCTGGCATTGCCCTCGGGGTCGGCAGCTCTGTTGAGCTCAATCCAGTTCATGGTTTTCCCGTGTAGGGCAGCCCACCGTGAGCAGCCCCAGGTGCTGCCAACCCCAGCAGCATGGGGGCAGGATGCTGAAATTCCTGTACTTAAACAGGATATTGAGTGTGCTTAAAAAGTGTTTGCAGTGATCAAAATGGCGCTGGCTGTTTTCTGCTCCAGCTGTAACAACTGCTGCTGGAGATGGATTACTGGAGCGCTGGGGCAAGACAAAAGCTTTTCGACAGCAGGACTTTCCAGGAGAGGCAGTTGCTCAGAGGAGGAAATCCCATCTCGCTCTCCCTCCCTGTCCCCAAACATTGTGTGACTCTGGTATCTTGTCCTCATTGTAGGAGCAGCTGGAAATTCCTGGCCTTGGGACCAGTGTGCTGGGGTCAACTGGGCTTCCTGGAGGCAGCATCACCCCAAGCCGGGCTGGGGACCGGCCGCGATGGGCTGCCTGGTCTCACTTGCAGTCCTGTGCCGCTCCAAGGCAGCTGGGCTGTGGGTGATGAAGTCAGCAGTCACAGGCTTATAGCAATCATGGTACAGCCAGAAAATTCACTGGAGTGTTTATGCCGTGCCCAGGGAATACACCCCACTGTACATACCCAAGAGCATCTGTTTTGGCAACAACAAGGACGCAGGATGATTGCTCGTGTGTTGTGGCCCTGTGCTAGTGCTGAGCAGATTTCCCCCCCTGCTCTGGAGGAACAGAGCTCCACTGCCCTAAATCTGGCTCTCCCAGGGGTGCCGGGCTGTCTCCTGAGCCCCAAAACTTCCTTGGACATTGCAGCCGCATCCCTCAGCACCGTTCCCAGCTGCAGGGACATGGCTGTGCCATGCCCGGCTCTCCAGCAGCCTCATACCTCTGCTGCAAATCTGAGAGCTGCAGTGCTGAGCTGCAGGAAGAGACAGGCAGGTGAAGATCGGGGTTATATCCTCCCTTCAAAACATCTTCTGCATCTGCTCAAAGTCTTTGCAGCAGGTTCCTGGTCAAGCAGGTGACCCATAGGCTGCTGCAGGCACCGAGTAGGTTCAGCACTCCCAGATGCTGCCTGGGCAGGGATGCCCATTCCTACTTACACACAGGGGCAAGACAGAGGAGCCCAAATCTCTGTGGGAGAGGGTGAAAAAGCTTCAGCCAGGCTATTTTCCCCCCAAGAAAGGTGATTTTGTTACAAGGGGATGTTTTACAGGAAGGCATCAAGGGAATTTTTGGTGGAATAACACCCAGCTGAGTTGTTTCAGCTTCCCTGGTTTGTCTCTACATGTTGCTGTTTCTTGACCTCAGCTGGTTTTGAAGTGTTATAATAATATTGTGTTATTATTCCTAACACTGCTTTGATATGTTGAAGGTGAAGCTTTCCTCACCCAGCTGTTCTGAGGAAGACTTGGGTATTCAAAACTTTTTGTTCTGACTTGGAAACAATTGAAAGTGCTGGAATTTCCCACTTTTGGAAATTCCAGTTCTTTTCTCCTGGGCGCTGGCGGAAGTGCAAACATAAATTGTTTGGGGGTGTAGCCTCTATGGCATGTGCCTTTCGACTGCTTCTTCAGCAGCTTGAAAGCACAGGAAGCCGTGTGCAAGGACAGATGGATGCTATCGAGTCCGATTTGTATCTCTGGTTTATAAAAGCATCATCCACATAATGGCATGAACCCTGCTGGGGGTTTTCAGAGGCGTGAAGCAAAGCTCTCTGTGAAATGCTTGCACTGCTGCCAGCCCCACATGCATTTCCAGCCCCTTTCTCAGCAGCAGGGGACCCTGCAGTGTTACTCAGAGGGGCTTTGGGGGCTCCAGGGCCCTCTCTGGGGCTGGGGCAGGGCTCCTGCCCGCATTTGCCTTGCAGGAGCAAGGAGATACTGAGACTCCTCAGCACGGGCTCAGTCCCACCCAAACCTGTCCCAATAAATTGACTGCTCTCATCCCAGGGTCAGCAACAGTTAGGTTTTATTTATGAGATTTAAAATTGTCTTTTCCATCTGGGTAAATTCCTGGGTTAGTGGCTTGTTTGGGTATGAGTTATTTTGCACTGAGACAGACAATCTCCCTACCCAGACCCCTCTGCTCCCCTCCCCAAGACTCCCCTGCTTGCAATGTGGTGCCGCTTTCCAGCGCAAAGTGAGTCGTCCTCTGCAGGGAACCGAGCGTCCCCTGAAGCCCCCGAAGCTGCAGTGACATCAAGGCGTTGGGTGCGTGCGTGCTGGCTCAGACACGAAGAAGGGGCTCCCACGGCCACCTAGTCCTCCCCCCCGCACAGGGCCAGCAGAGCCTTGCGGTAGTCGCCGGAGGTGTCCTTCTGCAAGAGGGAGACCCGTGTCAGAGAACCGCCTGCTGGTGCCTGCCCTGGGGAAGCCCAGTTCAAGGCACTGGGCATGGCGAAGGTGTAGCTCCATGCCCTGGCCACCCCGCAGGCATCTGTGCAGCAGTGGAAGATGTCAGTGCATCCTCTTTACAGCCAGACCTGCCAACACCGGGGCTGCTTGGGGCAGGTTCCCTGTCCCAGGTGATGCTCAGCCCCTGTGCTGCTCATGGCACCGCTCATGGCTTGGATCCCCGCAGGGCTCAGGGCCAGGGCTCGGCCAGAGAAGGTGATGAGCCGGGGAGGGATACCCACGTCCCCTCACCTCAATCATGCGGTGCAGCGATTTGTCGAACAGGTCCATGAACTCGCCCCGGATGTTGAACAGGTCAATCTCGCTCCGGGAAACCATGATCCGGGTGAGGGTCCTCTCATCCGTGCCGGCACCCTGCAAAGGGGAGCTTGAACAGATAACCCTGGAGGGACTGGGGCTCAGGGACCCTCCCAGCATCTCCAGCACAGTCCAAGTTGGGGATCAGGCCCAGGGGACGGCCACAAAAATGATCAGAGGGATGGAAAACCTCTCCTGCGAGGAAAGGCTGAGAGAGTTGGGGTTGTTCAGCCTGGAGAAGAGAAGGCTCTGGGGAGACCTTATTTAGTTTTAAACTAAAAGAGGATAGATTCAGACTAGATATAAGGAAGAAATTTTTTTACAATGAGGGTGGTGAAACACTGGAACAGGTTGCCTAGATAGGTGGTGGATGCCCCATCCCTGGAAACATTCAGGGTCAGGTTGGACGGGACTCTGATCAACCTGATCAAGTTGAAGATGTCCCTGCTCATTGCAGGGGGTGTTGGACTAGATGACCTTTAAAGGTCCCTTCCAACCCAAACTATTCTATGATCTCTTCTTGGACATATGCTGGGCTTGCTAGTGGCAAGACATAAGCCTGGCACATCTGCTAACCCCAGAAAGCTGATGCAGTATTGGTTTGAGCTCAGCCCTGCCCTGCTCCCTCAGGGACAGCCGGGGGACAAACCCCATCGCTGCCATGGGGTTAAATGAGAAAGTCCCAAAGGGTGTTTTTGCCCAGCATAGCCCCCTCCCGCAGCTCAGCCCCAGGAGAGCCAGTCTGCACCTTCATGGACTTGTAGAGCTTGTCAGCGAAGAAGGCCGGCTTGTTCTTCACACTCCGCACTGCAACACACAGAGGGGAAAGAAAGTGGGCTCCTGGCTGATGGCACTCAGGGGACACATCTCAGCAAGGAGCTGTGCCACCCATTGGGTCAGCTGCAAACCCTCCTTGGTACAAGGGTGCGAGCTCAGCCCCATAGGACAGCCTATAAACACCCCGACCCAACACCACACTTGGAGTCTTCATGGCCCGAAGGGAGCAGGAATCTGCCATCACGTTGCCTTGGCAGAGGCAGGCAAAGGGGCTGCCTGCCCTCTGGGGAGCCCTGCCCCAAGGGAGCACCCGCCAGACACTGACCGATGGCCACGAAGGCATCTCTCACGTCTCCTGACATCCGCTTCCTGATGGCATGCTCCACGTCGTGGTTGGTCATTTTGATGAACTCCTGAAACACTGGGGATGGGGAAAGGAAAGGGTCACCGCCGAGCTGCTCCATCCCAGCCCTGGGCACCCAGGAGACCTGAGCCTCAACCATGGAACTTCTGGACCAGATGGGACCAGAGGAGGCTTGGGCGACCTCAGCTAGCCACCCCAAATGCAAGGCCATGCCATCTCTTCCCACTGCCTCATCCCCACCGCTGCTGGGGAGACAGGGCTCAACCTCAACCTTGGGGACACCCCAATCTCCTGCTGCCCAGGAGTCCCACCCAGCCCAAATCGAAGCACTTGTGTTGCAGCTGAGGGTCCAGCAGTGATGGAGAAACATGGTCCTACCTCTGCGGAGGTGGGGGTAGCTGCGGGTGCAGAGGATGCTGAGGAAGCGGGTCTCCAGGGAGTCGCTGGAGTCGTTGCTGGAGACGTCAGCGAGTTTCTGGGAGAGCAACCGAGAGTGAAGAGGGAGGCAGGGAGACGGGCATAGAAAGGGACAAAGATGTCAGACAGCTCTTCCTGGGACAGCCAGTCCTGAACACCCTCTTGCAAAGAGGGTGGCCTCTTACAAGCAGGAAAATAGCCTTTTTTTTTTCCCAAAAAAGGCATTTTCTGTGCATGGATGTGAAGGTGCACAGCTGCACACTCACATATTACCTCTAACAAAAGATGTTTTCCAGTTTTTATGAAAAAAGCTTTGCAATGCTCATGGTTAAGACTATTTTTTTCCTTTTGGGAGGATGTTTTGGGGGTGACCAATATCAAACAGGGAATTCAGAGCTGCCAGACACAGGAGCCATCCTCCACCCTGGGCCACAGCAGTGCTGCCCATGAGTGAAACGGCTGCCACCCCTGCTGTGAGGCTCAGCGGGGAGGCTGTACTCATTGCACCCATTAGGCTATTGCAGTAGAAAGTTGCCGCTTCCCCAATTCCCGCTTTTGGTAAGCCAGGAAAGCCAGCTCTGAGTCCCACGCTGCCAGGAACATGGGTCCTGCATGCAGGCAGTGGGCAGGATTGGTCCCCAGCCCTCCCAAGGACAGGAAGGTGGCTTTCTAGGTCTCCTGCCCAGTGCTGCAGGGAAGTGCCCTTGTGCAGGTCCCATCTGTCCCCTTGCCACCCATCCTGATGCAAAGACCCTGGAGCACTAAGCAAGCGAGCATGGCCCATGTGGTCAGAGGAGCCCGGCGTGTGGGGCTGCTATTCCCAGTCTCGGCCCTGCACCCAAAGACCGCAGCACACCCTCAAATATGCAGAAAGGCTGAGGAGAGAAAGGGCAGGCACTCACCAGGGTCTCAGCAACAACCTGGTAGAGAGAAAGAGAGAGACAGGAAGACAACAGGGTCAGAAGGTGCTGCTCAACCTTTATACTTCCCTGATGAAGCAAGGGAAGTCTAATAAAATGCCCTAAAATTACTTGTCCCCAGCTCCCCTGCTTCCCCGTGAGTGGGCCTCATCTTAGGACCTGTGTTCTCCTCCAGTTTGGCCTCTACACCACTACCTGGAGTGGGGTGGGGGGCTCTTTGGCCAGGCAAACGAGCCCCCCACCCTTGGGGCTTGGGTACCAGCTTGTTGCTCCTTGGGGAGCATCCTTGCCCGGCCCCAGGCTGGCTCACACCAGTGCTCTGCCAGGCACAAGCAGCGGGAGGAGAGGAAGGGCAGCTTTGCTGACAAAATACAGCAGAGCTCCAGGCCAGCTGCCACCCGGCTGGCTCGTCCCTGCATTCGTCATCCCTGGTTCTCTCTTTCTCTGCAGCAGGTCGAGGTGCATGCGGCAGGGTGCAAAGGCAGCGCAGCATCCGCTCCCTCTGCCGGCAGCGGCCCTGCTGCATCTGCGTGCTGCCGGCGTGCGTTGGAGCAAGTGGTGCTGGGGCAGGACAGCCAAGCGAGAGCTCAGGTTTGGCCCTGCACCAAGTTTCCCAGCCCCTTTCAGAAAAGACTTGGCCCGAAGGAGCAGGAGGCCGAGGTGCACAACCTGAAAGGTCACAGGTCTGGAACCAGGAGCTGAGCCAGGCGATGGGACCCCAGCACCCTCCCGCGTCGTTGCTGGCTGCTCAGCCTTCCTCCCCTCCGGTCCTGGCTCACCACAGCCCAGTGAAGATGAGGCAATGGTTTGGGGACTGGGGCTGGCATCCTGGCACGCTGGCAGAGTGAAAAGCAGCTTAGGCATCAGGGCTGCCCCATGCACAACACGGAGGTAGGTGGCTCCTGCAGACCAGCCCAAAGCGGCCCCTGAAGCTCGAGTGCCAGATTTCAGCAGCAGTGTGTGTTACTGGACCCCGAAGTGGCAACTCTGCACCAGAAATGGTGCAGTCCCCGGTTGGCAGCTCCCTGGGGCTGGGCCACAGGGCTGCTCTCATGGTTTGCAGCTTCCCTGTGCTTGGAGCAGCAGACCCCAGGGCATCGGAAATCAGGCCAGGGAGCTTTACCTCCAAGGGTGTCACTTCACTTGGCATCTCCCCCTGCAGCTTACAGAGACCCTGCCCCAGCAGCGTTTGCTTCCCCGAAGATGCCATTTCCAGACCAGGGCATGCAATATTCTCATTTTTTTTATATAAAGCCTGTAACAGCACTGCCAGTACAGTTCTTACCTTGGCATCTTCATGCGCCTGTGTGAGGTTCTCTGGTCCTTCGTCACGGTTGCCCTGTGGTTCAATACAAAAATCATGGAGCTAGGGAGAGGACACATCCCCAGAAAGCCCCAGGCGAGAGGGTGGCAGACAAGGTCCAGCAGCACTGCCCAGGCAGGCGGCAATGCTCCGTCTTCTCCATAGCCACCGTCCTCACAGACCCCCACCGCTGCCCACAGCAGGGAGGGAACAATCCCCAGCGAAAAAGCCACCCTTACCAGAGCCAGGGAGACGAGAATCCTCTTGAAATGCCCTGATGTGTCGGAGCTCAGGTCATCTTCCAGGCGCTTGTGGTAGGCTGTGGAGAAGGGGGACGGCTGAGCCCTGCGCCCTGCCTGCAGCTCTGCTTCCCACCCACCGGTGCCTATTGTGCCCGTGATCCCCATGGGATCTGCGGATGCTGGTGGCCATGCTCCAGCCTTTGCATGGCTGAAGCAGATGCCTCCATCTGCTATTTTCAGACCCGGGAAGGAGGGGATCACCCCAGCAGCTCTAATGCCCTTGGCACCAGTACAGCCTTTTGCTCCAGGTGCTCCCGAGGGAAAGGGATCATTGGGAAAGAGTACTCGGGGGAGGAGACATTGGTGGTAGAGCTGGGGCATGTCACCGTGACATGGAGAGAGGCCAGGACCAGCGCTCTGCTGGGGGTGACCAGCCACAGAGACATCTGTTTAAAACCATGGGCTCTCCAGGGGAGAAGAGGCTGGGGAATTAACCTGGAGGTTTTTTTCCTAGGCAGAAGGGGGCACGGTTGGAAGGGAAAGAGAATTGCAGGGTCTGGGAATGTCAGAAGTCACAGGATGGATTTGAGGACTCCTGCCAGCCTCAGCCCAGGCTTCCACTTCTCTTTAATAAGGTGTTGGGACCTCGGGAAGAGCTGCTCTTGCCTTGAGGAACTAATAGACCTTCGCAGCACCAAGCCATGGACCCAACCCAGGGACAAAAATTGTACCCCAGGTTCTGGATAGGGCCTTGTATAGCGTTAAACACGGTCCATGCCCAGGACCTGAGTGCTCCCCACGTCCCTCCTGTGCCGTACCTTCCTGATATGCCTCGTTGATAGCTGCGATCTCCTGGTTGTTCCGTGTGGCCATGATTTCGATGAGGACACTCTCATCTGTGCCAGCCCCCTGGAAGAAAGCGGCATGGCAGAGTGCTGCGGGTGCCATGGACGGGGACACGGCAGCATTGCCCCACCAGTGCCAGGCAAGGGGGGGGCTGCTCTAACCCCAGGACTGCCACATGCCAAAAGTCCATGTCCAGCCAATGGCCCCAAGGGCTGGTAAGACACGGAAATGTCCAAGTGTGCTGCTAGTGGGGTCCCAACTGGTATGACTGGTGGATAGTGGTGCACACCACTGGTTTGCCCCTAACTCTGGCTCTCCTGTGGCTGCCTGCGCCTGGCAGGTCACTGCTCCCGCTGCAAAGTGGGGATGCTCTGTAAAGAAGCAGGAGGCCTCCCTGGGAAGCTTTGTGTATGGGCTGGCTAGAGCGTGCTGGGCTACAAAGAGGCCATACTGGGCTCCCGGTAGGTCGCGAGTGCAAACCAGGTCTTTGTCCTGGTGCTTTCTGCTCCGCTTTCCTTCCGTATAGGGGATGAGAGCCTGGAGGCACGTGAAGCTGGGGTGCGCTCACAGCCCCTGGCCACTGGCGGTGTGGGTACAACCACAGCAAAAACCGCCTCGTCCTCACGTGCTAAAGCCGATACCACCAGTGTGGCAGTTACCTCCACCGCCTTCCTTAGCTGCTTGGCATCGTACTGTGCTGGTGTCAGCATGAGCCCGAGGATCAGCTTGGCCAAGCTGCCCGACAGCTCGGATTTCAGATCTGCCATCAGGTCCTGCAAAAAGCGTTGGAGGGTTCAGTCCCTGGCTTTTTCTGCAGGGACAGACCAGCTGAGGCAACACCAGGGATAAAACAGGGCAGGAAAGTGTGGAAGTGGGAAACATCTGGGAAGATCCTTGGGGTGATTTAAGGTCACATTTTTGGGGGGTGGCTCTGGGGAGATCCTGGCTCCGGAGTCCTCTGTGCGGGATTGAGGATGGGGCAAGTGAAGGGGAAGGGACACCCTCCCCTTGGGCTGGTGGTGCATGCAGAGCGGGAGGCTGCTTTGACTACTTGGTCTTCCTCGGGGGAGTCATGCCGGGGCAAATCAGTATGCCCTGGCTGCCCACCGCTCCCTGGGCAGGATTTCTTTCAGCGAGGGGCAGATCTCTGCATGGGAGGGGACGAGATGCGGGCAGAAGGAAGGAGCAGGGTGGAAGCGGGGGGGCTGGCAGTACCCTGCCATAGTGAGCCTTGTAAGCCTTTAGGATCTGCTGCCTCTGGGCGTTGCTCCTCTGCGTCAACACCTCGATGATGGCCCCTTCATCCGTGCCTGCAACGATAGCAGCAATGCTGGGGAGAGCCACACTGTGCCACCCCTAACTGCGGGTACATCGCTGTCCCCCCCTGTAAACGGGAGATGGGGAAGAGGGAGCTCCCACGGCTCCAAAACTGGCTCTTTTCCCCCTCCTCAGGGCTTTCACACAGCCCTGTGTGATCCAGATTGGGTTTTTTTGCCCCAGGAGCTGCTGAGGAGCAGCAGGAAGGGGCTGGGCACGCGGCCCCCACTTACCCAGGCCCTTCATCGCCTTCCTCAGCACCTGCGCGTCCCCGTCATCATTGAAGCTTTCCGTGGGCTGCACGGTTCCTCGCAGCTGTGGATGCACAGAGGGGTTTGGGTTCATCCCCGAGCTGGGTGGGATGGAGGGAGGGATGGAGAGAGGGAGGGAAAGTGCCACCCGGCAAGCTGAGGCCAAAGCAGGTCGTGTGTTAGTGCAAGCACCTGGGGCTCAGTGAGGATGTCCCTGCCACTGTCACCCCGTCCATCGAGGGACAAACCATAGCCAGGTCAGCAGAGAGCAGGGAGAAGACGGCAACAGACAGTCCCTGGAGGCTCGGTGTCCTGCTCAGTGTTATACCCACCTCCCCTAGCGCTGGGACAGCTCGGCTAGGGCTGGCCACATCAGCTGAGAGTCAGGAGTCGCTGAAAGGGTGCCCACTCCTGCCCTGTAATCCTACCCTCCTTCTTCCTTACAGCTCCCAGCGCATCTCCATCCTCCCCGAGCACGTAGGGCTCAGGGTGTCTTTTCTACACATCCCAAAGCACCCTTTTGTGGGTGCCTCCAGCTGCATGCAGGGTGCCAGCTCCCCATGGCATGGCCGTGCCCCAGCCAGCCCTGGCGTCAGGGTGGGCTGCCCCAGGGAGCAGGAGGTCTCCGGTGGGCACCGGGGCCAGGGCTGCACGTGATGCATCGCACAGACATGCAGGGCATGCCGCCCCAAGGGAGGGAGGCCTCAGAGAGAGGAGGGGGTTAGTGGAAACCACGGGGGGCAGCCAGCCCTGCCGGGGTTACGTCCCTCCAAACTTGTACCCCAAAACTGGAGAATGGCGTCGAGAGAAGCCACGGAGCGAGAGGCAGAGCGGAGGTGCGGGGCTGGCTGTGCCCCGTGGCAGAGAGGAGCAGCCAGGGGTCCCAAGCTGGCAGAGAGCAGAGAGGGGGTACGGGGGGGACTGGGGGGTGCTGACCTCTACTTTGGCCACCGCGCTAAGCTCCCACATCCGATAGGCCACCTGCGCCGCCTCGGGGAAGAACTCACCTGCGGCACTGCAACGGGAGGGCAAGGACAGGGGACAGTGAGCCGTGGGGACCCCGCGTCCCGCCAGCAGCCACCCCCGCCCTGCCCCGTGCCCCATCCTGCCCCTCCATGAGGGGCGTTTTCTACCTGCTGGGTGCTGGGCATAGGGGCAGGCAGGAGCTGGGTGCTTGCTGCAGGGCTGGGCGGGAATGGGGGGGAAGCAGGTGGTAAATCCCAACTGCCCCCACCAGAGCATCCTCCCTCCAGGTGTTTTTCTGTGCCCTGCGGGGCTGCCATGTGCCAAGAAGGGACTATGGCATCGTGGGTGGCCATGCAGAGGGGCCACAGGGCCCCCCATCCCAAACTGCTGTCGCTGCTGGTCCAGGTGCTCCACCAGGCTCTGACCCAGAGGTTTGTACCCAGCACCAAGGGGATGAAGAGGGACAAACGGGGTGACAGGCAGTCTTACTCATCGTCCCCTCCGCACAGCTTCAGCAGGGCCTTCTTGTACTCCCCGGAGGTGTCCTCCTGGAAAGACGGAGATGGAGAACCATGCGGCAGGGAGGGTCAAGGTAGTGCCATGGGATGGGCACACGGAGAGGGGTCTCCCTGAGCCTTGTCCTCAGAGACGGATACCTGGCACAGGGTGGCTGGGGAGGGGGCTCAGCCCTCCCATGGGTGCTGGCATCATGAGGGAGGCAGCACTAGCAGCTGCTCGGAGGGGGATCGGGGACCCCCAGCACTTACCTTTATCATGTTGTAGAGAGATTTCTCATACTTGGTCCTGAACACCTCCCGGATGTCCAGCATGTCGATCTCACTGCGGGACACCATGATGCGGATCAGCGTGTTGTCTCTCGTGCCCAGCCCCTGCAACAGAGAAGCCCCTGCATCAAGCCTGGGATGGCCAAGGAACCCTGCTCAGCCCATCGCATTTGGGACCCTCCATCAGATTTCTACCCAGCCCTGGGTCTGAAGGAATAACTTCTTTGGAGGGAAAAGCAGAGACCCCGGGTGACATAGGTCCTGTCTTCATGGACCTGCATCACCCTGCCCTCCAGCAGCACCCAGTAGCAAGGGGACTTCTCCTCTGGCCAGCACCCCTCAACACTGCAGGGGACACCCTGGAAAAGGGACAATCCACTCACCTTCATGGCCTTGTAGAGCCTTTCAGCAAAATACTCCGCCGTGCTTCTGACGCACTTCACTGCGGGGAAATTGAGTCACGGTGAGGGATGTCGGAACCCAGCTTCACCAGTGCCCCCAGCCTCTGAGCACCCGTGCCCCTTGGGCAACACATTCAGCATCCCCACCCGCCCTGGAGGAGCCTCCCTGAGCTCCCTAAAACCGGGTACAGCCACAACCCCGACCCTGCTGGCTCTCGCACTGAGCCTTCCCACCCTGGCAAGGCCAGCGGTGTGTTTTCGCAGCGCTCCCCACGCCGGGGCTGACTTACCCACGGCCAGCATCAGTTTCTCGAAGTCACCAGAGAGCTCTGCCCGGATGCTCCTCTCGATCGGCTTCCCAGAAATCTTCAGGTACTCGTCAAAGACTGCGGGATGAGAGCGAGATGATGCCTGGAGAAGCTGCTAAGGTACCTTCAAGCCCAACCCTGAGCTCGCAGGAGATGCTCACCCAGGCGGAGGTGCTGCTTGCTTCGCCGGCCAAGGATGTAGATGAACTGGGCCTCATCCGTGCCCCATTTCAGCTCGCCAGCTTCCAGCAGGTCCTTGTGGGATGGGGAAGGTGACAGAGCCCGAGTCAGGGTGCTGCTCACGTTGGGCTCTGCCCAAGCACCGGCATCCACCTGCCTTTTGCAGGCCTGAGTCTGGATGGTCCCAGTGCCACCAGTCCTGTCCCTGCCCGGATGCCACCCATCCCAGCAACCTGCCAAGCCTCACCTTGGCATCCTGCTCCACCAGGTCCTCGCTCACCACGTCGTCCTCCTCCCTGGTGCCCTGTGGGACAGAGACGGGCTCAGCCCTGCCGGGCGCAGCACCCGCCACCTACAGACGCTGGCCAGATGGACGTACCTGAAGCAGAACGACAAGCATCTTCTTGAAGTGGCCAGATGTGTCTCCAACGATGTCAGCCTCCAGGTCTCTCTCATAGGCTGGTAGAAGAGGAAGAGGTCAGGGCCTGGAGAGCTGGATCCCCTCTCACCTCTGCCCCAAGGGGACACAGGGCAGCCCCTGCCCTTCCCCAGCTCTCACCATCTTTGTAGGCAGCCACCAGGTCGTGGATCTCCTGGTTGGTGCGGGAGGCAAGGATCTCGATGAGGCACTTCTCATCCGTGCCAATGCCCTGTGGGTAGAAAAGCAGCCCCATGAGCAGCGGGGCCAGATGGGGTGTCCTCAGAGGGGCCCTGAGGGGGCTGCCCACCCCTTACCGCCATGGCATCTTTGATCTCCTTGGCATCGCTGTAAGCTGGGGGCCGCATCAGGCTCACGATCAGCCGCTCAAACTTCCCCGTCAGCTCATACTTGAGGTCTGCGATGAGGTCCTGGTGGAGGGGAAGAAAGGGGCTGGGGGACCCTTTGCTCCACAGCATCTCTGAGTGGGTCCGGGGAGCGGTGGGTCCCTGCGTGGGCTGGTTGGTGGCAGCCACGGCCACCTGCATCTCCAGTGGGGGCACGGACTAGGGACCGTTTCTGCCGTTACCTTCCCATAGAGGGACTTGTAGGCTTGGCAGATCTCCACCCGCTGCTTGTTGCTTCTGGATGTGATGAGGTCGAGGATGGCCTCCTTGTCGCTGCCTGCGGGGAGAGCCGGGAGTCACGTTTAGCCCCATGGCTGGCTCTCACCCCCCACAGCTGGGCTTATCGTAGCCATCCTGCCATGCCCAAAGCTGCTTCCAGCTCGGGGCTGGGAGGAGAAGCAGAGCTGAGCTGGCTCCAGGGAGGAAAGGGGAGCCGGGAGAAGTCCTGGCACGCTGCTAAAGCAGACATGCAGCTCTGGGGAGAGGCAATGCAGGATGCCCAGCCATGCAAGGGTCAACCGAAGGAATAGTGGACATCAGCGTGGCCTCGGGGTGACAGTCCAGAGTAGTGTCCGTACCAAATCCCTTCATGGCATTGTACAAGGCCTCTGCGTCCTGGCTGGCATCAAAGCCTGGGAAATCCTTCACCGACCCCCTGTAGACCTAGGGGAAAGGAGGCGAGAAGGTAAAAAGGGAAGGAGCAGCCCCCGCTGGGACAGGGGGAAGGAGAGGTTGAAGCTGAGCAGGATTGGGGTGAGATCCGCTCCCGCTCGGGCTACCCGAAGGCAAAGCTCAGCCTCAAACATAAACACTTGTTCTTCTCCTTAGTTGTTTCCTTTCCTGTTTGCTCTGCCCACTGTGTAAATTGTTTGTGTGCTGGGTCACTGGAGTACACAGCCATCCCTCTTGTATCTCACTGGCATTGCTGTTTGCTGCTTGTGCCCCACGTTTAAGCTGGATACAACCCTCCCAGCTGCACCAGCAAGAGCTGCTGGTTGGAGGGGAGGTTTCTTGAGCACATTCGGGTTTCCAGCTCCATCTGAGGGGGTTCAGCAGGAAAAGGGGAGACCCCATGGGAGGGTTGGACACCCTGAACGCAGGGGAAGGCATAGAAGGACCAGGGTGATCCCCTCGCAATGCAGCTGGGCCAAAGGGAGTTATGGGAGGGTGGATTGGGAGCGATGAAGGAAGTAATTTTCCTACCGCCTGTTGTGAGCAGGGAAACCCTCCGGATGCTGAGGATGCCCAAGCTCTGCATGGCCTCCAAGTGAGGAGACACATTTACAGGCACAAAATCATGGTGGGCTGCTAAGCAGAAAGCACTGAGAAGTGCTAGAGCTGCCAACAGCTTGTACTGCCCCAGCCTGCACTCCTTTAGGGCCCGGGCTGGTCCAAGGGGTCAGAGCAGAGATCCTGGATACAGGGAAAGACTTTCCCAGGAGCCTAAGAAATCCTGGGGGCTGGCATGATCCACTTCTGTCTGCTCCTTTGCACCTCCAGGCTGCACAACGGGAAGCCCAGGAGTGACACCCCCAAACAGAGACCTCAGGACAAAGCAGGGACCAGGCTTCCCCTCCCCAGGTCAGCTTTGCCCACGGGAATTCACCCTGGGGTCAGATGAACAAGATTAGCACAAACCCCAGGTGGAAGCAGATGTGAAACCCCATGTAAGGAACTGGGATGCACCTCTGCTGGAGGCACAGAGGGGAAATTGCTGAACAGCAGCATTTTCTTAGTGATCTCACGGGGAAGCAGGAGGGCTGGGAGCCAGGCTGAGCCGGGGCTGTCGGCTGTGTCAGCACCCTGGGAAACTCTGAGCAACCTCCCTTGGCTCTGCTTGTACCATGTGCCAACCAGGTACGTACACCTCCCTGGGATCACTCACTCAGGATCTGTGGCAGGGCTTAAGATCCCCAGGAGCTGTACAAAGGCCCAGGACTCTTGCCAGTATGGGCATCTAAAGCCAGTGTGTCCCCAAGGAAGATGGGCATCAGGCAGGCAGCACCACCCTGCAGCAGCACCAGTGTCCCTGACCCAGCGAGCGCCTCCAGGAATGAACCCGAGGGGATGGACACGGGGCAACCCCATACCCAGTACTCCCCTGGGTCACATCCCAACATCACAGCACAACAGCACAACGCATCTCACCCAGCACCTTCCAAAAGAACCTGGCCTCTGTACCCCCATTTTCCAGAGAGAAACCAGTCTGGGCTGGGGACATCCCACAAGCCCTCTCAGGAGGAGCTGCTGGCACTGATGTCCTATGTGGCAGGGACCAGGTCTGGCAAGAGGAGACGCTGCCCTTCGAGGGAGATGGGCAGGCGTGGGGACAGATCGTATTGCAGGTGATTCATCGGGAGAGCTGGATTTAGCCCCACTTCCCGGCAGCTCCCAGACCCTCCTGGCTCAGTACAAGCTGCTGCCCACACATATGCCTTGCAGAGATGTAAATGAGAAGTTGCAAGGCAAAGGAGGTGCCCGGAGCAGGAGGGGACAAGGGTGGCTGGAGGGTGCTGGGGTTGCATGGCTGGTGATGGGGACGCAAGATGTTGACCCCGGTTAAATGGGGAGGAGGAGCAGGGCTGCGTTCCTGCCTGCTGAGCCATCGAAGCACGAGCTGCCTGCCTTGCCGCAGTGCTGCTGTGGCGGGGGTAAGGGAAACCGAGGCAGGAGCTCAGTGCCGTCTGTGCATTGCCCCACGCTCCTTGCACTTTTGTGGGAACAAGCCCCAGGGAGGTGCAGAAACATCACTCGGGAGGGAAACGGGCATCCTGCCTTCTGTGTCCTCCTCACACCCCCATCCCCTTTTCCATCCCCGATTCAGCTGCCGGGGGCCCCCCACCTCCCCTCCTCCAGCCTCTGAGTCATCCCAGCCTGCCTGGGACCTCCCAGCTAAAAATAAGCCAGGCTGGGGCTGGGAGGGCGGAAGCAAAATTCCTGGCGTGGCTTCGCTGTCTCCCACCGCAGGGCTGCTTGGGGTCCTGGACCACCGCAGGGGTGATGCTTACCCGCACTGTGCCTCAGTTTCCCCACCCAGAGGCAACTACCTCCTTGGCTAGGCAGGAAGCTGAGGGTAATTAGGCTTGAGGCAATGATTACTTGATTTCTCAAGGGAATGGAAAGCAATGCCTGGCCCTGAGCAGTGGAGAAGGGAGGCTCTGGAGTTGGACTCCTCCCCTGCCTAGCAGACTGCAGGCAGGCTGTCCCCTGCCAGTCACAGCTGCCCACCGAGGCAGAGTTTTCCACCCACGCCAAGACATTTGCCTGTCTACGAGGGAGCACCTGCCCGCCCAGCTGCCACACTGCACCAGCCCCAGCTCAGAGAGGGGAAAAATCCAAACTGGGGCGGGCAGAGGCCAAAGCAGGGCTGCGTGCCTTGCAGCAGGCTTAGACACAGGCAGGATTTCTTTCCAGCAAAAGCCCAAATCCCCAGTGCAACATCTCTTTCTCCTCTTCCTCCTGCAGCCCTGCTTCTCTCCCCCATCCCACTGTGGTATCCATCCCCACCGTGTGGACGTCACCCTTACCTTTCCTTTGGGTGCCATGGTTTCCCAAGCTGGAAATCACCGGCACGAGGGCAAGGAGGAGCTGCAGAAGGGAACAAAAAAGCCGATGTGAGCCAAAACCCCCTCTCCGCGGGCTGCATTAGGTAAGGGATGCTTCGCTCCCTCCCTTGGGTGCTGCCGCCAGCCATCGCTGCGGGTGCGGTACCCGTGGGAGGACGATGGCTGGGTGCTGCTGGGGGGGCTCAGGGAGAGGGGCTTCACCGGCCACCCTGCAGCCACCGGAGCTGAGGTCCTTTGGTATCTAGCACCGAGTTGGGGACCCCAAAGGCTGGGGCCAGCGGAGATGAGCCCCCGCACAGCTTCCTGCCAGCGCAGAGAGAAACCGCGAGGGGAAGAAAGCGCTGAATACGTGGAAATGGGCCGAGCATCCTCCGTGGGGCTGACCCTCCTTGCCGCAGCCCGCAATGCTCCCTCTGCTCCCCTGGCAGCCCCCCCCAAGCCCTGGGGCCACCCCAGCTTCAGCAGCTGCTGGGGATGTGCCCGCTGCCACATGGCGCTGGGCAGCCCTCACGAGATCCTCCCAGCTTTTATCCGAGTTTCCGCGCACCGCATCAAGGCCACCAGCGGTCCCACGCACGCAGCGCGGGTTTCCAGGGTAACTCGCAGGTTGTTTTCTAACACCAGCACCATTTATAGCTGCAACTCGCTGCGGCCTGGGCTCTCTCCACGCCCCCCCCCCCAGAGAAAGTCCCCAGACAGCGCCGTTTGCTCTGAGAAAGCTGACGGAAGGAGAGAAACAGCTGGAAAATGGAGCCGGGCCATGAATGAACCGCTGAGCGTCAGCTGAGCTCCAGCCATGAAGCACGGCCCCCTCCTTGCCAGTGCTTGCCCTCCCTCTGAGACACGTTGCAGGAAAGCTCAAGGCAGAAGAGGGCCGCCTTGGGGGGATTTCTGCCCCCAGCCAAGCTCGGTTTCATGCTGTGGAGCGAGCAGGGGAAATCACAGGAACTTCCCTGGCTTGGCCCTGCACCCCTACAGGAGCACCCATGGAAGGGGAGACCCAGCCCCGCAGCCGTCGGTGCGGCTGGGTCACCCCGCTGGGGTGCAGGAAGCCTCCTGGCACCTGCGGGCATCCTTGCCGAGGGGAGGAAGTTTTGCAGAAAACCAGAGCTGCCTTCGCCTCCCCTTCCTTTTTCAGCTAGGGAGGCTGCAAGCCTCGTCCACCCTTCCCCGCAGCTCCTGGCTGGGGGAGAGCCCCCGTATGCCCCATGCGCAGCGGGGCTGCACTGCGTCCGGGTGCTGGGTGGGCACCAGGGGATCCCCAGCCCACGCAGCTTTTTAATGCCACTCAGGAGCCTGTACGTGAAGCTGCGTACCCTCCAGGGAGCAGAGAAAACCCCCGCGTGGCGCAGCCCTCCTGCCTCGCTCCACGCGTGCGGCAGCTGGGCTGAGACCGCCCAACTCATCTCAGCAGTGGCGGAGAATCGCCGGCCGCACCCAGTCGCCAGCCTGCCCCTGCGGCACCCCATCCCTCTCTCCCATCGCTGCCGACACCTCCGCAGAGGCTCGGGGGGGGCTGCCCTGGCTCTCGCCTCACCAGCAGGCGATCTGGAGAGGCGAGTGGCAGAAACCTGGAGGCAAAAACCCAAAACTATGGAGAGGTTTGGGTTACGGGGGTTCCCTGGACAGAAAGCGCCGTGAGAAATCCTAAAGGATGTGCACAGCCCGTCCCCTTTGCAGAACGACCCACCCTTGCCAAAAAAGCCTCTGTCCCCCCCAGCGGCATGCACCCCACCAGCCTCTCCACGGCCCCACCACGGCTTTGGGCTCAGGGGTGTCACCCCAGGAGCCCAGCAGCTATTTTTGCAGCCCGCTGGCTGATGGGGCTCTCCCGGCATGGCCGCACATGGGGGAGGCTACGACACACCCAGCACCCCGCCACCCGTTTTCCTGCCCGTGGGGCGGAAAGGGAGCTTTGCTGGCTGGAAAAAAAGCAGCATCCATCCTCCCTGCAAAGCAAGGGATGTCCCCAAAGTCCCCTGCCCCACCCCAGCGCCAAAAAGTCCCCCTGCCCTTCCAGAGCTCCGTGCCTCTGGGGTGCGTTTGCCTGTGCAAAACTCGGTGGGTACCAAACCAGGGGGATCGTCCCCGCCAAGCCCAGCTCGGACCCCTGCACGGAGGGATGAGCATTTCCCCGGCCGCCGCAGAACCGGGGCACGGACAAAGGCGCATCCCGGCCGGGACACACCCATGGGCCCCGCAGCAACACCAGCGCCCGCCCGAAAAAGCACCCGCTGCCAGCGCAGCCCCCCAGGCTTTTGCTAAAAAGAAAGGATTTTTCATAGAAAGAAAAATTAAAACAAGGATCCCCCTTGCAGCCACCCCTCGGAGAAAGCCTCCGGTCGCCCGGCCAGGAATTTGCAGTCGCATGCCGCTGCGGTGGCTTTGCACGCCAGCGCTGTCCCCTTGCACGCCAGCACTATCCCCCCACCCCTGCACACCAGTGCACACTTACGAGCAGCACCGAGGCCTGTCCGGTCAGACTGGTGGGAACGGCCGGCCGCCGGCGGGCTCGGTACGTACTTGTGGCCGTGCCGCTCGTCCTTGGTGTGCGGCTGTTTCCTTCTGGCGAGACGTCACCGCTCACGAGCCCTCCAGTCCCCGCCTGCCGCGGGGGTCAGGGCCACGCTCCCACCCTCGCCGCCATGTCAGACCTCAACCCCTCCGGTTTGGGTGCCCACGGTGCAAGGGGGGGGGACCCCAATGCCGCTGGCGGAAGGTGCTCTGCCCCTCGCCGGGGTGTGGGGAAGGGGGTCAGGCAGCAGAAAAGCCCCACCGGTGCACGCAGGGGCTGGGTGCCAGCAGCGGTGACGCGTGCAATGCAAGACGGTAACGGTGGTTGCATTTCAGCTGCGGAAATTTCACCCCTTCCGTCCACCCCCCCCCCACCCCGTTTCCTGGTGAACACCGGGCTGTAGGGTACCCCTCTGCCTCCCGGGTTCATCCTGCTGCCAGCCACCTCCGTCCGCACCAAACTACCCCGTTCCTTGGTCACGGCTGGGAATCTTCTATCCCTGACTCTCTCTGCAAAAGCCAAGGGTCTGGGGGGGGGGGAGTGGGGTTGGCCCCCCCAGGACCTGCTGAAGGGGGAACATGCTGACCAGGGCTCTGCAAGGAGCATCTGTGGGGCAGGAGCTGAGCTGGCAGAGGGAGCCGGGGAGAGGCAGCTCACCGTTGTGTCCCCCTCCAACCTTCCCTCCCATGCTGCAGACGCAGGGATGAGAAGACCTTGCAGCACAGCCGCGGGTGGAGATGCAGGCTGAGTCTCCTGAAGATGCTCCTGGCAGGCTGTACCGCTGCCTGCAGTGCCCCGCAGCCATTTCCTTCCCTGCCTCACCCAGGTTAACCCCGCTCCTTCTTTACCACCGCCCTTTTCCCCAGCCAGAAGAGCTGAAGGAGCTCCCCAGGAGCCATGGGCAGTGGTGTCTGTGCTCTGGGTGACACCAGCAGGAGCAGATAGAACCAAGGCCCCCCCCTTGAAATGTTGAAGGCTGCTGGCACGTAACCTTTCAGGCATCCAAGCCCTGGTGGTACCCACTGGCTAGAGCATCTCCCTGGGGCTTACAAGGCAGCTGAGCTGCTCAGCCCTGCCTGTCCTGGGAGATGGTGGTCCTGGGCAGCAGGGACCCCAGGCTGGGTGTGATATGCCCAATGTCTGGCATTCAGCCACAGGGCTGTGCCCCCCCCAGCGGACTGGAGGCACCCTGGGAGGGGGAGACCCTCGTGGCCAGCTAACACCAGCCGCTCCTTCGTGCCCTGTTGTTCTCTCAGGGCAATGTTCCCTTGGGCTGGCGTTAGTGTCCGGAGACCTCGCTCATGTGAGACGGCGTGGGTGACAAGCACGGCTTTGTTCACCCTGCACTGCAATGCAGGGCAACAGTCCTGCTCTCCTCCCGGTACCCCTGGCTGTCTCATGGTGTGCTGAGCCCCCCCTGACCCAGAGGTGCTAGCCAGCCCAGCAGCTCACAGGGTGCACTGGGGACATGGGGCTGCCCCGTACAGCCAGGACAGGGCAGCCTTGTGGCTGGAGCATACACCTATGCTTTAGGTGCTCTAGAGCCTTCCCTGCTTTGTTCCTGCATGGCTGATGCCCACTTCCTCCGCTCCTTGCAAGCTGAAGGCTAGAGAATATGCTGAACTACATCACAGGCTAAGAGGTTTTTGTCCCCAAATACTATAGGCAGAGTCAGCCTATGCACTGTCTACAATAAAATAAAAGTTAGCTCCTCACCCCAAAATACCAGCTCCCAGCATTTCCTCACAGCTCAGTCTTGGTCTTCTTCTCCCAAGGTACTGACAACCAGCCAGGTCACACCATAACCTCCCCCTATCCCCTCCCTGCTAGGAACAGCCCTACAGAACAGCTGTGCTGGGCCTTGAGAGCACTTATATGCCTTACTGGTCCTGAGCAGCCTCACCTGGGACCCCCATCCACACAAGTCTGGGCCCCCATTTAAGCCCAGCCCTGGACTCACCCTGGTCCTTGCTTGTATACTGCTGCTTAGTCCCTGGGGGCTGTACCCTAGGAGGGAGGCACTGTGGCAGGGTTATTTCTGGCACCCATTTTATTCCCTATGGAGGAGCACCCATGTCTTGTTGCACCCTTGCAACCCCCTGACTAGGACAGGACCTGGGGAGCCCAGGGGATGGAGCAGGCATTGCTCGGGCTGAGAGCTGCAGCCCCAGCCCTGCTCCCAGGGTAAGGCTGGATGGGTCAGCAATGGATGGTGTTGCTGTCTGCTCTGTTACAAGCTGTACTTGGGCTAATTTGGTACTTTTCTTCATCTGAGGCTGCTGCCTCTATGTAATGGGGCTGTGATAAGGTCTTGCAACTGGAGTTTTGGTGTCCAAATACTTGGCAAGTGCAGGCAAACTCAGGACTTTGCTTCTAGGAGCTACAGCTGGATGTGCTGCTGCAAACATCCCATGGAGCTGGGTCTGTGCTCCTCTGCCTTGCTGCTGCAGTCAATTCTTGGATGTGCTGACTTCCCTCTGTGTTCCCTGGGGACAGCTCAGCCTGGGTATGGTCACAGCTATAGGTGTGTGCACCCCTACATCCTGACTTGGCCATGGTTCTGCTTCTCTCTGCCTGGATTTCCTCCAAAACCTGCTCCACAGATTGAGGTGAGGGTCCCAGTGTGAGGGACTGGGCACAGAGGGAAGAGGTTCCCCCTTCCACCTGCACAGGCAACTTTGAAATGCTAATTAAACTCCCTCAATAATGCCTCTGAGCCTATTAGCATTGCAGGCTTGTGTGTATGATTTGGAAGGCGTTGTGGGAAAAATATTTCTGCATAGATTTCCCATTGTGCAGCCTGGAGTGGTGGTCAGCTGGGGGAGGGCCAGGGTGCTCCCAAAAGGGATTTAAGGGGAGAGTGTAACTGAGCCTGCCTGGTACTCACCCTTCCCATCAGCTCGCAGCTGGAGCAGTTTGCCCAAAGGATGGCTGGAGTAAGTAGTTTGTTTGCAGAAGGGAAAATCATCAGGGCGAGATGCCCTGGGTGGGACTGGTGTACAGTGGGTGGGTGCTGCTGGGAGGTGGGAAGGTATCCCCAGCTGGCCTGGCCTTGGGCAGCAGCTCTCCAGCCCCCAGGAGACACAGGGATTGTCCTGGAGGTTGGGGCTTCCCTGTGCCACAAGGGCTTAAGCACCTCATCCTGTGGGTCAGGGTACCAGGCACTGCCCCAGGATGGTCCTTGTCCCCTCCGAGCTCCATGCCACAGCAGGGACCACATGGCCCTGTGATCTTTGGTGCTGGTGGGATGTAACGGTGGGCAAGGTTTCCCGCCAGGTCCCTGGCCCTGTAAGTAGCGGATTACGGGATTTGAAGCATGCAGCATGGACTTTGCTTTGCTGCGGGGTAACCTGGAGGTCCTGGCAGCACCATGTGGATGTGGAGGCGTGCAGCCCCCCTTTCTCCAGTCCTGGGAGCTCCTGGGGAAGGATGGGCAGGATGGGGGAAGGCATGCCAATCCCAGGCATGCCATACCAAGCACCTCGCTTGCCCCAAGCATAAATATCTCGCAAGCTGGGGTTTCTGCTGGGTTGACATCCCCATCAGTGACCCAAGCAAGCCACAGCATTACTGTACAGGCTGATGGCCCGTCTGAGCTGTGCCATTGACCCACAGTTATGGGTGTTGTGGGAGCATCTTCAGCTGAGCAGATGGGACCTTCTTGGTGCACTTCAAGGCGAACAGCTGCTCCAGGAGCAGAGCATCTCCCATCCCTCCTTCTCTGGCGTGGTTTCTGCATTTCAAATAGTGTCAGCATCACAGCTGGGACAATGCTGGCTGTGCGTCCCTGCTGGGGATGCTGCTGGAGCAATAGCACTTTCTGAGCTGGCAGGAGGACAAGTAGGTGTCCTTGTCCCCTCTCATCATAGCATGAATCGGACAGAGCCCAGCAAACCCAAATCATGCACTGCTGCACTTCTCACCAGGGCTGAGAGAGCAACATAGCCACTTTAGCTCCATCTTGCTCCAAAATGGGCTGCTTTTCTGGCAGAGACAGAAAACAGGGAGCACCCAGGGAGTCCAGAAAGCACTGCGTGGATGGTGGGAGCTGCAAGGAAAATGTTCAGGCTGGGTTTGGGTCACATCCCCAGGGCAGTGCCCACAGGGCAGCAGCATCCTCACGCCTGCATCTTTCCTCTCCCACAGATGCCGTGCTGGGGCTGCCTTCTCTCTGTTTCGAAGATGCTTTCCCGCAGAAAGCAAGTCCCAGTTGGCTTGGAGGGCTCCAGCCTTCGCCGCTGCCTCTCCACCGTGGACCTCATCGCCTTGGGAGTGGGCAGCACGCTGGGGGCTGGTGTCTACGTCCTGGCAGGGGAAGTGGCTAAGACCAGCTCTGGCCCGAGCATCATCCTTTCTTTCCTGATCGCAGCCGTGGTGTCTGCTCTGGCAGGGCTGTGCTATGCCGAATTCGGGGCCCGCGTGCCGCTGGCTGGGTCCGCCTATCTCTACAGCTACGTGACAGTGGGTGAGCTGTGGGCGTTCATCGCTGGGTGGAACCTGCTGCTGTCCTATGTCATCGGTATAAGGCCCTTTTGATCCTTCCATCTTTGCTTTGCATTTGTGGCTTTGCTGGGTGTCATTCCCAGACCCCACAGAGCCACCACCATCGCTGCCCCAGCTGCCACCTCTCCCCAGGTACCGCCAGCGTTGCCCGGGCCTGGAGTGCTACCTTTGACCAGCTCCTCGGCAAGAAGATGGGAAGGTTTTTGGGTGCTCACGCGGCCATGAGCTCTGTGGGGCTGGCAGAGCACCCGGATGCCTTTGCCGCTGGTCTGGTGGTCCTGTTGGCAGGTAGGATGCCTCCCGCCGTGCCACCCTCCATCATGCGGGATGTGCTTCTCACCCCACTGCAGGGTCTTCAGGATGGTGCTGACCCCTCTGAGGCTTTGCCATTTCCCTGAGCAAAGAATGAGGAATACAAGGGGAATCTGGGGAAACCTGCAGATTCTCCTGATTGTACCACTGTTCCCCCTTTTCCACCCTCCCCAGTAAAGTCTACTCTGGGCATTGTGTCGTCCAGGGGGCTTGGCCAGTTTTGCTCTTTTTGTCCCCAGGGCTTCTTTCCTTTGGAGTGAAGGAGTCCACCACGGTCAACAAAGCCTTCACAGCTCTCAACGTGCTTGTCCTGCTCTTTGTCACAGTGAGTGGCTTCATCAAAGGCGACCTGAGCAACTGGAAGCTCAGGGAGGATGACCTGCCACGGGCAGCTGCCCACAAGGCTGGGTATGAGGGGCTCTGCTCTCCCTGTGCTGCCTTCGGAGGGGGATGGGGGTGGCTGGCTCATCCGCCTAATGCTTTATCCCAGGAAATCCCACTTTCTGCCATTTCTCCCTGCCCTGTTGGCAATGCATCAAATAGCCAAAGCCCTAAGCCCTGCTGGGTTGATGCTGGAGGGGTGAGCAGGTTGGAGGGACTGTTCAGCCTGACCCCATTGCACTGACCCTTCTGCACTGCCTGATTCTTCCTCCTCCTCCTCCCAGGAACCAGTCTGTGGCTGCCAACATGACCAGTGCCTTTGGGGTGGGAGGCTTCATGCCCTATGGCTTCACTGGCACCTTGGCTGGAGCCTCTACCTGTTTCTATGCCTTTGTTGGATTTGACTGCATCGCTACCACGGGTGAGGCAGGGAGAGATGCTGGTAGGACCTTCCCCTTGCAGGCTGGGGGGCCAGGGCAGTGATTCTCCCTGCAGCCCCTGGAGCTGGTGTAGGGCTGGGCTGGGAATAGGCACATTCCTGGCTCTGTGCCGCAGCCGCTCTCTCGTACCCTCTGTGCTCAGAGGAGGAACTGTAAGAGTCCATGTGGCATGACTGGGCTAATCCTGAAGCAGAGACAGTCCCTATCCCCATAACCCTGGAGCCCAGGAGGTCTAGTGGTCCTTGCTAGAAGGTCTCTGTGTCCCATCTCATGGGGGGGATACAAGATATGGTCTCCAGCCTGAGGTGGGCTCTTAGCATGCCATGCATGTTAAATGAGCATCTGTTTTTACAGCTGAGCTTGTCATCCCCAGGGGAAGAAGTGAGGGACCCACAGAGATCCATCCCCATGGGCATCATCCTCTCCCTCCTCATCTGCTTCCTGGCATACTTCGGGGTGTCTGCCGCCCTCACCTTGATGATGCCCTACTACCTCCTAGACACCATGACCCCGCTCCCAGCGGCTTTTGAATACGTTGGCTGGAGCAGCGCAAAACACGCGGTGGCTGTGGGGTCACTGTGTGCCCTGACAACCAGGTGAGGGGACTCCTCTGATGGCAGCTCTGTGGCTCAGAGCAAGGTTGTGCTGGAGCTATAACACATCCAGGAGCTATCCCCAACCCCTTCCTTCTGGCTGCCCTGCTTGGCCAAAGTCCCTCAGCCCTTCCTCACAAACCCTGTTGCTCCCACCCTGGCCCCTGCTGATCAAGGAGAGCAACCAACCCCCCTGACATTCTGCTTTTAGCCCAAAGTTGGAGGAAGCGTTTGGGTGTTTGGTGGCACCGTGACCGCAGGAGCAGGCTGGGGTATCTCGGCATGCACAGGGCTCCTGGTCACCTGTGGACATGACTTCCCTGATACTGTCCCTCATCTGATGGTGAGGGAGGTGATGGTCTTGTCAGCGTGGTCTTGAGAAGGGCATGGACTGTACGGATGAACAGGAGCTCCCTTGGTACCCAAGGAGGAGCAAAAGGCAGGATGGCAGCTCCTGGATGCCTGCCCTCTTTTCCCCCATCTCCTCCCCTCTCTGCAGCCTCCTGGGCTCCATGTTCCCCATGCCACGGATCCTGTATGCCATGGCTCGAGACGGGCTCCTCTTCAAACCTCTGGCCAAACTGAATTGCCGTCACTGCCCGGTGGTGGCAACGCTGGTGTCTGGAGCAGTGGCAGGTGGGTGAGTGATTGGGTTACCCCTTAACCTTCAGCAGGGCTTAGTGGATGTCCTCTTTCAGCAGGACAACACAGATCCCCTAGCTTGCCTGTAGCTTTTGAGCAATATCTCTCCACCCAGAGAGAGGTGTCCTCACTGTGGGTGAAGATTTTGGCCTTGATGCTGTCCTGGACATCAGTTCAGCCTCTCTGAGCTGCCAGGCAGGAGGTGGCAGGATGCTTTGCACTGGTGACCGAAGCATCACCAGCTCATCAAGGTGCTTGAATCCTGTTGCACTGGGTGTCAGGGGGACCCAGAGAGAGCGTGGCTGAGACGGGCATAGCAGCAGCGCTGCCAGCTCTGCCGGGAGGTTGAAAGGGGTTCTCATCCCCGCAGCTCTTCTGGCCCTCCTCTTTGACCTGAAAGCCCTGGTTGACGTGATGTCCATTGGCACGCTGCTGGCCTACTCGCTGGTGGCTGGCTGTGTGCTGCTGCTCAGGTGAGACTGCTGAGAACAGGGGACAGGGCTCACCCAACTTCTGATGCTGGCCATGCCCGGGACAAGGCACTGGCCTTGGTGCACTGCAGGTGCATGCTCAGGTGCCTTGTCATCCTATATCTGCTCCTCAGGTACCAGCCTGGACCCAGCACTCGGGACACTCCTGCGGGGAAGGTCCCGGCTGTGCAGCTCTGGTGGAACCACCTTGTCCGACCACCTCTGCATCCCACGCCGTGTTCCTCTGCTGTGGTGGCCTGGGCTCTGACAGCCGTAGGTACGCCCGGGAGTGATGGATGGGCTTTACGGGGAGCTGGCGTGGGGGGACCCACGGGGGACATAGCTGCTGTAGCACGGGCTGGCAGGTTCCTGCTCACAGAAAACCACCCGGCAGCGGGATGCAGGCAGGGTCTGCCCGGCTCCCTCCTGCCCTCCCCCGACTGCCGTCCGGCTGGCTGCCCCAACGGGACCTTGGGAAACCTCCCACTCCCTCTGCTTCCTAGGCTGGAGGAAAAAGCTAAACCCCCCATGACAAGCCACCCAGGCCTGTCCCCTGGTTGTCCTTTTTCCCTCCCACCATGGCAGCCAGCCTGCTGCACCCCGGGAGAGGGTCGGGCTCAGCCCGGGGAAGCGCTGCCCTGACACGCTGCCGTGGTCCCTCCGCAGCCGCCCTGGTCTGCGCCCTGAGCTGGGGGAGCACCGCAGGGCTGCCCTGCCTCCGGGCTGGGGGTGCTTGGTGCATTGCCACTCTGGTTTTGCCTCTCCTGGGGATCCTGGTGGCAGCTCTGCTCGTCTGGAGGCAGCCTCAGAGCCGGGAGAGAGCATCCTTCACGGTGAGCACAGAGCTGAGCCCTTGGGGATTGGCCCCAGGGAGAAGGACCCGGGGGATGGAGGAGAGGCAAGTGCCACAGCTCCGTGGGGAAAGGGTTACGTTGCATTGGGGGGGTGTTCGCTCTGCTTCAGGTCAGGCAGACTTTTGCTGCATCCACCTTGAACAAAGCGCATCAGGCGGCTCGCTGGGTTTTTCGTAGGGACCACGAGGGCTGCCTCGTTCTTCGCCCTGTGTCTCACAGGCCAAAGGGGCACCTCCTGCAGCCCCAGCCGAGCCCAGTGCCTGCTGCACGAACCAGACCTGCTCTCCAGTACAAAAACCCGGTCCTGACACCCTGGATTGGTTTTGCTAGTGGTTTACTGCCTCCCCCTTAAATCCTGCAGCACCTCCTGCCCTGGTGCAGGACCTGTCAACCAAACCACCCTCCACGAGCATCCCTTTCCAGCACAGGCTGCAGCCCCAGCTCAGGTCTCTGAGCCTCACAGCCCGACGGCCAGGCTGGGCTTCCCCTTGCCTGTTGGCAACTAGCCAAAGCAGCAAAGAGCCCAAGTGGGCTGTGAAACCCCTGCCCGTGGGTGGGCCAGTACCTCTGGGCAAAGGCATAATCCTGTTGCCTTGTGCTTGGTCCCTGTAGGTTCCCTGCCTGCCCTTCCTGCCACTCCTCAGCATCACCATCAACAGCATCCTGATGGCCCGGCTCAGTGCAGCCGCTTGGCTGCGGTACCTGCTCTGGATGGCCATCGGTAAGCTCAGCCTCCCTCGAGGTCCTGGAGCTGGTGGCAACCTCTTTGGGTGAAGCATAGGTGGTTTGAGAGCCTGAGGGGTTAATGCTGGCTGCAGAGCGGTGGTGGGCGGATGGAGGAGATGCTGAATTTTAGTGTCAAAGGGTGGCAGGAGCACCCCATCCTCTGATGTGTGGCCCAAAGGAGTGGGAACTTTGTGGCTGGAAGGGAAGAGAGACAACCCCTCCAACCTATTCTGCCCATTCCCAGGTTTCCTCATTTACTTTGGCTACGGGATCTGGCACAGCACCGAGAGCCGCCGGCCCAAAGGGGCAGCCCCCCAGGAGCCACTGGGAAGCATGGCCATGGAGGTGTCCCCAGAGCCCTGTGGGACTGCCTGGTGCCCATCTGCTCCAGGGCAATAAAAGGAGACGGCTGGTCCCAGAGCGCCTGGCTCCCTCCACCCTGTGCCCAAGGGGCAAAGAGGCCCCTTGGGCTGAAGGTCCCGTCCCGCGGAGCGGCACAGCCCTGACACGAGCCCTGGGTGCTGTTTTCTTCTGAGTCTGGTGAACTTCCCTGAGCAACCTGAATCCTCATGGCAAGCCCCTGCTGAAGGAGTTTTGTTTGGAGAGGATAAAGCAGACAAGTGTTCTTGCTGCTGTTATTGGGTTGTGCATTGGTTTTGGGGTTGTTTTTTGCCTTTGAAACCTCTCCCTGCAGCCCCCCAACTTCTCCCTGTCCTCTTGCCCACCCTGTCCCTCAGCTGTTCAGAGCAGAACAGAGTGGAGGCTTCTCGTGCTGCTCTGACCCTTCATATTGCCTCGGCACCCCAAGGCAGGCAGGGCTGACCTGCCTGTCCCCTGTGACCACGCAGGCACTGCCTGTGCTGGGCTTTTTCCTCCTTACTGTGGGTAAGTCAAGTCCTTTTCTGGATTCATTTATTCCTCCTCCTCGGTTCCCAGCACTCCCCTTTCCCAGAGCTGGGCACATTCCTCTGGGTCCCACGCAGCATGTGCCTTCAGGGGGAGCGGGATGCCTGACCCTGCCAGCCTCATCTCCCTTTGCGTAGCCATCCTGCTCCCTTCAACTACAGCTAGGCAGGATTTGCTGGGGCAGCAACCTGCCCCATGACCCCTGCTTTGGTGCTACACCACCTGGTGCGTTCCTCCACATCCCTGAGGTTGCTGGGCGAAGCTGGAGGCTGTCCCACCACCCGTCCTCAGAGCCATGGGGACGTGCAGAGCAGCGGTTGGCTTGAAGGCACATGGGTCTAATCATCAGGCACCCCCTTTTCCCACTCTGGGCACCCCATGGAGGTTCTCTGTTGAGAGCTGGACCCTGCATCTGTGTTGCCTTCCTAGCTGCCTTGTTCAGCCGATATTTTCCCGATAAGGATTGGAACAAAGGACGGAAGCGGCTGCTGCAGTGGCCCCACCAGCTTGGCAGGGCTGGGAGGGTTGGGGTCTGCCATGTGCTGGGAGCACATTGAAATGAACGAAACGAGGGAAGGAGCAGGAAAGGGGGACCGGCAGCAGGGGTCTCCTCTGGGGTTCCCTTGTGGTGGCTTTGTGGCGCCTGCTCCCACCCACCCTCATCTTCCCCTTGCCCTAGGTGCGGAGCACACAGCCCTGCTGTGAGATGTTCCTGCACCGGTCCCCAAAACCACTGACATGGGATTCTTGAGGCTGCTGCTTCTTATAAACCTGTAATTGCTACAGCCAGTAGCACGTTGGCCTGGTGCACACACATGCACTTACACACACACCCCCTGGCTAAAAAGCCCTGCAGAGGGGACAGGCCAGTGATGACCCCCGGAGCAGTGACTGTCCCACCACACTTGTGCACCCAGTGGAAAGTACTTGTGTGTATCTAGCCCTGACCCGCAGCCATGCTGGCAGCATCTTCCCCGATGGGGATGCACTGGCTCAGAACAGGGAGGGATGTGACCTGCTGGCAGCTGCTGCTGAAGCCTGCTCTCCCTCGGGAGGATGCTCTGCTCCCCGAATGCACCTCTGGGCATGCACTTTCTGCCTGTTTTTTTGGGACAAGATGGGGCTGGTGGTGCTGCTGATGGGCAGCGGGGACAAGGAGGGCTTGGCATCTCTGTGGCAGTGAGTGGGGGCACACCTGGGCTGCAGGAGTGATCCCTGGGAGCTGTTTGCTGAAGATGGAGGAGGTGATGGGGAGAGGAAGGCATGGGTGGAAGTCCTGCCTGGCCTTCCTCCCCAGGGAGCGAGGCAGGTCACAGGCAGGGGAAGCCCCGCTTTCACTGGAAATGGCAGGAATGGGTGGCATTGGCTCACAGCAGCCTGAGCAGGAGGCCAAGCCCCAAAATGGGACAGGTTGACATGACTTACAGCAAGGGCAGCACTGGAGGTGGCAGATATACCCAACTGTACCTGTCCCTCCTGCTCTTTGCTGCTGCCCCATGAAAGCCCCCTGGCTCGGCCCTGGGTTTGGCCACCCGTTTCCCAGGGATGCTCCCCAGGGAGCAAGGCATTTTACACCACCATGTCCACAGCACCCTCCTCATCCTCCCGGTGCTCATCCCCATCCCACTGACCACCTCATCTTCCTCGCCTCGCTCCCTCGGGCAGCCCTGACGCTGGTTGCGCTCAGAGCCAAGCGTTGGGTCGGATCCGGCCCAATGCCTGTCTGCGTGTCCTGGCTGACCCCTTTTACCCCCAGGAAGCCCCCCACGGCCTCCCACCAGAGGAAGGGGTTGCAGGGATGGCACGGGGGGGTGGCTGGAGTCCCCCTGCAGCCCTACGCAGACTGGGGAAAGGCAAGCGCACGTGTCCTGTGAAACGCTCCATCACCCCGGTCGGACGGGGATGCCCCGGGGGCCTGCCCCGGTAGCGGGGGCACTTTTGTGAAAGCAGCCCTGGGCTCGCATGCCTGGAGGAAAGCCCCAACAGCCCCCCGCCCGGCAGCGCGCGGTGCCGGCCGGCGTCGTGCTACGTGGCGATGAGGGGCACCTCGCTGGCGGCGATGGGGAAGGGGGTGCCGTCCCCCCCGTTGAGCACGCGGTACAGCAGCTCTTCTTTCTCGCGGCGAGCCTGCTCCCGCAGCTGCGCCTCCTTCTCCAGCGCCCCGCGAGCGGCCAGGAGCTCCTCCGACAGTTGCCTGCGGGCAAACGGCACGCGCTGCCGGAGCCGCCGGGAAAAGCGTCCGCGAGCCCCCTCCGTTCCCTGCAAAGCCACCGGTGGCACAGCAGGCTGCGATCTATTCCCCCCTGCCGCTGGCATCTCTTCCCCCCATTGAAGATGCCACCTGTGCACCGGGGAGGTGGTGGGCCCGTGGGACCAGCACTTACCTCGCCATGACCAAGTGGTTCTGGGTGCGAACTTGCAGGTCCTCATTCTCCTGCTGGAGAGTCTTCACCTTCTCCTCCAGCAGAAGGTTCCTCTCCACCTGGAAGGGGGCATGAGGGTGAGGAGGGAGATGGAAAGCACCTCCAAAACCCCCGCCACCCCACCTTGGGGAGAACGCTGGCTTGGTGGGAGTGCGGTGGCACTGCACTTGTGTCCCCTCCCCACTCCAAGAGAGGAACCGGGCTCCATCCGCCTCCACTTCAGCTGCAATTTCTGGTCGGGATTCAGGTGGGGAAAAGAGATGGAAAGAGAAAAGCCCACCCGTGACCTCCCCCTTTCAACCCACCACAGTCTCGAGGTTCAGCAGCTTCTTGTCCAGGCTGTGGATGTGCTCGTTCTTCATCTCAATGACAAAGTGCAAGCTCTCCAGCTCCTGCTCCCAGAAGGGGCTGGGACTCCCGTGCTCCTGCAGGGCACAAGGGGTGCAGCAGCTCCAGCAAGGTGGGCACTCGGGGCATCTGCCATGGTTTACCCCCCCCGCCATGTGTCCCCAGTGGGCCAGGGCTCTCAGCTGGGGCCCTGCATGGCCCAGGATGGGTCTGTACCCACAAGGCACCACATTTCACCCATCACTTGTGTTCAAGGGACCCCAAAAGCCCGCGCACCTCCCAGGAACAGGGCTTTGCTCCCCACTTCAGTTGTCCTGTACCCCCCTGTCTCCAGCCCCCCCCCCTGCTCTCAGCATCCATCACAGAAGCACCCCTGGCTTTGGACCAGCACCCCAGGGGCAAGTCCCCTCCCTGACACCCCTCCCCACACCTGGATGTGCTTCTTGTAGTCTGTGCTCAAAAGCGACTCCTCCACCCGCTTCATCCTCTCCTGGAAGGACTTCAGCTGGGAATTCAGCACCTGGATCGTCTCCTAGGGCAGCCGGGGAAGAAGCGGGATGAGACGCGTCTCTTCCTGAGCAGGGGCACTGCTGGGCTACGGCCACCCTGATGACCCCAGGGCTGGAGGAGCCTGCATGGTCCCCGGGCACACCGGGGATGGAGGTGGCCACCAAGAAGCTTGGGGAACCGTGGCTGAAGAGCAGATGGTCCTCAAGCCCTCCACAAGCACCCCCTCCCCAGGGATTTCTCCGCAGGTACCTGTAGGGCTGCCTGGGACCTGTGGTAGGACTCTGCCAGCAGCACCTTCTCCTGCTCATGTGCTCTCTGGAGCTCTGCAGGGGGGACATGAGCCAAGTGTCACTGGCGTGGGGACACTGGGGCAGCGAGTACCACCTGAGCCCCCCAGTGCCATGGAGCGGGGGGCAGCATCCCCACGAACCCACATGAAGCCAGAGGGGCACTGGCATTGGTGGGGGGAGCCCTGCTGTCCCAGCACGCACCTTGCAGGGTCTCTGTGTGCTCTCTCCTCAGGGCATCAAACTGCTCCTCCAGGTCTTTTCCCTTTTCCACCTGGGAAGCAGGGAGATGACAAACCCTACACGTCTGACCCAGCATTAAGGGATGCTCTGGCCCTCCCCACCCCCAGTGACTCATTGCCAGACCGCTCCAGGCTTCCTAAGCCCTTCCTAACACATTCCTTCTCCTGAAAACAGGAAAGCCCAGCCCAGCGTGTGCCAGGTCCATGATCGCTGCCTGGCAAGTCCCAGCCAGCCACACGCTCCCTGCCTGGCCGCTGCCCCCAGCAGCACCCGCCTTTTCGACCGACCTGGTTGTTAATGTCCTGGGTGATTCTCGCGGTGCCCACCTGGCTGGCATCCCGCAACCGCTTCTCCTCCTCCTCCTGGCCTTGGAGGAGTCTCGTGCTCTCCGTCCGCTCCTCTCGCAGTGCTGCCTTCTCCTTCCCATCCTCAGGCAACAGGGTGGCATTGGCTGCAACGCAAACGCAGCTGAAACAGCGCCGGCTGCATCCTGCTAACTGGGCTGCTTGGGTGTCCTGGCAGCCGACCTGCCAGCGTGGTGGGTAAGTTCAGCCCCTGTCCTCTTCCCGCTGGACAAATACCTCCCCCCCATCTCACTGGTGCAAATTAGCACTAATTGGGATGGCGCTGGCAGGCTCAGAGAGGACACACAGTTCATTAGGACTCCTGCCCTGGGGACACCCTGTCTGTCCGAGAGGATGGGATGCCATCGTCTCTGGGATGCCATCAGGTCTGCCCACCTGCACCAGTGCCATGGGGAGGCTGCAGCCATCATCCCCATCCTCCACAGCCCCGGCACAGGCTGGCAGCCCTGCGGTCTGTCCTACTGCTTTCTTAATATCACACCGAGAAAGCACAGCGGGGAGGGGAGACACACATTTTCTCACCGTTCTCTGTCTTCAAGGCCGTGAGCTCCTGGGAAGCCGGTTCCCTCTGCTGCTGGGCTTTTAGCTGTCTCTGGCAGAGAGAGAGGGGACTGGAGCAGGGGGGGACAAAGCGGGGGCAGGTGGCTGCAGGCAGAGGACACCCTGCGGCCAGGCACCCCGCGCTGAGCACGCTTCAGCCCTGCTAAAACAGGGGTGCTCGAGCAGCAGCGGTCCCTCCCCAACGCCTTGCCCTCTGCCAGCCCCGAGCACCCATGGGTGCGCACGCACCGCCTGGCAGGCAGCCCCGAGCTCGTGCCGTTTCCCGTGGCATGGTCTGCCACCGGCTGGAAAACCTGGGGGATGCTCACAACCCCCCCTTGCCATGGTGCTGGTGCAAAATAGGCTCCGGCAGCAAAATATTTGGTGGGGGAGAGCAGGCAGCACTTGGCAGGGCTCCGGCTATGGCGCTTCCTTGCCACCCTCCTCCTGCCCTGGGATGCTCAGGGTCAGCCTGGTCCCCGGCACCTTGCAGCACCCCAAACACCCCCCTCTGCCGGTGCTTTACACAGCTGGGCTTTGACACAGCCCGTGCCGGAGCAGGAGTGAGAAATTAAAAATAACCATAAATCAGAGGCGATGCTGACCCCGTGCAGGGCTGGCAGCAGGCGAGGGCTGGCGACGGCACAAGCAATGACCTCAGGAGCGCAGGAATGTGCTGCTATGCCCCGCGCACTCCCGCACGCTCCCACTGCTGCCGCGGGGCTGATTTAACCCAGAGCTGGGAGCTGCCTTCAGCAACACAGCTCCGCGGGATGCCTTCCAGCCCTGCATGGGTTTAATTTAGCCACTCGGAGGGGAAGAGGAAAAAAAAAAAAAAAAAAAAAGAGGTGGATATATTTTTATCTGTTGCTGAAAGATAGAAGCAAAGCTCGCCTGCTTTCGCAGCTTGGCCTCCCCGGTGAGGGGCAAGTCTTGCCCCTGATGCTCATCACTGGGTCGTGCTTCTGGGCAGGGGTGCAGATGCACCGTGGGTGAGGGAATCCACCTGCAGAGACATTGCTCCTCTCCAGCCCCCGGCAAAGCCACCCCTAAAAATACCAGTCCCTAACGAAACCAGCCCTGCAGCCTGTGGGGAACCGGGGACCCCGCTGTGCCGGCTGCACCCCGGTTCGGCCGCGCTGTCAGCGGCATGGCCAAACACAGACCAGATTAGGGAGCCTGGCTTGGGAAAAAAGCGAGGCAAAGCAAACAGGCGTCCCTGCCTCCGCCTCCCCTGCAGCCCCCCTTCTGAAGCTGGAGGGAAGCGCAGTTGCCAGACAGAGCAGGAAAACTCCGAGCCTCTGGGAAGCCACAGCTTTATCTTCCCTTCTATGGCGTGAGCGGCCGCGGCGTTGAACGCGGCCCAGGCAGCGGGGTGAGGAGGCACCAGACAGTTGGGATTTGCAGGGTTTGTTCTTGTTGCCGACACGGCTCAACCCTGCGAATGCAGGGTGCGCTGGGATGCTGCCAAACCCTGCAGCCCTGCTTGCAAAGGGTCCCAGCCTGACCCTGCACCCATCTCATGCTGATGTGCATCTGCCTGCTATTTAATGTACCCCATGTCCTTGTGCTGGGTTTTGGAGTCTGGGGAGGGGGGGGTAGATGAAAGAGTCGGGGCTCTGCAAGCCCGGGGGCATCACAGGAACCTCAAAAGCCCCCTCCAGGTTTTACTGCAACAAAGCAAAGGGTGTGCAGGGGAACCATCCTGGCACGGCAGGGTCACGCAGCCCCCAAGGGGTTTGGATGATCTGAGCCTTGCCGGGAGCGGGATGCTGGTACCTCCTCCAGGAGCGACCCCCAAACCTCACCTGCCCAAACTAAACCCCCTCCGCTGCATGTGTCCCACTTGCTGGCAAAGGTGATGCCCAAGGACAAAGAGCCCAGGGCTGGTCACTCCTGATCATCCCCGTAGCATGGGCAATGTCACTGGTGCGGATCCAGGGCATTTCCATCTCTCCCCCGTGCCCCAAACCCAGCGGGACGGGGCCTCAGAGCTCCTCCGCTGCTCAAGGAGGGTGATCTGAGACAACTGCACTGAACTCAGAAATGGCTAAAGGGAGCAAGAGGTATGCCAGCATCAGCAGACAAATCTAAATACCTGCCCCGAGGCTAGGAGCAAGGCAGCCCTCCTACCTCTAGGAGCAATTAAAATAGTGTCTGGAGCTAATTTTACTCCTAAGTACCCAACTGTCCTTTGGGATGAGAGCTCCACCGCCAAAGCCAGGGTGAAAAGCAAAATGTGGCTGAAAACTAACTGAAATATAGAGGCACCTTCTGCTGCCATGTCCAGAGCAGCATCTGGCACCCGTGTCTCTGTTATCGCCTGGCACATTTTGGAGAGCTGGAAGACAGTCCTGGTATCCGCTGCGTGTGAAAGGAGCAGGTTGGGAGTTGCTCCAGCTGGAACAGCTTTGGCCCCAGGGAAGAAGCAGCCTGAAACTTTCCGCAGGTGCAGACCATCGGCAGCGTTGCCTATCCTGTAAGGTCTCGGCTTGGAAACCTCTGGCTTCGGCTTTGAGGATGCTCATGCCAAAAAATACCTTCTAGCTATAATAAAAAAAAAAAGCATCCACTTTCTTAGAACTAAGTATTTCTAATGGTCTGGAGCAAAACTGTTTATGGATGGATTAATCAGGATTTTCAGCAGAACCTGAGGCATCTGGAAAGGTGCCAGTGGTGGGGAGCACCCACGCAGAGGCAGCCAGCACAGTGCGGGCAGCTGCGGGCAGCTGGGTCAGCTGCAGCCTCTGCTTCAGCTTTTAGCGTGAGGTGAGCTTTTGTACTGTATTTTTCTTCCTCTTTTTCTGTTTTACATGTTAAGCAATTAAACCACGCAACTTTACCGCCAGCGAACGAAATCACAAAAAGACAGGAAACAAGCATTTAAATCCAGACTCTGCTTCTGGGGATGAGGTTTTGCTTTGTGGCTGTAGAGAAGGGGGCCAGGATTTGGCCCATGGCCCTAAAAACTCCCCGGGACCTGCAGCAGATGCTCAGTGCTGCCAGAGCCACGCTGGCACAGGTCCGTGGGACCTGTCTTCGACTCTGCTGCTGTTTTTCCTCCGGCGACGGTTGTGTTACAAGATGGCTATCACCTCTCGTACAGTCAGATCTGTGCCACAAACCCTACGCAAACCCTTCACGCCGTTGACAGCCCCGAGTTTTGCATCCTGACCTTTCCCCGGCTCCTGCTGCTACATATAGTGCCTATATCTCCAAAATAAGTTCACCCCAGCCCTGGAAGGCGGCCAAGCCTCAGCCCTGATCTTTCGGGAAGGTGTCTTGGCCTTTCTCACGCTGGAAGCACGACCGAAGGGCGAGCGGTGACCATGAGGGGCTAAGCGCAGCGGATGGAGCCAGAGGGGAAGGGACCCCCGGGGACAGTGCCCGCAGCTCGGGGCCGGGCTCTGGCCGCGGCACCTGCGCCCGTGCCCCCTTATCGCCCCGCTGCCCGCAGACCGGTGACGGGAAGGACGAGGCTGCCAAACCACCTCCCCCGGGGCACTCAGCGGCGCCTGGTATGCCGTCCGCCCACCGGACCCAGTCCGGCACGGGCTCCCCAAGGTCACCTCCAACCTGGGACTGGCCCCAAAAGCCTGCGCGGCCCCCAGCCCCATGACGACAGCCCCCAGCCCCGCGATGTGCACCCACGATCTGCCCGGGCTCGCCCCTGGGGTTTGAGGGCTCCCCCATCCCCAAGCAACCCCAAGGGACCAGCTCTGTGAGTGCACCCATCAGCAGTGGGAGGGTGAAGGTCTCCCATCCCACCTTTTGGTACCCTGGACACGAGAACCTGGGCAGGAGCAGCTCGATACCCGCCCTTACCCCTTTTTGCCATAAAGGGGATTTTTGGTGCTGCTTTCGGGATTAGCTTGCAATTTAGTCACAGCAGCAGGGCTGTTTTATGGGGCACAAATTGCGGTGAGCAGCGCCGCAAGGCTAAGCAGAAAGCTCGAGAGCGGGCAAGTGCAGGAAGGGAGGCGTCTGCAGAAAAATGACTGACTCAAATTTCCGTATTTCGGTAAATGTGTGATGCTCAACATCTGGGCCCTCGGGGCTGCTGTTTCTCCCTGTGCCATGCTCCTTCTTGGGAGCTCTCAGAGTCACAAACCAGCCCAGAAGTGTTTGTTCTTATGACATAAGGAGGAGTGGGGTTTTTTTTTCCCATGATATAAAGAAGCAGCCAAGCCTGCAAGTGCTGTAAATAAAGGCACTTGCTGGCTCCGGGGGATGTGCAAGCTCCGTGCCTGCTCCCCCCACACATCCCAGCAGCGGCTTGTGCTTTGGCCGCGTGGTCCTGGGCAGCCGAGCTCTCACAGCTGCCTCCGCAAAGGGCCGCCCGGGTAAGGGGGCACGCTGGCACTACGAGCTTTCTGACTTTCCTCCTGCCCCTGCCACCCTTCAGCGACCACAACCCACCGACACCAGCACGCACAGCACAACTTCGCAACTTCACAAGTTCACAAACAACTCCTGAGGCTGATGGCGGGGCGATAAGGCAGCATGAGCACGTCAAAAAATAATAAGAATTAGCAGGAGATAATTTCTAGACCTTAACTCAACAGAAGAGCTCTTCAGCGCAGAGCAATGCACCGAGATCTGCTGGGGACTCAGAGCGTTCCCCTGCAGAATTGTCGCCTTCAGCACAAGGGGGGACCCGGCACAAGGGGGGACCCAACTTTAGGCACAAGGGAGGATGCCGTGGGAGGATGGCAGAGGTCTAGCTGGGGGAACCCGTCCCCGTCCTATATGGAACAAGCATTTCCAACAGGCATTGTCACCCCAGAGACTGCACTCCCTTACGTGCACCCCCGTGATGTGTGGGGGGAGAACCCGGAGGGGTGCAGGAGGGTGCAGCAGGGCAGGTGTCTGCCAACTCCCGCTGCGCCCCGTGCCGGCTCCCCCACCGCAACGCCAGTGGGGGTCCCACGCAGCGGGGGAAAACCTCCCTGCCCAGCTCCGCAGCTCCCCGGGGCAGCGGGGGGGGGGGGGGACGACACCCACGCCGGGTGCCCCCAGCACACCTCCTCCCCAGCAGTACAAGCGCTCCACGCAAACCCCAGCCCTACGCGAACCCCAGCTCCACGCGTGTCCCGACCCCACGCGAGCCCCGACCCCACGCGTGTCCCGACCCCACGCGTGTCCCGACCCCACGCGAAGCCCAGCCCGAGCCCAGCTCAGCCCAGCAAGCCCCCCCCCCCCCCCCCCGCAGCCGCTACCTTGCCGCCGGCGGGGCAGCAGCGCAGGGCGCTGCCGGTGCAGCCCATGGAGCCCCCCCCGGGCCGGGAGCCCGCTCAGCCGCGGGGCGCGGGGCTCTGCATCCCCCGGAGAGAGGTTTTCCGCTGCCCGGTGGGACCGGGATGGAAGCGGGACCGGGACCGGGACAGGGACGGGACGAGCCGCCCCAGCTGGCAGGCAGAAAAAAAAAAAAAAAAAATTAAAAAAAAATTAATAATTAAAAAAAAAAAAAAAAAAGGAGTCCCGGCAGCTGCTCGCAGGCAGCGCCGGGAGAGGGTGCTCTGCACCCCCGAGCCGCGGGCAGGGCCCCCGGCTGCAGCCTGCCCGCCCCCGGGGCTGGCCCTGGGAGCCCGGCGGGGGTGCTCCGGCCCTGGGGGCCCCTCCACCCGAGGGTGTCCCCGCCCTGGACCCGGGGTGCTTCGTCCCAAGCAGGGTAGTGGGACCACCCTCACCCCGGGAATGCACTGACCCTGGGGTCCCCTGCACTCAGGATGCTACCCCCTGCGCGGGGGGTACTCTCTCCTGGGTGAGGAAAAAAGGGGAGCAGGACCCTTGCATCGGGTTTGGGGTTCAGCCGGAGCAGGGCTGCCTCGGGGGGGCTTCCACTCGTGAACTCCCCCCAGCCCCCTGGGAGAAGGGATGTGAGGGGCGAAGGCAGGATCCATGCTGGCTTTTGCCATCACCCCGTGAAGTTTCAGCTTGTGCTGGGGTCGTTTGGTAAAAGTGGCGGGTTTTGGGGTGTTTTCTTCTGGCAGGAGCTGTGCTCTGGGGGTAGCTCTGCTGGCTGGAGGGGGCTTTCAGTGTGGTCCATACTGCCTGGGGGACTGCATCCTGGTAACCCCCCCCTCTTGAGCATCCCAAACACCCCAAATGGTGGGTCTGGATCCAGGGTGCCCTTTTCCAGGAGGAAATCCTGTGCTTTGGAAATGGATCCCGAAGAGGTAGGGAAACAGATGGATTTGAAAGTGTCCTGTCTGAAAATTAGAGGGAGTAAAGGCAGGTTCCTCCAAATGTTTTGGTTTTGATTATTTTTTTTTAAAATGCTATGAAATAATAGACATTTTTAAATGAACACACATTCTGACCTGAAAAATAATAATTGCCACTCAGCACTGCTGAAATAGGAGTGTTTCAACCTAGTCATGAGGCCGTGCCCGTATGGAAACACTGCCAGTTTTGTCAACAAATTTCTACTATGACATTTTCCAAATATCCCTTGGGAGAAGTCCAAGCAGCCCGCGGCTCGGGGGCTGCCAGGACACTGGTGTTTTGCCACAGCTCTGGCACTGCTGCCTGCCTAGCCGGCCAGTGAAGGAGCAGAGGTGCATGGTTGCCCCATCACGTGCAACTTGGAGGTGTTTTTTCTGCCCTGGTAACCCTGGGACAGGGGAAATTGTGAAACACCACTTGGATAGGAGGGTGGGGAAGGTGAAGGGCAGGCCCATGGCTGCCCCGAGTCTCCCAGGGACTGGTGGGACCAGTTGCCTGTGTGCACTTGAGTAGGTGCTGCTTAACTTCTGTGAAGTTTCGTGAGTCACAGCAGCTCCCTGGTATCAGCTCCAACCGCTCAGAAACCACTGAAAGCGTCTCTATTCTTATCTCTCCCAGCACTTCTTACATGAGGCAAGTCTCCTTCCCTCCTGAGAGTACTTATTTGGGCTGAGTAGATCGTTTGTGGGATAAAAAGCTCTGTCAGTGCAAGGTGCTGGTCCCCACCTCTCCAGGGTTAATTAAAAATCCTGGCCCAGACTTTGGAGACTGAAGGCGTACAGGAGGAAGCACAAAAGCACATGCGTATTTCCAGGCTTACTTTGCATCGCTGCAAACGATTAATTTGCATCGTGGCTGAGAACAGAAGCAACTGTGTGGGCAGCTGACGAGGGGCCTGTCCAGCTGCCTTCACGTCTTGCTGGTGCACGAAGGTCCAGCAGTTTGCACATGTGCTCGTGGTAATTTCTGGTTTTAACTGCGGGGCGCTGGGAGGGTGCACTGGGATACCCCCGTGGCACAAAGTGGGGCTCCAGGCAGGGTCTCTCTTGCTAATGGTGGTGAAAAAACAGAGGGTTTGGTCACATCAGGCTGAGGCAGCAAGCCAGCAAGGCAGAACTGGGGCTTGGGGATGGAGATGTGCAGTGAGGCTGGCTCCAGCACCCTGTTCCCCAGCCCCTCTGGCATGCCGTGCTCGCCATGGCAGCTACAACCCTGCACTTCTATAAATCACTAACTTGCGGAGAAGCCGCAACACCAGATCACATTATATCCTTCCTTCAGCCTGCGAGCGCATCTGCAAGGCTGCCTGCCAGATACCCTGCCTGTGCTGCCCCAAAGGTCTCCTATTTTAGTTTGATTTTAGCCATTTTTCAGTTTCTCCAATCTTTCCTGTGCGGGCTGTATGGGATGTGTCCCTGCTGGAGAGATGTCCCATCTCAGCCCTGCTTCATCTTCCTCTGCCCCAATGCACCGATAACTTGCTCCCTTTGCGGGGCAGCACTTAAACAGCCAGAAACTTCTCTGTCCAGCTGCTTTTGAGCAAAGCAGGGCCTTTCTGTGGTGGTGTAGAGGTGGGATTCATGGCTGCAGCAACTCATCCCCCTCTCCCTAACCAGAGGAGCCTGGGGATCTGGGGAGCATGTGGGGCTGGGGCTGCCGGAGGCTGCTCGCAGAGGGCTGGAGATAACGGGGACTGCGGCAGCGAAGGGATTTCTGCCTGTTCTAAGACAGGAAAGTAGAGGCGGGGTGCAGCGGACACACCTGGGGCAGCTTCCGTTTGTTTTGAAGTTTGCTCTGATATCTTTTTCAGTGTTATTGTGATCTCTCCCCAGGAGTGATAGCGGCTGGAGACATCTCAAGGGGTTTGCCTGGAAAAGCGAGCCTAGGAGGGTTTATCTCATGCTCAGCTGAATTACCGTAAATGGGGTAACAGCTGGCCAAACGTCAAGTTAATTTGTACCAATGGTCATTTAAAGTGTTTGCCAAAGCTTATGGATAGGAGAAGTATTTATGCAAGCTGTTGAAGTGTCTCAGCTCTCTCTCCAGTTCCAGCTGGTAAGGACTGGGCAGGACGGGGTGGGTACAAGGCGGTGTTGGTGCCAGCCCTGGGATTTCCATCTGGGACCCACCCCTGCATGGTCCGAGTGCAGGGTGGTCCAGTGAGCGCAGATGGGGTCATTCATTTTTTTTGTTTCTTTTTTCTTTCAGAAACCCAGTCTGGAAAAAAAAAAGGGAGAGAAGATTTTGCTGGAAGGTTTTTGGGCAATGAGCTGGCCCATGGCAATGCCTAGCATGTCCCAGCAGAGCTGGTGGCACAGACAGTGGAGAGAGGGTGGTCTGTGGTTGCACCCTTCAGCCCCGCACATAATTTTTGCAATCTGTTTGCTTTTGTAAATGAGAACTAAACAAAGTCATTGACATTGTCACCCATCTGTGCTGGCTGCTCTTCTTCAATGCAAATCAAAGATGTTTAGCCAGATCTGCTTGAGACCTTGTGACTCGGGCTTTGCATGGGTGAGATAGCTCAGAAAACTGTTTGAACTGCAGAGGATCTTGCATGTGTTGCAGCCCAAAAAAAAGGTCACAGGCTCCTTTGGTGGGGATCTAGGTCACGCATGCTTCTGTCTTGAGATAGAGCAGCAGTTTCAAGTCATTTCTGCCCCGCCTGTGTTTTTCCAAGCAAAAAGATGTGGGTTAACCTGTACTTACAGTCTTTTATTTGTGTTTCTCCTGACAGCAAAATGGAGGGAGGAAGGAGGGGAATGGGGGAGTGAAACCTTCACCCACACTGGTTGTGAGAAGCAGGAGAGTATGTGGTGCCGGGGGCTCGAGGCGAGGGTCTCTGCTTCCCTCCTGGCCCCAAACACGATGCTCTGGCCGTGCCTGTGCCTCTCCCCTCACATCCCTGTCCCCATCCCTGTTCCCCGGCTGCTCTGGGGCCTCAAAGTGAAAACTAATCCCGGGGGATAACTTTCCGCCCCGCTCCTGGGTGGGAGGAACAGGGCTATTTATTCCTCACCCTTAAGCCTCCGCAGTGGATCAGCGACGCAGTTGTCGCTGCCGGTGCGGGGTGGGCAGCAGCATCCGTCATGGCCCCTGCCTGCTCCCGCGCCCTGCCTGCACGCTCCCGGCCGGCCTCGCTGCTAAATAAGGACGAAAAGCTAAAAATAGAGCTGAGGCAGGGATTTGGACAAGCCAGGCAACCCTTCCAAGGGCTGGGAGTGGTACCGGCAGGCCAGCCAGCGTCAGAACGCAAGGGAGAGCCGAACTGCCTGTGGGGAAGGGTCCCACAAGTGGGTCCTAACCGTGCTGCAGCAGGGAGGGAAGGTCTGAGACCTGCCACACTCGTGTCCTGTGTGCTCAGTCAGCTCAGCCCCTTCCAGCTTTCCACAGGGAAGAAACATCTGTTCACCAAAATACATGGGAAAACCCACGCTCCTGGGATGTCTGTGATGGTGGGGTGCCTGGGGGGCCGTTCCAGCATGATGGGGGGGCTTGGGGTAGCTCTGGCTGGAAAATGAGCACCTGGGGGGGGGGGGAAGGGTGGAAGAGGGGGTTGTTAAATCCGAAATGTTGGACAGATGGGTGGTGGGTGGTAGTGTGCTGCAGCCAAGTGCCCAGCCAGGGTGCCCCCCCCGCAGCACACACGGCATTGGGTTCAGGGTCTCAAATATCTCTGCTCTTCAGCTGCCACCCGCCCTGTGCCGAGGGGGGGGGGGGGGCCGTGGGGGTCCCGGGTGGCTGCCCCGGGTGGGTACCGACCCTTCGCCCACCCAGCCAGCCTGAGTGGGGGGCGAGAAGAGCCGCAGCCCCTGGGTGAGGGGGGCGGGCGGTGGGGAGACGGGCTGGTTTCACCCACCGAAGCTGGGTGCTGTGGGTGCCCTGGCGTGGTGGGGGGGCCCGGGGGCAGCCCCCCCCCCCTCGTTCCCAGTCCCGGCGAAGGGCAGGCACTGGGTGCCTGGGAAAGCGCAGCTTCCCGTCCCAGCATCCCTGGGACTCCAGTCCTGCGCTTGGCAACAAAACCGGGAAAAAAAAAAAAAAAGAGGAAGGGAGGGAAAATCTCTGAGCGTACACAAGGGGAGGGAGGGGAATCGGGAGCTGGGCCGGGCACCGAGCTGCCGTCCCACCGCCCAGCGCGTCCCGCTTTGGCCGCCGCCAGCCCCGTTCCGGCGGGGACCGCACCGGGCTCAGCCCCGCTCCGGCAAGCAGCGCCTCGTCTCCCCGCCGGCCTCGCCTCTCGCTTTTTCTTTTTTTCTTTTTTTTTTTTTTTTTTTCCGGCCCAGCTTTCTGCCCAGGATCCTGCCTCGCTGCCGGAGGGATGCTGGGAGCGGGGCTGGCGCTGGCGCTGTGCGCCCTGCAGCTCTGCCCGGCCGCGCTCGCAGGGTCGTATCCGCAGGTGCTGGTGGAGCGGAGCGGCTCTCGGAGGCTGAGCAAGGTGAGAGCTTCCAAACCTCTTCGCCCCGCTCCTCTTTGGGCAGGGAAGGGGCTGAGGGGGCTGCGTGGGGGGGGGGGGGGTGCTGGGAGCTCGGCGGGTGGGAAAGCTGTCGCCGTCCTGCTGGGTTTTGCAAGAGATCAAAAGCATTTTCTGTCCCCGAAGGACGAGTGTAAAAGGTTGATTCTGGGTGTCTGTCTGCGGCTGGGCTGGGGGGGCAAGGAGTGGGATCCCGTAGACCTGACCGCGTTGGGGGAGCACGGCTGCAGGTTTGGGTTCAGCCTCAGAGCAGGAGGAGGTTGCGGTTTTGACAAACTGTGCTGAACCAGAGAGCTCGGCGGCCTCTCTTCCTTCGGCTGAGCTTTCCCCGCAGCCTCCCAGCACCTCGGCTTTCATTCCGCCTGTTCGTGAGCATTTCCCAGCTCACCACCTCAGGCTGCTCCCTCCTTGTTCCCACGCAGCGCTGGGCCGGGCTCATCAACGCTGATTAAGATGCGTGACTCTCACGCGGTGCGGAGGGGAATATCTATTTATTTTCCAGGAAAGCTGATGCTGCCCCAGGGAAGGGGGAGCCGGTTAGGAAGGTTGGAGCGGTGCTCTGCGGCACAGCAATACGCAGCCACCCACCGACGTTTAGCTCCCGTGGAGCCTCTTTGCCTGCAGATCCACGGGCGAGGGGCTCCCAGCTCTTGCTAAATGTCGGAGCGCAACCTGCCCCTTGCCCCGGCTTGTCCTGAGCCCCGCGTCCTGCCCTGTGCCCTAGACCGCTCCAGGCTGGCAAGCGGGACGGCGGGACGGGCTGCTCGCCTGTGTGGGTAGCGCTGCCCGCCGGGGCTGCCGGCTGGCACCAGGTAAATCAGCTTCCACCGGTTCTGCGGCTGCTGAGCAGGTAGGGAGAGCCCCGCGCCTGTGGCGAAGGGACACGGGCTGCCCCGACCAAACCTGCTCGGGGTGTGCAGCCCAGGCAGCCTCGTGCTTCTCTGCCAGGGAAAGGCCTGCAATTAGGCTGGAGCCTGCTCAGGGAGGGAGCTGGGGCTGGGCTCTTGCCGCTGGCTTGCGGTAGGTTCAGGGGCGGCGGTTGCAGGCGAGTACCGCCATCCCCTTGCCTTTGAACTTGGGTTGGGGGAGCAAAAGGGTCCGGTGCTGTTGCCAGCCGGTGGCTTTGCCGGCGGTGGCTGGGCAGGCTGGTGAGACGTGGAGGAAATGGGAAATGTCCCAGCATGGCTCCCAGTCCAGCCACGACACAGGGGTGATGCCCCCCTGCCTGGGTGACATCCACTGTGTGTGGATTTTCATCATCCCATAGGACAACGCTGCTTCCCTGGCTCATTTGGACTGAACCAGCTCAGGATCAGGCCCCTGGGGTGTATCAGGCAGGGCGGGAGCCTGGCTCATCTGCCCCCTGAGCATGAGTGGAGATGGAAAAGCTGAGCCATGTTCGAAATGCAATGTGTGAGTGCGATTCCCACTCCAATGCGGGACCAGGTAGCTGGAGCCACAGGGCTCGCAACAGCCGGGCTGGTCCTCGCCAAGCCAGGAGGCTGTGCTGGCCCCACAGCCCCTCCACTGCACAGCATCCCCCTGGCCAGTGCAGCCACCACGACCCTGTCCTGGTCCCCGCTTGCTCCCTCACCCTCGCTCTCACACACCTTGCTTGGTGCTCAGAGGCTGAGCTGAGGCAAGTTTGGAAATTGCAGCCTGGGAACCCTCTTTGGGTATAAAGTACATGCAGGGGGGCCAGATGGAGAGTTTTGGCAATGCCCTCAGGCTTGGAGAGCTGGGAGTGCGAGAAATGCAGAGGGAAATATTTATTTGGCATTTGAAGGGAGGCTGAAGGTCATTTTCTGGCTGTGTTTGTGAGCAGATGTTTGGGAGGGGGTCAGAGGTCCAGCGCTGGGGAAACCTGCAAACCCAGGGCAAGTCTCACCCTGGCTCTAACTCCTCCTGTCCCCTGGTGCTGCAGGCTGGTGGCTTTGCCTGGGAGAACTGTGGTGACAGGAGGGACCCCGTGGTGCTGCAGAGCCTCTCCGTGGCACCCGACCCCATCAGCATCCCGGGGAGCCTGCGCGTCAGCGCGGCCGTCAACAGCGGCAAGGCCATGGCCTCCCCTCTGAAGGTACGTGCTGGAGATGCCTCCACGGGACGAGGGAGGGCAGAGCTTCTCAAAACCACCGGCAGCTGCAAAATGCCCAGCAGTGGGTACGGGAATGAGCAGCCCTTTGGGGAATGATGCATGGAGTGGTGCAGGGCTGAGCGCTCCGGGCTCTGTAAGCCAGAACGGGGCAACGGGCAGGCAGAGACCTGGGGTGGGAGCAGACAGCCCGGTGGGAAGCTCCCAACCTTGTTGGGAGAAACCACCTGAGCTGTGTCGTGTCCTGGGGATGTAATGACTCAAGGAGGGAAACGAAACCCCAGGTTCCCTGGGTGCTCTCTGTGGTCATTGCAGCACTCGTTTTTCAGCAGCCAGACCTGGCTGCTCCCTCCTGGGACATGCTACAGCACCGCTGCGGGAGCCCTGGGCCGGCCCGGCTGCCCTGCATCACTTTTTGGTGACTTCTTGGAATGAGACGGAACACGTCTCTCTGCCCAAGGTGCATGGGCTGTCTTGAGCAACGCCGCGGTGCCTGTTTGGGGCTGGGGCTGTGGGGAGTGTGCTGGGGGAGCGTGGAGGTGGAGCTGCGGGATGGGAACTGCCGGGAGGTTTTGGGACCAGGCACCAAGGAGAGGGGAAGGAGCGGCCATGTGGCGTGCTGGGAGGAATTTGCTCAAGGTTCAAGCTGAGGTTGGAGGAAGAGAAACCTGTAGGCAGAGAGGAACCAAAAGCAGAAAAGGGGTGGGAGGGTGTGCGCTGGCCCCATGGACACCCAAACGAATTGCACAAGCAGAAGCTGAGGGAAGTGGCTGGCGAGGTGCAGGTGGGACAGGCTGGAGGAGCCGTGGGTGCCTGTACCTGCTGTACCGGTGCCAAACACCTTCCCTCCAGGTGGTGCTGGTGGTGGAGAAGGCACTGGGTGACCTCTGGATCCAGCTGCCCTGCATCGACCAGCTGGGCAGCTGCACCTACAATGACGTCTGCACCATCCTCGACAACCTCATCCCGCCCGGCACGACCTGCCCGGAGCCCTTGCTCACCTATGGCATCCCCTGCCACTGCCCCTTCAAAGCGGTACGCCTGAAACCTCCGTCCGGCACGATGCCAACAGTGCTGCCGGGTACCACTGTCCCCTCAGCTGCAGGGCTGGGGGGTTTCGGCTGACATCTTGCCTACATGTCCCCTCTCTCTGCAGGGCTCCTACTCCCTGCCAGCCAGCGACTTCATCCTGCCCGACGTGGAGCTGCCTGCCTGGATGACCAACGGCAACTACCGTGTCCGGGCGGCTGTCAGCAACGGCGGGGAGGAGCTCGCCTGCGTCAAAGTGGCCTTCTCCCTGCAGTCCCAGTGAGGGGCAGGGGACCGTCCCCTCCTCTCCCCACCACCTTGGTCCCCCGTCCCATCCCATCCAGTTGCACCCCATCCTGTCCCAACCTGTCCCTGCAAGATGCATCCCTCCCGCTGCTGGGCGGAGGCAGCCCCCGTACCCTGGCTCGGTGCTCCCCTCCCCTGCTACACACAGAAAGGCCCCTCTGACTGTCCTGCTGTCCCCAACCTCATCACCAGGGTGTCCCCTGCCCTGGACAGGGTGGCCTTGGAGCCTAACCCCAGCGTTTCAGTGCAACCTGGGGGTAGTTATTTTTTATCTGTTTCTCTTTTTTTTTTCTTAATCCCATCAGGGAAATTTTAGACAAAAACAATCCAGGGAAAAACAATATTTCTTATATTAGTCCGTGGGGAGGAGGGAGTGTTTGGGAGTGCTGGGGCAGGCTGGAGGGATGCAGGATTAGCTGCTGAGGGTGTCCCCGCTTGCCCCCAGCACCTCTGGCCAGAGCACAGGGCTGTTTTGCAGGAGTGTCCCCAAAGTGGCCGCAGGAGCCATGCCCCCCCCCTCCCAGCAGCTTTGGGTCTGCCTTTGGCACATCCTTGTCCTGCACATGGGACCAGCTCAGCAACAGGAGGCACCGGTGAGAGCACCTCCCCGTGTCCCTCCTGTGACAAACATTACAAGCACAACAGGACTGAAACTGCCCAAATCCCCAACAGCCATCCCCACTCACAAGGGACCAAGCGGCTGCCGCTGCTCCCAGCAGCAGGAGAGGTGGCTGGACACCGGCTGTGCTCGCTCTGGGGGGGACAAAGCTGTGACAGGCAGCTGGGCCACAGCCTGGCTGAGGACAAGTCCCACTCATCTCATTCTGCCTCTCGGATGGAGCTGAGGCAGAACGCTGCACCGGGACCATCCGTCCCATGCACCGGCGGAGGCAGCCCCACAACGTGGAGCAGCATCGTGGACATGGGATGGACTGGGAGATGACCGTGAAGACCAGCAGCATGGGTCCCATCTGGGGGCCCTGCAGCCCATCTCCTGGTTGTGGCTGGGGGCTGAGGCATGGGCAGGCAGCATTCTTCCTGCCTGCAGCGTCGGGCAGGGCGTTTGACATGACCCGCCTATGCCAGGTTCCTGCAGGGCAGAGGTGCAGGTGACCCACCAGCCACCTGCATCCCTTGCTGTCCCTGCCTGCTGTCATTATTTAACCCCTCCGTAGGGCTGGTCTTCCTCCAAGCACTTTATACGCCTTAATTACTGCCGGGCTGCCCCCACGGGAGGTTCTCTGCCGCGCAGATGTGCTTCCACCGCCTTTCTGTACCCTCAACTCACTCCATTTCATCCTGCTGCTGGGTCCAACCTGGGTTTGTTTTGCCTGGGGAAGCACTAACCCGCTCACCCCCATCCCTGCTGCCGCGCAGTGCCTGTGCCGGAGTGGCATCCTCCTTTTGGGCACGTACTGCAGGTTCTTAATAAATCTTTTTACCGGGGAGCGGAGCTGATGCTTTTTGGTGCTGGGGGTGACCTGGGGGTCACCTGGTTTCCCTTGAAATAGCGGGGATGTGGTTTTGAGCTGGGGGAAGCAAAAGTGGTGTTGGGGCTGGGCTGGGGGCAGCGGTGGAGGATGCTGCAGCCGGAAGAGCTGAGTGTAAGCAGCCACGAGGCAAGGGGCACAGCGGGGATCTGCAGGCGCTGCTTTCGGACACAGGGACACAGCCCCCCACCCACGGGAGGCACAGCCCACGCTGGGGGTCTTTGAGGGTGTCGCTCATCCCAGTGACCATCTATCTCCCTGACGCCTGCCTTGCTCTGCAGGCCTTGCCCAAGGAATAGCCCCGCTGGGGGGGGGGGGGGGGAGATGCCCCTCTTTGCCCACGCGTGGAGGGGTTCAGGGCTCAGCCGTGCCCGCATTTGCCCCACTCGTGGCAGCGACTCGCAGCCCGCCCGCCGCCACCGCCGCGTCCGCCAGGCGGCGCCGCAGTGCTCCGCCGCGCCTCGCCCCGCCCCTCCGCCCGCCTCGCCCCGCCCCTCCGCCCGCCTCGCCCCGCCCCTCCGCCCGCCTCGCCCCGCCCCTCCGCCCGCCTCGCCCCGCCCCTCCGCCCCTCGCCCCGCCCCGCGCCCTCACCGCTCTCCGTGCGCAGGCGCGGGCGCCGCCGTCAGCTGAGCCGGCTGTCACGTGACGGCGCGGCCGAGGGAGCGGGCCCGGCGGGGTCCGAGCGGCGCGGCGTGGGGCGGTCGGTGGCGAGGTGCGGGGCCACGGGGGGGGGGGGGGGGCTGTCGGTCCGTGGGGGTGCGGGAGGGGGCTGTCAGCCGGTTGTCAGCGTGCGGGGGTGCTCAGGGATGGAGGGAGGTGGGGGCAGCCCGCAGGGTGCGCGGGGTGGCCGGTAGCCCCCGTGGGTGCGCGGGGTCCCCTGGGTGCTGGCAGCTCGCGTGGGTGTTCAGGGGTGCAGGAGCGAGCTGGCAGCCTGCGTGGATGCTGAGGGGAGCTTGGGTGCGGTGACAGGAGTCAGGGGTCTAGGGAGTCGCTGGCAGCCCTTGTACGTGGCTGGGTGGGTAGGGGGGTGCTCAGAGCGTGGGGGGTGCTGGCAGCTTGCGTGGGTCCCCAGAGGTCCCTGGGGGTGCTGGCATCAGATATGGGTGGTCGGGGTGCAGAAGCGTGCTGGCAGCCCGCATGGGTGCTCAGGGGAGCTTGGGGGTGCTGGTAGCCCATATACGTGGCCATGTGTATGTGGATACTTGGAGCCTGAGAGGGTGCTGGCAGCTTGCAGGGGTGCCCAGAGGTCCCTGGAGGTCCTGGCAGCCTGCAGCGGTGCCTCAGGGTGCTCAGAGCCCCCGTGAGTGTACGGGTCTGCCTAGACCCTGCATGAGTACCCAGGGGTATGTGCTGGTGGTGCCCTGCAGGGGTGCTGGCAGTCCGTGGGGTTCCCCTCGGAGTGTCCAGGGGTGCCATGCAGCATGTGGGGGCACAGCCCCCTGCAGTGTGCACCAAGGTGTGAGGTAAGGGTGCGGGGTGCTGTGTGGCATTGCGGGGAGGACGAGCTGGAGGGCGCATGGAGCCCTGCACTCTGCGGGGTGCGGCTGTGCTCCTGTGTGGGGGAGCTGTGGGGACTGGTGGGGGGTTTGTGCCAAGCAGCCTCCCTGTGGGGAGAAGTCGGGCTGGAGGGACCAGGCCGTGCTGCAAAGTGCTGGAAAGGTGAGTCTGGGGCTGCGGGAGCACTGGGTAACACAGGGGTGAGAGGACCAATGCTGTGGGGACACAGCTGGTGTGGCCATCGTGTCTGGGAGGTGTCGTGCTGGTGTGGGCATAGCGGCCTGGGGAAGGGGCTCGGCCTCAGCCTCCCTGTAGGCAGGGGAGAGGGGCAAAGTGGGAGAGGGATCTGGCAGCACCAGCTCTTTCTTGTGTCACACTGAGATGGGTTACGAGCAGCGCTTTGGAAATAAAGGATTCAACACGCTTGATGGGAAGCGACAGTGAGTTTTGCTGTGCAGCTTACTTTTCCGGAAGATTTCACGTTGCCTGTTCTGCACGCAGCTCCTGCTCAGCTGGGGAGAGCTGTCAGGGTCAGCAGCAAGTTGCATCTTGCTTCTGGCTTCTGGTGTGAGGTTGTCACTCTAAGGGACAAATAGCTGTTACATCCCTCCCTACCCACCCCCCACACCTTTCCTAGGCACTTTGCTTACCACAATGAAATTGCTTGTATGCGTAGGGAGGGGAAAAAAAAAAGCGCATGAAAGTGGCCAAGGAGTTGGGTTTAAAGTGGAAACCGAATGTGGCTGTTCCTGTCTTTGCTCTTTGTAATGACGAGGAAATGATGTACTGGGGTTTTGGTTCAGTTTGAAATATTAATTGTGTGGATGAGACAAGTTTTGCAGCTTCTTCTTATTGACTGTGGGGGAGCCAAGTGCTTGCTCCCTGCTGCTATGCAACCTTTAATCCAGACACAAAGAAGGCAAGTCATGATGAGCACATTTCCCTGGCTCTTCAAAGCAAAAAGCAGCTGGTCCTGCTTGGGGGGAAAAAAAAAATAAATTGCAGGGAGTGATCAGGCAGACTGATGTAACCGTGTTGTGTTTTATCTGGAGGATGTCACTGTTGGGTACTTCAGATAATGTGCAGGCCATCTTTGGGGAGGGGTGTCCATGCCTGACCCAACCCTGTCACCTCCTCTGCCTGCTGTCCTTGCCCACTACCAGCCTTTGGTGCTACGCAAAGCCTCCCAAGTCTCTCCTCTGCCCCTTGGGTCTGTCACCAATGACAAATAGCTTCTAACGCTTTCCTTGTGTAAACTAATGCTGCCGCTTTTCCTGGTCCCTGCCTTGCTGGATTGCCTTGCCTGTGGCGGAGCCAGTTCAGGACATGGTTACGTGGCGTGGCTGCGAGGGAGGAGGCTGTGCAAGACTGATGCATGTGCTGCCTTCAGCTCTGGAGCGCCTGCCTGCGAGCTGGGCTCACCGCTGCTCTGGAGGCTGGTATTGCACGGGACCAACTGGCTCTGGTTTCTGCTGCCAGTGTTGCCTGGTGCTGCAGGAAATAAAGCAGCATTGTTGCAGCCTGAGTAACTGCTCCCGAACAGCCTGGATCTGGAGCAAGCATCCACAGACAAGCAAAGTCCCTTCCTCCCTGCTTCCCTTCTGGTTGCAAGGCTGGACCCCCCCAGCGATTGCAACTCTTGGCTTGTTTTTGCATGTAGCAGCCAGGTTTGCAGAGAGTGGTGCTGGGGCTCTGGGGATGGAGCAGAGCAGCCGGGGCTGAGCTTTTCCTGCACAGCCAAACGTTTAGATCTGTGCCGGGGCCGCATCCTGTGGGTGCTCGCGTGACCCGTCAGGCGCCCGAGGAGCACTCTGGCAGGAAACGAGCCCGTTTGTGGTAGCGATATTTCTCTGCTGCATCCGCTCAGCCCTGGCCTGTCTCCCCACCAGTGCCTGGGGAGAACTGGGACTGCTGGGGTGATGATGATGCCTGGGGCATGACATCCCAGAGGAGCCTTGGTTCAGGGACTGAGTCACCAGGCTGTGGCAGGAGCCTGGTAGATAATTTCCCTCCCTCTGATGCTCTTTCCCGATGGGTACTCGGGGTGCTGGGTGTGTCTGAGGGGCTGGAGGAAGCAAAGGCTTTTTTTGGGAGGGGAGCAGCAGGCTGTGCAGAAGCAGCAGGAGCTCTTCAGGGCACATGTGGGAATTAAACCAGCTGACTGCTTTCCAGCGGAAGGCAGGAGGCTTGTGTCCCTGGGGAGGGCTTGTGCTGGTGCTCCTGGCTTGCAGGACCCTGCTGGGGTTTTCGTTGGAGCAAGGGCTCCGCGTTGTGCGGGTGCCTTATCCTGGGAAGCCCCTTAGTTCCACAGGCACCTCCGTGGCTGTGAAAACTTTGGGGTGGGTGGTTTCCTGTCAGTGTGGGCTGTGTTCCCACCTGATGCAGTGTAATCAATTTTTTTAAAATTCTTTTTAATAAAAAGTCTTCAATTAAAAAAAAAAGAGAAGTCAGAAAACTTACCCTTCCCTGGCATGAGCAAGCTGTTCCCTTGCAGCAAACTGTTGTGGGTTAAAAGCAGTTGCTCTTTCCTGGCTGTCCTCTTGACAGCCCGAGTGCCAGGGCTGGGACACACTGCCAGCATGTCCCTCCCTGCCCCGCTGCCTGTGGCTGTGGTGCCACGCTCGCCACCCTTAGAGCAGGGGTACGCAGATCCCTTGCCTGACGTGAAGTGGGTCGCATCCAGGCTCTGCCTTGCAGGATCCCGAGCCTGTCCTGCCTGGGTGTGCCCGAAACAGGGGCACGAGCCTGCAGGAAGAGCCAGTGGGAATGTGCCATGCACCTTTGACCTTAGGACATGCCAGCCCAGCGATTGCTTGGGCGGGAGCACATTGCTGTATAAAAGCCCTTGAAGGAGACCTTGCTCCGGCAGTACGAGCTGGTCTCTCTGCACGATGGCTGACCCCAAGGAGCCTGGGAAGGGGGATGTCGAGCTGGACACCACTAATGCAGCTCCCTCCACAGGGACCATGTCCACCCGGCGCCTCCGCAGTGAGGACTACAACGACTACAGCTCCACGGACGTCACGCCAGAGGGAAGCCCACCCGGTGGCATGAACGGCTTTGCCCACCCTGAGTCCTATCAGCGCTTCGGGGAGACCAATGGGACAACGTGAGTGATGCTTCCCTCCCTCCCGGGCTGGCCCAGCACCTGGGGAGGGTGGAGGAGGCAACGGTGGCTCTCTGCTGCCTGCCGGCTTTGCTAGAGGATGGTGGAGCTGTGGTTTTATGGGGAGTCTCTCCTGGGGATGGCAAGGGCAGAGCTGTGGTCCTGCCTGTTTGGGATGCTGGCACCAAGCGAGCAGCTGCCCCAGTTGCGCTCTGCTCTCCGGTGAAGCTGGGCTCGCCACCAGTGGGCAGCGTTTGATGCTTTTCCCAATATTCCCCTGTTCCAGCTTGGTTCTATGGGGAGCTGTGGTGAGCAAACAGCATGTCCACCTTCAGAGGATACATGGGCATGTTGCAGCCATGTCCTGGGGGCTTCCTTGTGCCTTATTCACCCAGGTGGGCAGAGGATGCTGAGGGAGACCCATCCCTTCAACTCAGAGACTTTCTTGTTGTGCAGCCCCTTGGTGCTGAGCTGCGCTCATGCTGGGTTTTGCCTTGAAGCCGGTTTTGCAAATGCCCACCCAAAATCTGTTTGTTGAGTCTTTGCTTCCTGTCCTTCCTCAGTCCCACTGGGCTGAGCTACCTTCAGGGGACAGGACCCAGACCTCCATGTGTGTTTCCCACAGCAGCTCAGAGCTGCTGGACCCTGAGCGGGATGAACTGAGGGCTGAGACTGTGCGTGGTCTGGATGCAGGCATCGGCTGATGGTCATCTCTGCCTCTTCTCTCCCTCAGGTGGTACCAGACCCTGATCCACCTCCTAAAGGGGAATATTGGCACGGGACTGCTGGGGCTGCCTCTGGCTGTGAAGAACGCCGGCATCCTGGTAAGGCGGCTCTCAGCCCTGCTGTGCGGGAGCTCGTGGGGCAGAGTGACCTCAGGGCGTTGGGCCGCTTGCGTGGCCAGTGTTAGGGCTTGACTCCCTGCTGAGATGCCTCTTGGTGCTTGTCGGCTTGTGAGCTTTTGCACCCGGGGCTCTGTGGTTTGCTTCATTTGCTGCTGAGACTGTTCTTGCCACTCCTGCGTTGTGCTGGCTAATCTCCGTGAGTTCAGTGCGTGAGTCAGGGCTGCGGTTTCCTCTGCTGGGGTCAGGCAGGGCACTGGGTCCGTGCCCCCGCACCCAGCTGGGTGTCACCGCCCTGGCCCCTGTGGCATCAGCCCCTTTCTCCCAAAATGCTTGGTGCTGCACTTGGGTGGCATCTCCTTGCCCTGGTCATGGCAGGTTCAGCGCAGCCTCCACCTTGGTTTGTCCCAGTCGGTCTGTGCTGAGCATGCTGTGTGCCTCCGGAGGGTCCTACGAGCACAGCACGCATGTAACGAGCCCCGTCAGTCAGCGGTTAAGGCTGGTGATGGGAGATGGCGGCACGCTTCCCTCTGCGGGGTTTCACGTAGGCTGGCCCAGCCTCGCAGCTCTGGCCGTGTTGAGGTCAGTGGATGTGATGCAGCTTTGCTGCCTGAGGGCTGAGGTCATGCTTGGAGGTCAAACAGCAGCCTCCGGCCACTGTCACATCTCCCCCCAGCTTCTGTCCCAAAGCTCAGCTCCTCTGTGTCTGCATCATGCCCGAGCAACTGCCACCTGTGTGAGAGATGGGAGCACCTCGCTGCTCTGCTCCAGGTTTCCTTGCCCACAGCAACGCAGTATTCCTGTTGTTCAGATTGAAAAATAAAAATAATTAAAAAAGACAACTTCCTTTGTCCAGACCGTGAGCTCTTTGTCACCTGTGTAATAGTGATGTGCAAGATAGTTTGAAAAACAATCCTGGAAGCGCTTTGCTAAACCCAAACTGCCCCAACTTGCTGCTTTTGCATCATTCCTGCCAAGCTCGTGGCTCTCTGTGGGGTTACTTGGTCCTGAGGGGCTGGTTCCTGGGAGCAGCACCCGAGCTCCCGTTCAGCCTCAAGCTGTGTTTCGGCTCATGGAGCCCGTGGGGTTTTGTCTGGAAGTAAAACCCATCGTGCAGGTCTGCCTTTGGCCATCAGAGTGCAGCCTTCCCCCTCTCTTCCCCTGCAGCTGGGTCCTCTGAGCCTGGTGGTGATGGGAGTCGTGGCTGTGCACTGCATGGGCATCCTGGTGAAATGTGCCCATCACTTCTGCTACAGGTAAGGAGCAACTCCCCTTCTTGGCACTGGTGCTCCTGCGGCTCTTCCTTCTTTCACAAGAAGCCCTGTGGTTTTTCTGAAGTCTCCTAGCAGCAAGTTGCCCGTGTTGAAGCCTCAAAGTCGGGAACTGCTTCTGGGCTATTTCACAGGAACTGTTTTCCCATTAATGTCATCATTCGCTTTGGAAACCAGCAGACAGGGCTGATTTGACGTCCCTTCTCTCTTTCTTCTCTGCACAGGTTCCAGAAACAGTTTGTGGACTACGGGGGTGCCGTGATGTATGGGCTGGAGTCAACTCCCAGCGCCTGGCTGCGGACACATGCTGTCTGGGGAAGGTACCTGTTCCCCTGCTCCAGGCAGAGGACTAGTCTTTAAGCCCAGCATGTGCTGCAGCTGGGACAGAAGAGATGGCTGGTCTCTGAGCTGTGTCAGCAGATGAGCACAAGTGACATAAAATGTTATTTGGCTCACCTACCTTGAGTGCTCAGTGTCCCCCAGGGGGTAACGTTGAGGTCTTTGACCCAGTCCTGTCCCCAAACAGATGTGGCTTATACTAAAGGAGGGGGGAAGTAAGTATCTGCAGCGTAACAAAGGGGTAAATAACATGTATTGCAATGCTGGCCCATCTTGTTAGACACTGAGCATATCCAATGGCTGCTCTCAGGGATGCTACCAGCCCTGTGGATGTCACACAGATCATTGCACATCAGGTGCTCAAACATCCACCCATTCCTGTGATCGAGGGAGCCCGAGGTCTGTGAGGTTAGGTGGAGATACAGTCCTCTCTCACGATCATTGAGGAGAAGCGAGAGCTGGGCATGCTCTGACCTGCACACCTCAAGCCCTGGGAAGAGCAGCATTGCTGCAGTGTTTGAGTGCAGCCCCAAGCAACTGAAGTTGCTCTTATTTCTGTATGGCCTGACTAACAAATGGTCTTTTTTTTTTCTTTTCTAGGCGTATAGTGGGACTTTTCTTGATCATCACTCAGTTGGGTTTCTGCTGCGTCTACTTTGTCTTCCTGGCTGACAATCTGAAACAGGTTAGACTTAGTCCTTCCTTTGTGAGCAAGGGGAAGGCGAGAGGGGGTGTGGAGGTGCCTGGATTGTTTTTAGTTCCTGTGTCATGGCCTTGTTCTCCACCAAAGGTCTGGTTTCTGTAGCTGATGCTGCTCGGGAAGGTACTGCTCCTCTGTCTGGGTATTTTGGAGGATTGGTTTTCCTGTTCAAACAGGGCAGGTTTTTCTGAGAGTCCCTGTGACTTTGCTCCACGTGCGGAGGCACTGGAGCCATCCGTGTCACCCAGGGGAAGCAGGGGCTGTTCCTAGTGAGGGAAGGCAGGAGTGAGGTGACAGCAGAGGGACTGTGCCTTTGATGTCCTGCCCACCTCAGTTAATTAGTTTATTGATACTCTCTGTTGATGGTAACATATGGGTACCAGGACCTGCCATGAACCTCTCTTCTCCCTTTCTTGAACCTGTTTGCATTCCTGTTTCTTTCCTCATCCTGTGGCTCTGGAGCTTAATTACATCTTTAGGGAAAGAGTTTCCTTCTGCCAGGCGTCAGGAGAAAATAAACAGAAACCCTGAACGGCTTGGCTGGCTCCTGTGCTATAAGAAACTGGGAATAATGAGTCTCTGTTCCCAGCCTCCACCAGCTCAGTGCCTCGCAGGCACCAGTCAGCATTGTTCCCCCATGTGCTCCTGCTCTGCTCTTGCAGCAGTGGTCCGGTCGCTACCACCGCAGCCGTGCCCTTCATCAGCTCTTCCCTGATACCCATCAGCTTCAGAGGTGGTTCCTGGGGCAGTGAAGGGGGGGTGGCAGAGGATGGATGGGTTCTGCCCTTGCTCCGGGAGCAGCAGCTAAGGAGATTCCCTTTGTGCTGCCCTGTGGGATGGCCGGGAGGAGTAAATGGGTGAACATCGGTGCTCTGACACCAACAGCCCTGAGAGCAGGAGCGAGCAGGGTGAGCACGTGGGGCTGGGCTGCTGCTGGCCCCCTGCTCCCCGCGAATGGCCCCTTGCTGCTTTTTGGAGGTGGGCTTCTTTCTGCTTGGCCCCTTGCAGCGGAGATTGAAGGCTGGCTCAAGCCGTAAGGGAAATTTGCAAAAACCTGCAAATCCAGCTCATTTTAGGCCACAGCTGGGAAACCCCTTGTCTTTGGTTTTGGAATTTTTTGGGTGGGGAGTTTCTTGCTTGTTTCTTTTTGTGGTCAGGAATAGCGTGTTAGATGGGGAGCGATGGTGCAGGGGGTACCTTGGGCTAGGTGCTGCTGTGCTGGGCAGAGGTCTGGTTTGGAAGACAGCTTTGGAGCAAACCGTGGAGAGGCAGGGCGGGCCAGGGCTCGAGCAGCGCTGCCCTATGGGTGCGTGGCTCTGTGCTGCCCTCTCCCATGGAGGATGCTGATTTGCACAGAAGCTCTTTGGCCTCTCCTCTGGGGCAGGACTTGTTCTGGAGCAGGTTAAATTAGTTTGCAGGCAGCCCTTTGCTGCAGTGGCCAGATGGCACCTGGTTCCTGAACCAGCTTGGTCGTGGTTGTATTGGTGATCCACAGCATGCCCGTGCTCCTTCGGAGGGAGGGCTCAGCCACCCGGGTCCTGGGGCAGAACTGTCTCTAGAGGCGAGCACATGGCCTCGAGTGCCTTTGGAATGAAAGACCCCAAGGAAAGGATGATTTTCCATGAAGAAAGCGAAGCTGGGGGCCAGCAGTAGCTTCCAGATGTCCTTGCATGGGAACAGGGCATTGGGTGACTGAAGGGGTGTGTGATGTTGAGTGTAACATGGTGCAGCAAGAGGGAAAAACATTTTTGAGGAAACAGCACTTAACGCCTCTTTCCTCTCTTCTCAACTGGCCATGTGGGCAGTGCAAACCAACCTCTGCCCTTGGTGCTCTTGGCTGCTGGGTTCGTGTGCTCAGCGAGCCTGGCCTCAGCTCAGATGCCATAGCTAGTCCCACCTCTGCTCCTAGCAAGGTAACAAGGATTTGCTTTGAAACTACCTGAAAACCCATGTTGCTTTGATTTTAATTGACTAGCTGTGTTTGAAAGTGAGCTGATGGGGTAGTATTCTGACCCATCTAGGATGGGCTGCCAAGATCCGTGGCTCTCAGTCCTGCGTGATGCGGTTCATCAAGCCTTCCTGTGCTTCCCCAGGTCATATCTGCAGCAAACGGGACCACCAATGACTGCAACTCGAACAGGACAGTGGCCATGACCCCCACTATGGACTCCCGGCTATACATGCTTTCCATCCTGCCTTTCGTGGTGCTGCTCACGTTCATCCAGAATCTCAAGGTCCTGTCCATCTTCTCCATGCTGGCCAACGTGGCCATGCTTGTCAGCCTCGTCCTGATCTACCAGTACATCGTCAGGGTATGCATGTATGGCTCCCCTCTGTCATTTCTGCGATGTCTCGTGTTTTGGCAGGTGGAGGGAGCTTGACAGTGGGGTGTTTGCATGCGGTGGGGTGCTGCTCGCTCCTGTGGGCACGGCGGTTACCCTCTGCTCCGCAGGGCTTTCCCTGTGGCGTGGGGCTGCGACAGGGAGCGATGGGAGCAGGCCAGGTCCTCCCTATCGTCCCCGCATCTGAACTCTGCGTGGGCTTTTTTCCAGGACATTCCTGATCCCAGTGACCTGCCTCTAGCAGCAGCCTGGAAGACCTACCCTCTGTTTTTTGGCACCGCGATCTTTGCTTTCGAAGGCATCGGGGTGGTAAGTCTCGGCGTGTGGCAGCGGGGCTGCCTGCACAGGAGGCTCAGCCTGTGCTCGGGCTTGCCGCAGCACCTGCTCTGCGTTGCAGCTGTATTTGCAGATGAACTTCTCTGACAGTAGCTCAAGTTCTGGATGATGCTGTTAGCTTTAGCCTCCAGGCTATCTCCTGGGTCAAACCCTGTTGCTTCCATCTGAGGCTGGAGGAGCACATGCTCCAAACCTCAGGAGGTTGGTTGCTCCTTTGAAGGTGGCTGTATCTGGCAGTAGACCAGGCTCTGCTGGGAATCACACCGGCAGCTGCCTTTGGCTCCGCTGGTTGACCAGCGGACGAGGAATCATCCGGAGTCTTGTTACCTGGCTGGATCCTGAAGCTGCCTAAGTGGGAGGCCAAAAAGCATGACACAAAAAAAACGTGATCCATTCCTTCCCACCCTGCTGTGGAGGCATTGAGATCTCCCTTCGGCAGCCGCGTGGCCCCAGTCTGCTGTGGGGCTGGATTTGCATGTGGCTCTTGTACAAGATGCTGTAAATAGACCGGCTGTGTCTGTGAAAGAAGCTGGGTGGGTGGGTGGAGAGCTTAATGGCTCCATAAGATGTTGTGGGTTGTTTCCAGGAGCTCCCTTCAAAGGAGGAAAAAATGTTTTCATCTCTTAATATAAGCTGGCTGTGTAAACAAAGGGCTGGAGAAGGCCAAATCCATTACAGGAGGGGTGTTTACTGAATGCTGTGCCCAGGGCAGAGGGCTCTTGCTGGCAGCGAGGCACAAATAGTCTCTTCCTCACATGACTTGGAGGTGGAGTAGCAAATAAAAGCTTTTTTGGTCCTGCCTCCTCACCAGCTCTGCCACTGTGTCTCTTCTTGAAATCCTCACCACCCAAGGACTGCTATAAAAATGTTTGCTGAAGTCCTGTATTTGAAAACAAGCATTAGTAGTATAGAGGTGAGGGACTTGCCTCTGTCCTTCCTTTTTTTTATTGTCCTGCCTGGTTGAAATCTATCAGGACAAACTTGATAGGAGAGGAGAAAGCGTCTTGATCTTTCTGGGGTCTGCTGGGGAAAGTAAGACAATGTAACATGATGGGCCTGTCCCAGTGGGCATGGCTGCGCTGTTTTGGGGTGCAGAGTGTAATGCAACCAAGGCATGGGGCGGATGGCATCGCCCCAAGATGCCAGGCACCAATGGGCACAGCTCTTGCCAAGGGGAGGGAGCAGATCCCTTCATTAAGACAAGGGCATGAGTGACCCTGCTGGAGACTTGCCATGCCGAGCATGAAGGTCTCAAATGGGAGCACAGAAATCAGATTTCTAGTACAGCGGCTTTTTCAGCTGGGTTCTCCAGGCTCCACAAATGACCATCCTCTCCCCTGGCATGGAGGGCTGTGCTTGGCCGTGGGCTGCCCCTACTGCTTTCCAGGGCTGAGAGGTATAGAGGAACGGGGGCAACCTGCTGCTCAGTCGTCATCATCCTCCTCCTCTCCCAGGTGCTGCCTCTGGAAAACAAGATGAAGAACCCCCGGCAGTTCCCAGTCATTCTGTACGTGGGGATGACCGTTGTCACCATCTTGTACATCAGCCTGAGCGTCCTGGGGTACCTGCGCTTCAGGGCAGACATTCAGGCCAGCATAACACTCAACCTGCCCAACTGCTGGTGAGTCCCTGGAGGGAGTGGAGGGGCTGGGGGGTGAGGAAGGAGGGTCCCGGCCAGGGAGGTGGGAGAGGGGGCAGCAGAGGACATTGTTCCTTAGGAGAACTAATCTGGGTGAGCTTGGGGAAGGATCAACTGTGCCATAGCCAAACCATCCAAAGGAGCTTGATGAGGATTGTCTGATGTATGGGGTGGAGAGAGGCTTGTTGCTGCGGTGTCTGAGCTTGGTCTTGGCTCTATGGCTCAGGCTGCTTCCTCGGGGTCCCTGGTGGTCTCTGCCTGGGTAGGTGCAGCTCCTGCCTTTTTCTTGGAGCCTTGTGGCGTCTTCTTGGGTGCTAAGCAGCACTCTGGCTGGCAGATGTTGAACACAGTCCCCAAGCGGCTGTATCAGAAGGTTGTTGAACCGCTTCTCTTCCCCAAATGAAGCACATGGAAAACTAACCCAAAGCTGGGAGCTCCCAGAGTGGGTGAGATCTGATGTTTGTACCTGTGGGCTGCGTTCCTTGTTTGCAGTCCTGGAGCTCAAACTCCCACTCCTGGGCTCTGCGTTGTGCCTGGATGCGGCTTGTCTTGAGCCAACGCTTTGCCTGCGAGCGCTGGTGCCGTGAGGATACCCCTTCCTTCCCGTGGGGGGTGAGCTCTGCAGCTCCCCAAACCTGTCTGTCTTCCTCTGGGATCTGGCGAGGCCTCTCGAGATGCTCCAGTCGCTGGCTGGAGCCCTGCGGAAATACACGTGGCCTGACCCTGTACCTGCTTACTGGGAGGGGTTATTTCTCCTCTCGCTGGGGCTGGTGGCTGTTGCAGCAGCTGACTGGGCTGCCTGCTGGTCTGTCCCTGGGCACGAGTGGTTGCTCAGTGCAACAGCTCCATATTCATCCCAGAGGAGAAATACAAACAGTTTCTCTTGCCTTTGGGACAAGAAAAGTGGAGCGTGTAAATTATCTAGAACAAATGCCTTTTCCAGCTTGCTCTGCTTGGGATTATTTGAGAAAGTCCTGAAAAAACCCATCTCTGTTGCTTCTTATGACAGGCTGCTTTGGGGTGTCTGTGTGGCAGGACATGGTGCTGACAGGTGAGGAGGAGCTGGAGAGAAGCTCTTCTGTACGCACTGCAGAGGTACCACTTGCACGGCAGCACCTCCTGTGTCTTGGTGTGGAGCTGGGGCTGAGGGTTGGCTTTGATGCCACGAGGCTTCTTGGAAAGCCGTCCTGTGGCAACACAGTTTCTCCGGGTTTGCTTAGGAGCACTCTGAAGTTCAAGAGTTTCTCTTTGAGGTCTCTGCTGGCTTGAAATCCTGCAAGAGACTAGAGTGAGATTTGGAGCTGGGGGTGCCTGTCCCCCTCCCCAGCCCATCCTCTCTGCTGTTAGCAGCTGCCCAACACCGTGCAGCATGACTTGGTGCCTCTTCCCCACTGTTGAAGTGGATTTGGGCAGAAATCAAATCTTGAATCACTGGTGGGCTTGTGCATGCTAACCTTGTCAAGTTGCACAGCTGGGGCTCTGGAGAAAGCAAAGATTTAAAAAAAAATAGAGCCTGTTTTTGCTTTTGTTATTGCTATGTGGGTTTCTTTCAGTTTGAGTACATGGACTTTCATTCATGGTGGATCTGTGTAGTGACTGAACTGCTGGATGTTGGTGTGGCAGAAGGTCCTGCTCCTGCCAAGAGCCCTGCCTTGTCCCCTGCAGAGGCTGGGAGCTCTGCCAGGTCCCTGCTCTCAGCGAGGAGGGATGGGACTGGTGCAAAAACTGCCTGTGTTGTAGGGAGATCTGAATCCCACTGTGCCAGGCACACTAGGCATGAATCCCATCCGCTCAGCAAGTTAAAGTGAGGTGTGGAGGGGATAAAATGCTGCTGCTTCTCCTGAAGGTGGAAAGCAGGTCAGATCCAGGTCTTGGGCTCTACAGGGCACCAGGTCACACCACAGCCTGCAACGATGTCTGCTGACCTGTAATGTGGCCGAGGGGCTTCTGCAGGAAATCTCAACTTTGCTCTAAAGGATAATGTTCCCTTAGAAGAGGGTAATGGGATTTCTGTGACTTGCTAGGCTACAGAAAGATCCTATTTCAAATGCATGTTTCTAGGAGCATCCACACTTTCTGTTAAAAGTACTTTTCTGAAAAAAACTGTAGGGTTTTTCAGGTAGTGAGAAGAGAATAGCCCTTTGGAAGCAGCACGTGGGGAAGCCTGGGCACGTGGCAGGGCTCCTGCGGGCTGCCTGCAGGGAAGGCGTGCTGTGGTCCTTGTGACTCAGCAAGCAAAACACTTGGGTGTTTGTGCATGTTGCTTCCTGGCAGAACATTCAATGGAGGCTGTAAATATTGGACTTGGAAATGGGTTATCTAAAGTAAGGGCTGGGATACTTGGGCTAAGGCCTTGACCGCTGTATTCCCATGCAGTAAACTGTAGGTGATGGGTGAAGACTTGCTCTTAAAATGAGTGTTTTGCACATCCTGCTTTGCCTGTGGGTTTTCTCCCCAGCAGTAAAAGGTGTTGGGCTGCAGAAGCTGGTTATAATGGCTGTGGGTGAGAAGTCATGGGTTTGCCTGCAGCGTGGGAGACAAGGTGAGCATTGTGGCAGAGATGCTGCATTCTTCCTTGGCTGTAGCCATTGCCTGGAGGTCTCTAGAACAGATTCGATGAACGTGTCGGGAATTGTTGAGTTACAGGATGACTAAGGACTTTTCCAGCCTCATTTCTCTATAACCGCAGCTTCCTCAAATGAGGAGTGTGTCGGTTCCCAGTGCCCAGGTCTAACCACGGCCTCCGAAATACTGCACTGCTATGCAGAAATCCCTCCTCGCATCTTCGGAAGGGTTGCTTCACCCCACTGTCTGAAGAGTGAAGAAATGCTGTAGTGAGGGGGAAGATGTTTGGTTGCATATGGCCAGTTGGAGGTAGGTAATGACAGAGCTTACGGTCAAAGGAGGATATGCCATTTTTTGCAGCTTATTGGGATGGCCTGGTGTGGCTCTCTGGGTTAAGCAGGCGATTGCTGTGGTTGGCAGAGCAGTGTCTCGTCAGGGCCTTGTGTGGACCTGTGTTTTCTGTGGATCAAGGCTAGTGCTTGAGCTTTTCCTCTTCTTGATATTTAAAATGCCCTTTGAGCTTGTTGTCCTGGTTCCTGACCTGTACAGCATTGGTCCCCAACCTTATTCTGTACCTTTTTTAATAATACCTCTTAATCGTGGATTGCCCTGGAGCACTTTATGGCTTTACAGCATCACTAACTGAAAATACAATGATAAGATATGCAGGCCATGGGGTAGATGGCTCAAGGCTACCATGCACTCAAGTCATGTGTGGCTGAGTGGGCGCACTCTGGACTCTGTGATAGCTTTGTCCTTAGTTTGTCCATGGAATCACAAGATAATTTAGGTTGGAGAGGGCATTGTGAGATCACCCGGTTCACTCACATGCTCAAAGCAGGGCCGGCTTAAAGTTTGAGTATCAGTAAGGAGGAAGGTTGCCCACCTCTCCAGGCCTTTGTTCTGGTGCTCGACTACCCTTTTGGGATGCAACTCTGTCCCATTGCCCCTGATTCTTCTGCTGTGCAACTCCGAGAAGAGCCTGTCTCTGTCTTCTCTATGCCCTCCTATTTGGTGGCTGGACAGTAATAACATTCCCCTTAACCTTCTCTTCATGCTGAATGAGCCCAGGTCTCGCAGCCTCTCCTTGTACATCATGTGCTTGAGCCCCAACTATCTTAGCAGCCTCCACTCAACTTGCTCTGGTAGGTCAATGTGTGTCCTGTCCTGGGAGTCTCAAGACTGGACACAGCATTCAAGATGCAGCTTCACAAGCCCCAAACGAGAGGAATCCCTACCCTTAACCCGCTGGCTATGCTTTTGCTAACACAGCCAGGTATGGGATTGACCTTAATCACTGCAAGGTCCTGCTGCTGGTTTATGTTCAGTTTGCTGCCCACCAAGACTTCCAGGTCCTGTTCTCCAGGCCAGATGGGAAGCCGGGCCCCAGCCCTTCCCATGTGCGGGATTTTGTGTTTGCATTTGAACTTTGCCTGTGCCACCATGTTGTTTAGGTTCTGCTCCAAGGTGTGTCAGCCATTCCCTCCAAGTTGGTCTTGTTGGGAACTTGCTGAGAGCGTGCTCTGGGTCACCGAGAGCTCATCCAGGTCCCCAGTGAGGATATTTCCATGATATGGAAAATATGTGCCTGGAAATGGATGCCAGGAGGTCTTAGCCCATACTTTTCTGGGGATTGAGGTGAGGCTGACTAGCCTGTAGCTTCCCTCATCCTTCTTGAAGATGGATATGTTCTTCTTCCCAGGCAGTGGGACTTCTCCCTGATCACCCTGCTCTTTTAAAGATGATAAAAGCGGCTTCAGGCTGATGTTGGCCACAACCTCGAATACATCTGATCTGGTCCCATGGACTTGCATAACATCCTATTCACTTAGGTGATCCCTAACTCCATCCCCCATGATTGCGGGAAACATTTGACTCCACCAAACTCTGCCACTAGTGTTCAAAGTTGTTTTGCATGTGAATACTTGGACTTCTCTGGTTTGAGACTGTTGTAGTAGCAGCTGGATGCTGAGAGCCAGCATACAGAGGGGTGCTGGCTTGGACCCAAAGAAGGTAAAGGCGTGTAAGAAGGCAGGAGGAGCCAGATACCTTCCTCAGCTTGGATCCACTTCGTATTGACCCAAGTGGTATGGCCAGGACCCATGTTTCCTGCTTGGTCAGCATGTCTTGAGTTGGGGAACGGGTAGGACCATATGTGATGTGACTAGATATCGCTCCTCTTCTGGAGAGGCTTTTTCTGCTGCTGGGGAGCTGAGGGCAGAAATGGTGCTGGGATGTGGCTTTTGACAGGCGCTCTCCTGCAGCCACACTTGCCTCCCGCTGCATTGCTGTAGGATTTAGGACATAGTGAGATCTGACTCGGGGTAAGCCTAAGGTGCTGTTTGCAGCCTGTCTGCACTCTGCCTTCCTTTTGCTCAGCCCAAACTGCTCTTTTAACCGTCTTCCCCCCAAACATGTATTATGCAGCATTCCAAAAATAGCTACTCTTTTTTGTTTTATGGAGGAGGCTGAGTTGCAGGTGGCGATGGTGACGTTTGCATCACATTTGCTTTGTAAGCCCAGACTTATCCCGGCGGTGCTGTCCTCTTCCCCCTCCTCAGAAGCCAAGCAGTAATCGCAATCTGTGAAATATTCATGGCTGCAGCTGATAAGCCTATTTTAAGATATTCTTCATCTCCTGTTTCAAGATGGAGAATAAAATCCAGCTGGTTACGAGTAGGAGAAAAGGAGGTTTTTTTCTTCCTTCAGCTCAGAAATTGTTAGTGAAGGTCAAGGTGAGGGACCTCTGGGGATGGGTGATGGATGCAACTTCATTTTGGGTCACTGGTCAAAAGTCAGGATTGCAGGCTCTCAGCAGTACCAGTGCTAGTGGGTATTTGGGTGTTGTCTGTGGGGGACAGTCATGAAGAAGGCTGTCCTGTGTCACTGCAGACCTTGCAGAGTCCAGCCTGGTCAAGTGGAGAGGGTGGTATGGAGCCTACATATTTCTTGTTTTTGTTTTTTTTTGGGGTGTGTGGTTTTTTTGTTTTTTTTTTTTTTTTTGTTTGTTTGTTTGTTTGTTTTTTTCAAATAGCTCTCAATATCTGTGCCCGTGAGTTTTCCCAAGGGGAAGCAGCACTTGAGAGGCTGCTGGCCCAACTCCTGGCCTGATGATTCTGTACACAAAGCCAGGACTAAAGCCTCTGATTAGGTGTGGGGGCATGTGTTGCTGTGGCTTGGAGGTTGTGCTGTCTCCTTGCTATCTCTTGCCCAAGAAAGGTCTCTTTGTGGATTAAATGCATCACCCCTAATTTTCCAGGAGAGCATTCAGCAGGGCAGACCATTGGCACACAAAAGTCCTTCTTGGCAGAGTGTTCCCCTTCTACTTTCTGCCACTGATGCCGCAGGGGCTGGAGCAAGAGCGTGTCTCATGGGGTCTCTTCCTTCTTGTTTGCAGGCTGTACCAAGCCGTCAAGCTGCTCTTCTCCTTCGGGATTTTCTTCACGTACGCAGTGCAGTTCTACGTGCCCGCTGAGATCGTCATCCCTCCCCTCGTCGCCCGGGTGTCGGAGCGCTGGGGCTGGCTGGTCAACCTGCTCCTCAGGGTGGCCCTGGTCAGCGTGACCTGTGAGTAGAAAGCGGCTTGTCTGAGTTCTCCTGTGAGGACGTGGCACCTCCTTCCCGCTGTGGGCTGGTGGTGCCGAGAGCCTTTGCCCCTCGCCCTGCTGCCCCTTGCCTTGCTGCTAAAGCCTTCACAGCAGGGAGTCTCCTGGCCCTTGCTAATGCAAGCCAGAGGGCCAAAGTGGCCTCTGAGGAGCAGCAGCAGTGGTCCTCTGCCCCCTCCATATGGGACTGGTCTTTTCAGTTAAGGAATAGTAAACTTCCCACATCATTTTGAGGTGGCAGATCCCCATGGAGCCTCGGGCCTTTTGGGGGCCATCGGGTCCCATCAAGCTTCGTGTGAAACGCTCCCAGCACCTGGTCTGGTGCCAGGGCAGCCCGGACTGGAGGCTGTTTTCCATAGGCAGCGTGCAGCCAGGCTCCTCGTGACGAAGGCATGGTTGCAAAGGGGTCACTGACCGTGGGGGAGTGGGTGTCCTCATACACACACGTTCATTGCAGCATGTAGCACGGCAGAAGACAACTGACAATGGTACATGACCCATAACCAAAGCCCCAGCGTGCCTGTGGCAGTCTGCTGGGCTGTGGAGCGTGTGCCACAAGGCAGGTCTGGCTGGATCAGCCTCAAATGGTCCCTTTCCCTTGATGGAGTTTAGTGCCTGAAGTGAGGCTCTGGTGGAGCAGGCTGCTGGGGTCAAGCCTGGGGGAACTTTGGGAAAGATGTGGAGCAAATCAGGTGCAGGAGTATCTGATTTTGGTTGGCTTTGGTTCCTGAAGGCTAAATCCTTGCTGTTATCAGCACAGCTGAGACGCTTGACTGAGCATCATCTGCTGAAAAAGAGCTTTTCTCCATGGCTTGATGCTGCTGATGCATCAGAGTTGAGCATCAGGGACCTGGCCCCACATCCTACCTGGCTTTGGTTTGGGTTTGAGAGGAGTGTGGTGCTAACTCAAGGGTGGTGGAGCTGGCTGAGAGCAGGGTGCTGCTGGCTTCTGGGCTCTTGCTAATGATGGGCCAGAAGCGCTGCATTAACAGAGGTGGACAAAGCCTCATCTCCTCTGTGCTGAGTTCCTGAAGCACATTCTGCCTCGATGCCTGCAGCTGGAGGGATGGTGCAGGGATGAAATCCTGCTGTGCTGGACCATGTGCTCTGGCCACCCTGGTGCTGTGGTCGGGCTCGGAGCCTGCCTGTGGGATGGGAGCCTCTCCTGGAGGGTGTTGGGGTGTGCCTGTCCAGAGAAGCAAAGGCTTGGAGTGATGGGATGGCTTGAGGCACCGGCAGTGGCTGTACCCTCCTGTTTCGGGGTAGGGAGGCAGCAGAGGTGTTGGTGGAAGGATGCTGGTTCCTTTGTACCTCCTCCCCTTACCCTTCCATGTAAGAGATCACTGTGGCTGTTGGCGAGGATAAAAGTAATTAGGGGAGTTGCATGAATATTCATCGGATGATTGCGTGGCTGCAGAACAAGCCCGCATCATGGCTTTGGCTTTCAAAGAGAGGATGCAATTTGGTGTATGGGAGTCTTTTAAGCTTAGACTTCAAAACCAGCACACTTAAAAACCCTTTGAATTAATACCTGCAGAAAGCACGACCGTTGCCCCTGGAGGCTGAGGACGGCAGCTGGTGCTTCAGTTCTGCTTGGTTTAGAGGGGAGTTAATAATTTTGTTTACTTTGAGTCCAAAGAGCAGTGTGGGGTGGGCTGAGGATGCTGTTGGCGGTCGGCTGCTCGGCTTTCACCACAGGCTGCTGGAGCGGGGATGCTGCTTGCAGCAGAGACCTGGCAGAGCGCACCTTTGGCTCTGTGCAGGGCTGAGCACTGGGATAAACTTCCTCCAGGTCAGCTCAGCAGGGACCTTTGCTGTTGTTCCCCATGGTGGAGGGATGGTTCGTCTCTAGGCTTATCCAGATGACTACAGGGCTGGAGCGGTGGGGATGTGGAGGACCATCTCCTGTTTGTGTCTTTGCCTGCTGTCAGTATCCCAAGCCTTCCATCTCCTGCAGTGCCGTGGGTGATCTTTGGCTCAGAGATGCTCCAACAGCCTCTCTTGCCTGTAGCCGATTGCCAGGGAGTGAACAAATCCCTCCAGTAAGGAGCCTTGAGACATCCCTTCTCCACCGAGGCTGTAGCTGCCACGATTCTAGGTGTCTCCTATTTCTAAGCAGAGCTTTCAAGGCAATAAACCAATTTATTTCTCTTGGTCACTTATTAAGTGCTGAAGTCTGCTTTGCTTGCCAGAGGGTGCTCTTCTGTTGTGCAAAGCTCTGGTTGCCTTTTACTCAGGCTTTGTTTGACCAAAAAGCAGCAGCGATGCTCTTGAGTGCCAAGGTTGCTGTGGATGGGGAGCTTGCTTAGCGCATGAGCGTGCAGAGGGGCACCGCTCCGGGTTGCAAAACGGGACCTGGATAATCCTTTATTTTAGATCTGCTCCCCAAATGCCCACACTGTGCTGCTCTGAGAGGAGCCTGGAGGTGGTGGTGGCTGTGGGCTGGTTGGAAGGAGAAAGCACCATCCCTCTGTCCTCCCCTGGCCCCGAGCAGGAGGAGGGGGAGCAGGAATATGCCAGAGTTTGCACCGCTAAGCATGAGCTGTCAGAAGTCTCCCAGGGGGATTTTCCTTGGCTGTAGTTTTTACCTAACAAATGTTCTCCCCCGGGCTGTGCCGTAGGTGCTCGGCGGCTGCTGGAGCAGCTCTAAACACATGCAAACCACACGAATTTATTCGGGGTGGGGGGAGGTGGCTTTTTCCTCCTGTCTCCTGCTTTTATGGGGTTTCTGAGGCTTTACAGCTCCCCAGGTGTGGGGAGCAGGAATGCTGGCTCTCACGAGGGGGCCGGGGATGCCGGCAGCCGCTCTTCTGCCAGCGGCATCTGTTTGCCGGGGCACCTATCCTGCTCAGCCCTGGAGCTCGCTGTGGTGGTGCCCAGGGCAACAAAAAAGGTTTGGTCTGCATGCTGCGCTTTAGCTCAACGCAACGGCTTAATTGCTTGTTGGAGAGGAGTCGCTGGAAAAATATGGAGCCATGTCTTCAAAGCTCTTGTGTCAGGGAAAAGGGCAGAGGTTTGATTCAAGCTGATGACATCCCTGGGGTGGGTTTTTTCTTGTTTTGACTCGGGGGAGGAGAGTCTCTGCTGTCTGGGAGCTGGCAGCGCTAATATCGTGTCCGCTCCTTTTCCAGGCGTGCTGGCCATCCTTATCCCACGCTTGGACATCGTCATCTCGCTGGTGGGCTCCGTCAGCAGCAGCGCTCTGGCTCTCATCTTCCCTCCGCTGCTGGAGATCGCCACCTACTATGCAGAAGGCATGCACCCCCTCGTCATCGCCAAGGACATCGCCATCAGCCTCTTCGGCTTCGTGGGCTTCGTGGTGGGGACGTACGAGGCGCTGGTGGAGCTGGCAGCGCCCGCTGCCGCCGTTGTGAACAGCACCAGTACCGTGGTGCAGTAACGGTCCCTCTGCCCTGCCGGCCCCTCCGGATGCCGTGCCGGGGGTGCACGGGCACCGGGCGCTGCTGGTCTCCTGGGAACGGTCTCCCCTCTCGGGAAACGCGGTGGGTTTGGTCTGCGAGAGGACGGGGCTGCCCACCATCGCGGCTGCCCGGCTGCGGCAGGGTCCCGTGCTGGGCTCCGGCTGGGGAGGTGGGATCTGGGCTGGGGCAGTGCCTTCCCTGGGGGCTTTTTGGGCAGGTGATACAGCAAAACAGCCCCCTCGGTACCTGTGTAAATAGTCACTTTGAGAGGTGAGGAATCCTGTGGATGTAGATTTTTATTTTATTTTATTTTATTTTATTTTTTTAAAATCCCAGCCTTTCTGTATTTCCCCCGTCCCTTCAGTCAGGACGGGGAACAGGGACTGCTCTTTTTTGTGCCAGTTGTTTGGTTTTTTTGTTTTTTTTGTTTTTTTTTTTTTTTCCCCTCAGCACTTTATTTTACAGCAACAGAAAAACCTCAGCTCAGGTTGGAGAGCATGGAGCTGCCTCCTCACCCCAGCCTTGTGGGGAGAGCGGGCAGAGCCCAAGGTGCGGAGCACCCTGGGGCCCCCCAGCTTTCCCACAGTGGGATCCCCAGACGTGGGCATTGGGTCCTGCTGTGCTCCAGCTCTGTTTCCAGCCGCCTCGGGGGCTGAGCAGTGCCTGGAGCTGGGCACTGGGCACAGCACCTCCCTGGCCTGGGAGGATTTGCTGATCCCTGGCCCATGCTTTCAGTAGTGACACTTCTTTTTCCCCATCTGGCACACATACCTAACGTGTCGCTTTCAGAAGCGTTAGAGAACTGAGGTGTGCACAGAGCCAAATGGTCTCTGCCCTAACAAGGGTCCGATCCGGTTGCCTTTGGCTGGCAGCCCTCTCCCTGTGTGGGACGCGGTGTCCCTGGGGGTCACCGCGTGCTGCCTGCACGCCGCAAAAATACATCAACTTGTTTACAGTGCCCGAGCTGGCCCCGGCACGCTCCGTCTGCATCTGCAGGCCAATACTGAATGTCAAATCACATACAAAAACCCCATAATGGTTGGGTTTTTTTTTTTTTTCTTTTCCCCTTTCTTTCCTGGTCCCACTCCCTCTGCATCCTCTGCCTCCACCCCAGCTCCTGTCCCCAGGTAGGATGCAGCTCTCTGGCACTTCTCCCTGTGCTCCTGTTGCTTCTTGGGTTGTGGCTGGTGCATGCCTGGGAGGGACTGTCCCCACTACGCTGCTGCTTTCCTTCTTCTCGGTGAGCCCAGCTTCTTCCCTAAAGAGTTTCCTTGCCTTTCTGCTGGATTTATTTTTTTTTTCTTTTTTTTTTTTCTTAAGACAAGAGAGCAAATACACCCTCCATGGGATGTCTTTTCCTAGTGGTGCAAAAAGCTTTTGGCTGATCCATTCCTCCACAACCCCGTGTCTGGGCCAAACTCCTCCCTGCTAATGCAGCATCTCCCAAATGCCGGCAGCGCGGTGGCTTCCTTTGGAGAGCCTTTATCCCTGCATCCCATACAGCCATGTCTCCCTGGGTGTGAACAAAGGCTGCTGGCTGTGGTGGGAAAGGAGTGCAAATATAGCACTGGCGGGCTGCATTCCCATCTTTGATGGAGGGTGAGGGAGGCTTGGGGTTATTTTTGGTGTTTGACCTGCTTCTGGGAGGAGAAGGCTGTGCAGAGCGGCGTCCCTGCAGCCTGCCTCCCCGATGTGTGGTGTTTCGGTGTCTTGCACTGTGTCCCCTTTGCTAGCTCTGCTTTGGGTGCCCTGTGCTGGTATGTGGACCCACAGCCAGGTGCAGGGTAGGTCTGTGCCATGTCGCTGCTCCTTTCCAGTCCCTCACCTGCTCGCTGTGTCTCTTGGTGCTCACCTCATCTCCTCCAAATCTGTGCTGATGAAGGTTTCGGCACGCTTCGGCATCACTTGGTCATGAGCAGAGCAAAGCTTTAAGTCATACCTTCCATCTGGAGGACACCATGGGGATAGAGAGCAACACCCAGGTCTGGTAGGGAGAAGGGGGCTCTAGGGCATGCCGTGGATTGGAAAAGTGCAATATTCACATCCATTGCTCTGTACCGACCCTGACATGGCCCTTGGGGCTTGGGTTTGAGTGCAGAAATGTCACCCTTGGTAGAGGAGGGCATGCTGTGAGGAGCAGGGGACGTCTGATGCTTGCCCTCAGCTCTGTCAGTATCCTGTGAGAAGGCTGGCTGTGTTTTGGGGGACAGCTGTGTGCCAGGGCATATCCCCAGCCTGGCACTGGGTGTTAGTGGGTTTGCTGACAGGGCTCCTAACATCCAAACGCATTTTGCAGTCAGCGGTGAAGACCTCATTTCCAAGGAGACTGGGATATCACAGAAGCATTAAATGTTTTTTGCAGTTCTTCACCTTTATCAGGGTGAGCTGGGGATGTTCGGAGATGGGGCTAGACGTGCCGGTGGGGCACGTGGCGTGAGGGGCTCTGCCGAGCCAGGATGACCTGACACAGGACCTGATGGACATGAAAACTTGACACTTGTGTATCATAGGCTGCTCTAACCAAGGAAATTGTCTGTGTAGATCTAGGAATGGTTAATGTACATGTCTTGTGCCTATGGATATTATCAGCGTACAGCGTGTGCAGCTGCCCAGTGGAAGAGCTGGTGCTGCACCTGAATCATGTATCTTACTTTAATCAATAAATATGATCTATTTTTTATGTGAAAAGGCTCTGGGATGTGAGATGGGGATTTCTTTTCCATGAGGCAGTTGTAAAACTACCTGGCAGGGCCTGGGCCAAGTCTGGAGCACGTCTGGGCGTCTCCAAGGGGGGACTCTGCTGTGCCAGGCTGGATGGGGCAGTGGTGTGGCATTAATGCCAGTGGACGTGCTACAACTTTTGGGACTCATCACTTTTTTTTTTTTTGCTTTCTTTTTTTCCTTTTTGCAAATACCACTCAAGTACAAGGGCTTGGGGAGGAGGGGGCATCCATGGGAGAGCAGGAGACCTGGAGCCCAGCAGGCAGCTGGGGTCAGACCCTGTGTTTTTCCCACCCCTGCAGCAGCATACAAGACTTTTCTTCTGCTGAGGATTTCAAATAAAAGCGTTTCACTTTTGCTGCTCTGAAAATTACAATTTTTCTTCTGAATGCATTTGTGCAAGTAGGTTGTGGACAGAGCCTTTATGGGCTTGCTGGGCTTGGCTCTTCTCTCTGCCCCACCAAAGCTGTGCCTTGGCTTCTTGGCTGTGTCCTGGGACCCAGCAGCCTGGTTTATGCCTAAAATGGGGCTGCAGCTGAAAAAAGAGCCTGGCATGTGCTGATGGCCACAGTGTGGTGGATGCTGAGCTGCTGCTGATCCACCCAAGAGATCAAAGGAGGAAAAGCCAGCCCATGCTCAGAGATGGCTGGGTGCCATGCCAGCGTGGCTGCAGCTCGGCTTATCCTTACACTGCTGAATAATTCATGCCATTGCGGTGTGTCATCAGCAGGGCTGTTTGGGTAATCAGTGCTAAAAAAAGTTAATCTCTTGAAGCCGTGGCAGAAAAGTCTCCTTAAAGTATGCAGACTGATGGGGAGTGTGGTTGCTGGAGGGGGATCCGAGGCCACCTGAACCCCAGGGTGGGAGGAATGGCTGAGCACAGGCAGCTCCTGGTGGTTGGGGTATTTCTGACTCTGGAGAGTCACCATGGCTGGATCCACGACCATCCTTTCCTTCCAAGGGTTGAATACTGCAGGGCTGCACCCCTTCTATGAAATGGCTTTACTAAGGCTGCCCTCTCCCAGGTGTCACTTAGCAAAGCATCGTCTCTGTCGCCCTTGCCCTCCCCTGTGCTGTGGCTGCCAGCCGAGGAGTCCCTAGGGAGTTAAAAGTCTAAAGGAAAATATCGTCACTGTTATTTGCACTGCTTCTGATGCTGGGAAGAGTAATTTGGGTTTGCTTTATGGGAAAAAGCGGTGCATTTTGCTGAGAAACTGTGGCAATCTTGGAGCAAGGGTGGGAAGCCAGCAGGGTGACAGCCCGGCCACCCCTCGGAAACCTGCCCAGACCTGGAGCCAGCAGCAGTGGTGGGTCCCCACTATGATACCACTTGTGCCAGGGCTCATGCCATCCCACTCTGCTGAATGCGCCGGAAAGCTAAGGCACAAACTGGGATTTATGAGCAGAAAACAGGGGCAGAGCAGGCGAACCCCATCCTTCCCTTTGGCCATAAGAAAATGCTGCTCCTCCAGCAAGCCCAGGGATGGCAACCTACTCTTCACAATGTCCCATCAACATGCAGGGGGGTGAGCCTGCTCTGGGGACCCATCTGCATTTAGAGTTTTATTAAAAATAGCCACAGGGAACTGCAAAGTTCACAAACCCATCCCAGCAGAGGAAAGCCGAGCTGGGGACCTGCATAATTGCAGCCAAGTGGTCCCTCCCTTGGCTTTAATTTGGGATTAACCCCAGCTGTGGTGGGAGGTTTGGTTGTGCCAGGTGATGCTCGTCCTGGTGCCGGCGGTTCAGGCAGGAGGGATGCTATCCTTCTCTTCCCTTCTCAGCCTCTCTGTGTGATGAGCCCCCCTCCAGCCAGCAGGTAGGGTGCTGTGGTATCCCAGGGGTGTTTTGGGGAGCTGGGTGAGTCCCTGGTTTGGGACATGGAGCTGTTGACAGGATTTGCAGCCCGAGGTGCTGGGGCAGCATAAAAGTTGTGTGGTCAGACTGGGGGTTTGGAGCTGTGTGCTGTACTGGTGGGTTTCCTTTCTCTTGCTGCTTGTGCTGCTCATGCTGCTCTTGCCCAGAGGCAGCCCTGGTCCAGGTCTTGGGCCTGGCAGAGATGTTGCTGTGTTCTGTCTACAAAGTGCTTTAGCGTAGTAGGGTCATTGAGGCCTTGGGAGGTCTCTCCTCCAACTTTCTCCAGCCTGAAGCAAATTTTGGAATTACAAAAAAAAGCTCTCGTTGCTCTCGCACCTCCCCCAGGATCTCTCCTGTGTTTCTCCACACAACCCACTGATGTCTGGGCTTAGAAAAGCTGTGCCCAAATTGATGTGCAGGGATTGTGCTCTTTTAGTATGGAAGTGTTGAGAGGGATTTACCAAGTAAATCCAAACAGCTAAAATATCAGTCCTAATCCATGCAGGGACTGAATTGTGCTGAGCAGAGCTGGCTCTCAAAGAAGGAGGCTGTATTCTCTTGCAGACCTCAGGGTAACTCAGGACACGGGGCAGCTGGCCATGGGGCTGGTTTCGGTTCCATCTGGACTGTCCAGTGAGAACGTCCCTGTGCATCCCAAATGGAATCCCCCTTCCCCGATTTTGGTCCCAGAAGGGGATGTGAATAGCGTTTTTTTCACATCTGCTTGTTGTCTGAGCCAAGCATATCTGTCTGGGTATCCCAAGCCTCCCTGTGTTTGTGCCCTTTCTTGTGTGCCCTCCCCCAGTTCAGCACGAAGGCACCCAGCAGTCGAGAGAAAGCCAAAAAGTTGAAGCTTGGGTCAATAAGCACTGGGAGTTTCTGGGATGGGGTTGGTGGGAAGTGTAATACTGGTGAAGTTGGGGGCTGTGGTGGGTGTTTAAGACTCGGAGATATCGCTCCACTGGTGCCTGGGAGTGCTGCTGTATGGACAGGTCCTTCTGAACCTCCCAGGCACAACCCTGGTGTGTTCCTAGTGCTGCTGCAGCAAAAATGCAACGAGAGCATTTCAGGAAATGATTTCTGTTTTATTCTGGTCTGGGGAGAATGAGCAAACGGGAGATCTCACGTGTCTTTGCTCTTAGGAGCAACAAATGAGGAACAGGTAAACTGGGCCTGCATGAATTTGTGGTGAAGGCTGTCCCACCCCATCGGCTATAGGTGCTTGGCTGCCACGGGGGGAGAATGTGGCTTCCTCCTTGGCCAGGAAGACATCTGGGGGGTCTGAAGCAAACTTCTGCGTGCATCCACCTATTGCACCCAAACAGTGGTTCAGGGCTCCCGGATGATGCTCTGCTCCTCGTTGTGAGCAAGAAATTGCGTGATCTGCCCTCCTGCCCCTGTGTGTTAGTGCTCTGAGGTGTTCCCACTTGTACTGCCTGTATTTCCTTTCAGCTGCTGTATAATACACTTACAGACACACAGGATGGGCTGATACGCACCAACGTGCTACTCCCTTGCCCTAGCGTAGCATGCTGGCATCTTCCCGACAGGGCTGTCGAATAACTGAGTGTTTTGCCAGTATTTCTCCATTGCCATCTGGGCCATGGCATAACTGCTAGATGCTCGTGTGCAGCCAACATATATGCATCTCTGGGCACAGTGTGGCAAGGGAAACATAAGAAGGTGCTTTGTCCTGCACGATTCTCTGAAGACCTTGGAAGATGTGTCTTGCCCTTCTAGGTGCTGCCGCCCAGCTGAGCATGAGGCCTCGTGTTGTGCTGTGGGGTGAGCAGGATGCAGTAGCAACGGGAAAGGATAGCAAAGAGGGTTGGGGCAGGTTATCTGGGGGTCAAAATACTTTGTTCCATGTCTGCAAACAGGATTTTGTGTTTACAACCTCCCGTTGCCTTGTGGTGGTTGTTCTGCTGCAGAACAAATAGTACAGGATTAGGAGGGAGGTTTTCCGAAATGACATGTGGATCTCTTTGAAGGCCAGCTGTGGCTTAGGCTCACTTGTGATCCCTGGCCATAAAATCCATTCAAAAGGTTGTGTAAAACTTACCTTCCTTTGTGGTCACAGGTGCACACACAACTCAGGTGGCTGGAGACGGAGGTGGGAACATTTATCTCGCGCACTTGTTGCAAACACAAGGGAAGGAGTCCCTATGGCTGGCCAGCCCTCTGCTATGAGGAGGACAGAGCCGACACATTGTTCCATACCTGCCCTCACTGCTGTCCAGGGGTCCGTTGTACCAACGTGGACCCTCATCACCATGTTAACCAAGGGGCCGAGTCTGGGGAGTCTAGAAGCAAACCTCTGTGTGCACCCACCTGCTGGTGTGGCTGGGGTCCTGCCTTTCCCCCCGAGCAGGCTGATCTCCGGGCAGGGGACACTGAGGCACTGCCCTGGGCTGGGACGGTTCCCCCCTCGTTGATCACTGGTGGGGTCACTTGGCCCCCACAGCATTTTGCCCCATGCAGATGTTGGCCCTTGGAAGCATTGCTTCCCCGGTCCTCCCTTTTTCTGTCTCCGTGGTGATAGCTAATGACATCACTGACACTCAAAGCATTGCTGAGCTTTAGTGACGTCATCAGCTGTTGCTGGGGGAACTGTGAGATGGACCGTGCTCTCCAGCTGACGGCGAGCCCTTCCAGAGGAGACTGCCTGGGGAGCGTGGGGGAGTGACAGCAGTGACGAGCCTGCGGTTTTTGGTGAAAAAAGTCGTCAAAGTGCATGGGAACTTGGAGAGGTAAAACAGGCAGTACTTCGTGGGGCTGGGGGGGGGACTGGTGGGTGCCAGAGGAGCGGCAAGCAGCCCTGATGCCCAGGGGATGCTCGGGCAGGGGAGTGGGGCTGTGGGTAGGGTCTACAGGTTCTGGGGCTGGCTGCTGTGTCCCACAGGGTCCGTGCTGGGCGTTTTAGGGAACTCTCTGCAGATATGCTTGAGTCAGGGGTGTTTTCCAGGTTAACTGGGTAATAGTCGTCCCCTTAAGGGCTGTGGCTTTACTTTCAGAAATGAAACTAATTTCTATTTTCCCAAGGGTGTTTGGCTGGGGATGGGAATCGAGGCAGGGCTTGGATTTGGGTCCTTTCAACCCTTTTGCTGCTGAGCTAACACATATAGGAAGAAGCTCTTGCCTTCCCAAAGCAAGGCAGGCTACCGTGGGTTTGCCTCCTTCTTCTGGCTCTTGTAGGATCCTCAAAGATGCATTGAACTTGCTGTCTTGGTAGTTCTCTGAAGGCTCAAGAGGCTGGGGGTGCTGGTGTCCAAAATCAGCTGTTACTCCCTGGGCTGCCCTTGGCTGGAGCTAGGCAGGGATGTCCTGTTTATAAGGGAATCCTTGAGTTATTGGATAAAATCATGATAGTAAAAAAATCCAAACTCTTTTAATACTTTCCAAAAATCAACAACAAAAAAGTTACATCAAACAACCAACCAAAGAAAACCTCTCACGAAGAAACGATACATTTCCAAGCACAAGGACATACAGGCAAACCCACGCTCAATAGCCTTGGGGCCCCGACTCAGGTAGGAGATGCCACGTGGTGCTGGCCAGTCTTTCTGGGATACACCGGGGAGCCCCAGCTGCGTGGCAGGACCACGTACCACTGCATTCAGCATGGGACCACAACAGCCACGGGGACGTGTCTGTACTCACATCCTCGGGGCAGGGTCTCCCTTACTCCAGTGAGCACAGCCCGGCTGGGCAGGGGTCTTGCTTTGTTGCTAGCTGCCCTGTTTGAGTCTGTGGGTGGCTCCTGGTGTGATGAAACTTGTCGCTTGGTTTTTCTACAGAAATGGACTTTTTTTTTTTTCTTTTTTCTTGGACTTCCGTTGGCCAAGTGAGGGATGTACTGATGGGACCAGCTGCGTTCCCTCATCTTTCTCCCTGCATTGGGGAGCAGACACGGAAGAGGGTTTGCACCAGCTGATCCATTCCACTGGGCAAACTCTTGGCTTGATGCAAGCCCTCGGAGCCAGAGCTGGGGGCAGGGAGCCTCTGCTGTCCCACCTGGGACACTCCCAGGCTGTGCATCGCTAGTCCTTTCGCACCTTCTCCACCACGACCGCTGCCATGCCTGCAGTGCTTGCCCTCCTCCTCCTCATCATCCCTGTGACCAGGGAGCCCGGGGTGGGAGGAGGTGGCATGCTGCGGTCCTGCGCGGTGTTGGAGGAAGTCTCCTTGGCAAGGAGGCAGGTTAGTCATTGGCATCCCAGGAGCATCCTCCGTGTCCCGGCAGTGGCTGGAGCGTTTCCCCTCCGTTTGCAGCAGGAACGCCGTGGAGGGCAGCGGGGGGAAAGATCCAGCCAAATTACAACCCAGCCGTGCAGGGGGAGACGTTGCAAGCTGGGGGGTACAATACGTAAGCCTCCCTTCAGCGGCGCGTGCCAGCCCCCTGCGCACTGTTCCACGTGGAGACGCGCTTCTCTCCTCATCTCGAGAACGAGCTCCCCCGTTAAAACATCACCTCCTCGCAGCTCCCGTAGTCGCTCTCCACCATGTCGGAGCCCTCGTAGTTGGGGGGTGGAAGGGGCTGGGCTCGGATGCTGGGCTGGTGGCCCACCTCGCAGTCCGCGTAGGAGGGCTGGGCCACGCTCAGGCGCATGCTCACCCGCTTGTAGCCGGGGTCGGGCTGGTACGGGACACCCTCGCCCTGCACCAGTTGGGCTGGGTAGTAGCTGATGGCCGTATATTCGTTCTGGCACTGGGAGGCTCCCGTGTCCACGGGGCCGAGCGGCAAGAAGTCCTCCAGGTTCTGGTTGCTGTAGCGGGGTGGGATGGGGGCCCGCTTGTTGCTCTGGTCCAGCGGGAAGGGAAAGCCCCCGTAAAGAGCGACTGGCTCCGCATCCGCCGGTGGAGGGGGCGGCGGGGGGAGAGGAGGGTGGGAGGAGGACGCAGGGGGCCCTTGAATGATCTCGTAGTGGGAATACTCCTGGACGTCTGATGACAGGTACCGGGGAGGCCAGTAGGTCGTTTCTGCTGGGTAGACTGGAACAAAACAGAGTTGCATTAACTGTGGTTCAGGCTGTTGTTTCCCCTCTCTTGCCCTCCCGCTAATTCCTTCTGTAGACTCTGAGCCTGCAGGAGATGGGGCAGACCAGGGAAAAGAGGAGACATAGGAACAGGGGAGATGTAGTTGCTTCTTTGGGAATTGAAGGTACCTGAGGGCACCCCTGGCTGTGCCCAGGCAGTGTTCCCACCAGCCTTCAGACATCCTCTACTCTAGCACCCAAAAGACATGCTGCGCCATGTCATTCGGATGCAAAGAGCTTGCATGATGAAGGGATGGGGGCAGAGCAAGTGATCCACTGGATCTCTCCCTTTCCCTGTAGTTACTCTTGTGAACTCTCTTCTAACAGTGTACTTTGGTGATGAACTCCTGTGTGGAGAGAAAGCAGTAACCTTGCTGTCCGGAGCCAAGCAAGGTGTTCCCCTGAGGGTGCGATCCTTCTGCCTAGGAGCAATGATGCAAATGCCATCACTAAAACTCACGCTGACTTTTAGGACCTTAATTTTTTCCCCTTAGCTTCATTATTCTCTTTTATGGGGTCTTTTGACCCAGGGTGTGTGGGAAGCCAGGCTATGCCTTAATGGTTTCCCTGCTGACTGTGTACAAGACTGAGCAGGTTAAAGCTGAGAACTGGGATGTACTGGTGAGCAGGGAGGGAAGAGCCAATAAAGGACCTATAGCAGGACTCGGGCAGTGTTTGCCCGTGCTTTGCTTGGCCTTAACCGACACTGTTGGTCCCTCATGTTTGCAAACCTTAGATCCACTTCACAAGGGGAAGAGGGATGTGTAAGCAAGAAAAAGTTTTGGCTACTGACCCATCTCCTCCCTGGCCCAGGTGCACTTGATGAAGGACTCATTGTCGGAGTTGGAGGGGGGTGCAGCGGGGGGCAGGTTGGGTGCCACGCTGCACACGATGGTTCCCCGGTGCTTTGGGGTGTTGGCCGAGTTGAAGGTGACGAATTCGGGGCTGCTGGCGGGTTTGCGCTGCTCCGGCGTGGCGCGGTCTAGGTTGTTGTGTGCCGTGTCACTGAGGATGTTGAGCTCGATGGGTGGCACGGCTTGGGTGCCCACACCCACGCTCTTGGAGAACTCGCTCTTGGTGAGCAGGTCAGGGTCCTCCCGAGCCACGGGCTTGTGGGCCTTGGACCGCTGGCGGTAGCGCTTGCGGATGAACACAAAGGCCACGGCCAGGATGACCACCCCCAGCACGCCGGCTACGATCTCCGCAATCTCCTCGGGGCCCACCGCCCACTGCGTGGGCACGATGGCGGGGGTAATGATGGGCTGCGTGCAGTAGTCCCCCTGGTAATCCGACGGGCAGATGCAGCGGACGGAGCCCTGGTTGCTCACGCAGCGCCCGGCGTTTCGGCATGGGTTGTCTTTGCACTCCTCGGCCAGCTTCTCGCACCTGTGGGGAGGAAAGGTTGGAGACAAACGCCGTCAGCCTGGGGATGTAGGTAAAACTGCGTCATCCTGTTCAGGGCTCTGACTTACACCAGCCAAGGATGCTCCATCCTGGTCTGCGCTCCCTCCCTTGCTAGACTCATGCTACCTGCCTCTCCTGGCAGAGGACTGTGATCCTGGAGTATAAAATGATGCTTTTCAGGAGACCATATTTTATAGGATGTCCCTATTTTTCAGTCATGTGCAACACATTAAAATGGGGGGCTTCCTGCCTCAGAGGAGTATGTGGAGTTTCTAGGGCTAACACTGCATAGAGAGATGCTCCCATCATGTTAAATTAGGGAGCCCAGGGTCACTCTGAGATGTCTTAACCTCTTATGAAGACTCATATGTCCTCCAGGCTCTGTGGGGTCTTGGAATGATCTGTGGATGTCTGCAGGTTGCACCAAACATTTGGGGAACACCTAGCCTGAGAAGTGGTGAATGGGCATCCTTGTTGGAGAGGCTTTCTTGGCATTTAATGGAGCATCTGTGGAACCGAGACTGAATTTTTTATTCTCTGTCCTGCTCTACCCCACACAACCTAAATGTTCCCTAGCAGTACAGGGGACCTTGCCTTCCAACAGTAATGATCTCCCCATGCTAGGGAGAATATGCAATGCTTTGTTGGCTTTCCTGCCTTTTTTTTTTCTTGTTACAGAGCAAACTCTGTGAGATTTGGGCTCCTCTTGTTTCTTAGTGTTTTAGGATGTGTGAACTGGTGTGTGCAACAAGCACCTGCAGGCTCTGGCTGGACGACCGGTGATTTCAGATATTGCACTGCCACCTAATGCTCAGCTAGATACTTTTATTCCAAGAGTTGCATGAATTATCTCTGCCTTTGCGTTGATTCAAATCGGTGTTCATCCTGGCTAAATGGCTAAGGCAGAAGGATGAACTGGATGTGATGCTGTTTGAGCCTGTGCTGGGCATCTCTCATCTGGCTGGGCTGGAGGCAGAGCAGGGGGCTTGGAGGGGGTGCCTGGTTGCAGCGGGTAATGCTGAGCAGCAGAGCAGCCTCTGGGCCTGGGTTAATTCTCTAGCTGCAGATATTTCCAAGCGTGCACTGACATTTCATATATGAGAAATGTATCCAAGCTGTAACACTGATGGTGAGAACTTCAAAGCGATATGAGCCATAGGGTTCAGGGTCAAAGCCAAACACTCCGACACCTCGTGATATCGGGGATCCTTAGGCTATCTGACAGGAGAGGGGGAATGGCATCCTGCACCTGCTTTTCAGTGTAGCCCACTATCCTGAGCTCAGCGTTGAACTGGATGAATTGCAGCCATGACCTGGCACAGATCCTCCCCTTGGGTGAGCCCTGCAGAGCGGGGTCCTGGGCAGAAACAGCCCCTTTAGCACCCAGGGTGGGTGTCCCAGAGACTGAAAGAGGGGGCAGCTCACAACTGTGCCAGCCTTGGGGCATCCTCTTGCCCACCCAGTGCAGTGCCTGCCCGTACCTTTCTGCCAGGGTGCCCCCACCCCAGCCAAGCTCAGCTCACACAGCAAGGAGAGGCTTTGAACTTGCACCAAGCATAGCATCTGCAGGCATTCAAAGCATCTGTGAGGAGAGATTTTTCTTTTTTTTCCTGCTGCTCAGACAAGATGGGCACAGAGGGGCAATGACCACACGATGGCAGAGCTATTTATGTCCTGCTCTGCTCAGCTCTGCCTTCAGACACTTCCCTGCTGCAATGTTCAGCTACATGCAATTTGCAATTAATCCCAGAGTGTCTGGAACTGCTGAGCTCCAGAAATGTGCAATGCTCGTTGGTAGAGATCACGTTTTCAGCCCACCATGGGTGATGGCTTGTCCCGAAGCGCTCCCGGACCTTACCTTTCGCCCAGGTACCAGTCAGGGCAGTGGCAGGAGTAGCCGGTGGCAGAGAGGCTGCAGGTTCCCCCGTGCAGGCAGGGCTTGGACTCGCAGGGACTGTCCCCTAGCTCACAGTGCTCACCAGAAAACAGCCCGGGACAGATGCAGGTGTAACCTGGAAAGGGTGAAAGAGTGCCATACAGAGACCGTATCCGTACAGAAGAACTAGCAAGAACAGGGAGGAGCAGGACCTGGTGCTGATGGCTGGTTGAGCACAGGGGGCTCAATCCGGCTACCTAAGCATAGGTACTTGCTGCCACAGCAGGTGCTGTGGGACACCCAAACCGCCCATGGAGGGCTGGTGGGTACATTGCAGGACCTGGAGGCTGGGTGGTCACTCTGGAGCAAGGCAATGGCACTGGACAGCTATTTAAGCAACAAGTCAAGCCTGTCCTCTCTTGACACAGACCCTCTCCTGCCAGGAATGTGTTCAGGGCACAGCTTTATTGCATGGAGAAGCTGGGGGACAAATTCAGATTAAAGGAAGGGGAGCCTGGCTGGCTGATTCACAGTTTCTGACTCTGCTAAATGCAATCCTCTGTAACTTATTGTTCTCCGATGTCTTTGGTCCTGCAAGTTCTCGCGGTATGAAGCGCCTGTCTCAACATGTCGGATTTCTCTTGCCTACAGGAGGTGTCTGCTCACAGCCAGAGAGAAACCCGGCATAGCCGGGGACTTGGAGGGGGCTGCTGCTCTTTGCATTTTTGGCTGCTGTTTAGTGTAGCCCTAAGCATGGGAATGTCCCTGGCTGTGCTGAGCTCCTGCTAGTCACTCGGCTGGTGGTGCCATGCGGGAAGTTCAGAGCTTCCACCTTGCAGCATGCTTGAAAAGTCTTTGCTACTCATCCACAAGCTAAACATCCCTGCTTTAGAACACAGGCTGAACAAATGTAGACCTGTTTTCACGTGCGTTAGTGGTTGTACAAGAAGGACGTGCTGACACTCGCACAGCAGGTGCTGGACATTGCCCGTAGGGCTGCGTGTGCCCAAACGCTTGTGTTCCTGGATGCGGGGGTTCGCATGTGTTTGCACCTGTGGTCCTGAGTGCTGCGGCTGATGTGGTGGCTTGTCTGGCTTTGACCCTTTCTGCACAGATGCGTTCTCACGCGGCCACGTGGCTTACCCGGGCTCGCCTGCACAGACGTGTCTTTGCCTGTGCATGTAATCCCATGCCTGAGATCCCTGGGCAGAGCTTTGCGTAAACTCACGCTGCGTGCCTGTGGTCTCCAGGACTGAGCCCACAATGCTCAAGGAAGCCAAGCGCCCAGGATAACCACACAAACTAAATGTCCCTTGAGCAACCCCTTCCCTGAAGCAGTGTCCTGCATGTTTCTGCCTGTGGCTGTGTCCCACAGGCTCTTTCCTGGGCAGTTGGGCCATTTGCAGGAGAAGTTGATCACCTTGAAAGGAAACTATGGGAAGGGCACTGGCTGGTTATTAGTGAGGGAGTGATTTTTTATTTTTTTTTTCCTCCCTCCTCCAATTGTATGCTCTCTGTGAAGCAAGAAGGTGATGCCTTGACTTAAAGCAGAGATGAGTTTTCACCTCATGGGCTTTGAGCCCCTTCCAGCCCAGCCAGAGGGGTTTTTCTGTGCCGAGGGTTTCAAGGGTAAGGCTGAGACGTGAGTGCCAGCCAGGTTAACTGTTCAGTATAGATGCATCTTGTGTCAAACAAGTTCACCTGAACTAGGCAGCTGCTGAGTCGACAGGGCTGGGAATCTCATTCCCAGAGGCTGCGGGCAGGGCAGGAGGAGGTGTGCTCCCTCCTCTGTCCTCACTTACTTGCTGGGCAGGGTGTGGGCTTTGGCAACGGCCCCAAAGAGCACAAAGCTGCAGGAGGAGCTTCTGCCCCACGCAGCAGCCTGGAAAGCACCCCTCTGCCCCAAGGAAGGGCCAATGTGCAAACAGTATCTATCTTGATAGACCGAGTGTTACAGGGTGCAGCCATGCTGTGCTGGAAGCTAGGACGTGGGTGTAGGGCAGTGACACAAGGGTGGGCATCACTGGGAGCAGTTCCTCCCCTTGAGGCCACAGCAAACTAGCCCTGTCCCTGTGATCCAGCTCACTGTGGGGAGACCCTCTGATGGGAGGAACAGGGCAGCGGTGAGACGGTCTTGGGCAGAGCCTGGTATCAAACCTCTGTTGAGCATGTGCGCCCCGCGTTAGCCTGAGACGCTTGGATTTGAGCTTACGGTTTTCCCATATCCCTTCCCATAGCCCTGGGGAGTCACTGACTGCAGTGGGAATAGACCAAGATCTTGGCTTGTTTCTGCCCAGATATCATCGCTGCGTGATCCCATCTTGCCTGATTCCAGCCTTGCTAATGGCTCCTTAAGCAAAGAGGATGCAGAGGGGTGGGTGGAATTTCTATTTGCATTTGAGTTTTTGGCAAGGCTGCACTGCTTTCCTAGGTCATGCACACTCCTTAGAAACACCTTCCTGCCCTCCGGGCCATGGTCCGCTGGTGAGAGCCAAGATGATGATCTCATACCCCCCAGCTGCTGCTGACTGAGTCAGCCATCACTTGAGGTCCCCCGGGACAGGGGACCTCTAACTCTTCTCTGGAGTAGCCCCTTCCACGAGGATGAATGAAGAGGTTGCATCTTTCCCTCCCCTCGCTGCTTATTGCTCTCCTATTGCTCTGCATGGGATGTTCACATACCTCCTCTGTGAGTTTCGGAGCACATCCCGTTGTTGAGGCATGGGTTGCTGCTGCAGGCACCGGTAGGGGAGCAACATTGCTTTATCCCCACCTCTTCCATGACTTCCTTTGATTGCCCTTTCCCAGGCAGGAGAACCACTTCTCTGCCGTTGATTGCAACCACGTCCAGGCAGCCCCTGAACCCCCATGTGACTCTCTGGGACTGAGGTGACTGTCGGAGGCCCCCAAAAAGCAGGTCTCGTCGGCCCCGGGAGATACTACAGGTCCCCGGCAGCTGGAGAGAGGCGTTTCCCAGGCCATCGATGAGCAGGCGGACAGATGTATTCTTCACCTCCAGGAACACCGAGTGCCACTCGCCGTCGCTCACAAAACGTGAGGAGGAGAGGTTCCCGCTGTAGTTCCCCCGGCAGCTGTACCCAAGTTGAGGCACTCCATTAACCATCTGCAAAACATGTCCCAGGAGTCACGGTTAGCTGTGATACAGGGTGGCTGCTGCTCATGGAGGCTTTCAACACTTTCCAAGAATTAACCAGCTACACAAATGCAGCCCCTTTCACCCATATTAATCTATGCATGGATCAGTTAAAGCCTGTTTAAGTGACTGCAACCTCCTTTATTTTGCAAAATGCCTTCATCTCTCTGGCACAATTTCACCCGTGGTCCTTCCCTGCAACCTTTGACCAGTGTGCAGGGAGGGAAGCTCATTTTTCCACATAACAGCGTGCAGAGCCGTGTGATCATACTCCTGCAGCAGTTCGCCCCTTCTCCCCTCTTCCTGAGCCTAATCAGAGCCCTGGTATTCAGGCTATCCGTAACTCCATCACCAGTCACAGATGGACTCTTGTTCTGGGCCATGTGGCCTTTATTCTGTTCTCGCTGTCTCATTAGTGGTGGGGAAGGTGCTGGAGCAGTTGCCCCTTTGGCATGGGTGAGGGTGCTGAAAGGACCTCATCGAGGATAAGCACTGGTAGCTTTCTCTGGAGGAGGCAAGGAGAAGTTGGGAGGCAGAGAAAGGTATTACTGTTGTACCCAGCTCCTAACCAGCATGCTGGAAAGCCAGGCCAAAGCTGCTGATAGGTGTTGGAATCCAATCCTTGATCTCCAGCAGATGGGAGGGAGACAAGATACTGAGCTGCTAAAAGTGAACCACACCAGTGTGTTCTGCATTAAACTGGGACATCAGAACTTCCTATCTGTGGCCCAAGATTAATCTTTAAAAATCTTATGGAGGAAGGAGAAAGGAAAGGTTAGCTGTGTTGTTTCAGGGTGAAGTCAGGGGTAAACCTTCCTTTCACCTTTTTCTTCCCGGTGCTTTGTTGATAAAACCTCTCTCTCATAGAAGTCAAGAGCTTATGGAGAAGGAGAAAAGAGATGGAACAAAACATTCATGGAAAACCTGCAGAGCTTGCTACATAACATCAAGCAATTCATTCCAGGCAAAAGAGATCTCTATGGGGGCATTAGAGACAGCGAGGAGTAGTGATGTTTGGAAGAGGCTAGAAGAGGAGGAGTGATTACGGGCTACACTGAACTCTAGAGGAACCTACTATACAATATGATGGGGCTACACTGGATGGGTCAAAAGCAGAGCAGGACAACAGTTAACTCTTAGAGAAGCCCACAGTATGAATAAATCCCAGTGGGAGGAGAGAGCAACTGCTGAAAGAAGGAAGAACTAGATGCAGCTGGCACACGCCATGGAAAGGCCTCAGGGCAACATGTGTGTAAATCTCTTTGCACAATTGGCAAGTGCACCAGAGAACTTTGTCACTTCACTTTATCTGGAAGAATATGATTTCACTTCAGATGGGTCTGTAGATTGGGCTTATCAATTTCTGGGGCTGGGAGACAGCTGAGAACTCGATTCCCTGGAGCAAGAACTGACAGACTGCCAAGTCTTTCCCAGCTTGCCTGGTTTGCCATCCTCTTGCTGCAGCCTATTCTGAACATCAAGGGAGCTTAGTGGTTGGAAGGGCGATGATATGCATGCCCTTGGGAGAACTCATCCTCTTTACCAAATCTATGAACCATTGGTTATGATTCTTTGAAAGCTTTGGCTCACACCTAGAGTACTGCAGTCTACAAAGCTTAAAATCTTGAGGGTTTCCTTCAGTTTTTTCAGGCCAGATGGTCTAGAAAAGATTTGACCCCTGAGATATTGTTAATAAAGTGAGTCAGGGGAGAAATGATACACAGGCAACTTGATGGTGGAGGCTTTATGATAGTTTCCTATTGAAAAGCTTGCGGAGACATCTGGGTACAGGAGATGATGGACACACTGAACTCCATCAATAATGAATCTTTTCTGCCTTGACTTTGTGTGGTAGGCCTGGCTCAGTAGAGCTTCCTGCCATCTCATCCTTTCTGAACATCATCTGGAGTGCTGGACTCCTGCTGCTGAGCTACTTGGTGACTCTCCTTCCTAGAGACAGGGTAGAAAGCTAGAGACCCTTCTTAAGGAGTTTTTCTCATCAGCCCTTTACAAACACAGCTTAAAGTGACTCTCAGAGATGGGTACGGGACGTATGGATGATGTTTCTCTGCTCTTTCTCTTCAGGAGCGATGGCTGCAGCAGCAGGAGCTTGCAATATGTGCCATGGGCAGGTCTCTGGGTGTTGGCTGCTGTGCAGCTCCCTGTCTGTGTGGGTCTTTTCTAACAGCTGAAAGAGAAGTATTTCAAAATAGGAAGGTGAGGTTGTGAAACCATGAGAAGGGATGAGGGAATTCAGGGACAGGATGAGCACTTCCAGGTAGGTTACAGTGGATAGATCTCAACATGATTAGTCTCAGGGACAAATCTCTGTCAGCTGGTAAGTATGTCTTATGATCTTGGTCTCCAATTAGTCTGAATTTAATTGATGAGGAATATACAAAACCCCTATTCTTTAGTCATCTGCTGCTTGCCTTCTCTTGCCAAAGTGGAAGAGAGGATGATCTTTGAATGCTGGGTAGATTTGGTTTGCAGCCAGAGGGAGGAAAGCGATCGGACTGAGCTGTTCCTGGCTCTGCAGGTGTCTTAAACAGTGAAACCACCTGAAGAAAGTGGTTGAAAAAGAGTGGGGCATCGAGAAATAGCATTTAAGACTCCTGCTTTGTCTGTTCTGTCCGTTACTGTAAAGGACCTTTAAATTGAGGTCTATTTGATTAGATGCATGACCTGACTGGCATATGTTCTGATGCAGGTAAAGGCTGGTGATATCATTCCCAACCGCAGACCTCACCTGTGCCCTCCTCATCTCTACCCTGTTACCCCAGCCCTCTAGTCCAATGTGGCTGTCTCCTCTGTGTTGGATTGAGCCATACCGTGGTCTGGCAAAGGGTTTGTGTGTTTAGTGGGAGTGTGGCTCCACTCCTAAGGTCTGCGGGGAAGTATTCCCTTTGCTACACTGGAAGCAGATGGGTCTGGGGAAAATTCCATGTGGTAAATTGTTTGCGCTGAGTGGTGTGGTATAAGAGAGGATGGCGAAGCAAGCCATAAGGAAATACGATGATGTAGATCTATGATATGAGCATATGCTGCCTTCACACCAGAGACTAGCACATTCATTCACAGATGTAAAAGAAAATTCCCTAGCTGTGGCTGCAGCAATTGCCAAACTGTGCTTAGCTCTCACTTGGTCTTCCCAAGTCTTATCTTTAGCTAGATGAATTACTAAGGGTACATATTATTGCATCTTTTTTCTGTGATTCCCTTCCCACAAAGAGTAAGGTGGTTTTTTACGCTGGAAAGAAATCCCCATGTATTGCAACACATACCTCCAAAGTGGCATGGTCAGTCCCGTTAGCGTAGAACACGACAGCGTGCAGCTGGTGGGTCTTCAGGCGAAAATGCATGTGCCAGGAGCCGATCTGTGAGTGCTGGTACCAAATGTAGCTGTGGCCTCCAAACCTCACAGCTGTTCCTGGAAGGAGAATGAGCAAAAGGTCTCATCTTTGTCACACTTTGAGGCTATGGACTGTATCAAGCCTTGCCTCTTTTCCCAGCCTGACACCATAACTGTCCAGGAACAGTCCCAACCACAGCAACCAACGCTGCACTGCATGTCCCACAGCTCCCATTTGGAGCTCCCAGTATTTCTTCTATGTAATCAACTGTAAAACAATTCTGCAATAGCAGCCAGGCTATTTCTGTCCTATAGCACCTTCAAGGTGTCTTCAGCGTGGTCTACAACACCCTTGAATTTCCTAATCCTTAATAAGTCTTTATATTATTCTATGGTATCCCCTTACCATACCTGCCCAAGTCATGCTAACCTCTATCCCTGCTCCCTCCATTTATTTCTCAAAGTATTCTAGACTGAGTATAATGAATAAGTTTTATTTGGCTTTACTCAAATTTATCAGTTAGTCTGAGCTTTGCTGAGTCTAGGATCAACACAGGAGCTCAGAGATCAAAATTCTGATCACTTGAGAGCTTCGTTACCTGCTAGGTGTGGGTGACTTTTCATAATGAGCTAGATAGATGTTGCTGTTATTAAATGCTACAGGAGATTAATTATAAAAAAAAAAAGAAAAAACTATGTGAACCTTTCAAGCTCTGAGAATCTAGATTTGGCTTTGAAATTGCAGGCACAGTTGCTGGTTGTTGGGCAACCTAATTCCATGGAAAGTCCAGGTGCTTTACAGTGTACTGAAGGAAAACATGCGCTCAGGTTTATAGGGTGGGACACTGCCAGGAAGGATTGCTCACCGTTGCAAGAACAGATTTGCTCCAAGCTGTGCCGTGGGGTGAGGACGCTGAGTCGAGCAGTGCTGTAAGTAGACATCATGCCTGGATCCAGCTGAATGGTTTCCTTGCAGACACGATGGGCGCAATCTGACCCATGACATGGCACGTGAATTGCTTTCTTCATCCGGAGACCGACAAGTTGGTCCATCTCCCCAGCTGACACAGTGATCTTATTTGCAAGGACCCGAGGCTCATACAAGGAACCATGTGGCTCTCCAACAGCCAAGAGCAGGTCCACTCCATCAGAGGTAGCTGCAGGCTGTAAGCTGGCCATGTGGATGTTTTGGCGCCGGGTCACAAGGATGTTTCCCAGAAATCTCTGCAAGTTGCGCCAATGGTCCCCCACAAACTCCTCGGGGGAGAGGTGGCGGAAATGTAGCACCACCGCCTTGTCCAAGGCCTCCTGCGTGAAGCACCACACGTGGACGTTGACGCTGGTGGTGGCTGTGAACGTACCATCGCTGACCGTCACGTTCAGAAGATAGTGGCCGTGGGGAAGCTTGTCCCCAGCAATGATCTTCCCATCCGCAGCCCCAACAGAGAACAGCCCCTCCTGGGGCACTTCTGCCACCAAAGTGTACACCAATGTGTCATGGGGGTCTCGGTCCGTGGCGTGGATCTTGCCCAGAACGCCACCTCGGAAGGTTTCCTCGTTGGTGGTGATGAATATCTCCAGGGGAAGGGCTGAGGGGGCATACTGGCTCTGCTCAGTCACTTGGATATTTATAAATGCGGATGAGGACAGGGGAGGAATACCGCTGTCGGAGACCTGTCAAGGGAAACAGAAGGATCTGTAGTAGCCACATGTTGACTTACTGTCACCTTACCTGACTGGACGGGCTGATAAGGTCTTGCGAAGGAGAGTGCCTTGCAGGTAGCAATGGGTGGAAGCTGTCAGGCAGCGGGTTGGGAATGAAGCAGCAATGGGAAAAATTGGCAGCAGTGTTGGACCTCTGCCTGGAGATGGCCCCAGGGAAATGGCAGCATGCCTTCCAGCACGGAGACTGATTGAGACCTTCTGTTAGCGGTGGGGTCGTGCTTATTTTCACGTGCGCTCATCAGCAGCTGAGGCACACTTGACTGGCTCTGATTTCCTGAGGATTAATCATCTTTAGAGATGTTGCCAATCTTTGGGGGTTCCATGCGTAACTGAGTGTACAAAGATATAAGGCAGTTACGCACATCAACACGTTTGCTCACCTTCCGGACTACTTAAGCCCGTGTCCCACCTCTGACAATGTCTCTCTAGCATGAGTCAAGGAACCTCAAAATAGAAAAATGTGAATAAATCAGATTATTGCATAAGTTTCTCCCTAATCTTAGGCAGTTAGTGGTTGAGGTTTATAATGTAATAGTACCTAGCTTTTAGAACAACTACCATTACTGAAGAAGTATGTACTTTACATATTGTTATCCTTTTGTTTGTAATGGATTATCATTACTGATAACATTGAATATTAATTAATTCACTCTGCAACAATAGAAATCCTCTTTGAAGAGGAACTTAAACCACTTCTTAAATGACAAGGATACTTGGAGAAAGTTTGTAGGACCAGATCCAGGTCTCAGTTTAAACTGGAAGTCGCTAGAATGATGCTGGGAAAATCATCTGTCTAAGAAAAACAGTTGACAGAGTATTTCTCATGATCATATTATCTGACTTTATCAGCTGCCTCCTAGCTTCTTGTGGGCAGACTGTGTGGAGAAATGACCTCTGGAGCTGGCTCCAAACTGCATAATTTGTGCCTGGATTGGATTTCTCCAAAGCCAGAGACATTTCCATCCACCTGTGCCATCCTAATCTCATTTTGTTGCTACTTAATCTAGCTGGGGAATTCAGGACAGTAAGGCAGGCTCTACCTGGACTTGTAGTAGGTACTGTTCTTTTGTTCTTCTGTTCAGGATGGATGATGTTACCAGCAGACCATTTTGGGTGACATCAAAAGCCTTCCCATCGTTGCCCTGGGTGATCTGGAATGAGTACGGTGGTCCATTTTCTGGGGAGTCTCTGTCGCTCATAATCAACTCCAGGACACTTGTACCCACGGGAGCGTTCTCCTGAAATGGGGAAAGATGCTAATGGAGAAAGGGAAGCAAAGAGAAAAGGCCCAGGGGAACCCATAGTGCCCCTAGAGCTCCTGGATCAGGAACAGGGAAACAAATCCCATACCCCATGTGCATTTCTAGTACATGCAGACTGAGACTCTTGCCAGAAATGGCAGAGACCCAGTGGTGGCAGGGGACTCCCTTTCGTGGTATTACCTATGTGGCAGCTAAGCATATACAGTTGAGCTGATGCCCTTGCTTTCCCCTTGAGTCATGCCAGCACAAGGGAAGATGAAAGCGTGTTTTGTGTATGTTTCTTTCTGAGTACGTATAGGTGTTTTGAGTCCAAGCGACAACTGGGCTGTATCCAGCAGACATGATGATGCTTGACCATGTGCTTGGGTCTGCTCTTTATGTTGTGGTGTAGACATGGATGATTGCAAGGGAGAAATGGGTTGCAGGTCAGGCTTGGGAAGTGTGAAAAGCTCTGCGCTCTCTGTATGGAAAGGACAGGAGGTGCCTGAAGCTATTGGAAAGAGAAAATGGCATCTGCTGCAGAATATCTGCCCTGCAGATGCTACCAGTTCTTTGTGGCAGTGAGCATAAAGCAACAGCATGCTTCATCACTGCCTCACCCCTCTGCTCCCACAGCGGCCCATGCACGAGTATCTTAGTACCCCGAGATGGACTGGGAGAACAAACTGCCGCCTGGCTTACCTGCACCACCACGCTGTAGTTGAGCTGGAAGAACCGAGGAGGGTTGTCATTGACATCAGACACATGGACACGCACAGCGACGTCACTAAACTGAGCGGGGTGGCCGTTGTCTGTGGCTCGAACTGTCAGGGAATAACTGGGGATCTGGAGGATTTGTAGTGCATGATTACTTGGAGAAATGGAGGAATGGTGGTTTTTTCACATTGATGTTTTACTCTGCTGCAGCTTGTTGAAATGCTTGGGGCCATGTGTTGCACCATAACAATAGCTTTGCCCTTGGCTAAGGCTCTCCATCCATAAATCTCAAAGCACATTTCTAAAGAAAATCAGCCTCACAATAATTGCAAAGAATGGAAACAACTTGCCAAAGATGGATGAGACTAAGCTGAGCAAACGTCTGTCAACAGTGGTTTGAGCCGCTAGCATTTTATGAATGAGAGATTGTCCAGATGACCTTTCCATCTCCTCCCCATACCTGTTTTCTATAATGCTCTGATGCAGAGAAGCAGGAACCAACCTTGTTGGTTTCCAGTTTGGGGCTGACTCTCACCCAGCCAGCTTGAAGCACCAGTGGAGCAGACCAAAGCCCAGAGTTGTGACCACTGAAGGCTATATGGCTTTCACTAAAGCCCAGCCTTCCTACAGCATTATCTATGAGTCTAGAAAATGAATGAATGAAAGACTTGCCTTCTGCTTACAGTATTACAAGTAGATCATTCAGAAAACAGGAGGTATGCTCCCTCAGTCTTTTGGGGCACATCTGTTTTAGCCTTCCTGTTCCCATTTTCTTGAACTCACCTCCTCCCTGTCCAGATGCTTGGCGATGCTGATTTGCCCACTTTTGGGTTGAATGGTGAAATGTCCCAGCGGGTTCCCTCCTACGATTGAATATGTGATCTGATTGTTCATTGCTCCATCCAGGTCATCAGCTGACACCTGTTAGGAGAAAAAAAGCTAGGAGCCCTGGCCCAAAAAGGCCTTGCCATGGAGGAACGGGGGCAGGACCTCCTTGTCATTTATGGGTATTGGTTTGAGCTTGCCTCAAATGAGGAGGAGGAAGGAAGGTGGTTTACGTAAGTGTCATTCATTAGTTTTTTCAAGACAAAACTCAACACAGCTACACCAATGGCTTTCTCCCTGTCCCTTTCCTGATTTTACCACCCTTGTGATGGTAACAGGCTGGGCAGGGAACTTCACGTGGAAATACCTTGGGCTATGCTATTCTGCCCAGGGAAGTCTCTGCCTTCCCCAGGTTGCAAGGGTATTGGCCTTCTGCAGGCATTTTAGCTCTCTTGGGAGGTCCCCAAAGCTCCTGAGCCCCCCTTAGGTATCTCAAGCTTTCACTTAAAGATGTCTTATAAGGCAAAGTGTTCTCCCTGTCTATGGAGTGTCAGGAATTCTGGCAATCATCCTTTTTAAAAGTTGTGCTTAAATCTTAGATGTTCAGTGTCATAAACCTACTGAGGTGGCTGTGTCCAAGGAAAAGTAAAATGCAAAAGTAAATAATGCATAGCACAAATAAAAGAATAGATAAAGACAGCTGGCCTGGTTCCTAATCGTACCGTGAGGATGATTTCTCCAACTGCAGCGTCCTCTCGGATATCAGCGAAGTAAGGGTCTTGGATGAACTCTGGTGCGTGATCATTGATGTCGGTTATGTTGATCACCACCATGGTCACATCGCTGAGAGAAGCTGAGCCCTTCCTTGTGCCCTCGATGGATAAGTAATACTCATGACTTGCTTCAAAGTCCAAGCTCCCATTTATGTATAAGGCACCTGCATTGGCCGATGGATAGAAAAGGACAGAAGACACTTTGAATGAATGGCATGTGAGGTTTCTTGGAATACTAGAGATATACTGAGACAATTGCCAAACTGCCAGCTGAAAAGGTGCTGTTGACTTAACTTTGACCTTCTCTGGTTAAATCAGGATACTGAAGGTCATGGCATCACATAAACTATGATAGAACTGATTCTGCTATAACCTGCCTCATTCTGGTACCAAGTATTTGAAGAGGTGAAATAAACTTTCACTCTGAAAGGTACCCAGGAATGTTGATTGGAGGGGATCTGGGACAAAATAGGATGAGAGTCCAACAGTGCTATTGAAAGCTGTGACCAAGGCAGTAGTAGAGCATCACTGAAATGCATCATAGGTAGGATGAAAAGGTGTGAGATGTAGATGCACAGTTGTACAGGAAAAAAGGTGTGTGGCAAGATGCTGTGATTTGCAAGTGAGGCTTGGGATACAACACAGAAAGGAGGAGGTTGTTAATCTCAAAAAAACAAGTGAGGAACATGGACTGAGGACATAAAGTGAAAGGAAAAAAAAGGGGAGGGACACAGAATGCTTTCCTGTGTTCAGCACTGAAACAGTCACAAAATTATTCCCTTGAAACGACACTGTTCTGTGTCTTTTAAGACATACAAACTAATAAGAAGATTGGTGTGGAAGAATTAGCAAGAGCTTTGGGGACAGAGAAGCTGAGGAAGGTGCCATGGATGAGGATGTTACAGCCAAGGGCAGAAGACCATTGATGACACAGTCAAAGGCTTGTTTCGGGTAGTTAACGTTGGCCTTCTGATAACAGCTCTTATCAAATCGCTGTGCAAACAGAGCAGTGCTTTATTTGGCTAGTAAACCTGGCTCAACACCCGCTTATGGTTAACAGATTGATATTATCCACATTCATTGAGTGCAACCTAATAAAGCTGCCTCTTACGCTGGGCTGCAGGTTCCTTGTGGGATCAGGATGGAGACACTTTTTAAATGAAGTGTCTTTAAAAGTGGTTTTTTTTAACCTTCTCCTGCATTTTGAAGTGGAAAAATTTCCCCATCCTGTTGTCTATATATCTGTCATTCCCATGGATGTGTCTCAGGTCCCAGACACATAACAGGAATCTTTCCATTAATTTCAGTAAGATTTGGATCACTCCTTAAGTGACTTGGCTGGCAAAATTTAGGGTAGAAGAGAAGACTGTATTCCCTACCCTTGTGCTGGCTAAAGACAGAGGGGAGCAGAAGTGCAAGCCAAATGGAGAAGAACCAGAGAGGACACATAGAAGGACAGACTTTGATGTTGGGTCAAGCTGGACCTGCTTGGGCACAAGATTGTCTTACCTGTGTTTGAGTTGAGCTGAAATTTCCCATGGTCGTTGCCATTCACAATTTCATACTTGATCTCTGTGTTTTCTGCATTGTCCCTTGTCAAGGCTGACAAGTTGAGAACCTCTGTACCCACAGCCACGTCTTCTTTTACCATGGCCACATATTCAGGGGCCAGGAAAACAGGCAGGTATTCATTTAGATCCACAACGGAGACAGTGACAGTGCCAAGAGCAGAGAGGGGCTCTGGGGTACCCCGGTCAGTAGCACAGACTGTCAGCTCAAATGCTGAATGCTGCGAATCCTTCAGAGGCTTTTCCAGACGGATCACCCCTGTGGTTTCCTCAATTGAAAAGTGTCCATTGGCAGAGTCAAACAGAGAATAGACCACCTCAGCATTGAGACCTGGAAGAATAAAGGACAGGCTGCATTAATTCATGGGCAGGGATGTTGTTGGTTTTAATTTTTCTTTTAATCCATTAGAACTATGTGTACTTAGTGACCTTAAATTCCTAGGGAAAATGGAGGCTGTATGAACAGCAGGTGTGCCCCTGTCCATCTGTAGGTTCGGACATCTAGCCACCCTCACCATCATCCATCAGCATCACCTGTCTGTATTTAGTGGTGCTTCCCATTTTTAATTCCTTTGTTTTTAAACATAATTTCCCTTCATATCTGCTTCCAAAGCAGATAAATATGATCTTGCTTCTCTGTTACTGTAAATTCAGTCTCTGCTGGAGATGTTTATTGAAAGCTCCTTTCTTAGGAGCCTTACCTATGTTTCTGAGAACCTTTGTGTCTTCAGAAGGACCTCTCCATCCATATCATCTACCCCATCCAGATCTAAAGTTCCTTTTATCCTTATTATGCTCATTCTCGATCTCCATCCTTAGTAAAGTTTCTGTCCGGTTTGGATCCCAGACAAAGTGTGTCACAGTTTGCTCTGTGCATCACAGTTACAGGTACTGTGTGTGTCCTCAAAGTCTGTCCTTGTGTGTTTCTGCAGATATCGCACTTCTTACAGGGTCACAAAAATGCTGATGCCAGCCTGCTAGTCAAGAACATGTCAGCAATGAGATCCAGGCACATCTTTGCCAAGATTCAGTCATCTATGCCCATTGCTGTAGCCCTTCCCTAGGTTTCAAAGGTTTCTATTCAGGGTGAAAGATGAACTCTACTAAAAAGTAAATCCCATTCTGACTCACCTTCATCAAGGTCCCTGGCAGCAACCACGGCGATGGGTGTCTTTGTTGTGGTGTTGTCAAAAACTGCCACGGCGCAGTGACTGGGGAAGAATCTCGGTGCGTTGTCGTTCGTGTCCTCTATAATCAGTGTTATATCTGCCTGGCAGGAACGGCCTCCGCCATCAGTCGCTTTGGCAACAAGGTGGTACGTAGGTTTCTGTTCACGGTCGAGAGGTGCAGATGTGGTCAGTTCCCCTGTTGGAAAGAACAGGAGATGGTCTTGTCTCCTGCAACAGCAGCCGCAGCCTAGGAGAGCTCAGAGAGGTTCAAGCACGCTGCCTTCCTGGATGAACCGTGGGAGACAACAGACCAGGTTTGAACACCATTTGTAATCCAGCTAATAGCGGTGATGTGTCCACACCACATTGCTCGGGGCTATTCTCGGATCCCTGGCAAGGCTTGGCACGGGCAGTCCTGCAAGTCGAGCTGAACTTCATGCAAGGGATGCCGTCATGGGATAAAAGTGCTCATAGATAAATTGTACTTCTAAACACCTTTATAAACCCCACTGCGTTAAGCTTTCTGCAACATAATGAACCCCAAGTGATCTCTAGAATGATCATCATGTCTGTTTGGGCAAATATACTGCCCAAGACCCGCTAGGACATTTTTTAGAGTGTAGAACTTGGGTCTTGGCTCAAGACAAATACTTGCTGATCTCTCCTCCTTGAGACCTGGCTGTTAGCAATAGTGTCTGCCCTTCATTTTAATAATGCTAATGCCAACATTTGTAAAGAAAGCTAGTGGGAAGATGCAGAGCTTAGTCTCCTCTATACCACATTGCAATAAACCTGCCTGTTTGCCATTCCCTCCTAGCTTGGGAGAGCTGGAATGAGCAGTCATTTTGTTGCTTAAGAGGAGATAAATGTTGAGCCATGCTGGGAGCTGGCATTTCTCGGGAGTGGGTGAGGAAGAGGCTAAAAGCATCCCATTGCCCAGCTCTCACCTGTGTGTGGGCCCAGACGGAACTCCTCTGCGCCAGGGCCGTGGAGGCTGTACGTTATCTGGGCATTGCTGCCGACGTCGGGGTCAGTTGCTGATATTTTCAAAATGAAAAGGCCCGGCAGAGCGTCTTCAGAGACTCTCCCAGTGTAGAATATCTGGCAAGGACAGAAGGTGTTATTGACATCTGAGTTGTCTCCAAAATACCTTCATCCTGTATGGGGAGGAATGGACTAGCAGAAGCTTTGCAGAGAAGGATAAACCATGTGGTTTATAGGGGAACACAATGTGCCTCATGTTGCCGGCTGCTGGGGTGTGGACTGGGACCAGTGAGCTCATTTCACACAAGCCTTTGAATCTCCTTTGGGAAGCAACCACCTCTGTTCTTTCTCACCATGGGTAACATCCATACCAGCAATCAGCTCTCTACAGTAACAAACCTCCTGATGGGAATCTCTCAGCTTAGCAGGATATAAAACTCAGTAATTTACATGCCCCTACCCAGGAGGCTTCCTGGCATTGTTTATCTCCAAAAATTATTCTTCATAATGCTTAGGCACTCACTTACTGCTGGCAAACATGCTTGGAGGCTAGATTTAATGTTCTTGCTTGACATGCAGCTTAATTAAAATTGCTAAGCACAATCAAAGCAACAGGATTGTGTGAGAAGAATTATGACAAGCCAAACCCTCTTAACACGCTCTTTCTGTTCTTTCTTCCTTGCTATTGTGTTTTCTCCTTCCCAGATGCTCCCCTCATGTCCCTGATGTCCCAGGACAGACATCTTACCTGGCCGCACTCAGGGCTGTTGTCATTGATATCCAGAACAAAAATTTCCACTTCAGTGGTAGCCTGAAATTTCCCATCGGAGGCCATAACCTTGAGGAGATATTTCTCTGTATCTTCTCTGTCCAGGGGTTTCTTGGAAGAAATTGTCCATTCGCCCTCGATTTGGTTAACTGTGAACTGTCCCAGTATGTCTCCTTCTAGAAAGGGGCAGGAGGTAAGGAAAAAAGGCATTTACTGAGTGCTGAAAATCAGAAGTGATAAGGAAAGGGGATATAGGTGTGTCCACTGCCGGTCCCTTAGGAGAGCTGAAGGACTTGCAGTGGTGACACAGAGAGGGCATTGGTGTCGTATCAGGCAGGTGAGGAGCATTTGATCTACCTCACTGCACGGCTGAGAAACACCCTGCCTGTTTCTGTTATTCACTGTCTGCATATTACACTGGAAAGAGGAAACGACTCCTGATTGCAAAAATATCTTGGTAATGTTCTGCAGACGTGCATATTCATTGCCTCAAAACCACATTGTCTTACCTTCCTAAAGTGTGTCAGTTTTTCTTGGTGCGTGTTCCTAAAGGGAACTGAGAGTTGCAAATACCCTGCAGACATTGGTTGGATCTTATTGTTGCAGTACCATGTATAGCTGTACCTCCTTTTATCCTATAGCTGTATTTAATATATAGCTGTGCTTTCTGGGGCTACTTTTTGATTCTGTAAGAGCCAAATGTTGAGACAGACTAGGCAGGCTCTCCGGTCCACCAGATTCATGTTGCTTCTGCTGATGTTACACAGAGTAAATTTTAAACGGGCTGGATGCTGCCCCTGGAGAATCCTTCTCTTCTGGCAAGGAGCTGGTGTCCTCTGCTGAACCCATGCCGTTGGGCAGAAGGAGGGAGCACATTAGGTAATGGGAGGCAATGAAGAGAGCTGGCTGCAGGGCTTGTTTGTGTTAGACTCTGAAGGGCCTCGCACAGCCGGGTAAATTAAATTCACTCTCTTTCTGCTTTCATTTGTGCTGTGGTGATGAGGTTGTGAATCTGGAGACACAATGAGAGCTCTGCTAGCCTTTCTTCTCATGCTGGGAGACTCCAGCCCATGCTCAGGTTTAGTTTCTGTGTGTTTGAAAACAATGGAAAGCCAGGCTCTCTGTTCACCGCCTTTCTTTTGCTGCAGCGCTATACTGCAGTTGTCTTTATATGTTCATGGGTAGAGTTTGACCTGGGCTTGTAAGTACAAGCATGCACTCTTTTAGGTTTAAAGTAGTTAGAAGTTACTACTAACTTTAAGATGGCAGAAATATGAATACGTAAATGGATTGAATCTTTCCTCCCAAAGGCTTGCAAATACCTAGGCACGCCATAAACCAATTGAAAGTACCAGCATTCCTCCCCTGTTTTGGATGGTTACAATAATAGATAACAGGCTGCAGCATGATTTGGCTAAATGCGTTGACCCTGAAGGGTTGTCACTTGAGTTTGAACAAACATTTTAGTTTGAAGTATCTGTTCCAGGTCTGAGAAAGACCCTTTGGGGTTAAAAAGCACTGTAAAATCAAGCTTCTACTTGTGCAGATGCACAACAAACATTCCAGTACAACTTTTTTGTTGTTTTACAGCAGTGGTTAATTTTAGTTGGCACAACTGATGTTTCAGGGATGCAAGAGTCATCTTTAGTGTTTCTTGTTAGCCAAAACCCTCACTAAGATTGACATGACAGTCTCTAATATCCACTAGTCTGCAGAGTGGTTAACTGCAGCCTTGTGAGGTCTACTTGTTTGCTAAATGAGAGTCAAAGTGGCTTCAGAACCAGAAGTTATATGCATCATATGTGCATATATATATAGTTACTGGAAATACAGGTAGGCTACACATATGTGTGATGTGTAAACTGACTGCAGTGTTTGCAGGAGAAAAAGCTGGGTCAAAGAACTTAAACGCAAATCACAGTGTCTATGTGAGAAAAACCTTCCTTTCTGCTGTACCACCACTTTGTCCTTCCAATAGGTATTACAATTACACTGTCTTAATTATTCCTCTGTTAAGAAAGTGTAAATAAATATATCTACAGTACTGTGTAATTACTTATATATTTTTTATTTATTTATTTCCAAATAAATAGGATGTTTCAGTGGTGAGACAGTTATAATGATATTTCTACCCACTGTGGTTAGTTATTAAAGAGTTTTGGATACCCCAGACTCATTTAACTGAAGAGTCCAGCTCATGACAGAGCTCAGGTTTGATGTCCTGCTTCTGATAGGACTGTCAATATAATGTTATTTCTGTATTAATATTCTGTAAGACATGGTATCAAATCCTCACTTTGAGATGATACTCTATTCTTGCTCACTGAAGATTTAAAGTCAGGAAAAACTCACCAGTTATGTAGCACGTGACCCGCCGGTTCTGCTCAGAGATGTCTGCATCGATGGTACTCAGTGTGACAACAACCTGCCCTGGCTCTGCATTCTCAATTACTGATCCTTTATAGAAATCTGAGGTGAACTGTGGAGCATTATCATTTTCATCAGAGACAGTGACCTCCACCAAGGTTTGAGAAGAGAGCTGGACTTTCCTGCCATGGTCGGTGGCCACCACATAAAAGCGATAGATCTCCTGATCTTCGCAGTCCAGCTCTTTTAGGGTGGTGATCCACCCACTCTCACCATCAATGGTGAAGAGTCCTCGGAGGTTCCCAGATTCTGCTTCTAGACTGTAGGTCACCTGTCCATCACTTCCCATGTCCTGGTCATTAGCCGTCACTTGAATGACTGTGGTTCCTGATGGCATGTTCTCCATGACAAAAGCTTTGTAGGGATCTGCCTCAAAAACGGGTCTGTTGTCATTGACGTCCTGCACTTGGATGTTCACAGAGACCAGAGAGACCAGCTCAGTCTCCTGATGTGAGCAGTGAGCCATAACATCAATCTGGTACCACTTGGTGGTCTCATGATCCATTGCTTTTTTGATTTTCAAAGCCCCCGTTTGTTCGTCCACTGTGAACACCTCATCCTTGTTACTTTCTGTAGTGGTTCCCTTCACCAGGCTATATATGATGGGATCCTCTGCAAAAGCTTTGACTGACCCTATTTCTGATCCCTCTGGAAGATCCTCAGATGCAGAGAATGTATAAAGGGGCTCAGAAAACCTTGGCAATGTCACCTCCCTGGGGACAATCTGAAGATTCACTGGGACAAGGGAGTTCCAGTGAGGGGGTCTGCCATCTTCAGCTTTCACCTTGAAGTTAAAGGCTCTGTTTTCTAAACCAATAAGGCTCTCCTTGACCTTAACAACCCCGGTGGCAGCATTGATCTCCACAAGGTCTTCTGCCACATCTTCCACAGAGTCAACGGAGTAAATGACATCTGCATTTGCACCTTCATCGGCATCATAAGCCAGTACCTGGATGACAGGGGAGCCTTTGCTTACATTGGACTGGATGGACAGTGTGTATTCAGAGGCTTTGAACCGAGGTGGGTTGTCATTCTCATCTGTAAGGATTATTTTGACAGTGCAGAATGCCACCTTCCCACCCCCATCCTTGGCCATGACTTTAATGGCAATGACTCTCTCTGTTGAGTTTTCCCTGTCCAGTTTTTGCAGCGTGGCAATACGGCCTTTATTGTCTATGGAGAACTTCTCATGAGCGAGTTTATTTATGATGGTATAGTCGATGGTGCCGTATGGGCCACCATCTGGATCAATAGCCAGCAGCTCAATCACTTTGGTACCTATCTCAGCATTTTCTGCCAGCTCTGCCTCATACACATTCTGCCGAAAAGAGGGGCTGTATTTGTTGGCATTTGTAGTATTGATATACACAGGCACCGTGCTCTTGAAAACTCCATCTGAAGCAGAAACTCTGAGATTGTAAGATGACTCCAAGTCCTTTTTGCAGCGGTTGAACATGGATATTATTCCAGAAGTGCTGTTGATAGTGAAATGCCTATTGTCATTGCCTGAGAGTATCACGTATTCCAGTCGGGTGGTGTCACCGCTATCGGGGTCCAGGGCCTGGACTTTTATCACAATGTGCCCGCACGTAGCCATTTCGCTTACCTTGGCTTCGTACTGAAGCTGGCTGAACTCAGGGGGATTGTCATTGATGTCTGTCACATCTATGATTACCAGGGCATCACTGCTAAGTGGAGGCATCCCATGATCTGCAGCTCTTACTTTCATGCGAAACTGTTGATTTTTTTCATAATCAAGTGCTTGAGCTGTTGTTATTTGCCCCGTGCTGGCATCAATATTAAAGAACTTGGCAGCATCTGAACCATCATCCAAGATCTGATAGGAAACCACTTTATTTCTGCCTGAATCCTTATCAGAAGCAAAGAGCTGGATAACAGGGGTCTGTGCTGGCAAACTCTCCGAGACAGACGCCGTGTAGATGATCTGAGAAAATATGGGGGGGTTGTCATTAATGTCCTCTACCTCCACCTCTACTCTGGCTTCTGAAAAGGATCCTAGCGCTGTGTCTGTGGCTCTAACGGTGAATGTGTGTTTTGTCTCTAGCTCATAGTCCAGCTGACCTGTGACAGTAAGGACACCAGTTTTGAAGTCGGTGCTGAACAGTTTCAAGGAGTCTTCTTCCACAATGTTGTAGATGAGGCGCAAGCCTTCAGGGCTGCGAGCCTGTATGTGGAGGATAGATGTGTACAGGGGGATGTTTTCTGGCACCTTCACTCGGTAGTACAAACTTTGGAAGAGAGGATTGGATTTGTTCCTCACGCTGATCACAACCTCCTCTTCAGCACGGAGGGGAGGCTCACCTTTGTCCTTAGCAATGACTCGGAGGTTGTATTTATTTAAAGCTTGATAATCAAGAGGCTTCTTAAGTGAGATGTCTCCTAGGTAAGGGTCAATCCAAAAGTATTTGTAGTCCTCTGCAAATGAGTAGGTAATGGCTCCGTTTTCCCCTATGTCTCTGTCTGTTGCTGACACCTGAAAAAGTACGTCACCCGGCTCTGTGCCGTCCTGCACCGAGGTATAATATGGCACATTCTCAAACTGTGGTGGATTGTCATTGACATCCTCTACGTAAACCTTGACTGTGGCTTGGGACACTCTTGGTGGTTTCCTATTGTCCTTCACTTCCACAGCTACCTCATGCACGTCTTGTGTTTCGCGGTCAAATTTCACACCCTTGGTCTGGAGTACTCCAGATGCCTGGATCATTTTGAATCTTTCCTTTCCATTCAAAAGCGAATAGAAAAGTGGTTCATTTAGCTGATATCCCTTGACCCCAAGAACAGTGAGAGTCTTCTCATCTGTAGAGTTCTCCATCACAGTTGCTGTGTATACGTCTTGATCAAATTTTAAGCCAGTACCTTGTGCTTGAGTTAAATTTAGCTTAACCAGAGCAGTACTCTTATATAAACCATCACCAGCTCTGACTGTGAGTTCACGATAGCTTCCCAGGCCAGTAGCATTAAGAATGGAGATGAGACCTGTGAGTGGATGAATATAAAAAGCATTATCAAGGTTCCCTTCCACGATGCTGTAGGTCACCTCCGAATCTGCATCTTTTGCCTGCACTGACAAAAGCTCCATCCCTGGGTGGGCAGGCAGCAAGACAGAAAGCTCATAAGTGTCTTTGAAAAAGACTGGAGGTGAGTCATTCACATCTTTAACATGGATTGTGACCTTGGCTGGCTTGGATGCAAACAAGCTGGGACTTCCACTGTCATGCGCATGTACACTGAAGTGGAAAACTGGGGTGAGCTCATAGTCTATATCAGCACGACTGGTCAGTGTCCCTGTGCTGGGATCTACTGTGAAATATTTTAGTGCCCCCGGTTCCAAAATCTCATAGACCAGCAGAGCATTGGAGTCTTGATCAGCATCCGTTGCATGGGTCACGAGGGGGGCATTGCTTTCATCCAGAACCATGCTTTGGGATGGAGCATTCTCCATGATCCAGCCAACGAAGGAAGGCTTAACGAAGATAGGCACATTGTCATTCTCATCTATGACATAGATAAGTACCATTGTGTCCGTAAATGCTCCAGCCATGTTGGTGCCACGGACTTTCAACTGGTAAAAAGATACCTGCTCAAAATCTAAGCTCTTCTGAGTGGAAATAAGGCCTGACTGATAATTCATGGAGAACACTCCATCTCCGTTTCCATCTTTTATTTCATAGCTGACTGGTGACAAGCTTGTGGCTGAAACTTGGATCAGAGGAGAGCCAACAGCAGTGGATTCACTGATCTCTGTGATGTATTCGGCCTCGGGAAATTTTGGAGGGGTTCGATCAGAGGGTCTAATGTGGACATGTACTGTAGCAGAATCTTTAAGCTGGGGGAACCCCTGATCTTCTGCCTTTATAATGAGAGTAAATCGCTCCTGCCTGGATGGGTCCAGTTTCTGGGCAACTGTAATAATTCCAGAATATGGGTCGATGCTAAAGAAACCTTCCCCATTACCTGCAAGAAGAGAAATTACAAAGTGAAGAATGCAGACGCCCTGTTGGTTTTGGTTTTCTGAACCTGTTTTCCATAGATGCTCCTGATTTCAGGCCTAATTAACATCTGTTTCTTTCACTGGGAGACAACAATCTTCATTAATTTCTAAATAATTTTCATTCTAAGAACAATGAACTCATTGAGATCTACGAGGTAACTTTTAAATCAATCAAAATGTAAATTAGAGATAAATACGCTTCTAATTTGAGCATATTTAGTGGTGGCAGAGCATGTGCTTGAAGCTTTTGCCTCGTGTGCAGAACATGGTAGCACAGACTGTGCTAGTTCCTTCAAGCCCTGTCATGCTTATAATTACCAATACTTCAGGAGCAATTAAATTCCTCAGTCCTTGATCTAAATTGCAGTGAGAAAGATGGAGCAAAGGATGGCTTGTCTCCTGCAATGAATTTACTTGCTAAATAGTCAGTGTGGCACAGCCATAAATATTTAAGTTTTAACTTGTAGAGTGAATGATAAAATACTTGCCCACTGAGCTTGTACGACCCCAAACCACCGTCAACCCATGCTGAGAGGGTCTCACTGTTCCTCAAGGATGTATTTCTTGGTAGAAATGGTGAAAGTGATGATGACTGTTGTGGGAATTGGAGTACTTTTTCCTAACAACTGAACAGGGATCCCTCCCTCAAGTCCCATGGATGAGAAGAGCAGATTTTAAGTTGTTCTAACTCATCCAGTCACATTTTTTCTTAGACCAGTGACTCAACATTGAACTGTCCTCTTAAGGAAGGATGCTGCTATCCCATAATATGGAGATTACCTGCTTGCTCTAGATTTTGTCTGGATAGGAAGGAAATTTGTGCAGCCATTTACAGTTCTTTGCAACAGCTAGAGAAAACTGATCCACTCCCTGACCCCCCAGGTAGAGCATGGAAATGCAGGCATGTTCATAGCCTAAACTGTCTTGTTGCATGGCTCTCACCTGCCTGAAGGGAGTAATGGATTTCGGCATTGGCTCCTTGGTCCTGATCAAGGGCTCTGACTTGTACAACCTCTGTGCCCACCGCTGCCGAGTCCAGCACTTCTGCTTCGTAATGGATGCTGCTGAACTGCGGAGGGTGAAGGTTGCAGTTCTCCACGTGGATGATGACTCGAACAAAGTTCCTCTTGATGGGGACCTCCTGGTCTCGTACCTGAATGACAGAGGAAAAGCAGGTACAGTCACACTCAGGGAGAAGGCAGCCTTGCCTGCACCAGGCTTCCAAGTAGCTCATCAGGACTCTTACAGAGAGTGGAATTTTTCAGTGGTACCAACCCCTTGGGTGGGAATGAGCCTGAAAGTTTCAGCACCAAAGTTCAGCCTTGAACTTGAAACCAAACATTAACAATTATTCACTGTGCTTTCTTGTATAAGAATCCAGTGGCCCTCCAATGAAATTAACAGGTGAAGGGCTCAGCACATGGTTAGAGGAAAGCAGGGTATTACCTAGATTTATCCAGGATGGTTATATAGTAAAGGTTAACTCCCTGCTTTCCTCTTACCTGTTGTTCTAGACAAATTCTCCCTCAAAGACTAGAACCAGTTTTAATTTCTCCAGCGACCCGTATGTCCGGGACAAGCTGATGGACTCAGCAGGGTTTGGCTAGGACTCACCATCACCGTTAGGGTGTGCTGAGGCATGGGCTGAGAACTGAAGCCTTCTGCTGTTGTGAGGACCCCGCTGCTTGGATCCAACTGGAAAAGTCTTGTGCTTTTGGGGTCCACGCTGCCATGGATGGTGTAGATGAGCCCCTTGCCTTTGTCCTTGTCTGTTGCACGGACTTGAAGGATTTCCCTCCCCGAGGGGGTATCTTCAGGAATCCTCACCTCGTAATGGTTCTCAAGGAACTGGGGACGGTGCTGGTTAATGTCAATCACGTGGATAAATGCCTGTGGGGGAGACAGCACGATGAGGGCAGCAGAGACATGGGAGCAACCTGGCTTATGCAGCCATGTAAAATCTCAGCTACGAACCCCTTTTGGGTGTAGCCATGGTCTGAGCCTTGTAACCGTCACAGCTTTCCAACTCTTGGGGCTTTGCCACCCATGGTGACTGGGAGCCCTTTTGTCCTTCTCCCCAAGGAACTCCTGCTGTGCCTTCCCTTAGTGATTTTCAGTTTGCTTTTTTTTTAATTTCTCCGATCTGGCAATCCATTCAGAGTGAACGTGCCTGCACTTGGCACACAGGAAAACCATCACAGCCTGCCATGAAAAGTAATAGTTGCTCAGCTGTGCTGCCAGCTTTGCTGGCTGGTGCCTCTGCACCAGCCCTCATTAATTACGCGCCAGAAAGCTGACAGAGGGGGGATGTTTGGTAAAGGAAGGGAGGGGCTGGCCTATCTCAAGAGCAGCACATGTGTGAAGAAGGTATGCAGAAGCAAAGTTTGTGGTCTACACTTTTGAGCCAAATCTTCCCCTCTGCATTTAACAGCAAACCCCTGTGAATGTCCTGCCTGAATCCTGCCTGCCAAGTCACCCAGTTTCTCCTGTTTGATCTCCTTCCCTGATTGTCCTCATCCCCCTACCGATGTGTTTACTGCGTCTTAGGAAGTCCCAACCAAGAGTAGGAATTTTCTTCCTTTAGCAAACCTGAACATGCCATGGGTGTTTTGCACAAGCAGGTTTTTTGACATCTGCTAGCAGCCTCGAGTGCCAAAATAAATGTAGGAATGAGATGCAAGGTGGCAGGGAATGCACACCGGGCAAGGTGGGGCTTTGTTTGTTTATTTGGAACAATACTTGAAGGTAGTTGACATTGCATTTCACAGGAATGGTAGTGTTCCTCAATCATCATCCCCTGCAAACCTCCATAGTGAATTTCCCACGATAAGCGTCACTGACGGGTGACTCACGTTCTAGGTTTTCCTGTGCAGTGAGGGCTGGATTTTTGGCTGCTGCTTATGCGTGGAGAAAATGGTTGGTGAAAGATCAAGCCCTGAATATCCTTCTTGACTGTAGGTAAAGATGGGCAAATCTCAGCAGCCATTTTAGTTGGGGCTCAGGGACATGCCTGAGAGCAAAGTGCCTCCTTTCACCAGCGCTTGCTTTTCAGGTGACCTACTCAGAGGACACAGCATCTCTGCAGCTGCCCCGCTCGCCCACTGGACCTCAGTGCTGATATGTTATCAATGCTCCATGCACTTGGAGCAGCACAGAGTGAGGCCTGACCTTACCTCTTGCAGATGCATCTGTGCTGGCTTTACACAGGCTAGCAAGTCCCAGGAACACCCCTTGGCATGGTACCATGGACCCAAGCCTGATCTAACTGCATATGCATTTCCTTTATATCTTAGTATTTGTCCCAGCCATGTTGTAGTTCAGCCTGAGCAGCTGAGAGCAAGTTGAGGTCTCAGAGTGTGAAATGCCACCCCAGCTTGGCTGGTGGTGTAGAAGTGTCCTTGTGTGCTGGCTGTGATCAACAGGAAAGGCCCAGACCTTCCTAGATCATTTGCGTTTCCAACACCGTCTTTCAAAAAAAAAAATCTTAGCTTTGTACTTAGGAAAGGCTTGGGTCACTGTATAATGTAAGATCACAGTGTAAGAAGATTCTTGTGCCTGGCACCTGATCCAGAGCTCCGCAGAGTCAGAAGAAAGATTCCCTTTGGCATATACTCACTCTAGATGGGGTCTCTACTAAAGAAGAAGACATTACCTGGGTTTTTATAGTAGTGGACCCATCAGTGACTTCTACCGTCAGGTTATAGCTTGACTTCTTCCTTGCATCGAGGGCTCTTGCAATGACCATGCTGCCTGTACTCTTTTCAATGTCAAAATCCATGTCATCATCGCCACCTGGGATAAGGAAGGGATGAGAAAAGGAAATGGGGGGGCAGTTATAGCTAGATTTCTGTCTGGAGCAAGCTGCAGGAGCTGGCAGCCTCTGCAGGGGAAGGGATTCTAGGAGCTGCTTGGAGACCCAAAGGATGAGGATCTCCCCTTCAGACACCATACACAAACCACACAAGGAGCTCATGCCCAGCCACAGATATGTGGCATGCCAGGCAATATACTTTGAATGGGGACGTGTAGGCATTCATTCCAGCTGTACCTCTTTGGCCACAGCTAGACTGGGGACAGTGCCATAGGTGAGGTTTACCCCAAATCTGGAAACTCAGTACAAAATGTGATAGATGGACATAGGAGACAGGGAGGACATGGAGAAGCTGGACAAAGAGGTAATCACAGATGGTGACAAAGGAGCATGAAAGGGAAGGTGAGGGGAACTGGAGAAAATGAGGAGGAGGAGAAAAGGGGAACGGATGCACATATGCATATGATGTCCTGGCTAGATTTGCAACAGGCATATTTGAACATTGATTTATTTGCACAAGGCCTCCAGCTATGCAGCATCACGGGCTTAGCATGGATCAGGGACCTGCAGGGCTGAACGACGCTCTTGCTGGCTTCCAATTCAAGGTCACACTGTGGGCATATCAGCGATGGTCTTCGTTGCCACAGTTGGGAGCCTGTGAGCTACCTGAAGCAGCCCAATTCTTGAACAGTTGGGGAGGCAGACGGTGCTTCCAGGGTGAGCAGAGCCTGTTGCCTCCAACCCAGATGGCTGCATAGCGCAGGGAACCGCAGGCCTGAGCAGCTCAGCAGCAGAAGGCTGTCCCTCACACTCTTGCTGTTCAGCCCTGGCGTGGCAGCTCCTTTCTCATGCCTCGCTTGCTGGAGGCCTGTTAGCTCCCTATTGCACGTGAAACACCCGCTACGCTGTTCTGAGATACGGAGAGGTAGAAGCAGTTTTCTGCGATTCATCCCAGGTCTCAACTTCTCCCTTCGCGGCTAATGGGTGCTCTGGATTCTGCTTTATTCTCTTACCAGCTAGAAAAATCTTGGCTGGTTGTTAAATTACACATCTTTCCCTTGTGGGAGAAAGGCAGTGGTTGCCAGCCATCTGGACCACCATTTTTCTGCTGGGAAGGAGACACAGGAAAAGAGAGACCCATGGATGCCTTTCCCTGAGAAAAGAGAGAAGGGCACCCTTTGCATGGTGCCAAAGGGAAAGAGGAAGCCCAGGAAAGGAAAGAGATGAAGAAAGATGCTGCTTTGTCAGAGTTTTTGCAGACACCATCAACCCCAGTGACAGAGCCTTCGTGGACTGGGAAAGGCGAGTTTTTGAATGAGGTGCTGAAGGCTCCTGGATCTCTGCATCACCCGCTTGGTTGCCAGCTACTGTGATGCTTTGCTTCCCTAGCAGGGACAATGAAATCCTGTCCTCTTCCACCAGTATAGGAACCAAGAGAGCCCTGAGTAGCACTTGGTGCACTAGGAACTGGTAAAGATGGGGCTGAGCATACAGGCAAGCACTCAGCAGGGAAATGATGGGATTACATTCAGAGAAATATACTGTTAATTCTGCAAACCCAAGCAGACACTACTAATGCCAGATAAGCCTTGCACTGATATTGCCTGCTCCTTCTAGCATTGTATCTCTTGTTGCTTAATTGTATTTATACACCATTATCCCTGCCCTAACGTAGTAACGGGAAAAACTATTCACTCACCCAATTAAGGCTTTGTCTGACAAGGGCAAGCCCTGCAGGCAGTGTCAGGGAAAGGCTGTGCAAGGCAGATTGGGGCACCACTTCAAAACACCAAATTACATGAGCACAATTGGCCCTCATTCGTGGGACCAGTTCTGCTCACACACTGCCTGATGAGTCCCCTGGGGTGACAGCCCACATCCCCTCTGCCCTAGCATCGTGTGTGTTTGAGAAGGCCCTAGAGCTTCTTCATGTTTCATGTCTAAGTCATCCCTGGGATGCCGTGAGGTGGAAGGGAGAGCCCCACCAGTTAGGTCACACCAGCTTTTTGAGGAATCCCTCCTTCCCGGCTCTCTGTCAAGACTATGGGCTCAGCAGGGAGGGAGAGATGGGGGGTGGTGTGTGTCTGCAAGCCCCAGCCAGACACCTGGATCCTCACAGGCTGTTTTACCACAACCAACAGTGTCACCTGATTCCCAGGAGGAGCTGGGACTGGTATGCCCTGCCTTTCACGCGACATCGGAGAACACCTCAAACACAGCCAAGTCCCAGAATGTCATTAAAAAAGTGTTAGATAGATAATTGCACTTGGCACCAGAGCCCTTGGACAGGCAGCTTTGTCTATGGCTGTTTAAGCCTTTTGGTGTCTGTGAGAAAGCTTTCCCTGTAGCTCACCTACACCTAAAGCAACCAACTTCATTTGCTCAGGCATGCGAGTGCTGAAAGCCAAGGGAGCTGGGGCAAATGCTCCCAGACACTGCTGCCCTGGTTTAATTTCTGTGTCTCACCTGTGATATTAAACCACACTTGGCTGGGGCCCATTTCGATGCTGATCACTCCCACCATATGGTTTACAGGATCAGTTTCCATCACGGCAAAGTTAAAATGGGGTTCATCGAAAGCTAGCGGCTCCGAGGAAGGGCCAGGCCGGCCAACCCAGCTGATGTGAAGCCGCACGTGGGAGGAAAGTGGTGGGCTGCCGCCATCCGTTGCCTTGACCTGCCAGGAAATGCACATGCAGTCAGGAGAAGGCTGGTTGAGCCCACGGGAGCCCCACGGGAAGCTGCTTCTCCCACCCACCAGGAATTTCAGGGCCAAGTGCGCCCAAAATCCCACAAAACAAATCTTGACCCAGTGGCCTGTGCTCTGGCTGCTTCCAAGGCAGAGCCATGTATGCAACCCAAATTCTTCTTGAACATCAAGCAAATCCGCCAAGCTCAATCCACAGCAGAGACCTGGATCACAAGCCTCATTGCAAGGACCCACAGATTGTGGGAAAGCTTTAAACCTATATCCAAGCCCCATGGCCTGATCAGACTGCCAAATGGAGGCACTGCTGAAGCCCAAAGACTGTTCAGGTTCGGGTCACATCCATATAGGATTGTGAATCACTCTGTTCATCTCTGAGAGTGGGTTGGACAGTTAATTTTAATTTATCCTCTGTTTTTAGTAGCTTCTTACCCTCTGCATTTCCCATCATTCCCTCCCAGTTTCTCTCCCTGTAACCCAAGTCTGTCTCATTCAAGCTCTCCTCCTACTGCTGCGTTCTCTCCATCTCTTTGCTTCTTTCATCTTTTCTGTTTCTGCAGCCTTTCTTCTCTTTCCCTCTCCACCCATCTCTTTGCATTGGCTCTCTCTCCTTCCCTCTCCTCTCACCGTGAGTATGTTGTATTCGGAGGCAGGAAAAGCTTTCCTGGAGAACACCATGCCGGTTGTGGGGTTGATGGTGAATATCCCTTCCTCCTCCTCCTCAATGGTGTAGGTGATCTGGCTGTTCTGGCCCTGGTCACGGTCTGAAGCAATCAGCCTGTAGACCGGCAGCGGCGTCTCCGAGGCGTCTCTCTCGGGGAGCTGCACCATGAAGAGCTTGTGGGGGAAACTGGGAGGACTGTCGTTGGCATCCAGGACTTGTATCACAACTCTGCTGGTGGACTTCAGGGATGGCTCTCCGTTGTCAGAAACGGCCACCTGCCAGCAAGCAAAGGGAGTAGGTGACAGAGCAATTTGTTGTGACCTAGGACCCGAGCAGCCAGCCTTCATCCTGATGGGCAATGACTAAAGTAGGGGTTTTTGTGTGGATCTGCAGTTGTATCTCAACATTTTCAGAGGCAATTGCTCCTCTCTGCAGGGTAAAATCTGGTGGCTGTAGCTGGCACTGTGCAAGGCTTGTGCATGCACAGGGAGGTGCATCTGCAGGGCTCCTGCTTTGCAGTTGCTCTGGGCAGTGGGTCAGATTGGTCATTAGGGGTCACACAACTGAAAACATTTGTATTGCAATGGCTCGGCAAGTTATCACCCATCCTCACTCCGCTGTGCCTGTGCATGCTCACAGCTTGTTACATTGCAGAGGGAAATGTATTATCCTCAATCACCCTGATAGATTGAAACCCCTCAAGATCCCGCTAATGTAAATACGTATAGCTTGGAGCAGCAAAGGATGGGGGCCGGTAACACAAAACTACACAGCAATGTCTGATACAGTGAGATAAACGAGGGTGGATCTCTCTGGCTTGCTCTTTCCCCCATAACTTATTATCCATCCTGCTAGAGGACAATTCCAGTCCTCTTCCTGCATTCCCACAGCTTCCAGAACAGGCCTTTTGCTCCAGTCTTCAGTAAGGAAATAATAAACCCCGCAGTACTGCTGCAGCTGTCTCTTAGGGCAACACACACCATTTAATTAAGTTTCCCAGCAGTTGGGAGCTGATGGGATGAGATTCTTTCTCTGTGCTCCAACTTGCAAGGAAAGCTCTTTGAGGACTTAATACACTTGTAGGTAAATAAAGCTAATTACAATCATCATTACCCACCTCTAGGATATGTTCAGCCTTGTATTCTCGATCCAGCTGCCGTGAAGTTGTAGAAATCAGACCTGCCAAGAAAGAAACCCTTTGAGCTCCAAGACTCAGCGTCCGAGGAAAGCTAGGGCTGATCAAATCCCCGCGTGCCCCACATCAGCCTGCCTGCCCATCCTCTTTCAGGTTCCCTTTGTGATCAGAAGAGAAAATCAGATACCCCCAGAGGGCAAGCTGTCCACTTCCAGTGTGAATCCCTGTGTGGAGGTGCTGCTCTCACTCCTCTGATTACAGAGACCATGGAGGAGGTGGGACACCTACCAGGTGCCTACAGCAGTTGAAGGTTGTGAAGGCATTTGGTGAGAAAGGCTGCAGAACCATGAAAACAAAATTTTTCTTATGCCTCTAAGTAAGAAACATTCTGCATGTGCTGGCATAAGTTTGGCCTCTTAACAAGTCTTGACTCTTATTTTCCCTGTGCTGAACCTTGCTCTTTGTAATTTACAGTGTTTTGACAAAAGTTTGTTTTCTGTCTTGGGAAATACCCTCTATTCTACCACTAGAACAAATGCATTCAGGCTAAAAATAAAGTATACAGTTGATAATAATGTTAGTATATTATTTAAGCCTTGCTAAGAGACAGGATGAATCCTCTAATAGTTGCAAGATTTGAGGGATTTCTAAAAAATACACGCTAGTTTAACCGCAGGGAATAGGTTGGATGCAGGAGGGAGGAATTGTGGCTATAGTAAACTAGAGTTTAAACAAAATCATCATAATTACCTCTTTTTGGCCTGTCAATGACTAAGCTGAGTAGATGCAAGTGTGTAAAGGATGGAGTTGAGGCTTGTGTTTCCACGTCTGGTTTGATAATAGTCTTTATCAAGTGCCTTGACCCTTCACCTTTGGGGAAAAGCAGCTCTACACCATTTTCACAACTGCTTTACAGATGATGGAAATTGTATATATAATGCATTATTTTCTGAAAGTCATCAAGTCTAACACCTGTGAGTGTTTTTGTCCGTTCCCTGTTCTGCTCCCAGTGGTGGCCATTATCATGGTGATTATTCCTTGCGAAGGCAAGCCCTGCTTCCTCGCACAAATGAAAGGCAGGGTGAATTTTCCTGATCGCTGCAAGCAGTGATACAGGCTCATGCTACTCTGGGAAATGCTTTGCATGGGAGGCAGCGTGCATTTGCAGTGGTGTGAGCACATGCACTTGTGCATCCTAAAAGACTTGTAAATCAGAGTTGCATGAACACATCTCAACTCTCATTCCTGGTCCAAAGCCAAAAAGTTTTAATTAATAGTATTGTTTCCAGTTGTATCATACTATAGTGTATTGCTGTCTGAGCAAAAATTTCAAATGGCTGCAAGGAAACACCAGGCAGCTGAAGGAGGGAGCAAGGTGCAGCTGATTGGAACAAGACTATTGTTGACCTTTGCCACATGTTCTCTGGGATTATTCATATTTGGCATCAGCCACTGCACTAAACATTTATTTGATGCCTTTACAATCATAAATCAACACTCCTTAATGTGTTATGACAAGATGATTTGAAAGACTCTGTTTGCACGTGTATAATGGATTTTTTTTCTTCTCCCTAATCTTCCTTTTGACACCTCGGCAGGTGAAGAGGACTCAGCAGTGGCCTGAGACCACGATGGCTGAGGAGCTTTTGAACCTCTCCCAGGCTCATAGGAGGCTATAGGGCTCCAACAGCAGCAAAACTCTTGATATGCACGGAAATGCTCGCTTAATGAGGGCCTAAAGAAGGAATTGCAGCAGTGGTTCACTGAGATCTCTGATGCTCCTGTCTGCATTGCCAATAGTTTGGCAAGGACAGGGGAGCAAAGCCTAAAACTCCAGCTACCTCAGGGGATGGTTCATAATTTTGGCCAAACAAGCCCATAGGACACATAGCTAGATATTGACAAAGGAGCCACCCAATACCTGTGTGCACACTGGGGATATTTCTAGTCTATTGGATTGCAAAATTCAGTTGCAACAGACTAATACCTTGTTTGCACTTGGTTACTGCATGCCAGCTGATGGAAGGTAACTTAAACCACTCTGGAGTGATTATTTGGATTTGCCTGGACACACCCTGAAATTCTTTCATGGCCTAATTAATGATAAAAATGAAAGAAAACAGGATTGTAGGTGAGCTTTCTAGAGCTGGAAAAGGACTGTAGTGAAGGCAGATGAGCTGGAACTTAATGACTATCATGAATGCCTGTACCACTGAAGATGTTCAGATCTCCTGGGGAGTATTCTCTATCACAGACCTGTACTGTATCCCAGCTGGGAGTCCTAATGGATGGCATTTTTGGGTTTAGCTTTGTATCTGTTGAGTCACAAGTCAAAGGGTTGGCTTCTCTGCCTGACCCCAGGCAAAATCCCTCTGACCCTTACCCTGTGCTCAACCGTGGCTCCCAGTTCCCCTCTCCAGAGCCAGTTACCACTCTGCCTTGAGACCAGAAAGCTCTTGTCGTTAACAGTTAATCACTCTAATTCTGTACGGAGCTGTGGTGCTGTGCGGCTGCCAAGGTGCACAAACTGCCAGCAGTGTTCACGCTGAGCACCCAGAGACAGGGAGACGGGGATGGGACGTGGTGCTCGAGAGAAGCCAGCTGGAATAAATGCATATTTTTATTTGTTGCTACTTGGTTATACACCCTGCGAAGCCAGAGGGCTACAATGGAAGTGGAAACTGTTATTAAAGGGGAACTGCCCTCAGCTTTCGTGGCCTGGGGAAACAGTTCCTCAGTTCTTTCTGCTGCCCCCTACAAGGACCTGGGAAGTTTAGTTTTTAATGAGAGTGTTTTGTGCGTGTGCGTGCACATGTGCGAATTATCAGTGCAATCCCTGCCCCTCTGGAAAACACCAGCTAGACCGTCCCATGGGACTTGCGATCGAGTGGGTGTCCTTTATTTGTGTTCTTGTATGTGTTCTTGAAGGTTTTTGCTGAGTCCTACAGAGACTGAACAAAACTGCCAAAGGTCCTAACTGCACTTGGCCAAATTGCCAAGCTCTGTGTTCACCTGAAGATCCAGAAACAATCCCATCTGTTCCTTGCATACAGGCAGGCACAAACTCTGCTCTGGTAGCCTATCTACACACAGCAATGGGAAAGGATTGTCTGCAATTTTCCTGCTTGCTGCCTGGAAAGGGGAGAGAGGAAAGCTGGTCGTGTTGGAACAGGAGCAGCAAAATTAACAGTGCATTGTTGTCAGGGAAAAAAAAATAATAATAACTTCTGCTGGCAAGAGCAGGGCTGGGGTGGAGGTTGCTGGCCCCCTGCCCTCGCTGCAGGGAGGAAAATCTAAGATAGTTAAAATAGCCAGAATCAGGTTTGCAGGCATTGGGGCTTTCACAAGAGCCTGAGAAGGGAAGAGGTTGTTCTCCTGAAATCCTCTTTCTGTTGTCTCACTGTTGCTTCCATTTCACCTTCTCTTCTCTTTTCTTCTCCTCCTACCACCTCCCCTCTTGTTCTGACCCTGCTCTGCACTAGTCCGTGCTCAGCTGGAGCCTGTGGGACGTTGGCTCAGGCAGCAGCAGTGCAGCCGTCCCTCAGAGTTAAAGAGCAGGTTGTGTCTGGATGTCCTTCCATGCAGAGAAGTGCAGGGAACCACAGGCATCCTGGGGAAGCCCGTGGACACTGACACAGCAGGAGAAGCACCAGAAAAACAAGCACTAGATAAGAGCTGGAGATGAATAGTCCAAGGTGAAAGGATTCTCCAAACAGCTTTTCAGCAAGATGAATGGCTTCATCCTGACTCTTCCTGCCACAGCCTCCCAATTCCTCCTGGTTCTGTCTGGACTAGAACCCTTTTCACATCAGGGACTGCAAACCCTGCACAAAACAAACTGAAAATCTTTCCAGCTAAAGAATACCCCAAACCCTACTATCTCCCCATCTCTCCATGTATCTATCTATCTCTCTATCTCTCTGTCTCCCACAAACACTGCTGTGCACCAGCTGCCAGGCTGGGCTGGAGAGATTCCATCGCCGATGGCAGAAAACTTTCATCTCACTGCGCAGTTTTATTCCCTCTTCTCATTAGCCTTTCACTTATTTTCCCTCTTTTTCTCCACCCTCTTTAGGGAACTGAGAGCTGGAAGAGCTTAGAGCCCTTCCGTGGTAGTTCAGGGATGCTGGAGGAGCCAAGCCCTGCTGAGGGACAGTTATCACGGCTGTTCCTGTCTCCCTGCAAGACCTCAGGAGGAGAAGTAAAGGGGCCTTGCTGGTCATGTCTCCACCAGCCAAGCCACCCCCGTGTCGAGATACTGGATCAAACGCAGAACAAGCTTGCTCCAGGACCAGAAATAGGTTACTTGCAATAGTGTGGCACTGTGCCCTGAATAATTATCCAGGGCTATTCTGCAGGGTTATTCTGGGTGTAGACGTGCCTGTTGTAACAGTAAATAAGGACCTTAATTCCTATTAGCGCACAGGATGAGAACAAGCTTCCTCCTCCTCTCCCTCTGCCAACGGGCTTCTACCAGGATTGCCCTGCCTAGGAGAGACCCAGACTGACCTCTGTCCCTCTCGTGCTCTGACTTATTTCAGGGCCAATGTGACTGATTTGTCCTTTGATGGCAGTGTGGAATAGGAGAAGGGGAGAGGTCTCTATCACAGTCCTCTCTGCAGGTAGGAACCTCCCTTCTGATCCGGGTGCTGGAGGAACTCCCGACACGTGCAGACCATCCTGTCCTTTGCTCAAATTGTGTGACTAAGAGCAGCAGCCTCTGTGGTTTCCTCTTGAAACTTCAACGTTTACCATTGAATAATGTGACAGAGGTTCAGGTTCATCACAGATAAGCAGCTCTGTCTACTCAAACTCTTTTGCTGTCATAGGATTTGGGATTGACCAGGGAAGCAGTATTGGCAATCTGGATCATATAGATCTCTGGCATTTCGAGAACTGAAATGTTTCTAGGTCTTTTTGCAATCGTTTCCTCTAGGCAGTGAAAGAAGAGATGCATTTATTGCATTTGAAAAACAAAGGACATATCCTAACTAAAAATCCAGAATAAACATCAGTGATCTTGTAGCACTATAGTGCTCAGATACTTGCAGTGTTTTCCCTCTTCTCCTGTTCAAATGTAAGTAATTTGATTTGCACTGCACTAGGATAATGCTTTTTTTGTATACAACCATGCACTGATGAGAATGACCAGGAAGAGAAAGACCAACAGTTCATCTTCCAATGCTGCACTACCAGGCTGAGACCAAAGATTATGTTTTTATTCTACTTATCGGAGCAACTAGCATGCCCTTGTCTGCAGAATGAAAATATCACCGGGTTTCCAGTAAGCTGCCTATAGCCCTGAAATTTAGACAAGCTGTGATATTCTTTCTGGCAGTAGTAGCGGATGACTTCTCTTCAGATGCTGTAAGCATGAGGATATAAACTGCTCAGTTCATGCCAATGTTTGCAGGTAATTATTTGTTCTTTTGGGTGACATGCAAGTAAAACAACAGATAACTGAATCCTCATCAGGCTTGGAAGCAGGTCCTTAAACAACCTCCAAGATCAGGGTTTAAATAAGAGACCTCCAGCAACTGTCCAAGAGATAAGATCAGCTCATGGGTTTCTTACAGGACTGACAAACTTATCGCTCTTCACATGCAAATTACATGACTGTAGAGAGAGATGGATAGGAGATGACTCATACCCGAGAGAGCTTTTTTTGTCCAAGATGGGAATTATAGGGTTGGCTTAGAGGTGAGGTGTCTCATTAGCAAATGTTCAGATTTTGCCAGTGTCCCTTATTTTACCATAAAACATGACAGCCTTGGAGCATGGCTTTGTAGGGCTGCACTCACACTGGGGTCAAAGTTTTGCCTGCTGCCTGCAGCACAGAGAAGGCTGAATTTCCTGCAAGGTACATGGGTGCAAGCTGGACCTTGGCAGATGAGGGGAGCTAGCCTGGTGTCCTGATACCCATTTCTGGTCCACATCCCATCGAAAAGGCAGTGGTCTATTTAAACAGAGCCTCCGAAGGCACCTCTCCATGGAACCCTGCATTTGTGCAAGCTGTCTGTGCGGCTGAGTTGTGCATAGTTGTTTGGACTTTGTGGGAAAGTTGGCTGCAGAGCAATGCCCTGACCTAGCTAAAAAGCTTCTGATGGTGGAGAGCGCTACAACTGGGGGTAGCAGTGCTCACAGTTAGTTGACATCTCCAGGTGTATCTGTATGGTGCCGTGTAGACACACCCTATGAATCTCTTACAACCAGGACTTCAGTGTCTCAGCGTAACAATTTCTTTCTAAACATCCCCCTCCTAGCCAGCTGTAGAGGACTGCCAGAGAGCCATTACACCACAGGTAACATGTAATTGAGAGCTGCACTAGCCTTTTTCAATACATCCAGCTCCTTTCTCATCCGAGAGCAGGCTTCTATCCTGCTGCAGTAGGTGAACTGCTTTTATCATCTGCAGGAGATCAAAGTCATGCAATTAATCCTCTCCCATACGCAGGCTCTGTGCCCTCCCTTCCCTCTTCTCCCAGGAGCTGATGGCGTGAAGGGCTCAGCACAGCTTTCCTTGCCAGACTGGCCCAATGTCAGCTCTGCTGGGATGGTTTGAGGAAGCTGTTTACACAAAACATCAGCGGGTTTTTGATGGCTCTGAAAGATCTGGTAATTAATCCTCAGATGAAAGATACAGTCTAGGAAGATGGCAGAAGAGGCTTACTACACTTACTACATTAATAGCACTGGAGAACGGGTGGAGCCTTTAAATGCAGTGGGATTCATTTTTATTAATCCTGCCTTGGTCTGTCTCAGGAACAGATAGTCACCTCCAGAAGGGTGTTTCCTGGCTCAGGCTGTGCAATAGGGCAGTCGTTTATAAGGGGGAAGGTTAAAAGCAGCTGCTTAGTTCTGTTTAGGGCTTTGAAAGTAGCACTTTTGTGTCATTCTGAGAGCCATCTGGATGCAAATAGCAGCCCTCAGGTGGAGGGTTTCAATCCTTAGCCTCCCCACAGATGTATTTGGAGACTGGGACTTTTGCTGCAGAAGGAAGGTGTGACAAAGGCAGCTGTGTGGGCTGTTTATATTGAATATGTAACATCCTCTGGGCACTTGGAAGCCTCAAAAACAGATGCTGAGTTGGGTCAGTCTTACCTGTAATGAGGTTAATGGTGAAGAGTCCTTGAGGATTTCCAGTCAGGATGTGAAAAGTCAGTTTTCCCTCTGAGCTGGAGTCTGGATCTAAGGCATCAAGCTGAAGGACAGACGTGTTTGGTGGGGAATTCTCCATCACAGAGGCATAGAAGACAGGTCTGGACATCTGAGGTGGGTTGTCATTGGTATCCGTGACTTCAATATAAATTTCAGTCACAGAAGAAAGAGGAATTGTTCCCAGGTCAAGCGCTAGCACTGTCAGCCAGTAGTGAGATGTTCCTTCTCGGTCGAGTGGTCCTATGGTCCGGATGGTGCCTAGAAGAATGACAGAAAGTGTTTGTGAGGGATTTAAGGAACTCAGAACATTTTGTCCTTAATGCCAGACCAGTCCGTGTCTCTAGTCTGCTTCCTGGTATTTGCTGCAGGTATAAACTCTGGCACCAACCTTGTATGGCTGCGAGATTGTGTGGAAGGTGAGGGCTTGCTTGTGCTGAGGGGGATTTGGTACACAAGTGAAAGGGAAGACCTTGGTATTTTGGGGGAGGACAGACACAGATTTTCCATTATTTTAAGGAGACGAACCCTGCTTGCTCTTCCCCAGATACATGCACATTGTATATCTCTGCACAAGCAAGAAAGATTTGAATGCATGGAACTTTGTAAATAGAGATAATATAGAAATGTCCTACTGGGTCAAAAAGTCAGGCCAAACACAGCATGTAGTTTAAGCCTTTAAGGTACACCATTAAACTAAGTTGTCATTACCTGTGTCCTTTTCAATGCGGAAGACGGACAGGCCAGTGCCCTCTCGGAGGAAATATTGAACCTCTCCATCTTTCCCCTTATCGATATCTTTTGCCGTGACCATCATCACTGATGTGCCTTCAGGGCTGTTCTCCTGCACCCAGCCTTTGAAGACAAAGGAGGCAAAGCGTGGTGGGTGCAAGTTCTCGTTGACATCAAGGATGTTCACTTCCAGGTGGCAGAGGGAAGAGCGAGAGAAGGGCTTCCCACCGTCACTGACCTGCATGGTTAGATTGTAAGAGTCCTTCTTCTCATAGTCCAGCTCCTTCTCCAACCGGAGTGCCCCAGTCAGCTTATCCACATGAAACATCATCTCCTCGTCATTAATGAGGCTGTACCTCACCTCACCCCCAGAGCCAGCATCTGGGTCAAAAGCCTCCAGAAACAGCAGAATGGTTCCCACAGGCAGGTCCTCTGGGACCTTCACACTGTTGAGGGCTGGGAGGCATTGCGGGGTGTTGTCATTTACATCTTCCAGAGTCACAATGAGATCCGTAAGGGAGAACAGTTGGTAGCCTGTTTTGGGCTGGTCCCTAGCTTCTATCTTCAGCACGTAGCAAGGCCACAATTCTCTATCCAGGGCACCTGTAACTGTCACTTCTCCAGTGACACTGTTAATAGCAAACTTATCAGTAGGGGTTAGGAGAGAATATTTTACTCTCCCATTGTCATCTGTATCGGCATCTTCTGCTTTAAGTTGAGCTATTGTTGTCCCAGTTGCTACATGTTCTGGTATTGCCACCCAGTAGGCACCTTGTGGGAATTTAGGAGTGTTATCATTAGTATCCAACACATTCACAGCCAAGAGTTTCCAAGATGATTTTTGTGGTGTGCCAAGGTCGTACACAGTAATGTTAAGAATGTAGAAGCTGGTTCGTTCATGATCTAAAGGAGAAAGGACTTGAAGGAGACCCAGTTCCAGGTCAATGGTAAAACAACTGTCATCATTTCCATCTGAGATCACATAGACCAATTTTCCATTAAAACCGGTATCAGGATCGATAGCTGAAAGGTCAGCAATAGTTGAGTTGATGGGAACAGTCTCTATGATATCAATAGATCGTGGAAAGCTGTCATCAAACTTTGGAGCATTATGGTTTATAAGGTGCAGGTTCAGAGATGTTTCGTCATCCTGCCCGTGGCCTTGAGACTGAGACTCAATGGAGTGTATGATAGTTTCTGTCAGCTGTTTCAGGACTCCTGTTTCCTCACACTGCATTTTGACGGGGAGACCTTGGCTGACCACAGTGATATTTACAGATGTTGGCAAAGCGTAGTTCTCTCCATCTGTTGCAGTTATTTTCAAAGAGTAGAAAAGTGGCTGTTCAGAAGGAAGATCTCGCAGAGATATTCTAAGGGATATTACTCCAGAGATGGGATTCAGTTCAAAATGCCGTAACTCATTGCCAGACTTGATTTCGTATTTGATATGCTGCAGCTCATCACTGTCGATTGCAGAGACTGTGGCCACAGGGTTCCCAACAGGAAAGTCCCGTGGGATGGTGCCACTGCAACTTGCCTTCTCAAACACAGGAGCATTGTCATTGACATTGCTCAGCATGAGGGAGACGTACACCTCCGTCTCATGACGGAAGGGTGAGCCCCAATCTGATGCCCACACTCGCAGATGATACCATCTCTGCATCAACTCATAGTCCATTGACTTGGAGGTGGAAATGATGCCAGAATAGGGGTCAATGACAAAGGGAACTGATTTCTGGTTGGCTATGGTGTAGGTGACAAAGCCATTATCTCCTTCATCTTCATCTGTAGCCCTTATTGTTAAGACACTGGTACCAGGAGGAACATTTTCATCAAAGGCCCCGCGGTATGAAGACTGACTAAAACTTGGAGCATGATTGTTGCAGTCAGTGATGTCAATGACAACAGTTGTGGATATGTGACTGTTAATGGTTGTAACTTCAAGTTCAAAATGAGACTGCTCGTGGAAGTCCATTGCTCTGACTGTAGTTATCAGTCCAGTGTGAGGATTGATTTTAAAGCTTGTGCTGTCAGGAGTAGGTCTCAAAATATATTTAAGATTTGGGAAGACTGGTATGACCTTCACCATAACAACTTGGCTTCCAGCTGGCGAAAATTCACTGAGCTGGGCCCGGTACACTTCTTTCTCAAACCTGGCAGAGACATACTTGGAGGGAGGTATATGGATAACTCTAATAGGAGAGAACAGTGGTGGCTTGCTCTTGTCCTTGGCTTGCAGACTGAGGTTGAAACCGAATGGGTAAAGCAGCCAGTTGATCTCTTTGGTTGACACAATCATGAACTCAGTGCTCCCAAAGTAGGATTTGATGGCTTTGAAATGTCTTCCCGGATCTCCATCCACAAAGTCAACCGAATCTATCCCTGCTTCTGAGTCACCACTTTCTACAGACAGAGTTGCATAGAGAAAGTCTTCAGCTGAGTCAGGTGGTGTCACCTTCACCGAGGAGATAGAGGGGGGTTTTCTGGCAGATGGCTCCACTTGGATCATGAGACTAGCCAAGTTCCCAAAGCCGTTCCCCTCCATGATCTTTCTCATTCTGTCCACAGCCAAAACCTGCAGGTGGTGCCTGCCTTGATGGGTGCTGTTTAGCCTACCAGTGGTCATAACTGCTCCCGTGGTGGGGTGGACGGTGAATAGGTCCGACTTGGTGTTGAGGGCATAGTAGAACTCGGCATTCTGGCCAGCATCAGCGTCAGTGGCACTGAGAGTGCTGACCACCGTTTTCAGAGGAGTGTCTTCTCTGATGGACACTTTGTAGGAGGGGGGTGAAAAGAGAGGTTTCAAGTCATTTCTGTCCAGAATGTGGATCAAGACTTTGGCCCAGGCTTCATAGGCAAAGGTGCTCTCTGTGGCCTTGATTATTAACATATAACTGTCTTTGACCTCCCGGTTTAAAAGTGCTGTGTTGCTGCTCCTGGTTCTTATTCTCAAGAAGCAGAAATCCCCGATCACATGCTCCTCTGTTTTAAAGAGACCAGTGTTGTCTCCAGAGGCTATTCTGTATCTGATGTCCCATTCAGGGTCTGTCTTGTAAATACCCATTTTGACATAGCTCTCCACATAGGTCTTGGGGGCTGAATTCTCATAGATGGTGGCGTTGTAGAAGAAGTGGGTGAAGTGCAGAGGGGAAGTGTTGCCTTTCTCACAGCTCGCCTCGTGGACCACACAGTGCATCAGGAAAACAGCAAAACTCAGGAAATGCCTCCTGATAGTGACTTCCATGGTGTGGTGTCTCCTTGGGTCCTGCAAGTGTCAAAGGAAGAACATTGGTAATTTTTATTAAGGCCCGTGTGTTAGAGAAAAAGTCCCCATGTGTTAGAGAAAAAGTGCCCATGGGCTCAGCCTCACCTCCATGCTCTCTCTACCCTGACCTTTGCTGCTGCAGTTGTTAGCTCAGCTCTTCTTCCCTCTCCCCCAGTGAGAGACCTGCCCTCCCACATCCCCGTGCTGGCTCAGATCCATTCACATTCTCTCCTTCAGTTTTTGCCCTTGTAGAGGCCAAAATGTGAAAAGCCATACAAAATACTCTGATCAGGCTGACTTCCTATTCTGTGAATGATCTCTCCTTCCCTTCATTCTGCCTTCTCCCTAGTCAAACAGCATATTCGAACTCTCCACCCCCAATCCAAACCTCACTTCTGTTCTGTTTCTCCATCCTCCCTTCTCCGTCTTAACTTCTCTCTCCATACAAGTTCTTGCAAAGTATTTTCAGGAGTCGATATACAAACTGTGATTTGATGTCTCTCCCCTTGGCTTGTCTTCCCTTTCCTCTCCCCCTGCCACAGCAATCTGTTCTCCTTCCCCAGCAGGGATGCCTTGCTACGTTGTGCAAATTCCTTCCCAATGGCCAGCTCTACAATGTGGCCCTTTTGACAGCTTTAGCTCAGGTCCTAGTCAAGTTGTATCTCAGTTACTGCAAAGTTCTTCTAATTCACAGGTCTGACCCTGGCTGTCTCCTCTGTGTTGCTTGAGAGAGCAGATTTCTAGCAAGACACTTTGACCATGTCACCCTCAGCCACTGAGTAATCTCTCTGGTTCCTCCCGTCTCACGGCAAAGCCCCAGGGTCAGGATTCCTGCGGAGGATCTGCCATCCATGACCACCTGCCATCAACTTCCTTCTCTAATGACTCCTGAGCATCTGCAGTTCCATGATTTATCTCTGTGAACAAGGTGTATCAAAGAAGGAACTGGATAGCACATACACGATTAACAAGGATGTAACTTTATTAGTGAGCTTTGCAGAGCTTGTTAAAGGATCAAGGCCTGTTCTTTTCAAAAACTAAGTGCGTGCTGCTGTGTGTGCAGTTAGGGGTTGAAACCAGGGATAAGCTAAATATAGATGCATATATTTCCCCTAGATATCCCAGGAGATCTTTATCTAGAACTGTTTCTTCCTCTTTTAAATTTAAATTATATATCAAGTACCTGCCAGTCATTTGGCACATTCCTAATTTAAACAGGGAAGACTTGTTTTTCCAGACACTTTTTCAAGACTCATCTCTTTAAAAGCCAGAACTAGTTCAATTTATAAGTCAAGTCGAATGTTAGGAACAAATTATTGGAGTCTAACTAACTATGTGTCATATTCTCTCACTGAGATACCTAATTACCAATAAATACAAAGCTGTAGATGACATACTTCCTTCAAATCCCTTTTTCCTTGGTAAATAGATGCCAACCATCCAGCAATTTCCCTGCTGTGGTCATTACTTTTTGAAACAAACAGTCCGAAGCTGAAGTGAAAGTACAAGAATTTGTAGAGAAATCAACACAATTTGGATTTGACAAAATTCAAACTCATTTTTTTTATGACATCATTTCACTTCTAGGAAATACAACATGTCCCAAATGCACAGCAAATGAAAGAAAATCTTGGAGGACAGGGCTAGGTGATCCAGAGAGGCAAGTGGTTCCTTCTGAGAAGTTGAAAACCATGTTCTTAAAAGCTCTGCATGTTACTTAACAATGCTTAAGAGTTTTGCAGCATGTAGGGACTTGCCTAGAGCTGCTCCCTTCCAACATTTTCAACTGCTGAACCTGGAAAGAAGATGTATGCACGCTGCGTGCGCGTGTGTCTGCTAGGACTGTGGAGCAGGAAAAGTCACATACAATTCAGAGTAGAATAAGGCAGCAGAATGAAACAGCAACAAAAAACAGTGCTGTTCACGAACAGCAGAATTAATGAAGGTGATCGCTTTGTATCTGGGCTAATTGACTTTTTAATTGAATTGTACTGAAATGGCAATGTGAACTCAGCTCTTATAAGACATCAGAGAACCCACAAGGCAGAGACGTTATGAACTCCACAACCACAAGAAAAGCTGGAGCTAGAGCACATGCCTTCTTGGGCACCAGCAATTCAATATGGGAGGATAACCTTGAGCAAGGAGTGGGTTTTCTGGTGTTTAACAAGATGCAAACTTTCTTCTGAATCTCTCCTGGAATGTCCTTAACCTCACTCTTCCCTGTAGATTTCCTGACACCTAAGAAGGGCTGCACTTACATTGCTGTTTTGCCCTCTGTGGGGGCATTAGCAGGGTTTTACTCCTCTGTCCAGCTAATTATTTTGCAAACGCTGTCATGACCTCATATTTCTGAGAGCTTTGCTCTCAATTACAAGCTGGGCTGAAAGCAATCAATGGCTTCAGCAGTTATTATGAGGGATGGAGAGTACCTACGCACACGGGGCATGAGACAGAAGCCTCATTTCCTCTGGAAATGATCTGAAACTTTGAAAGGCACAGCCAAAACCTAGGGAGAATTTTCTAGAAGGCATCACTATCAACTTTTGAAGTCTAACAGTTTCTCTTTGTGGCAGGACCCATGCCCAAAGCCCCAACATTAGCACAGAGAGCCCGTCGTGTCCCCTGACAGCAACTGCATGTGCTCTGAGACGTCCTACTTCATCACCTTTATTACTGCATGTGCATCTGCTTGGACAATTCCTGTACCAATCCTGCTGGGAAATCCTATCATTGTTTGAACAATTCCACACAAGCCCATGTTTGTCCTCTCTTATTTTATCCTTTGGTAAAAGAATGACATGGAGAGGGTTGGTGACACTAATGTCCTTCAAGAGTTGGCCTATTCCAGTGGTGTGTCCTGAGGGTCCCAGGAGAGCTCACAGCTTCCCAACCCAGGACGGGAAACCATCACCTACTACTTGTAGCCTGTTGTTTCTTCTTTAGTAGGTTGCACTGGGAAACGATGACACACTGGCTATCTTGTTTCTCTTTCTCCAGCATGGTTTTAATGTAATTTGAAGAGTAGTAGATCTCCCAGGAGATAACCGCGCAGCCCCTGCTCTGTCTCCTGCTTCTGGGATCATTTACACCATATTCACAATGCAAAACCATCCAGAAGTGGGACTGGGACATTTCCAAAGGTCATGGTGAAGCTCAAAAGAAAAAAATGGGGCACAGTGCTCTGAACAGAGGGCAAATCTGGTCCACTACAGCCTTGGCTCGGCTCCAGGGAAAGTCCCGTTGGAACCGCCCCTGGAAGGTGTCAGTAATGAACTGGCAGAAATGAGGTGGGTTTCTATGGCTCTTGTACTGTGGGTGGGAAAGCTGTGTATAATGTGAAAACAGCATAAAACCAGTTTACTAGCCCTTAAAATCCCAGATGTGGGTGGCTGCCAAGGAGGAGCAGTGCTGCCAAGCTCAAGGGTCCTTTCAATTGAGTTCAAGGATCTCAATGTTGAAATGGGGTGAAATCAACTGCACCTGAGAGAGATTTTTTGTGTTGATTAGGAGAAACATTTTTGCTGTTTTTCTGATCTGTGCTACCCCGTGTCCTTGTGCTGACAGTAATTAGTGCATGATGCATGGGACCTGTGGCAAGGGCCATACCCACTTCAGGGCTGCCAGATCAGCTGCAAGCATTAAACACCTAAACACCCTCACCTGCTTCTGGTCCCTCATCATCATGCTATCAGTTATTTCTACTCCTGAAAGCTCTCTGCTTCTCTCCTTCATGGCTCCCCCAGGCATAGATGCCCTTCTGGAGCTGGTTGCACATGGGGAGGCAGATGTGTTGGAGAAAGCCCATCAGTGGGATGAAGCCAGGAAGGTAAGGCATGCTCCCGACTGAGGGAAATACCAGGGCATCATTATCTGGTGATTCAGCCTCCTCCCCTAATCACCAGGCGAGGATCAGAGAGCCTGGAGGGGCTTCGCCCTCAGCCCTGTAGATGCAAGCTCCCCACAGAGCCAGTAAACACTCTGTGTATCTCTAATCAGAGCCTAAGCGTGCGTCTAAATTTAACATCCAAATGGTGATCCTCTGTCAAAGACATGCCCAAATCTGTTGGTTTGAAATGAAGGAACAAACACAGCACCGAGGTTCAAAGTGTGTGCGTGGGGAGGCTGTGGAGATGGGTGATTTGGGGGGATTGGTGCAGGGCACAGCTACTCTGGCTGCCTAGGGCGAGAGGTTGTGGCATGGCCCGGGGGGGTTCTCTGGGGGTCCTCTTGGGGGTCTCCTGCAATGTGCGGGCTGCTGTGTTTGTTGGCCATATCGCAGAAAAGTATGTCAGCCTGCCACAAAGTAGGTGTGGCCCCAGCCCCACCTTTTGATTCCCTTCAAGAGGAGCATTTAAAAGCAATAAAAACCCAAAACACAAAACAAGGCAAGTGCTGAGTGCATCAGGAGCAGCATTCCCCTTGCTAGCTGTGGCAGGGGCTTGGCCCAAAGTTTTGAGATCAGAAGATAAGGGAAAAATCATAATTTTCATGGGAAAATAAGGACAACTCTTCCCTTATTGCTTTTTTGTGAGCACACATCCCAAACTTTCTTCCTCTTTCTTTCTCTCTTGCTCCCACCTCTGTTCTCTCTCCCTCTTTTTCTTCATTACAAGAAACAGTCTCCCCGTCTCCCCCTCCCGCCCTCAGGATAGGTACCCATCAAAACCATCCCCAAGCACATTAATGCCTTTGTTGGAGGCTACAAGTACTAGGACCTGGGTAGGAGAAGGGAGATGTGCTTGGTTGTTCGAATAATCAGTGATGGGGCAGTTTAATGGTGGGTCTGAATTTCAATGGTCATTGGGAATAGAGACAGAAAGCAAAGGAAGTAAGTCATATAAGATGGTGGGTGCAAGGCTTTGGGAAAGTGGATAGGAGTTGGGACTCTGTCGTCTTCTGGCTTGGGTGGTAGCTGAGCAGAAAGGGTTCAGCTACAGTTGGAGCAATATCCTTACAGCTGCCTGCCAAATAGGATCAATCAGAAAGCAGTCCCTGGGTGTTTAATGTTGGGAATTCATAGGTTAAAAAGTGCGCTTCTTGTACAGGTGTTGAGCCATGTCTGTGAGATGTTTTGATTCCCAGTACTGAAATAACCCATGTACACCCTGTGCAGGGGCTGGGCTGCTTGGTTAATGTTTGTCCTCTCCTCTGCTGTAGCAGTGCTGATGGGAATTAGATCCTTTTCCATTTGGTGCTTCGCTTAGTTTTGGCGAGTTCCCTGCCAGTTGCTCACAAAGCAGGGCCTGTGGGGCTTGAATTCTGTGGGGAGATGGGTGTTTTTTGAACTGTTTTCTTGGACTTCGAAAAACAAACAAATCCATCCCTTCCCAAGCCATGACACAGAGCGGTTCCCATGATCTTGTCAGCGTTTCTCTGAATGGGATGCTGAATCCAGGCTAGTGGCTGGCACTGTCCTTGGAGGTCCTGCTCCTGCCTTCGGCTGTGCAGTCTCTGCTTGGTTTTGCAGTGAAGCAGAAGTAATACATCCCGGAGGTACTAAACAAAGCCAGAAAACTAACGAAAAGAGCCCCTGAAGTTACAGTGTTTCCTTCCTCAATGTATCTCGGGGTTTTCCAGTGCCTGTGGATGGTTTTCTCAGGGCTGGTGTTTGCAGAACTGTGTTTTGCACCAGCCTGCTTGGGGGCTGTGTTAGTGTGGGTACGGCTTTTTGCTAGACTTGCAGATTCCACCAGGGCGCAGTTGGGCTGTTCCTTCCCCATCTTGACTTGCCAATCTCCGAATGGCTTGGATAGACCTTTGGAAATTGTTTCCAGATTGCTAGACAGCCTGGAGCAAGGCGGCTGATCGTTTAAAACCTGGTGCGCGTGCCTTTTACAACCGAGGTCTGCCCTTGCTTGGAATGACCTGTGAAATGCTGCTCCTGTTGCATAGTGAGTGGCCCGTGGGTAGGGCCCAGACCCATGCCGTAACAATTTCATGGTTCAGCTCCATTCCTGGTGGTAAAATCGCTGTGTGCTGATGGGGTGGGCTGTACCAAGGGCTTGTCAGCTGCAGAGCCATAGAAAGCCATGGGAGTAATGAGTGTCATGCTGGTCCATGGAGCAGTGACTCTTGCTTGGACTGCCCAGCATGGCAGGGGGTCACACACATGTCCCGGAGCAGAATGAATACGGTCCTGCAAGCACCATGGAGATGCTTCTCCCATCATCTGCCAGCTGGGCCAGGCAGGTGCTTTAACCCTGGGGAGTTTGGGTTCCCTGGGGAGCTTGAACTGGCAGCTTCTAAGGGGTGTTGGAGAAACAGAGACTCTCTTGAAGGAGTTTTGGGGAAGCCTATGAGTCATTGACTTGTGTGGGGCAATCTGGGCCCCAGGTTGGTAGACCTGGCATGATGCTGGGACACCCATTTTGTCTAGTCAGGTTGCCTTGCTGCAGGAGTTGGTAAAAAATGCTTTGGTCTGAGACAGCACTGCCTTCCCTGGGTCTAGTCTGCTGCAGCCAGTGGACCTGCAAGGGGTCCTGCTAGGACCACTGTTCAGGGCTGACAGCGGGAGTGTGGTAGGATGCTGTCCCCAGAGTGCTGAAGGCAGATGTGCAAGACATAGTCGCACAGGAGAGAGGGATGGTCTTCCACACAGGAAGGGTGGCTGGGAAGTGTTTAGTTACTCTGATGTCCAACTGCGCCTTCCCCATACAGCTGAATGCTTTTGCCACCTTTGTCACCATGCTAGTTGTTCACAAGTTGGATATTCGGATCCAGACTGGCTCTAAAGGCACCTTCCTCCATGACGTCTTGCTGTGGCATGCCCCAGCCACAGGAGGCTGTGGCATCCTTCCCCCTCAGATATCTTGCCCATTGCCCCATCCTCATGGCTTTGACTGTGCCCTGCTGCTCTACCTGCTACCCTGGTTTGCTCCTCCACCGGAGCAAGCAGGCACTATGTGTCTTTGCCTCCAAGCCGTTCTCTGTCCATGAGCAAGGCATCACCTTGTACGTGAAGCTGAAGGCTTTCTCTTGTCACCTTTCCACCTGCGATATGCGTTTCTGTCCCGTGCTCTGTGAGGAAGCCAGGGAGAGCCTGATTTTGTACTGCTGCCAACACCTAAGCCTGGCTTAGATATGTCACATAGCTGAGGTTTCTCTGTCATTGTTGTAAGCCTCCAGGAGCTCGTCTGTCAGGCACAGAACTTGAACAGGCTTGAACTCCCTCTAGAGTTATAAGGGTCAGTGATCTTTATCTGTCTTGGCATTGCAACATCATTCTAGAGCAAGAGTTAATCTCACAGCTCCAGAGCTGTGGAGCCCTCAGTGGGGGTCTGGGGTCACTGGAGGAGGTCTGGGGGGTGAGAGAGCCTTGCAGTGCCAACTGCCTTGCTGCTGGCTCCTGTCCCAGAGAAAGCATGACATCAGGGAGGTTGACTTGCTTGTGCCAAGGACAGGGGGAAGCATCCTTATACATTACTCCTAACGCCCTTCCTCTGCTCTCCCATGAAACGATCAGCTGCTTTTCCCTCCTCACCGATCGCTTCCTGCTCTCCCCAGTTATTGGCAGCAGGGGGTAAATCCTGCTCATGGTCCAGAAGCTGCCATTGCACAGGTAACCAGGGAGGTGTTGGGGGGTGCTGACTACCTCCTTGGCCAAGGATGGCAGCTAGGACAGCCAGGAGACAGGGAAGAAACAGCAGATCCCACTGGTGGCTCTGATGGGACTGGGATACCTGTTGCTTGTGAAAAGAAACAGCCCTGGGGGCTGGAGACGGGCAGTGCCAGTGGGAAGGAGGCTCGGTGGGAGCTGCTCCCCAGGCAGGGTGCGAGGGGCCCAGGGGCTGGGCACCGTGGTGCAACAGCCCAAACATGTTGGCACAAGAGCCAGCTGCAGCGTGCCAGGTACTCACGTGAGCGTGCCCCAACTCTGCTACTTGCCAGGGCTGTGCACCTCTCTCTCTGGGGTTCAGCTCCCATGGAGGCTGTTAGTGCCAAGGGCTGCATACCTTGGTCACTGCAAACTAGCTGGCCGAGCAGGCGTGCCGTGGCCATCAGCACAGGCTGTGAGAGCCCACAAGGGATCCCGGGCTCTTTCCTGATTGCTTTCTCCTGCCAAAACTCATACTGAGCCTTTCACATTTTCCTCATGCTTGGGATGCAAATTATCTTGCACTGATAATCATTCCCCTGTCTGCAGACTGCTGAGGGAAGCTGGTGTGTGGGGGACCACATTGTCAGTCCTCCCTGTTACCTTTTGGATCTACTGGCCAGTTTCAGCCAAATTTAACCAGATAGGTAAAGACTTGAAAGGAGTTAGGTTTGCACAAGCTTGTGAAAAGCAGCAGGAGAGAGAAGAGAAATCCAAATTAGGACTCCCAGCTGGAAGAAAAGGCTCTAATGTGAGCCCAACCCGATTATTAGACATCAGAGAATCCACACAAGAGAGACCGCCCCAGGCAACCAAGCTTCATGAATTCTGCTGCTCGCAAAACAGCTGTTTATTTAGGTGCTGCAAAGCCTGTGAGATCCCTTCTGGGATCCCAGCACACAACTCCCATCTGACCCACCAGAGCTGGGAATCCAGACTGGGCTCAGCTCCCACCCCAGCCTGGAGAGAGGAGCTGCTCTGCCCAGTGTTTGAAGGGGCTCTAACCCTGAGCTGTCTGTCCCTGTAAGTCCTCACCCGCACCTCAACTCAACCTGGATGCTTGCAACAAGGACATTGGCTACATCACCTGAGTGCTGATAGTCCTCCGATACCCTTTCTGCGATTCCCTGTGGGGAACAGGGAAGGAGTCCAAGAGCATCTTGGCATGAAGAGCTGGGTGAGGGACTGTGTGCCCCACTGGATGCAGGTGAGGAGCCCCGGCACTCAGCAGGATGTGGACCGCTCGATTTCTCTCTGCCCTACAGCGCAGCCCTGGCCACTACGCCTCCTCCCTCACCTTTTTCTCTCCTACCAAGCAATTCTCATTCACCCGCAGACCTGTCCCTGCACTGAGACGAAGATCTTCTCATTCCCCTGCCCAGCACCCTGCTGGTCTTTCCCTTCTGGTGCCTGAAGGTGAGCACGGAGAGCAGCTTTCTGCTCTGCCTGCAGCCTCTTTCACTCTGTTGCCATCTGTCTGCCTTGCACTGCTCCTTCCCATCCCTCTCCTGTGTTCAGAGGCAGCGTAAGGACACAGAGGACAGAGAATGAATGAGATGATCAGGGCACGATCCTCACTCGTAAAAGGATGCCTGGCCAGCATGCCAATAGCTGTGCCACAGAAATTCCCTGCAGCAGACATTTATTGAATGCAAAGAGATACCTGCAAGCTGATAGAAAACCTTCAGCTCCCAGATCTGCCTGCTCTTGGGAAACCTGCCTACGGCAGCCCACCTCCTCTGCTGTATCCACGGTGCCATACAAGCTGATGCAAAGCCAGCCCCTGGCCTGGGGAGCTCAGGGTTTCACAGGAGAAAAGATTAACCCCTGAGACAGGCATGTTTGCCCAGGCTGGTCTCATTGCCACAGCATGTCCTTGTGTCCTTGTCAGCTCTCGTTACACTCCCAGCACAAGGTGCTACCTCCCACTCCGGACTGTCTGCTGGAAACGCATTTCCGAAAGCTCTCGCCATTGCAACGACTCTGCGGAGCAGGCAGTGGTGCGCAGACGTGGCTTGCAGCACCTGCGACAACCAGATACCAGGCTGGGCACACAGTGTCCCTGTCAACCTGAGCCATATGGAGTGTCTATTCATGGCATAACCAGCGTATCCCAGGCTGCCTGAGTCACAGCATCTATCCAAGGTACAACCCGGTCAGTCCAAAGTAGTGCCACAACACAAGAACATCAAAATAACCATGCTTGGCCATCTCTCTCCCCAAATGGCCACTTTTAATTGCTTAATGGAGGAGCAGAAGAAACAAGGCACATGTAACATGTTACTTCTCCCACTTTCCAGCATGAGTGCAAGTACACGGTTGTTCTTGGGCTGTTGCATTTAATAACTGCCACTGGAGCTATCCATCCCAAATGGATCGAAACCTTGTTTGAAGCCAAGTACACTTTTGGCCTCTGCAATATCCTGTGGCAATGTGTTCCAGAATTTAATTATGCCCTCTGTGTGGAGAAAAAAAAAAACAACACACAACCCTACTTCCTCTGGTTTGTTTCGAACCTGCTGCTTGTTCATTTCTGAGCTACAAACCTTCCTAACAGCCCTTGCAGCCTGCCCCTCCCTGGAGCTCCTTCTTCCAAGAATTAGGAAAGAAAGTTTCTTTGCTAATAAACCAGTATCTGCCCCATTGCCAAGGAAAAAGTGTGGTTGAGAAAAAATTGCTTGCTCAGCGAATCAGCTTGCTAATAGACAATGGAGCATCAGTGTTGCCAACCCAGTTGAAAAAGAAAAAAAAAGTCTGAGGGTATTTAATCCTCTTATGCTTGCACATGATACAGAAGAAAGCCCACTACTGCTCGAGGTGCAGCTGCACTTGCATACTCCACACGTGGCAAAAAAACAAAGCGAGGTACGCGGAGCAGGGAATGCCATTTCTGTAGCATGGAGGTAGCTGGAACAATCCTCTAGGACTTGCCTTGGAGCAGTTGGCAGGAGCGTAGGATGCAAAATGCATTAGTTTCTAACAGATGTTTGATTCCAGGTGTTACACCTCCTTTGAACTCTCCCTTCATACATGAATGATGCTTGTTTGTTTGGAGGGCTGGGAGACGCACTGGTTTCTGAGAGCATTAGGATTTGAAATACATTCATGGTGCAAGCTGTAGCTAAGGGAAAAGCTCAGGAGAGAAGCAGATCCTGCTGTGCTCTCCCCTCCGCGGGCACGGTGGTTGGGCTCACTTTTGCAACGTTACGGAGCATGTTAAAGCACAACAAGCAGATGGGGGGAAGCAGAGAGGCTGAAGCCCCTGGCTGGGTTAGAAACCTCTTGCCTGCTCAGTCCCTCAGGAACCCCAGTCACTTATCAGACAGGCGGATGTCCCTGAACTGTTCCTGATAAGGTGAGGTGTGCTGTGTATTAGACGATGATAAGGGTGCACAATACCAAGCCCGGTGATTTTTGCCTCCCCGAATACCAAGACAGCCCAACCTTCCTCAGGAGCCCATACAGACTGTTTGCTTTCTGTCCCGAGGCTCCGATAACCTCCCAGGTCTCTCTAGCTGACAACCTGGAGAGCCGTGGCAGCTCCCTACGTATCCCATGCCCGCTCTTTGCTCCCCTGAGTCCGGGACAGAGGATCCAGGGCACCCAGGGCGAAGCAGGAGCCCGTCGGCCGCAGCCCTGCCTGCCCCAGCAAAGCTGCTCAGCTCCGGCCACCGCACAAATGGAGTTTCCACTCGTCCTGGAAACTCTCAGCCCTTCACAGAAGCAAACCCAAGCGAGCACCAGCTTTTTTAAAGAGTTTTGTCCAAAGCAACCCCTGTTGTGTGACAACTGATCTTTGCCCCTCTGGAGTGCTGCACTCCACCAAGTCTGCCTTTAATTCCCCCGGGAGGCTGATTAGCTGATAACTGCTGTTTGGAAGGGCCCCATTTGCTCCAAGTGCCCAGGCCTCCCTCCCTGTATTTTCACCTCTTTTCTCAGTGCCGAACACGTACATGGGAAATAATTCCTGCGCGCCCTGAGCCGGGACTGGATTTGCTCTGGGATTTCATCTTATTTTGCCATCAGACACCTGACAGTGAGCAAAGTTGCACTGATGCAAACACGAGTTTACACACGCGGTCTTGTGCGAAGCAGGGACAGTGGCTTTTGCTTCGGTTCCCAGGCTCTGCTGCCTGTCACGGAGGGGACCAGGGCAGGCAAGGAGCTCTTGCCTGGCCGTACAGGGAAACACCAGCGCCGTGCCTACACTCAGAGATCACCAAAGCACAGCTGAGTTCGAGGTGACAATGGAAGCGGCTTAATGGGGAACACGGAGACAGAGCTTGGAGCGGTACCGCATCACTCCAGTTAGGTTGTATACGGCCAACGACTGAGCCTGCAGCTGGACGCCATCGCTGCTCCTGCAGCAGCACATCCATTTACTCCAGCACAAGCTTGCTCCCTGCAGAAATCCTGCCCTGTTCGGACACCTGGAGCCCTTCTCTGTTCAGTCCCTCCTCGCCTGCCTTGCTCAGCAGTGCGGCTTTCCTCTTTGCTACCTGGAGCCCACCTGCTTGCGCTGGCTGCAGCACGCTGAAGTTTTCCAGCTAAGACCAGATGCAAACTCTGTGCAAACGTGGCTGAAGCTTTTCCTGGCTCCTTCCATAAGCCCCCATGCTAGGGCTGCCAAAGAGGAGGAAAAGATGAAAGGCTCTCCCTTTGCATACCAAAGCCCTCTCTTTAGGATAAGGCTGTTTCCAGCAAAAGTTACTCGCATGCAAAAGCAGTTTCATGACTAAAGCAGTTTCATGACTAAATCTCTGCATCCTCCATGCCTCCTTCCATCCATGCTGTACAGACTGCTCCCTGAGTCATTTCAACTTCCCACACCAGCAAGCAGCGTGCCTTACCTGTTGCAACAGGAGAGAGACCTCTCCTGAAGTTTACTGCCTCTCTGCTCTCGCCGCTGAAAATCCTCTCCCGCAGCAGCACCTTGCTGGCCGCCGGGGATCCATGGTGCTTGCAAATCAGAGGCGAGGGCTCAGAGAAATTCCTGCAAGGAGCGATTTTGCTGGCTGAAACTCCGGCAGCACAGGTTGAGAGCGGCGAGGGAGAAAGTTGCAGGAGGTGGAACTCCCTCGCTGAAGAGCCAGCCCTTCCGTGACGGACTGGAGGAGGAGGAAGAGGAGAGGCATCGCCTGCTCCCTCGCTGGAGAAGTGAACTTGTGTGTGTGTGTGCGTATGTCAGAGCTGGGCAAGGACCCAAGCCTTAGAGCCAAATAATTGCAGAGCTTTTTACTGTTAGATTAACTAGTATTGCCATGAAATCCAGGACCTCAACTGCAAGGAGGGGGGGGTGGTGGAATATGTCAGGTAAATCCCTCCAACACACCTGAAAACCCAAAGATTGTTTTTAACTAGCTGCCAGGTGGGTGTTGCAAGGAGGGATGGGGAGAAGGGGGTGGGGGAAACCTGAATCTGCCCTCAGAGCAGCTGCGTGTGGAGAGACACTTTGAAGGTTGTTGTTGTTTGTGTTGGGGGAGCCCCCAGAAACCCCAGCTGCCGCCAATAAGCCCCAGGGTGCTCGGTGCTGTACAAGCAGAGGATGAAAAGGTGGTCCCTGTCCTGAAAAGGCAGGAGGCAGAGAAAAGAGAGGGAAGTAGCAAGGAGAGATGGCAGCACAGGGAGACCAAACATTGTACCAGAGCTTTGGGGGATTTTTCTTGGCAAAGAACGAGCATCCCAACTCTGCGGGTGTTGTTGGGGGCTGGACAGAGGGGAAGGGACGCAGCCCCTTCTGTGGGTGTCCCTTGTCACGTTGGCTAGAACACGGGCAGTTGGTGGGTAGCTTCAGTCCTCTTTGTCCCAGTCCCCTTCCCCCTCCCCTCCTTTTCCCCCCAACCCTCAGTACCCTCTTTAGATTGCAGTGGGGTTTGAACAGACACTGGGGTAGGTCTCAATGTGGGAAATCAATGTTCAGGTTTAGGTGAAGTTTTTCCCCCCTGTGGAGCATTTTTGCAGAGGAAATGACCAGCTTTCTGTACAGTTTTAGGAAAACAAAAACAAGTAAAGAATATGAAAACTGGACAATTTTAACTTTAAACAGTCTGAATAGGTGCCTAACTGCTCCTTTTGAGGCTCCATGCAGGGACAATGACGGAAGCAAGCACAGGAGCAGGTAGAGGAGAGAGACAGACCCCACTAGCACCCCGTTTGAGGAGGAGTGGTTGGTGCAAACTTGCGCCCTACTAGTCACCAGCAAATCCTCCAGGACAGCAGGTTGTGAATCCTCCAGCCACACATACAGCTTCAACTGGAACTTCTCTCAGACTGGACACTGTCAAATTAAATCACAGGACACCAATTCCTGGGAAAATCCATGTGACTTCATGGTGCAAATCCAAAAAGTTGTGAAGAGGTTGATGCATGATATATTGGATTATTTGGGGTTGTTTTTGGAGGGCAGTGAGAGCAATCTGGTAAATTAATCAAAAAATGCAGTTTTGATGGAATCAGAATTGTTCAGCACTTTAGATTAAAACTAGTGAACAGTTTGTACCAAGAACGAGAGAGGAAATTTGCACAGCATGGTGAGACTGAATGATCTCCCTGGGGTCACCCTGGGACAGTGCTGGGTTGAGAACTGATCTGCTAGCTTTTGTGCTACTAATGTTCTTATTGGGTGCTCTCCTCACAGCATCTTAATTCCACTTAGAAAATTACTTTGATTTCAAGCTCATCATGATCTTTCAGAAATAGTTTGAATGGAATGAGAAGGGGGCATAAATCCAGTTAGATTTACATGTGCAGCTTGTCCAGTTTTCCAGATGTTTTAGTTAGATGACTTGTAAGGGAACTTGCAGGGAAGTTTTGAGGAATATAGAAGTGATAGTACCTTGAAATTGCAAATCAGCTCCTCTTTAAGATGTCTCATGAGAGGAGGCCAGGTGGCTAGTCAGTAATGGCAAAGGGAGGCGCATTTGGGAGGAATGAAAAGAAAAGTTCCTTCATGCAGCTGTGTCTCTCTCAGCCACGGAAGGCGAGAAAATCAGGTATTGGTGGCTGGATTTCAATGGGGCTGAGGCAGGACTCAGAACAATACTTGTATTATACTTAGACATACCAAGATACAAGTGAGCAAACCTCTCGCTTCAGGGCATCAGCTGATTGCTACAAGAACCAGCATTTCCCTGTGTTTGGAGCCTTTCAGAACTGGCCAGGTGCCCTTGCTCCTTTTGCCTGCATCTGGAGCAGCGGGTAACCCTGGAGACATTGGACTTGGGGACTTGGTGTCATCTAGTGTGGCAAGGCATGAACTCTCAGCTAGCGAGGCTAGCAGTGCTGATCTTCAGCAAGGCAAGACTATCATGCCACCCTCAAGACAGCTCTCCTTTTTGCACTGCCTCACTGCTCTTCCAGGCGATCACAGAGGCACTCTTTCAGTCCCTTTTCTTTGCCGTGCTTTGCTGATGAAATGCTGTTTGAGGAAGCTGCTTCTCCTGGAAGGGCCATGTATCAGGCAGACCCTCCAGAAAGCTTGGGCATAAGCTAGGGATGGTTATTACCTGGTCCTCTTACAATACATGTACAAATGCCCAGTGAGCACAAAAGCCACTGACAACTCCACCGCGTTGCCAGCAGGTTGGTGACACCAGGTCTTCCTTTCCACAGCAGTGGCAGAGCATGGTACCAGTCTTGTTGGTACTTGGACTTAGTTTCAGTTCTCAGAGAAGACTTTACTCCCTGCATATGGAGCAGAGAAACATGTTAGCCAAACAGGTGTAGCTGGAGAAAAAAAATAGACAAGCTTTTTGGGTACACAAGTGAAGGAGGACTTGATTGTCCAAAAGTTGGTCCATTTTTCCAAAGGTACCAGTTGGTTTAATAAGAAATATTGCCTTTCCTAATTAAATCACGGCGCTGGGGTGAGCAGTGCTTTAGCTATGGAGAAGAGACCCTCAAATCTTCAGATTATAGTTGGTTAGGACGCTAAGATCATAGAAGATGGACTCTTGCCTTCTATACAAGGGCAAACAGGGGCTTTTAGGGCTCATTTGGATTGGTTGCTACCCCAGTGATCCAGGAAGGGAAAGAAGCACAGGAGAACTTCTCCTGAGGTCCAGCTGTTAATTATCTATCAGGGGTGGTTGAGAGCCTGGGACTGGTGAAAACGGTCTGGATCTGCCTTCTCAGCTCTCCTACTCAATTTGAAATCAGGCTGGGTTGGAAGAAAAGTGTTGTGTTTGTCCCAGGGAGCAACTCCTGCTTCTGCAGAAAGGGGTGGGTTGCAGAATTACCTGTGGTTGCAAGCAGAGAGGATTGGCCTGGCTGGGTGAGCTGCGCCAGGAGGAAAGAAAGAAGGAAGACAGAGCCGTGCACGATGCCTGGCTTTGCCCTGAGCACTGCTTCACACCACTCAGTCAATCAAACAAGCCAACAAAAGCTCCATAAGCTGGTGTCAACATTTCATGCCGCCATGTCCCGCTGCTGGGATCTTGCCCCGTCAGATGCAACGGGCCCTTTTCCAGGGCATGGGGAATGTCAGAGCTCCATCGCTTGGCTGGCAAAGACGCTCCTTTCTCCCTAATCACGGGGAGAGATTTCATTTCCTGGTTCCGCCCAAGATCTCCATTTGATAAAGCCAAGATGTTCTGCTGTGGGTTAGCTGCACGCAAAGAGTTTTGCAGAGAAGCAGCATGTTCAGGCTAGGGTAGGGAAATCACCACCGGCCTCTCTGGACCGACAAGAAACACTTATAGGGGCCTCACTGCCAATGGCTATACCTACTCACTGCCCTGGGGACCAGACCTGCCTGCCTCCCGAACACATGCCTGCAGGCCCATCTTCCAGCTCATCCTCCTAAACACGTGCCCTTCCCGGCCAACACTTGCAACTGGCCCCACCAGAGCATTGCCTCCGTGGATCTGGAGGTCAGGGCAGTGCTGCTGAGATGTGGCACTGGGGTGGTTCTCCAAACCCTCCTGCACTCAGAAACAGACGTGATGGTGCTACCCCCTTGATCATCCCTGCTGAGGGTTTGGCACTCTTTAAGCGAGCTGGCCCAGCTAGGGACTGAAATGCTCTAGCTTTGTGGTGAGGGTGGGCTCCTAACCTTGTGGTGGGCACTTCCTAAGTGGTCCCGCCTCCCATTGCTCTCCCATGCCTGACCTGATTTATCAGGCCACCTCCAAATCTACAGCAAATGTCCGCTCACCGGTGTGCTGGGATCTGACGGCCCCCAGGCAGAGCCAAGCCAGACTGAGAGTTACCTCCCTCAGGGAGAAAAAACTTCTGTTTCCCCTTTGCAAAAAAGAGAGCCGGTCCTTGGGTCTGGCCTTTGAGCCTCAGCATCTGCTACGCTGAAATGCTCTGTGGGTATGTTTGCACGGGAGCGTGCAGGGACTTGCACGGGAAGGGGCGATTATCTGCCTGGAACAACAGCAGCATTTTCCCCAACAAGCGGGAGCGTGTGCTGGGGGAGGGGAGGATCCAGCCTTGTGCAGGAATCAGCTCCCTGTGCTTGTGTGTGCACTGCAACCTCGTTGACCAGCGCTGATAATAACCCTCCGTGAAGCTGCTCAGATGAGTCAGGATGGTTCCCGTGGAGCTGCAAACCACCGTGCAGCTCCCAGCCGGGCAGAACACGTGGGGGAGCGAGGCAGGTGCTGTCTGCAGAGAGGGACAGGCAGGTTGCATCTCTCTCATCTTCTTCTTCTTCTGTGCCAAGGGGCACAGGGTGGATCCATCTCTCCCTTTGCATGGGACCAAAGGCCCTGAACCGCATCTCTTTGTGCAAACCTGATTCTCACTCTGAGAATCACCCTTTTTACCCAATACAAATTTGACTGGGATTTCCATAGAGCAGCTCTGCGTTACTGTGGCCTGAGGTCCAAGAGGAGTCCAAGAGGGTTTGACTCAGGCCACCCATCATACTTAGTTTTGGGGATAGAGGCTGGTGCAATGCAGACCACTCCTTCTGGTCTCCCTGGAATCCAGTGCAGGCTCCACTAAGACGTCTTTGGCTTTTGAGGCTGAATGCTGGGTAGTCCCTGCCCTTACAGGCACAGAAGGGCATCACCACAGAGCTCATGCTGGAATCGGGCCCCCCACTCTCTATGGTGTTGCACAAGGCTATTGTGTGAGACAGATCAAACACAAGGGATTGCTAAGAGTGAAGGACACGAGGTTGTTGGCAATGTTGGACCAGAATCCAAGTCTCTGCGGGCCCTTTGTGGGGTCATAACCACTGCCGCGCCGTGCGCCTCTTGTTGGCTTCCCCACCAAGGATGATGCACACCGATTCTTAACAGGGCACTGCTGACAGGTCCCTTACCCCTTTAAAAGAGATGAAGTCATCTGCCTCCGAAGCCATCTGGCACCAGGACAGAGTCAGAAGCTCAGTGCAACAGAAGGCTGGGATGCCAGCCCGCAGAGGGGATGTCATCGCTCTACAGACAGATGGGACCCTGATGGGATGGGGCGAGATGCTGAGCAAGACCCCAGGAGAAGGTTCGGTGTTTCAGGGAAGGCGATGAAGACCCGTCGGCAGAGAGTACCGGGGTGTACCACAGCTCCGATTCCATCGTCCGTGCCGAGCGGAGCCCCGTCGGGAGGCGGGAGCCGCGCACTGTCCTCCTGGGAGGGCACGGGCTGGACCACTGCTCTCGTCATGGGATGAGCTAGCGAGTCAGCGTGTCTCCTCCTCCCCCTCCATCCGTCTGCACGGAGCAGGCATTAGCTCATCTCAAGCCAATCGGTCTCCACCACGTGCCGGATGACTGATCTCATCGTTGGCTGGGGTGGCGGTGACTGAATCCGGAGCGGCTGTGTGACTGCAGTCTCCGCGGGGCGGCCATCGGGGCAGAGCGGGGAGAGAAGCCACCACATCCCTGCGAGGCATGGGGAAGTGACCTCAAGCAAAACTGCCCACCAGACCTGAGCAGGTGATATCATCACAGCGTGCTGGGGGACGAGGCGAAGTCCTTGCCGGCGTGCCCAGAGGACAGCCTCTCGCTTCCAGCTCTGGCAGGAGGTTTCTCTCTTCAGTTTCTGAGGTAGCATCGCCGGCCTTCCATTCCCAGAGCCTCTTGTATCACAGACTCCTTAACCCTCCTAGCTTAATTAGTTAAGGAGCTGGTGCTCTTCACAGGACTTCACTGGGTCATGCTATGGTCCACCAGGAATGTCCCAGGCCACCATAAGTCTTTCTGAAGTTACTGCACTGGAGCCCCTTCTCCCCACCATGCATGGTGGCTTCCAGTCAAGGAAGGGCCCCAGCAAGTCCCTCCTCGTGACCTGCTCCTCAGGAAGGAGCTGGGGCTGTGGTGGATGGATGAACGCAGACATGCCTTTCCATCATCCTGGCTGAGAAACCAAGCTTCAGCTTGGTGTTTGTGCAGGAGAAAGGGGTTGGTGGGGGTGGCAGTGAAGAAGGGTGGAAGGGAGAACGTGGGAAATGGTTGGGTCTTTGCTAGGAGGTGGGGAAAGAGGACAGCGAGTTAATTTGTCTGAAGGGCAGAGCAGGGACGAGACGTTAAATTACAACCCCATAAGTTCAGGTGTCTGTCCAGGGGGAATGAGCTGTTCCCAGAAGATGCCTCTCTCCCCTCACTGGCCCCACACAACGAGCTTAGACTGGATGTTTAACTTTTAGTCCGGTGCACTGGGTCGCCTGTTTGGGATTGCACAGGCACTGGGGGATCAGGCACAGGCAGAGCAGGGGGCTGCCCGCTCTCTTCCTTCACTCAGAGGTCTCCAGTTTGCCCAGCTCAAGCAGAAACCTTTCAAAGTGGAGGTTAATTTGCAAGTAGGGAAATAACTTGCGTTTGTTCTGGTCTGGCCTGAAAAATCCTGGACCACTAACCCTTTTCCCTAGGAAAGACCACTCCCCTCGTGCTTTATCTTGCTTTGGGAAAAAAATTCTCTTCTACTCCAGCCCCGATCCTTTGTACCCTCTTCTCCTTTGAATAGCAGTCTGTAAATGTTTCTCTGTTAATCAATTGCCTCAACCCCAGATTTTCCTGCTCCCCTTTCAGATCTTCACTGTCTACCACTTCTCCTTCGGCTTGGTGCTGAGACCTGACGTCCAGTCATGCCTGGTGGAGAAGCCAGCCTGGAACTTTCTTGCTCCAAGGGCATTATAAAGAGGTGCCTTTGTGCAACAGAGCCTTGTACCAGGAACACAATCCATGTGATGATTATCTCGATACCATCCTCACTGAACCAGGGGAGCCTGAGCCAAAAGAAAAATTTAGAGCTAAACAGCTCTTGTTTACAGGAAGCCAGAGCACAGTGTCTGGGCTTGTACCAGTGTAGCAGGAGATGTTGCTATTGTCTCAGACTGCAAAATATTGATGGATGGCGTGTCCCTGAGATTTCCCAGGGACGCTGTGGGAGCAATTTCCCTAATTTCTGAAGCATCTTGCATGGCAGCCCAAGGGGAAAAGTGTTTGCTTTGGCTGAACTGGACAATCAAGCAAGGGTCATCAACTTTATTGACTGTTATGTTTGGCATGATCACTGCAGGCTTTGCAACCTATGCAGCACTCTTTGTGTGTCAGTATGGAGAAAGACAGGGTCTCAGCCGTGTTGTAAAGGGCAGTGGCCACCATCGGACACAGTACCAGCAGCCCGAATCTCCATGAATTTGTACGACCGAACAAATCCACTGTCCAAACTCCCACTGATTTCTCACAGGGTATCAAAGAAGAGGAGACAAACTTCTGTCCCAACAGTGAAGCTACTTTTCTGGGGATATTATTGTCTTCCTTCTGGGTTTACAAAACTGTGGTCCTACAGGCAAAAAGCTGGTGGAGTGTTCTGCAGAAATGGGTAAAGAGCCTCATCTCCAAGGCTTGTCCCGCTCTGGGACAAGACAACAAAGAACTGAGAGAGAAAATCAAAATGGCCGACTGCTATCCAGATGTGAGGGAGGGCTTGCCCACATCTGGCAGGGAGTGTTTCACAATGGGAACAGCTTTCCTCAGCCCTCTGCACACAGCTGGGGGCGGCTGTTGCACCCACAAACAGGATGGTCCAGTTCCTGTGGAGGCAGAAGATCTGTTTGGCCAGTTCGATGAGTCAGAGAACACTTACCAAGACCTTTTTGCATCAGGAAATATGTTTTGATGCAAACAGGAAGAAGTTAAAAGAGTGAAAAGTGAGAGAAATACGGATTGCAGAGGCATTTCCCCGACCCAAACAGCAAATCTTAGTGCTGAGGGATACCATCCAGCCCAGTCAGGACAGTCAGTTTGGGATTCACCAGTGACCCACTGCCTGCTTTCAAGCGAGCCACATTTGCTAACTGCCCATGGACTTACAGGTAAGACTTTACCTGTCTTTGAAACGCTTTGTCCAAGCACTCAGAGAAATGTTTGAGAGGTTTCCCCTTGGACTTATGCTGCTGGTTTTTATCAGTCCTGGGCTCCTTCCCGTCGTTGCTGGTGTGGGGGGTATAAGGATGTATGTAGGGCTGACAGTCTTCTTGGTAAAACACTTGTGATGGGAGCAGGACGGGCAGGGCATCTCTAGATGTTGACCTGGGGCCACCACATCTCCTAGATGTCTGTCATCTCCCAGTGCCTGCATCCTCCAAGGGAGGCAGGGAGATCTGTTAACCTCCTTTTCATCAGTGGGGAAACTGAGGCACAGAGATGTTCAGCTATACTTACAAATATTTTAAGCCAAACAGGGATTAGGTGGGTGAGGGGGAGCAAAGGAATGGAGAAGGGGCCTGAGGACTAGGAGGTTTGGTGGGACCAGAAGATACAGGCTACCAAAGGGCTGCCTTGGGAAGGTGAGCCTGCCCAGCCTCCTTTGTGGAGCCAAAGTCTCTGTTTTGTCAGGGTTAGCGAAGGTGATTACCTTGTCACCCTGTCCAGCAGATCCTTCCGCAGGGAGCTGGGCATGAGAAATCAACTCAGCTGCTTGAGATGAAGGCTGGATATATTACCGAACAGCAAATACAGTGTCTCTTCAGCATTCCCTCTAAACACAGATTTCCTGGTTTGCCTTGAATCTGTGAAAGATGTGTGCAGTGAGGCCATGCATGGGAAATGGATGAAGGCAGCAGGCACCTCTGCTTTGCCTGTAACACCAGGCAACGTGACCCTGAGAGGGCTGCAGAGCAGCTCCATGGTGCCAGGGCTTTGCTCATGATGCTGACCCTGCCCTGAGGTCGTGGTGCCCTCTAAATTCCCCCAGAAAGGAGGTTTCTCCATTTTCTGCTATGTCAGGGTTCTTCACCATTGATGTTGGGTTGGGGCTTTTGCTCTAAAGCAGCTTTGAGTCTCCACCCTTCCCTCCTCCCCCTGTCTTGTGCAGTTTGGGCATAGCATGAGCAAGAGGAAGGGTTGACCTTCATTAGAATAAATACGAGAGGCAGTCTGCCAGAAAGATAAACAAAAAAAGGGCTGGGTGAGAGGTGTGGAGAATCCCTAAAGCTGAGGGGCTTTGCATTAATTATATCAAGTGTTTGAACGGCAAAAATACCCATCTCCATTTTCATGCGCGTTCACTTTAAAAAAAAAAAAAAATCCTGCTTAATTGCTCCACTTAATTCATTAAAGGATTATAGCAAAGACTAAAGGAAAAAAAGTGAAGTATGATGGGTGGTTCTGGCATCCCGCTCCAAATTATCCATGCGTGTTTTGGAGGTAGCACAGGGCGCGAACATGACTCCTCCACCCAGCGTTCCTGCTCTGTTCCCAGCAGAGCGGGGTGAACCCTGGTGCCCAGGAGCTTGAGCAACCTCGACCACTGGGACGGTTGGGTATCAGGAGCACAGCCCCAGGCACTCTTCCTTGCTCAGCAGATGAAAATCCTCCCCAGTGCTTTGATGGCACCAAGTCCTTTGCAGGAGGCTTTGCTGAGACCTCAAGACATCCTCCAACCTCTTTACTTGGCTGCACATTTGACAGATGCTTCTGACCCATTGGCAGTATCCAGTACAAAGCTGTCCCATTAACCAGGGTTTTCTTTTTTTTAACAGAGCTGAAATGCTGCAGCAGAAGGCTGTGATGATTTTTGCAAAATGTCTTCTGTATTCATTTGCACTGAGCTTTAAAAGTAAACCTGGGAGGCTGGTTTATCTCTCAGGTGCATTTTTATTTGAGTTCCCACCATTTAGAGGTTAGGCTGATGTATGCCATGCTGGTGCGGGTCTGCCTGCATCACTTCTGGGCAGGGACCTTACTGGCAGAAAAAGGGTTAGGAGAAATGGTGGCTGGTGCAGGTGGGGAGTTTGCTGCCTGATAAAGAGGAGGGGAGTGGCTGGCAGGAGGTTAAGGGCAGGAGATGAGATTGTTCATCACTTCTCTGAGAGTGTTTTGGTGTGATCAACGCTGGGATGGAGTGGTGGCTTTGGAGCAGAAGAAGGATAAGGGTAAGTCCACCTTGGAGCGACTAGCTGTCCTCAGGAGTGGAGGAAAGTGCTGCCATGAGCAAAGGGTGTGGGGGATCTCACAAGGCAATAGGAATGGGGCTCGGCAGCCAGAGTGTGTGTGTGAAACCACCTTTAAGCTATTACTTTGTCCTGGGGAAGGCTTGTGACTAACAGCCCTGAGGGACTGTGTTTGGGGGTGAGGCGTTTGGGATGCTGTTGTAGGGCCCCTGAAATTGGATCACACCCCAACAAACAGTTTATTTGCTGAAAAGAGGTGGAGGCTGCCTTCTGTCCCGCTCCTCACAGCTCAGCAAAGGGCTTGGCCTTGGGAAGCGAGGCTGTGCATGAGGAGGCCAGGACAGCATGGCAGTCCTCGGTGTGGACTTCCCATGCTGCCCGGAGTGCATCGCCTTCCCAAATCAAGCTCCTGCGGGGCCTGAGGTCACCATTTCAACACTGCCTCTTCCCAGCTGCCAGCGTGCCCCGAGCCAAGATGGGCTGGGGAGGTGGAGTGAGGTATTGCAACCTGTTCCCTCCAGCAATGACTGCGTACACATGGCTCGTGAGCAATAGCAGGGGCTGTTCCGAAGCCGGGGTTTGGCCTGAAAGGGGAGCAGGGCATCTACTGCTGTGGGGTGCCCTCAAATCAATGCACAACACCTGGAGCAGCTGGCTGGGCTCAGGCAAAGCTGAGCACCCAGGCAGGGCTCAGCCCCTCTGCAGAGCATCTTGGGTTCAGCTTGACAAGCCTGGCTTTCGCTCCCTTCTTCCCTTGATTGTCCCTCTCCGATCTTATCATTGACCGCCGGTGGTAGCAGGTGCCTCACAAAAAAGCCAGACTGGCGCTACAGACTTGTGTGTGTGAGGGGGAAACAGCAAATCATCCTTGAAACAATGTCCCTTTTCAGAGCCTTGGCTCCTGGCGGGAATAATCGGTCCTCCCTGGGTGGCTCAGCCTGGCAGCAGCTCTGCCTAATCCTGCCCAAGCTGGGGCAAATCTGTGGATTGCTCAGCTGTGGGGTGACACGGGATGCTTCTGCAGCCCATTGGGGAGCTCCTGCGGCTTGTTGTGGCTCTGGAGGAGGCTGGGAGGAGGAAAGGGCAGGTGATGTGTTTGCACAGATGGGCACATCTGTACAGGTGGGCACATCTGTATGGGCAGGCAGGAGCGCTTGGGAGGGGTGGGTCGTGCTCTGCTCTTAGGGCAGCCCCCATAGGGAATGCTGAGGGTTGATCTGGGGTGGGAATCAGGGTGCAATAAGGAATCAGTGTCAACGGCCATCCCTTGCCGGGTGGGAAGAGGACTAACTGCTTGTTCGTGGGTCAGTCTTTGTACTCCGGAGCTGGAATCAAGGCAGAGATCCCAACCCTGGTGTGCTGCAGCGACAGGTTGCAAGCAGCCCCGTGCCCTGGACGTAGCTGTTGCCTGCAGAATGGCTGCCCTCACCTGCGGGTGAAAAATAAGGGCTGTTCAAAGACTTTCAGGGTCTGAATAACCCTGTTTCCTCTGAGTGGAGGAAGAGATGGTATGATCGTGCTCTCTGGAGCTGTTTGCAATAGTGCTGCTCAGATTACAGGTGTGTGTGCGTGCAGAGATTTAATTTCAGGAGTTGTCAGCAATGCATGTTCACAGGGGACTTCTTTTTGCAAGTGAATCTTGTGCTGTTTTGGATGTAATATTCATTGTTTGAAATGCCCTCCTGGAGTTTTTCCCCTACTGACTTTTATCTGTCTCCGCCATCGTAAATATCATCTCATTTTCTCTTTCAAATGGGTCCTGGAATGAACGCTGTGGGCTGTCTTGTACCCCAGACTGGGGAATTCAGATTTTATTTGCAACATGCCAGGGAATTTTATTTTCCAGTAACGACTTGTGCTATAATTGTGAACTTCCTCTTACAACACAGATCTACCTCCCCACTTCCCCGGTGAACACTCACTTTGGGAATGGAGGCTGGAGCACTGCTGGTGTTTTTCAGTGGGTTTTCTCTAGTCCCCTTGAAATTCCCAGAGTTTTAGCAAAGCTGCTGCAGGAGGACAGGGACTTGGACACCTTTTGCTGCACAACATCTGGAGGGAGAGATGCATGAAGGGCCATTGCAGTTGGACCTGCCCCACAGGGAGGATGGAGGATAATCCCCTCTTACCTCCTCTACCTTCTGCCTTCCCTCCCCAGCTCCTGTTTTCCACTTCCTTTGCCTCCTCTCAGCAAGCTCTGACCCACAGCCTGGCCCTGGGTCACCTCCTAATCGGGGATCAAAGCCAAGCTCACACCTACGGTGCTGGCAGGGAGGGCAGCGCTGCCCTGTCTCCTGCCCTGCACGCTCCCTGCCCGACTTGTGCCTGCCAGTGTCGTCTGACGGCTGCAATTAGGATGGGAGAGGAGAGTTTACTTAGCCTGCTCCTGCCAGACCCCAGGGTGATGAAAGTTGGTTTTTTAAAGGCAGCGAGATAGGGCTGGGGAGAGGATCAAAGGCATCCTGCCTGCCTACAGAAGCAGTTGGTGATGCAAAGCGCAGGGCTGTGCTCTCCGAGGCGATGCTCAGCCCTGCACACCGGGCACATCTCGCCCTCCCAGCCCTGCTCGAGGTTCCCCCTGACCGCAGCGCTGGTTCCAGACCTGCTCCCAGTACCGCTCCCTGGAGCCGGGAAAGCTCTGGGCTATGCCGACGATAGACATCCCTTTGCCACCAACTCTTTCTCTTGCATTAGGGCCCACAGAGAAGTGGCTGTGGCTCCTGGCATTGGGGGGGTCCTTTGGCCTCTCCTGGGGGGACACACAGCACCCTCATGTCCCACGTCCAGGGGCAGAGCTGCAGAAATTGCATTACCATTAAAATGCAGCTTGCGCTGCCTGGCAAGCGTGGAGCAGCCTCTGTTCCCACGGACTCATTTACCTGCTTGGAAGTGGAAAGTGTTCAGTACCTGGCGGGCTCTGCTGAGCTAATTAATTTATTTAATAACGCTGCTTAGCTGCTCTCCAGGCCTAGCTGCTTTGCATCCCAAAGGGGGATGATTTTTTTAGAAATTCCCAGTGGAGATGCGCCTGGTTTATTTATATATAGAGATTTTGTTGTTGTTGTTGTTCTCCATTTTGTACAGCACCTTGCACAATAGGGCTCTGGCTCCGTACCCCTGCTCTGACATGCTGTTGTCACGCACATGAGCACTCCCACCGGTCTGGGGACGCTCCTGCTCAACCGCTCCATGAATGCTGTGGGCTCTGCCCTCTGGGAGAATAAATCATAGGGCCCCATGAACCAGAGGAGCTGCAGCTTGAGCTAACAATCCAGCCTAATTAACCTGAAATCTTCCGAGAGTTGCAGTCGCTAGAGGGAGACAGGGGAGCCCCTGCTGCTAGCCGGGGTGTGAATGATTCACGGGCACCCTGTTTCCCTTCCTCTGCAGTCCCCGGGATGAAATCCAGCTGGCTCGGAGGGGTGCAGGAGGATGCCCTGTTAGCTTTCCATCATGACTGTTGTCATCTCAGTTTTGATTCTCCCAGCCGACACCTTCCCCTCGGCTGCAGCCGGCTGGAAGTAGGGACCAGGCTATGCCCTGGACTAGGGACGTGCATTTCCTAGCAGGGATTAGGAAAGCCTTGTTACCTTACTGGGAACATCTACCCATTTTTCCTGTTGCCACTGGCAAAGCTGTTGGGACAGTTGACTTCAGGAAGCTTTTGTCTTGTTGCAACACAAAATGGAAATGCTGATCAAGGCTGCCTTGCCTTCAGGGACAAGCAAGAAAACATGGGGGTGGGGAAAATGTCTGTTATCCTGTAGGGCAGGTGCAGGGTGTGCAACTGGAATTACCCAAAGCAGTGCCCATGGAGGCATCTGGGCACTGGGGACGTTGGCTTACTCCTGGGGCACGGGTGCAGGTCTTGCCCTTGCTGCCCCAGGGACCGGGGAGGGAACGAGAGGAAGAACATGCCATGGGTTTGTTTGCCCAAAGCACGGCCAGTGCTGCTGTCCCAGGTTTGGTTGGGATAGAGTTAATTTTCTTCTTAGCTGGTACAATGTGTTTTGGATTTAGTGTGAGAATAATGCTGATAACACACTGATGTTTAGTTGTTGCTAAGTAGTGCTTATCCTAAGTTAAGGATTTTTCAGTTTCCCATGCTTTGCCAGCAAGCAGGTGCACAAGAAGCTGGGATGGACCATGGCCAGGACAGCTGACGGGAACTAGCCAAAAAGATGTTCCATACCATAGAATGTCATGCTGGGTATATAAACTGGGGGGAATTGACCGGGAGGGGCCGATCGCTGCTTGGGCATCGGTCAGCAGGTGGTGAGCAGCTGCATCGTGCATCGCTTGTCTTTTCTTGTTGTTTGAGGTTTTTTTTAAATTTTATTTTATTATATCCCTTTTCATTACTATTATTATTACTATATTTTATTACTATTAGTATTAAATTTTATTTTACTGTAGTTATTAGATCGTTCCTACCTGAACCCACGAGTTTTACTTTTTTTTCCAATTCTCCTCACCATCCCACTGGGAAGGGGGGAGTGAGTGAGCAGCTGCATGGTGCCTAGTTGCTGTCTGGGCTTAAACCACAACGCATGGGTGCATCTCTGCCAGAGCCTGGCTCTGCGGCAGCGTTCAGCAAGATGCACCCTGGCATCATCCAGCCGAAACCTTAGGTGACCATCCTGTTCACGTGGGGACTTCTGTGGGTAGATCCTGTCCTGAAAGAGAAGAAAAAGCTCCCAGCACTGTGGCTGGATGAGGATCTTTTCCACTTTAGCTCAGCCAGGGCTTGGAAGCCCCAGCCTCGTCAGTGGAACGAGGTGCCTGTCGCTCCCAGCGCAGGCTCGCTCACCCAATGCCATTCCCCACGCTTTCTGACCGCTCCGCACAAGTTTGCTCTCCTCTTCGCCCTGAGACAGACTTGGGTGTTTCCATGACTTGCACCCCTGGTTTGTGCCCCGGCAGGTTGCTCTCCTCCTTGCGTTCCCGATTCCTTCCCCAAATTGCATTTTTCTCTGCCGGTGAGTCACGCGTCGTACTGTTGCAATACTCACCTTGCCGCGACCTCTGTGGGAGCCGTGTCCCTGCATGCAGGAGCTCATTCGGGGCGCAGTGATTCAGCTCGGATCAGAGGACTTGCGCCTCTTCCCTGTGCCCAGCTGTGTGTATCCAAGAAAGCATTTCTGCCTGGTGGGGAGTGAATCACCCAGGAGTGGCTTACCCAGCCCTGCCTGCCGCGAGCAGGAAGGGGAACGCGAGGAGCGGAGAAGGGGAACGTCGCTGGGAATTCACCGGCAGGGAAGCCTTCCTCCTGCGCTTGACACCGGGGCCGCTTTGCAATGCAACGCTCCGGTTTTGGGTTGCAGAGGAAGAAGAGCCAAGTGGAGATGCAGCATTTGGTTGCTCTTGTACAGGCTTGCAGGTCACCCTGGTGGCTGTCTTCCCGGAGCGGAGAGCAGCCGGTGCCTGCCCCGCTCCGACTGCATGGGCTGCAGCTTGTCTCCAGCCCTGTGGCTTGTTCTCTGCTGATGCTTCAGGCAAGCTGGGACATGGCCACCGCGGAGAGGACGTCCGCTTTGTCATGCCTTGAGCTGGTGCTGGGCTGATCTCTCTGCCGATTCCCACAGCTGCTCTCTGGAGCGAGAGGCTGGGGGTTTTCCAAGTAGGGGAGCTGGGACGGGGCCATCCTGCCTGCTCAGCTGTCATCTCCAACAGGCAGTGGGTGGCATTTTGAGTGGAAGGAGGGAGCTTTCGTCGTGTTCTTTCTGCTGTATTATTTCATTTGCTGTGGTCTGCATTTGCTGTACACTGGCCCAGAGCAGTTAAGGGCATCTAATTTAAGAACTACTAGAATAAATGTAAGTTGTGGCAATGACATCAGTTTTAAAAGAAAGCCACTTGGTGAGTCTTCCTCTTTGACCTGTCTGTTTTGGAGCACTCTGTAGCATGGCAAGCATTACTCACTTGGAGCAAAATCATTTTTGCGCTACCAGGTCCTGGCTGTAGGGAGCTGGGAGCTGAAGGTAAGGCTGCTTTGGGCTCCCCAAAAAGCTGATGTGATGGATGAGTCTGGTGAGCACCTGTTTAGATGGGATTTGCAAAAAATATGTCCCTATCAGGTCAGAGCAGCCTTCTGGCCAGTCACTGAACAGCCTCCTCCCCTGGGAAGCTATGGGTGCAGCCTGGGAGCACTGAGAAAGGGCAGGACCCGTGCAGGGACCCCGGTGTCAGGGTCTGCAGTCAGCCCACCGGTGGGTTGTCCCACGAAGAGCTGTGCTCTGAGGTGCCTGCCAGGCCCCATTGGTTGGCTATGGGTCCGACCTGAGTTTTCCAATGGGAATATCAGCCGGATTGCTGTGCCTCACTACAGGCTCCATTCAGTCTACCCGAGGAGCGATCTGGACAACAGCAAAGCTGGGTCTGATCTGGAAGCAGGTCCCTAAAGGATAGCGTTGATGCGCTCATCTGTACGTCCCCACCCTGTGTAACATCAGACTCAGCTCGCTGCCTTCATTTTCAAGGTGAATCATGGCTTATCTCACCCAGCCTAGCATCCCTCATTTGATACCAAGCAATGGGCTGTTGCCTCATGAGCTTGGGAAGAAGACTCCCAACCTCCCCCCAAGGGTGTCAGCATCCTTCAGGCACCTTCTTCGCTCTGTTACCGCTGGCAGACGCATGCACGTGCATGCAGCTGGTGCTGAGGCATCCCGGGACGAGGGCTGCGAGGTGGTAATTCACACGATCAATAACTGCAGAGGATGAATCTCAGATACACATCTCTGGGGCAAGGCAAAAGACCTGCAGCTCATGTATTTCTGGCACAGGAATCAAGTGTCCCAATAAAATTACAGCCCCTGAAAGTTAAATGGTAGATCTGACACTGATAGGTGTGGGTAGGGAATTTCCTGCAAACTGCTGACTATAAACATGACCATTAATATTATTCTGAGAGGATCTTGTTCATGATTTATTAGACCTGTGTGGGACAGGCCCATAGAAGACACATGGAATAAATCAGGTGAAACCCAGAAATGCCCTTGAGCTGGTTCAACCCCTGCTACTGCAGCAAGGGCAATGGGAGCACGGCAGCCTGCGGGTAGGCTTTCCATGGGCATGCCGCAGTGCTGGCCAGGATGGGGTCTGCTGATGGGACCTGGGATTAAGAGAGGACAGGAGCAGGAGGCTGGGAGGGGAGTTGTGAGAAGCTCGGTCCTTCCCAGGACCCGAAACGGCCGGGCTATGGCAGCGTGCAGCTTTGTGCCCCACACCGCCGACGGAGGCTGGGGGGCGGGAGGGAGGCATGTTGCTACAGTTCTGCCATTACCACATCCAAAATTATCCTTCGTATAAACAAGGCAAGCAAGCAAACCTCAGGACAAACCGGGACTCGTCTGGGGGAAGCGGGAAAAGGCAGGAGCCACCAGGTGAGGGGGAGCCAGGTTGTACGGGGGACTGCTCGTTCAGGCGGTGGGCTCCTGTTGCTGGAACTGCAATTAAACCCATCTCACCTGGCCTTGCTCGGAGGCTGCTGGACACTCTTGCAACGGTGGCATGATGTGTCTGAATTGCCCCCGGTGCAGTTTGGAAAGGGGAAGATGTGGATGTAAAGGAGCTGGGGGTAACTGGGGAGCAGCTCCGCTGTGCTGATGTAGGAACTTCTCCTTTGCTCCAGGCAATTATCCAGCAGCAATTATCTCCTGTGGGTGAAGCTCTTGCTGGGTTTTATTTCCCGGACATCTAACGACTTGCCTGAAGAAAGATCTGCTGTAAAGCCTGCATCACCCTGCTCTGTGCACTAGTACGAGGCTTTGTGCCTGGCTGACTTACGTTCGGACGGGTGCCAGCAAACGGGCTCTGCAGGGGGAACTGAAGCAGCAAAGGGACCGTCTGCCTGGGCTCTAAAGCATCCTGGACTGAGGTTTAAAGCCTAGGCCAGTACGTTGGCATAAATTATCTTCTCATTCAGCATTCCTACTTCCTCCAGACTCTGGTGGGCCTTTTCTGTCCATGGTTGTATAGGGAGGGTCTAGCTCCATGGGGCCCAGTGTTGCACTAAAAAATGAACGTTGTGTACCATCACTGCCCTGGTTGGGCTGAGGGTGGAGATTTGCCACTGAGATTTAGGACAGGTCATCAGGTATTAGGTGGCTTTTAACAGGGAATTAACCTAAAGGCTTACACACCAGGGCTCTGGTGGGGGTGTCTGTGTTTTAGGTGGCTGAGCTGACCGCTGGGGTCAATCTGCCTTCTGAAGGGCTTTCCCTGGTACCTGGACAGCATCTCCTTTCAGTTGCATTTTCTTGCTGTTAGTTTCTTTTCATGGAAAATAAGTAATTCTGGGGACATACTGACATGGAAAGGAAAGGAGGACAAAATAGGAGGTTTGCTGTCATGATAAATCAGGTACCCTGTGAGGGTCACGTGCATCCTCAGAGTATGAGGTTATTCCTCAGCACCAGTGTCTGAACTTGTCTTTGGTAAGGAGGTAAATGACATCTTTATTGGACAGGTATTTTTAGCTGTGCTCCAGGCAAGCAGCTTGAACATCCTGGGTATCAAATCAGAGGGGTAAAGTCCTTGAAAAGAGGTATTCCAAGCACCAGGGGAGCAAGAATTGAGAAATAACCAGTTCCTTGACTGCCCATGGGAAAGCCAGCCTTCTGGTTAGCTTCAGCACAAGCTTTGCAGCCATGTAGGCAGGCAGATGGATGGTTGAGATCTTCTAATACATATTGGCCAATACTGACATGGTTGTGGCATATGTGTACATAGGATGACTATGAGTAGCCTAAATATGATTGTTGAGCAATAGTTTGCTGTTATACGAATAACACAGATGTTGCACAACCAGGGAGGGGTAATCCTTCAGGTGTCCCAGTGCCTCAGCTGTGGCTCTGCTCAGCTTAGAGTCCTGCTTAAGCAATGCTGTGGGAGCACAACGCAGAGCACATGGTGCTCCTTAATGTCATTTCTTGTTTTGGGTGCAGGGGACAGATCCTGCACCCTATCTCTTTTGCACTTTTGTTGCTAAGTGACACGCTGCTGATGGAGGTGCCTGTCCCTCTGTCCACCAGCCACCCCTCGTCCCCTCATTTAGCATCAGTCCGAGCTGAGCAAGGGCACAGGAGCTGCGGCTGTTGCACAGAGACACTATCAGCAGACATAGGACTGCTCTCGGATAAGCTTGGGGCCAAGTGTTTCATCCAGTTTTAAGTCTGGAGAACTTCACACTTACAGCCTCGGGGTGCAAGGAGCCCAGAATGGCTGCAGGTGGGAACACACCCCATCATGTCAATGCGCTTTGGCTCCGCTGCTCACTGCTGCTGGGTAATCTGGCAGCGTGAGGTGTTCAGATGTGGATCAGCACTGGCTGATCATTAAACAGGCCCAGATTGCTATTTTTGTCTTCTTAATACTCCCTAAGCTGGTTATAGAGGAAATTCTACTTTAGACACTACCGTGCGCTCCCTGCCAGTCCTTAGCACAGCTCATCATAGTACCAGTTTCAGCAACATGCGGGATTCCCAAATGGATAGAAAATTATGGGGCATAGCTTTGTTAGGCGCTTGGAAAGGGTTTGTCTGTGCAAAAGCAGAACACTGTGTTAATGGGAGAAGCTGTAAAGGGATTAGGAGTGAATGTACCTCTGCGGCAGAAAGGGCAGCAGAACAGTACATGAAAGCACAGTGGAGTTGGACTCTGTGTCTGTGGGCACCTGTGCAAGCTCCCTGGGCTGGGGTACAGGCAAGCCCAGGGGTACCCAGTGCTGGAAGAGGGAGAGCTGAGCACCCTGGCTATGTAAAGTTTTCTCTGGGCCCTCAGGAGCCCATCCCAGGGCAGATCAGCCTTTGCAGCTCCTGGGGCTGGCTGAGGAAAGCTGGGACCAGTGAGGCATCACTGACTGTGACTAAACCCTCAGGTGAGGAGAAGAGCTATCAGCCCACCACTTGTTTTGACTGAACCCCTGAGGGCCCTGATTCAGGGTTGCTTTAAACTGCTAAGTCCAAGGGGCTTAAGGTGGACAGAAACTACCTGCTGGGCTATGCGCCCCTCTGGGTGTGTAAGATGTGGTTTCAGGGGTAAACCAGGTGCTCGATGACTGTGCTGGGCATGCACGGCGGATCTGGTTGTGAATCCCGAGAAGCAGGACATACATCAGCATAAGCGCCTTGAGCCAAGGCTGGTGTAAAGTGAGGGACGGGCCCTAATTCCCAAAAACACGTGCATTGAGCCAAAGCTTGCAGTGCTACTGGAGAGCAGGGCAGGCCAGGAGGCTTTCTGTGGCAGCCGACCAGCCAGGCTCAGCTCTGAAGCCCTGGCCAAATGTGGTCCAGCATACCCAGCATAGTGTGTGTGCATGGACACGAGCCCCACAGCGTGCAAGGGGGACATTTGCTTCTCGGCTGCAGGATTTGAAATTCTTCTGCTCTTTGTTTTCTGGCAAAACAGGAGACTACATGGATCCTCTCGAGCTCTGATATCTCTGATTTATCTCCTTCCTCTAAATGCCTGAGATCATTAAGGACAGAGAAAAGAAAGCCTCTTATCTGACTGCCAGCAGCACTGAAAGGGCCCTCTATATTACCTTGTGGTTTATAATTTCCGAAGTATTTCTGTCCAAAATTACCGGAGGACAGGATGGCTGTAGGAAACATGGAAATAACAACAGCATGGACACAGCTTGCTCTTGCTTATACAGGAATGGACCAGCATGCGCAAGGCAATTAGAGCATGGGTTTTCAGTGGGCACGTGAACACCAGATGGACAAATACCCTGTAAACTCTTAACATGGCTGTACCTGGCCAAAGTCTTTTTCTGCTGTGGATTTATGCATGTATGGACTGCGTAAACAGAGCGTAAAGGCAAAGTGGCAGCAGGTGGTGGTGTTACACAGAAGAGTTGACCTTTCTGAGCGTGCTTTTAGTCTCAGGGAGACATGTGGACCTGTGTGAGGCTCAGGAGACAGTAAACTGAAGGTGGGGGAAAGTCTGTTCTCTGCCAGGGCCTTTGATGAGAGCTAATTCTGAAGGCAGAGTTAATTCCAAGGGAAAGAACATAGATGTTTGGGTGGTTTCAGGATCAAGGGATTGCCTTCAAAGCTGGTCGGGCATCTTGTGCTAACCTAGGGTAGGTGGTGTAAATAAAATAAGTGACCTGAAAATACACCAGGTCTTCACATCTCTGCTTTCTCTTCTGCTAGGCAGCCAGCATGCAGAGAGGGTCAGGCATCTGCTGTCGGCTGGCAGGTGAACAGTACTGACGTGAGCATATGACACCAACGATAGAGAAGATGATGCTGAAGTTGTGCACGTACAGAAATGAGTGGCTTTAGGTACATAGAATAAATACATGAGCACGCACATGTGTCAAAACATCTTTGTAAGGTGCTAAAGCAGAAGTTTATGCAGAATGTATGTGTGTGGAAATACATCTTGAGTTTGTAAACACCAGTTTACACTCTTCTCCATGTATGTGCACAGATGCCTTTCATGGCATAGTATGAGCATGGCTAAGGGGGAGTACTCCTGCTAATCAAGATGAGAAAAGATATGGAAGCACATAAAAGAGGGAGATTACACATTCTTGTAAAGCCTTCAAAGATGAATTCATGCACTGGTATACAAATATGTAGGGTAGGGGGGAAGAGATGTACCCAAACACATCAACAGGGAATTATACCTACGGAGAGATGAGCAGCCCCCCTGTCTTTTTGGATGTACGTTTAATACCTTTGTGATGATAATTAAAGCCCCGTTTGGGTGTTACGTCTTGCGATTTACTGCGGTCTTATAAATCTTTCAGCAATTTGAAATCTGCAGTGAACAAAGGTATTGCAAAGGTTTGGAATAGAAACAAAGAGAAGGAGCTACACTGCATTAGGCAGAGAGTACCCCGGGCTCTCCGGAAAGAGTGGCTGATAGGCAGGGAGAGTAGGAGGTTCCACAGGGCTTTCCAGCCCAGGAGACAAAAAGCCGTTGTCTGTGGACCCCAATTCCTCCCACCGAAGGGAGGCACCCATCTCAAGTACCTCGTCCCTCCGGCTGGCTCTTACAGTCATGGAAGGGGATCTTGGGCAGGCTGATCTCTCTCCGAAGGGGCAGACCTCTTCCAGTGGCTCCACGCCTTCCTGAAGATCTTGAAGATGGGAGGTATGAACGTGGGCTGGGAAAGCCACCTGTGAGGTAGACAGTGTAGTCGGAAGCTGTGGGTGGAGGTGGGCAGAGAGTGCAGCTGAGAGCAGACAGAAAGGGGGTGGAGGTGGTTTTGGGGGTGGAACTGGGAAGGGAAATGTTGCTGGTGAGGGATACGCTTGTGAGTGACAGAAATGGAGCAAAAATAATTAGGTGAGACGTGTGAAATGGGTGGCTGTGGCAAGAGGCACTGGAATGGAGAATTAAAACAATGAATGTGGGACACAGTCTGGAAGGAAGAGCCAGAGGTCTGGAGGACTGGATGGAGACACAGAGAGGAGGGGAAAAAAGAGGTCACAAGGATTCAGAGAGCAAAGATGAGATCTCTCTAGGAGGATGAGCAACTGTGAGAGGCCGTGGGCCAGGAATGCTCCACTCCACTGCGGAGCATCCCTGGTGCAGAGGGTGCACGCGGGTGGCTGATCGGGGAGGGACCTTGAGGAGCGATCTCTTCCCAACCAGACTGAGCCTCTGACGTGCGGGCAGTGAAAGCATTGCAATGGGTGTCTGCGGACATGCACAAACCACATCTCTTCTCTACCCTTTCCGCGACCCTGGCAGGGTGCTCTCACACATTGCTTCCAGGAGGTCAGCAGGCTGTGTCAGCAAGCAGAAAGTTGAGGGCTCAGCCTAAAGTAGAGCTGTGGCTGCAGTGTGATGGAGGCTAAGTGACCATCGTAAGACCGGGATGGTTCCTAACTTTCAAAGACAGGGCTTAAAGCTCCTTTTCGAAAAACACAGCTGGGAGGCAGACAAGCATGGGCTTGGGGGCAGGATGGGACTCCTGTAAGAAATTAAAGCAGTACGTGGTGAGCCAGGCAGATCAGTCACTGCATTGCTGCCCTCTTCCCAAAGGGCTGAGAATGGACGTCTTGAGGACAGTTGACCTCACAAGAGACACGGCACCCCGACATGGTGCTGTTGATGTGCTACCACCTGAGCAGGCAACAGGAAAGTCTTATTGATAGTCCCACAGCTAAGGAAAGAAGGGGTGACTGGGACAATACCTGGGGGGCACCTGGCTCTGCGGATGATGGCCAGGCTGCCCTGCCACCACAGGGGCAAGGAAATGGGGAAGGGACAGCGTGGGGATGGCACTGTTGCAAAGATACATGATCTGCCTCCAGCCCAGCAGCCTCTACCACATCACACATGCCAATCCAGCCCTTGTCAGTCAGACCGCTTGCTTGTGCTGCCCTCTGAGGTTTGTTTTGCCACCCCAACGCTGAACTGGTTTTCTTCTACTCTTTGGCCAGCTTGCCTGATGTCCCGTTGGTGTGTGGTGGTACAGTGGCTCTGATAGTAGTCACAGCAGTGACAGCAGTCCTGACTACTCCTGCCAAGAAAGCAAAGCTGAAGAATGTGGAGGTGGAGGTGTTGGTGGGACTGCGGGGTGGAGAGGCACCACAGACCATCTGCAGAGAGCATGGGGTTGTCTGTGCAGTTGACAGCGAACACCATGATTTGCCTGGTGGAGATGGTGATTTCTGGCTTCCTTTTGAGGATGAGATCATTCATTGGATTCCCACCAAGAAATCAGCACTCCCTCCCGCAAACGGCTCAACCCTGCTGAGGGCATCTGTGCTGATTATCGCTGTAGACGGGTCTCCAAGAACGCCAAGGGCCTGATGCTTCAGACAATCTAAGCCTGGCCACTTGTGGGTGGATAAGAAAGTAAATAAAAGGATGAAGAACTTGGTCAATCAATGCCTCCCTGTGCTGGAATGACTCTTGTCTTCATCAGAGTCAGGAGGAATGGCAGGCACTGGAAATGAGCAACATGAGCAAAACTGGGAATGAGTAAAAGCCAGTGGGAGGTTTTGAATTTTTTTATTTTTTTTTTTGCAAATGATCACCTACGTGATCATCATTTCACCACTTCCAAAGCAGCATGTGGCTTAATTCTGAGTTCTGCAAGGAAGAAAAAATTTTGTTGCCAGGCTAATTCTGATCCCCTAAATAATCGACAAGAAATCCACCCATCTCTTCTGAGGCAACTCAGGATCAAACTAAAAGCACTTAGATAAGAGCTCTGAACCCCACAGCTAATCCTCTTCCTGGGGTGCCTGCATATAAATTGACTTAGGTGGGCAGCTGAGACCCTTCAATCTGTGCTCATGTTTTTCACCCTTGCTCCTCTGCAGGTCTTTAGGGAGAGGTCACAGGCAGGCTCCTGGTAGGAGAAAGCCCAAGAGATCAGCGTCTGCTCCTTCCCAGCACCGGTGGCTTAGAGGGGAAGGAGAGACTGATGGAGCCAGGAGAATGAAAGCTGATATTAGCCTGTGGGTGAGCAACGGGCTTGCCAAAGAGGTGGGGAGGAGAGCCTCCTGTTTAGCTCTGGGGGAAGGTTGACTTCACTCCAGGGAGACGGGGGTAGAGCTGGGGTGGCTACTGGCTGTGGCACGTCTCTGGTGATTTAGATCTGGAGATACGGGAGAAGTTGCTCTGGCTCCTGGAAACCCGGGCAGAGAGAGGCAGAAAATCCCTTCCAGCATTTCCTGGGAAGCCTTGTGGGCTTTGGAGAAGACAGGCTAGGAAACGGGCAGGAGACATGGGTGTCCAACCCCACCGAGCCTGGGGCACTCAGAGAAGCTCTCCGGCCCTGTGCAGGGAGCAGTTTGGGGGGCTGCTGCCTCCCCGAGCCCCCTGCAGCCGGCTCAGCGGGATGGAAGGGAGACAGGCAGAGGGTGTGCAGCAGTAGGCATGGGTTTTGGTTGGCAGCAGGGTTTGAACGGATGACTCCCATACAGAGGCACCCACAGGGTTGTAGCTCGGGTTAACAAACTCGGCTCCTGTTCTCTGTGGGGCTGGTGGGGAGGTGCCCTGGGGCTGCCGTGGGGCTGGCGTGGAGCCGGGAAGAGTCGCAACCGCCTGGAGTCAGCTTTACTCTGGTGTAACCGTAACTGGGAGGGAAGGAGCTGTGCAAGGATGAGCTGAGGCCAGGGAAAAAGAAGAGAGGGAGCAGAACAAGGGAAGAGAAGAGGAAACTTATCAGTTAACCCTAGAAACCCTGTCTGTGTGTGCGCGTGTGTGTTAAGCACGGGTCTGCCATGCGGTCTTCATTCTGTCTGCATGGAAGGGGAAGACCTTTGCTCTCCCACCTGGAAGGAAAGAGGAGACATTTACAAAGAAACCACTGCAGGGTTGCCAAGGCAGGTTCATTCACTCTTTTTGCAGATCCTTTTGCACCCTTGTAGAAGGCACCTTTTCAGCAGGGATCTTGCCTCATCCCCTCCTCGTTCCCTCTGCCCCTGTGCCTGCCAGGCAGAGCCGATCCCTTGCTGGCTCCTCCCTGGTCCGCACAGAAGCCTCCCCAGTCGGGGCCGGATCGGGAAGCCAGACCTCTCCCAGCTTTGGCAGCCCAAGGCTGGCCTTTCCCCAGCAATTCAACCATTCCTCCTCTCCCGAACGGAACGTGCCCCGACACCTTTGCCTTGAACCGAATTGCATTCAAGAGCCTGGGTTTGCCCACACATGTTAAAGGTAGGGCTGGAGGCGAAAAGCAGGGAAAGCCAGCCACAGCTCCAGCGTGAAGGAAAAGGGGAGCCATCAGCAGAGCCCAGAGCTCGGCGCTTGCACCCAGCGATGAGTCTGGAAGGGGAGGGCTGGCTGCTGGAGCAGCAACGCGTACCCCGGCTTCCCATCACAGCTCCTTCCCAGAAGAGTTCCTCCTCATCTAACGTTTGGCTTTTCAAGTCGGGCTTGAGCATCCTCGGGGAGATAACCCATCCAGAGGAGGAGGGCTTGATCTGCCAGGGGTTTCATTGCCACAGCGTTGCAGCTGCATGGGGGGGGGGGGGGGGGTCTGGAAGCAGGGGTGGAGGGAGCGGGAGAAGGGATGGGCACAGCGGCGTGGGAGCGATGGGCTGAGCCCAGCAGCGCCGGGGGCTGCGGAGGCTGCTTGGCACTCGCCGGTGTGCTTCTCCCCAGAGGGCTTGCCCGTGTGGGCAGCAGCACGGGCAGGGGTTTGCAGGTGCAAGCTCTATGTGGAGCACTTTCATCCTTGCCAGTTTTTAGGTAGAAGCAGCCAAGGAGGGGAGTACGGTCTTCTCCTCCTCTTCTCTTTTGCTCTTTGCGTACGGAGAGGGAATATTATCTTCCCGCTCCTTCCAGTCTGTGCAGTGTGTCAGGATCTCTGGGGGAAGCGAGCTTCCATGGCTGGGGGTTGAAGTTTGCCAGCACTGAGAACATCTGTACGCGTAGGCCCTGTGTTATGGTTAACGTGCAAGGGATATGGGCATCAGCCTCTGAGGATGAGCAAACCAGAGCCCTCCAGATTTCCCCCTGATTATTGCAGCATGTTTCTTCCTGCCACAGGTAGTTCATCAGATGCCAGCTGCCAGGCTCAGGAGAAGGATGCAAACAAGACATGTTAAGTAAAATACTCCAGCATCTAACCTGGATGAGCAAGCTGTAAAGGAAAAGGAAATTATTCCTGTGGAGCAGGATAAAGGCTCACCAAACAGACTGCACGTGGGCAGTGCTCAGAATAGGGATAGGCTCTTTGAAGGGCATGAAAATCTGTACCAGCGCTAAAACCTGGAGCTGGCTTCCAAGTGGTGGGGCAATCATCTGATGGTAGATAAGGCAAGGATTTCATTAGGGACACCGTGACCGAGAGGAAACAACAGGAATCCTACAGGATGAATCCTCCTGCTCAAGCCCAAGCAGACAGGGTATGATTGCAGGTGCGGTTAGTGCAGAAGAGCAGCAGGACTGGGTCAGACCAAAGGTCTGCCTTGACTCATCTCTGAACCCAACAGCAGATGCTTCAGGAAGAGGGAGCATAGCAAACATGGGGCGATACTTGCCCCAGATATTAACCCAGCTTCCAGCCAGTGTCCAGCTCAGGCGCTTCTGAGCCAAAGCAGCTCTTCTGGGGACATTAGTGCTGGGGAGAAAGAGCTTTAAGTTTCCAGGAGACCCTTCATTTCATGGGAGGGAAATGCACCATGTGGGTGGTCGGCACTGGATGTTCATTCTAGGAGTCCTGTGTTGTTTTTACAGTCCTGGCTGTGAAATGTCCTACAAGTGGCTGGTACAGCCCCAGCCATCGGGGATTGTCCTGCCGGGCATGGCTGCGGTGCTGTGACTGCCCCGGGCAGGCCGCAGACAGTCTCCATCGTGCTGCGGTCAGGCTTGGCTTTGCGCATGGGGAATTTCGGCCCTGTAGCTGACGGCAGCAATGTCTCCAAAACCCAGGCAGTAAAGGTGATCAGCAAGGTGTTTAGACAAGAAATAACAAGAGACTTGTATAGCCTCTTGAGTCCAACTGAAGCAGTGATCAAAAGGAATATGAAATTAAGAAAAATGTAGGGAATGCACATAAAAATGTGTCCTGGGGCGAGTCGTTTCCCAAGAATCACAGAATCAGAGTTAGGAGCACAACACCAAGGCTGACAAAAAGTGGGCTTAATTGGGAAATAGCCATGGTTTATGTGGTAGGCTGTGATACAGAAAGTGATGTAACTTCTCCGTGGCCAATGCAGAAACTGGCTAGTCCCTGACACAAATACTTACCTACCGTGCAATTACCTTGGCACCAGAGCATCCAGGAGGCAGACCTAGCCCAGCTCTTGTTAGACTTCAGCATCGCTGTGCAGCGAAGTACTTGTCTGTATGTGTGTGTCCTCGCCCTGTCTTAATGCTACCTGGAGGAATGTGACATCTTTGTGGTTTTATACCCCATCAAATCAGGTTAAAACTAGACAGTAGGTTCAAAAATTAGAGGGAATGGCACTGGGATGGGCAGACCGATCAGAAAAACAGAAAGCCTGGGATCGTATAAGCCGTGTGTCCTTTAGACTGAAAAGCGGTCCGTGCTCCAGAAAGACTGGGGGGAGCTTGGGCACCTTTGAGTGGGGATGGGATGACCAGGCATGGGCAGGGACGTAGCCCCAAAAGGAACCAGGGCTGCATTTTGCGAGGTCACATCTTGCTGCTGCTGAGACGCTCCCCTACCAAGGACAAAGCCCTGGGCTTTACACCCAGGGGAGCAGGTCCCTCCTCCCGCCCTGTGCCCGGGCAGCCCCTGCCCCAGCAGGACAGCTACAAACCCACCCTCCTTGACCGGGAACACCCGGCTCTCCCCTCTCCATCTCTCCCGGCTCCGGGCTCCGTCCCTTGCCCTGCCGCTCCCCCCGCCGGCCGCGCCGCGCCGCTGCCTCCGCGCCGGGGGCTGGAGATGGAGCTGGGGATGGAGGAGGAGAAGGTGTCTCTCCCAATTTAGGGCGGCAGAGGGGGGTCTGCCTCCATCCTTGTCTCGCTCCAGGCCGGGGAGATGCATCCCCTGAGATGTTTTTCCCTGGCGTTGTCTCTTCGCTGGAGGTAGGGCTTGGTTTTAGCGAGTTTGTCTGTGAAATATATGGGCCGGTTTAAGCCAAAAAGAAAGGGCTCTGCGGGGGATAGGGGTGGTTCAGGAGGTGCTCAAAGAGCTGGAGCCGGGCAGAGGGATGGAGGTGGTCCTGGCACGGTCCCCGCCAGGCACTGTGGGACCCAACCTGTGCCAGACCCAGCGGGTCGTGATGGGATCCCCCATCAGCAGCAAGTCTGGGTGTGCTGGAGGAGATACCTAACCATGGGGAACAATAACTCCATCAACCCCACCACCATGAGCCAGCTGAATATGGGTCAAAGCCTGCAGTTATATGGCTCAATCTTCCTTTGCAGAACTGATTTTAGGTAATGAGGCTCTAGCCTGTGTGAAACCAGCCTTCACCCATGTTGCAGGATGGGTTTAACCCTGTAGGTTTCCAGTGGCACCATTAGCTAAAGCAGAAGCATCTCGAGGTGCTGCTACATCTTGCAAATGGTGAGCCTTGGAGCCCAGGCTTTTTGCATCACCTGCATTTGCAATATTTAAGCCACAAACCTTAATGCAGCATTTATGGCACAGTTTGTTTCTTTTGTAAAAGTAAGGGTCAAGAAAACAGACAGGAAAGCACTAAACTCTACAGGAATCTTTATCTTTCCCCATCTTTTCTTTGTTGAATGCAGGACAATGCTCAGTGAGCTGCTCTGTGGTGCTGCCCTGGGTAACTACAGCAAAATTAGCCACCTTCGCCTGCAGATGCACTGTAGCACTCAGGTCAGATTGTGCTTGTGTCAGGCTGGTTTTGGATCCAGATCTTTCTGTTATTTTTCTTTTTTTTTTTTTTTTTTTTCAAGTGTGCAGGCTGTTTCCTCAGTCAGCACTAACCACAGGGAGAATTTCCACTTGGAAAGTATAGGCGAGTTTCCTTACTGCTGTGCAGGCACCGGAAGGCTTGATTTTGGCTGTAACAGGGAAAGGGCTGTTCTATTCCACCCTTGCTGACAGTCTAGGTCTGAAAGCTTAAAAAGGCCAGCTTATTCCTGAAGTCCTGATGTAACCCCATGTATGGCATTTGCCCCAAGGCAGTGAAATTCCAGCAGCTTGATACTTCAGGCTGTGACATTTGAAGGGTTAAGGGAAGCCCAGCTGCAACCTCCTGAGCTCACTTTGATGCTCAAGTTAAAGCCAGGACAGCTGCACTTGTAATACCACTGAGTTGGGTCCTTTGGGCTTTGCCTGACTGTGGGGACATGAGTATCGTCACCTGGGATGGGACATGGCCTTAGAGATGCATCCCTTCGCCTTCCTGAGCCGTGATTGCCGGCTCTCCTGGTGGAGCCTTCTGACTTTCCTGAGCTTGCTGGGATTTAGAGCAGATTCCTGCACAAGAGAGGAAGGCGGAGGAGAGGAGGGCTGGAAAGCCTTCCCTTGCATGGGAGCGAAGCCGCCCGTGTCTGTCCGGCGGCACTGGTGGGGAGGGCTGGAGCTGGAAGGAATGTGGCTGCGTCTTGGCGGAGGAGCGCGAGCAGGAGTTTCTGGCTGAGAGGGAGCGACTGGAAAGCAGGTTTGCACAGGGTGACTAATCTCCTCTGGTCCCTGCCTGTCTTCCCATCCTCTCCGCTGCCCAAATCCTCACTCACCAGCTTTCCTGGCCCGGAGGTGGTTTGGCAGCTGACGGCTGCTGGAGCCAGCTGGATCTTGCAGGTGGGGGTCATGGGCAGCAGTGTCCCTTGCTGTGCCAGGCCTCCTAAATCGCAGTGGCAGCCTCCGAGGGGGGGAAGCATTTGCTGTCACTCCATTGAGAACCCCCCTCTGGCTAAAGCAGTGTGGCTGGGTGGAATGAGCCCCGGGGTTCAAGGCAGGGGTGAAAAACCTTTGCCTGGCCCCTCTGGTCACCAGCTTTCCCACTGGGTTCAAACAGCTTGGCAAAGCACCTGCAAAGTGACCATCTCCCATGGGACCTGCCCAGGGCTCTGCAGCCGGGAGTGACCCTGTGCAGGATCTGACCCTGCAGCCGGCGTCTGGAGCACAGCAGGTTTGGCAAGGGGCTGTTAACAGGGGGACCTCACAGCTTAACCAGAGCTCTTGCAGCATGGATATTTTTAGCCCGTGCAAATGGCAGTGTTTATTTTCTACTGTTGTGCCTTTTCGCCTTTCCCAGGGATTTTATTGCTCGTGAAAGCAAGGGCCTTAGAGCCATGCGAGTGTCTGCATTGGCTGCTGCAGTGACCCTGCTTGCCTCCATCACTCCAGCTCCATCTGCCCATGCATTACCCATCCGATATCCCCCAACAAGCCCATTTACAGTAAGGTGATGTGCTGTGACTGGCAGAGGCACCTCAGCTTACCTTGGACCAGAATCTTCCCTGGGGCTGGGATGCCTGTGTTACAACTTGAACGCGTGCATGATGTGTGCAATCCCCCTCATCGGGATGGGATGAAACAGAGGAACATTGCAAGCTTGTTTATTGTCAGTGTTTCAAATCAGTATTTTTTATTACAGAGACTCATCAGGTTGCTCACACTGTGGCAGGAATTTAATAACATAAGGCACAGGGAACATTCAGAGGTAAAAAAAAAAAAAAGAGTTCTCAGCCTGTGAGATTTAACCATACCTTTGCTCCTGTCAGGACCCTCTCTATAAAGCAAAATCCAAATACCTTCTCCCTTCCCTCCTGCCCATTCCTTAAACCCCAAAATCCACAACAGGAAAAAATATTACAGCCTTTCCCTCGAGCATGTGGCAAGCATGCCTCTTTCTGTGCAGAAATGTCCCTTCCAAGCCTGACACAGCTTCCCTGGGAAAGCAGGGCTGGAATTTAAGCATGACCAAGGCAGAGGTGGGAAGTGCTCAAGGGCACTGTGATTTGGGGAGAGCCAAGAGCTTTATCTCAGCTACGGCAGAATCGCAGAATCGCAAAAGCAAGGCCAGCCACGCGTACCCCGGGGGAACAGGCGGCCGCCCCGATCTCCCTTTGCAGCACAGAAAACACAACAGCAGTATGGTCATTGAGTAATGGTAAAGCACGTAGCACTTTCAAATCTTTATTTTTTGAGGGGATTTTACAGGATGGGATGCGTTTCTTTTTATTTGTTTTAATTTTTGTGCGCTTTCCTATTTGTTGGTTTGATTAGCCCTTTTTTTTTGTGCCCAATGATTGTTAAATTCAAGCCCTGGGAATGAAAAAAAAAAAGGAACACGAAATCCTGCCACTCTATGTCTTTCTCACCCCTCTCCATACCCCTACCATGAGCTGGGTGACCACAATGTCACCCCCAGCTGCTCTGCTCGAAAAGCCCAATCCTTCTACATCCTCTGGCTCTGCCTTCCCTTTCTGGTGGTCTGTAACTGGGGGCGGTGAATCACGCT